>NC_136868.1:25430299-26030299 GCF_951799975.1 Gobius niger | reverse complement strand
TTTCAAGCTCAAATGTAGAGTGTCATGATGAGAGGCAAAGGCAAAAGAGATGGCTTGCTTTGTCATTTTAAAAAGAAAAATTGAGTTTGATTTGTGAATGTGTTGAAGAAGAATTGATCAAAGCTAAAGCTATGAACTGGCCGAAGACGCAGCGGAAGTTTAGTCAAGGACAGTCGACAGTTAAATGCTATATGTGATGCTTGGACATTCAGCAATATGCAATTAGAATAAGTCAAGTGGAAGTAGGGAAATGTGCTCGACACTTCAGGGGTCTAAAATATGGGCAATGATACTTTCTTTTTTCGTTCATTTGTTCACTGCTCAATCAGGTGGGCCCCCTCCAACCTCTCCTCCTCTTCCTCCCCCGCACCCGCCTTCACTCGCCTCCCGCTGCCGCTGGTTTGAGCAGCGCTGGGTGGTTGGCGGCTGGAACGACGACGTAGAGGGAGGAGGGCGGGGTGGGGTGGGGGGAACAGTAGATGTTTTGCGTGGGGGAGTGGGTCGATAGGCTATTATCATCAGCATACATTAGGCAAACTGTATGGAAATGACCTCCGCCACTCGAGCACTTCACTTCAGGGATGGGAGGATGAAAGACAGAAAGTAAAAAACATTAGTGATTGATTAAGCGACTGTGAGTGGAGAGGCTGACTGACGGAGAGAGGGAGCGGGAGACAGAGTGACTGACGACATGAGCCTGAAAAAACAAATTATAACATTCAAATCATTTTTTATTTCCGGCCCGCAACAACAACTGCCGAGCTGAGGAGCCTTATATATCAAAATGGGTTTAAATTGGATTGCCGAAAAAGTATTCAGTGTGTGCATAATGCGTGACACAAAATCAAATACAATATAAATTTTTAAATCACTGCTCAAGCATTCAGTGTTTAAATATAAAGGGCAATTCTTCGCTTTGCTGAAGCAGAAACCACGGCATTAGCAAAAATACTTATAATTCATGATCTTTTACGGCTAATGTAGCAGACTGCCAAGAGTTGTATAGAAATATCTTTTGTTACTTTGGTGAGCAGCTATTGAGACCTTTGTTTCTTAAGGAGGAGTGTCTGGAACCCTCCTCACAGCAAACTATTGTCAGATACAGTGAGAACCAGATGGCTACATACACATCATAAAAAGACTTTTTTTTTTTCTCACTGAAACCAGATTTAACTTTTATTTTTTCATATATTTCATTAATATTTGGTAGCATTGCCTTTAAACTCTATAAGATAAGACAAGATAAACGTTATTGTCCCATAGTGAAGTTTGTCTTGGACTTGCCATGCTGTGGTTCACACAATAACAATATATGACAGTGCATTAAAATACATTCAATAACTTGGGTCAAACGTTTTTGATGTCCTTCCACAAGCTTCTCATATTAGTTGGCAGGAGTTCCATTCATCCAGAACTGGTGTAACTGAGCCAAATTTGAAGGCCACCTTGCGTGCACATGCCTTTCAGCTCTGCCCATACATTCTCAACTGGATTGAGACCAGGACTTTGTGATGACCTCTTCAAAACATTGACTTTGTTATCCTTAAGCCACTTTGTAACCAGTTTGGCACTTTGCTTTGGGAATTGTCCATTTGGAAGACCCTTCTGCGCCCAAGCTTTAACTTCCTGGCTGATGTCTTTCTTGAGATGTTGCAATATTTCCACATAGAGTTCTTTCCTAATGATGTCATCTATTTTGAAGTGCACCAGTCCCTCCCGCAGAAAAACAACCCCACAGCATGATGCTGCCACCCCCGTATTTCACACTTGGGATGGTGTTCTCAGACTTACAAGATTGTCCCTTTTTCCTCCAAACGTGATGATGGTCATTATGGCCAAATATATATATTTTTTTTTTTCCATCAGACCACAAGATATGTCTCCAAAAATTAAAATCTTCATCCTTTTTTTATTTGCAAACTGGCTGTTGATGTTTCTTTTGGAGTAAGAGCTTCTTCCTGGCAGAGTTCCCTCTCAGCTCATGTAGGTACAGGACTTGTTTCACTGTGGATAATGACAAACTCTTACCAGGTTCAGCATCTTGACCATGTCTTTTGTATTTGTTCTTGGGTTGATATTCACATTTCAGACACAGCACGTTCATCACAGAACCTGCCTTCATGATGGCTGGTCACTTCCATCAGTGTTTGAACAACAACCTGGCACCTTCAAGTGTCTTGAAATTACACCCAAGGATGAACCAGACTTGTGCTTCCAAGGTCATGACATCGTCACCTGGGCTTTCCCAAATTGTTTAAAGATAAAATAATCTTTGTGTATGTAAAAAGTAATAAAAAATTGTGAAAAATTCTATCTCTCATTCTTCTGGAATTTGACAAATAGAAATAATGTTTAAAATTCTAATTGACATAAGAAATATAAAAGTAAATTCTGGTTTCATGTCAGACAGTGAGACAAAAATGCAAATGTCTCTTTTTATGAAGTGTATGGAAACAAATGGTTTTCACTGTATTACGACTATCCAATCACAGTCATCCATTTCGAGCACTTCTCTCGAGGGCAGAGGACTTTTCTCAAATGAGCCTGGATCATTCAGAGTGAACTTTGTCCGTCCCACAGTGTTTGCCGCTTCATCTGTTGATTCAGTAGATGTTTCTCAGTCCTCTGTGATTTTCACTTGTATTCAACTTCTACCACATAAATCTAAGTGAATGCACGATGTATATCATTTTGAAGCTAAGAACCTTGAGAATTCAATCGCTGAGTTAGTTTTAACCTTAATTTTTAACTTTAAAAATGTATTTTTGATAGGGTAGCAGGGTTTATTTCCGCGCTCATGCCTGGACTCTGTTGCCTGTGACTCTGCCCCAGGTGCGGTGTGCGCTGATGTGTTGTCGAGACGCTTCACGGAGATCCTTTCTGCAGCAAGAGGATGGCTCACTCTACGACTAGTGTTCCAAATATGTCAGTTGTAGCTTGTCTTTGGTCGCACGACGGATTTATTTTAAATCTTTGTCCCTGTCTCACTGTACGACCTGAGACATGCGATTTTCAGCTACGACCTGCGATATTCCTCACGACTAGTGGTCCAAAATGGTACAGTGTACACCCACCATAAAAAGTCAACCACTTGAAAATCCATGAGCGCCTGATGACCAAGTAAACGGTATAGGCCAAACAAAAGTACTCTTATACCAGCAGTGTTTGCATGTTTATGAGAGGGCAGGGGCCAGATATGCCAAGTCAGGCCTCTCTCTGTGACAGCCCGTGACCCAGTGGAGGTGCCAGTTTGAGCGATGCTGACTGACCACCACTCTGCCCGTCTCCTCTCTCTCTCCCTCTCTCCTGACCCCCCTGACTCGGGAGCCCCTGTCAGTTATTGTGGTTAAGTGGCTGCGTCAGAGGTATAAACAGAGTGATGAGGTCGTGACAGGGCTGTCTGGGCTGTCTCCGCGCAAAGATACACGACCTATCAGAGGCACAGAACGCGCCGTAGAGAAATATATATATGATGAGAGGTGCAAGATAGAGAGGACCAGAGTTGAAGGGATGAGACGTCAAGTCAAAATATTCGGAACTGCTGGGGTCGCAAACACAAAACGATGGTTGGTAAAACGATGGTTGGTAAAACTATACAAATGATGTTTTAATGATGCCCTTTTGCCTTGTAGCCCGTTTTGCTCGCTAAACTTACATTAATGCAACATGACTATGAGCAAAGAATTTTTTGGTGTTTTTATCTGCAGTCGACACAAAGATTTCCAATGCCATTTATTTAATTTCTGTCTCATCCAGCTCTCAGTCTCGTCTGACAGCGTCCACATCACCCTCCCCTTCCCTCTCCACCCACTCACTAATAGGTCTGGCATTTGAGCACCAGTCTCCTCCTTCCTGTGGCTGCAGACTGTCTCAGTCCTGCTGTCCCCTTTCCGTCTAATACGGCTGACATTCTTCAACCCTGTCCCCTTCCCTCCGTCCCTCCGTCCCTCCTGGCTAAAGTGCTGCCTTGAGGGCGGCGCATAGGCAGCAGAATTATAGCGCTCAGGGCCGAGGCCACGGGTGAAGTGCACTCTGGGGGGGGAGGCGAAGTGACAGGAGGGCTGCTCTACCTGCGTCCATGTAGGAGGGAGACGCTTTATGTAATGCACAGAGGATGCCGGTGGCCCGTGGCATTAGCAATACAAGCAATACAAGAAATAAATGCACGTAAGCACAGAAAGGTCTGTCGAGTTAGATGAGTCAGATAGGACTAGAGTTTAAGATGTGCCACAAACTTTGGTGAAACTTTGAAACCACTCAGAAAGCACTCAACTCTCAAACACAAGTGAAGCCTCTCTGGGACTGAAGGTCGCAGTGCAAATTAGGGCTTGTGCAGCTCAACACAAATCGAATACTCCATCGATAAAATCAATTATTAATTCATGAGGAGGAAACAGTGGGTGCCTCCAGGATGCATCCCTGGGCAGATGTTCCTGGCATGTCTCAACAGGACTTTATCAGATGGGCAGGTCGTTCGAATCTGCTGGAGGAAGTGTTTGGGGAGCGCCAGTGCCAGTGCTTGATAAATATATGGCACAACACAAGAGATGAGCTACAATATCATTTTCATCTGGAGCTAATTTGGTATTTTAGGTCAGAGTGTCAGAGAAGCAATCGAGCTGGTTATCTGGCATCAAAGATCGGTAATGTTTATTAAAAATGACCACAAAAAAAAGGTCTTCAACAATCATGGCCCTCTTAGTCTTAGTCGTTTTAATAACTTGTGTTGAACTGCCCACCTGCCTCGGTATAGTCTCAGTTCTCACTTTGCGTCTTATCTATCGGCACATTCTGTCTCGGTCACTCTCAGCTCTCACTTCCTGGTGGTCCTCGAGAACAAGGCGTACATGTGTCTGGTGCAAATGTGACACCAGCAGACGTATCGCATCCTCACGCAATCCGATAGGCCCATCACTCAGAGCAAAACAGACGCATGCACAAACACGCTGGGACGAAGTGCCATAAATAATAGTACAAATACACAGCACTGTGCTAAAACCTGCCCGTGGCTTCAGAGGTTGGCTTGGCTCTTCTTCTGTTTGCTGCGCATGTAAAATAAGAAGACACCTTTTTAGTTTGTTGACTCATGACATACCTACACAAAAATAACGCTTCCGTTGAGTCTAGTCCAACACAACCAAAACTGGCAACACCTCCACCAGTCCAGATGGTCCGGTCCGTCTTTAAAATGCAGCTGGCAAGGATTTGCTTGTTTTTTTTCATTGTTATTGACACTTTCTAGTTGTACTTATTGTTTTACTGTTTAGATTATTAGGCTTTTATTGATCTTTCAGAGGCTTTGTTTTTGTTTTATCGATTTGTATCATTTCAATGACAAATGACGGAGCTACATAAAGAACTGTTAGAGTATTACGCAAAGTTCACTTTGTAGAGCTTTATACCCATGCTACAGGATTGTTCTTTCATCAAAAACATACCTAGAGTTATGTGAAGTCACTCGCTACTCACCACTTCTGTATTTTAATAATAATAATAATCACAATAATAATAATAATCATAAAAATCATAATAATAATAATAATAATAATAATAATGAAGCTTAGGCGTTAATTCAACCTGGGAGACGATTTCCAGCATCACATGCCTCCAGCCAATGATCGCTTCCGAGAGGGCCACGCCTCCACCTCAGCCATCAGCATAAGAGCCGCAGCTCCATAGCAGCCAATCATCGCCCTCGGTCCCGCTTTTAAGCCCCAGCAATCATGGTTCGTTCGCTTCCCAGCTGCGCTGCGACCCGCCTCCACCCCATCTCCGCCTCTTCCATCCACGGCTTCTACCTGCTGCAGCTTCAAGGGTCTGCCATACCACCACCAGTGTCCAGGCTCCGGGGAAGGCATCCCTAACTACAAGCTGTTCATCCATACTGACTTTCATACATCGATGTTACCGCCGGGGTCTGATCGCCAAAACTAATATACATGTCAATAAATCTTCCTAATCACTGCTTTCGTCTGTTTGAGTCTATCCAGGTTGAAATAATGCATCGGTTTTATATAGCGCTTTTCTGGACACTCAAAGACGCTTTACATTGCATTATTCATTCAGTCCGTACTCGGTGGTGGTAAGATACTATTGTAGCCACAGCTGCCCTGGGGTAGACTGACAGAAGCAAAGCAACCAGTCGGCGCCATCAGCTCCTCCGACCACCACCAACCACTCACTCACTCACTGCATTCGCTTAACAGCATTTTTTTGAAATTTTCCATTTTAATGCCACGGTTTCCACATCATTTTATGTTTTGTTTCACCCATTTTATGGCACCACTTTAAATAAATCAGTTACTCACAGTACTCGAGTACTTTTTTATTCTTAAAGCAGTACTAAGTAACTCTTCCCCCTAGAGGCCATAAGCGCAACTGCAGGTGTCGTAGCAAGTTACGATTTTTTAACTTATTAATTGTCTTGGAGAGTAAATACTACGCTGACAGGAAAGGTGAAGGGAGAGAGGGTTACTGTGCATCCAATTATACAACGGAAAAAAAAAAAATTCACTCAAACTTGGCTGTAAATACTGTTTAAAGTGACGTTAGCCCGCAGTTAGCTTTGCCCGTTAGCATGTTAGCTTCTTCTTCGTGATTCCATTAGTGTGTATTGCTTTCTCCGCACCGGTGGCAGTCAAGTTTTCTGGTCAGAGACACCAGGGGGAGATGAAAAACCCTCCAATCATCCCATAAACAATTGTATTACCCCCACAGGGACTACGAAAAGGATTTATTAAGGCAAATAAGTTACTTAGTACTGCTTTAATTGTTTGGATCACAACTTTTTACTTGTACTTGAGAACGTTACTCTTACTTTTACTTTTACTCTACCCACCTCTGAGATCAACAGGGCATTTTATAACCAACACAGTGTAAAAGATGGTGATAAAGCTGTGATTGAAATTATTACTAAATACCTGCAAATGGATTTATTTTAGGCTGTTCAATCCATGAATTGTATCTATTCGCTCTGAGTATTAGCAGTCCTGGTACTGGTATTTTTCTTATTCTTTTTATGTGGACTGACGGCTCTAAAAAGAGAATCACACTGGCCCTCTGCCAAAACAAGGCATTACAACAAACCACACGTGATATTGCCCATTATAGCCGCTAATATTTCCTTCAACACTGCTTCCATAATAAATTGAAGCTGCCTTCCTGGGTTTCACAGGCTCTTCCGTCTTCGCCTGCCGCTAAGTCCCACACACTCGAGGACATACTGTACCGCACATAAAAAAAAAAAAGAGCTGAACCATAGGTCAAAGCCTGCTGGCGCTGCAACAGTCGAGCAACATGAGCTAAACTCCCACAAAGCATCATGGGACTTGAGTGATGTGGGTGTATTGATTTCTGTGTGGGAGCGGGGCGCACGGGTGGAGCTAAAACCGGAGCCGTACAGGATGACACACACACACAAGCGTTGCCGGAGAGTGATTTGTAAATGGGCATAAAGGGGGAGGAGTGGAGCTGGCGTCCCGAGGAAGCTGGTCGGGGCGTGGTCAGGATCACAGCGGCCACACCTCGCCATGGAAACCGTTGCCTGGTGATGAGGGGGATTATCCAATAAGGATGGCAGACCTCTGAATTTTGAATGAGGGCTTCTCACCTGGTGGTTTGCCGGCTGTTCATGTGCCACGCCGCCAAAACATTTGACCTCAATTCATTCATTCACTCATTATCCTTTTGCAAGAATCAGTTTGCAAATTTCCCCTTATCGCGAACGTACGCGTGTTTTGAGCCCTTGACGCATGTTGGGCACTTCTATTGAGCACGCTGCTGCACCTTCTGACACGAGCGCCGATGTCAGACAGCAGCTGCATCCGAGGAGCGAGGGGTGGATGGTCAGAAGCGCTTTACAGCTAGGGGTGTTTATCGATATTCAGACGATCGCTAACTGTACTCTGCAGTTCCCCGTATTAACAATATATTTTTACATTAAAAAATGATATTTATTAGTTTTAAAGGAACAGGCCACCGTTTTACATACTGAGATATGTTCTTACTTGAGCTTAGACAAGTTTATACTCTGTCTCAGGGCTGGACTGGCAGAAAAAATCGGCCCGGGACTTTTGGGTCAAGATCGGCCCTCTAAAAAAAAACAGTCATATTCAATGCAATAGTCGAGGTGATGAGCAAAACAATAAGCCCTTGGCTTGAACTAAAACAGTATAAGCTTCGAATCGAGGACAATAGTTGCATTTTGTTTCTGCCGAATTCAAGCTAACACCTCATAGCACTCAACACTTATAACTTGAAGGAACTTTTGTAAAACTTCTAAACAATTTTAACATGTGCGTTCCGTTAATGAAGTTTCACTCATGACTGCAACACAAATAAACTTCTCAAAACCAACCAAATGATCCCACTGTAGATTGAAGATGAAATGGTAAAACTCACCACAGAGTCAGAGAGGTGTGGAGTGAGAATAGAAATCCCCAAAAGGCCAAAC
Source organism: Gobius niger (assembly GCF_951799975.1). Classification (NCBI taxonomy): domain Eukaryota; kingdom Metazoa; phylum Chordata; class Actinopteri; order Gobiiformes; family Gobiidae; genus Gobius; species Gobius niger. The sequence goes on along the minus strand of NC_136868.1, from coordinate 26,021,847 downwards.
ATTGTAAATCCTTTCAATGGAAACTAGAAGATTTCCAAACTGCTGACAACCTGACAACTCCCAGCATGCACTTCTTTGCAAACATTTGTCTAAAATGTATAAAAAATAGAGGTCTAGGGTTCTGTGGGTCCTGGAGGGAGTTACAATAAACTATTTCCTCTTATATTCGCAATGTGAGGGGCATGAGTGTTATGTCCCAGAGGCCCATCGCTCATTGTACAAGATTATCTGGGAACCATGACTCAATAAAGCGCCACCAGAGGGGATAAAAGGCGTCACATCCCTCTATTGGAGGAGTTGTATAATTGCATCTATGTAAAGATAGATACTCCAATGGCTTTTCCCGCTAATTGTGGGCTGGTGTTAAGGTATAACGGGCCTTATCTCGGTCAGACTGGCCCAACCGGCCCAAAAGTACGTCGGCCCACCGGGAAAACTCCCGAATCTCCCGATGGCCAGTCCAGCCCTGCTCTGTCTGGTCTGTGTGCGTGCCCGTGGAAGAGCATGGTGGCTTCTAACTTCACCCCCGTTTGGAGCTATAGGAATATCCTGGGAGAAGACCAGACAGGTACGTATCAACTCATCTATGCTCAGATAAGAACATATCTCAGTATGGAAAAACGGTGGCCTGTTACTTTAACCAAAGGCGATGGGGACATAAGAAAAGACTGAAATAGGTTTTTAAACAATTGTATCACCTTTTTAAACAGAGCCATGTGCCCCTCTGTCCTCCACTCGGCTGTAGTGGGCGGAGCAGACGGGCACCTGTCGCTGTGAGGCCTCGGAGCCCACACATCTCATAAAACACAGAACTAAACGAGGCTCAAAGGAAAAGAACGCTCTGATTATTTAATTTATTGAGCTTCTCCCTCCGTTTCAACACACCTTGAAGTTTGTGCAGCGACGAAAAAGCTCCTCACGCGAACACGCACCGCGTCACAGGGAAAAGAAGCGATCCAAATGCACTCGCAGCATCTATCCGTCTGATTAAAACATGTGTCTGAAAATAAGGATCCAGTAGCAGAGAAATGAGACTCGGACACAGGCTGGAAGTCAAAGCCGAGGCGAGTGAGAGGAACCGAGGAGCAGAGCCTGCAGTCCTCGCTGAACCGCTGCCTCATCTAGGAGCTATTTTATTAATCGGCTACATTACACCGGCTTTCTTTCTCTTTGAATTACTGCTTCAACCTGCAGTGTGAACATTGAACGTGTAAGGAGCGACGTACAGCTAGCACAGGTTCATAGCTGTAATGCAATCGGTAGCACTGCTTAGCCCAGTAAAATACAGTCAAACAAATTTGTTTGATATTACTGTGTAAACGATATATATCTGTTTACAGCTCGTGTTCAACCAGAAACCAATCCACAGGGACTCTTTAAATAAGCCATTCTAGATCAGTATAGGATTTTCAAACCAAGAAACACGCAAGATGGCATCAATTTGTGCTTGAAAGTGTCACCAAACGCCTATTTTATTGTGATTTCAAATTGCAATTTCAATCAGATTGCGATTAATCTTGCAACCCTATTCTCTACAGATTTAGGACGTATTGGCTTCATGTCAATTTCCATTCATTGGAAATTAATTGCCAGGCTCTTAATAACAGTACAAAGGATTTATCTCAGAGATGGCCTCGCAGAGCTGACATATTTAATGGGCTATAACCAGTTGCATAGTTGAATATAAATTGCGGCATTGACAGAGCTGCCATTAAGCCTTCCAAGTTGCCTGTCATGTTCTTTTTAATGCTCTGTACATTAATAAGCCGTCATAACCTACATGTGACGACAAGGAGGGAGCGGCGTTCGTGTTTCCGGATTATGGATTAACTGTCATTGTCAACATTGGAATGGGGACGATTTCTTTTATTTGAAAAGCAAATGTATCTGGCTAATAAAGAAGCTGCGTGTGAAACCAGTGCGCTGAACTGAATGCATAAGCTATGAATGCGCTTACCTGACAGAAGACAGGTTTGTACGTCTCGGAGAAGATCTGGGTGAGTTCTTCAGAGTCACAGAGGTCCAGGGGCAGGCGGTCCACGCACAGGCATTTAGAGTGAAGGTTCTCCTCCTGACTCAGCTGGTTCACGTCCATCCACTGCACCATCAGCGAGCGGTCGCCCTGATGAACAAACTGTATTTAACTCAATGAACTCGATAATAGAGCCGGGGTAAAAGTGAGCAATCATCTTGTCTTTGAGCAAGACTCCGAAGGTCAGGAAAACGACTGAATATTCAAAGAGTGTTTTACTCGATTCCTACTGTTAGTCTGTGCCAGTGACTGCCACACACCTTACCGCACATCCTTGAGGTATAGAACAGGGACAGATTAAATCAATCCAACATTTCGCCTGATAAAGGTGACTGAATTATGCAGTGAATTTCGAGTACCTGAATCTCATGCCATTATTTTCTTTCGAGGAGGGCTTATAGTGCCACTATGAGGCATGTTAATACGATATAACAGATTTCAGCTGCTCTCAACTTTTGAGGAGTTGCCAAACTGGTGATATTGAGTTCTTCACACTAGATGAACTTGAATTCAACTCGAGCCAGACAAAAGGTTTAGGGGACTAACCTCTTTACAAACACTGGCAGAAAGCTGGACTTGTGATAATGTGATTTGACAAGGAGGAAGAAATTCTTAAAATCAAATCACCTAAATTTCCACTCTGGTAGTAAGCTCCATATTTAACCACAGTTGCCCTTGCTGAACTTTCAATTTTAGAAATAGAAAAACATAAAATAACATTTTTGGGGAGAATAATAATAACACTTTAGATTGGCATCAGTCCTGTAAAAATCCTCGGTTTCAGAGAAGCATGTTCACATGATAAATAACAACTCCTTCACAAAGAGGAAAATGTAAAAGACTAAATTCATTTTTTTGTTTTGTCAATAGTTTATTTCATTTTATTTATTACAGAATTTCTTTTATTTGGTTCTGATGAGTTTATGCCACAAATCCAATTTCGTTATGGTTTTGGTTATTGGTCATTTTGGCCAAATTTACTTCTTTTCAAATTATTTGGTCAAGTAATTCATTTTCATATTCAGAATTTTGGTATTCGGTATTTGGTTTTGTCATATTTTGCTTGGTTACACACTGTGGTGCATTCATGGGGAGCGCAGCCAAATTTGAGCCAAATTTTACCTCTGCTACCCCTTATTTGTAATCCACTGTATGTCTTGTCATGTCTGTTTTTTACTAACTAAAGAGTTTTTAACTGCACATTTTGGTCTCCATGGACTTAATTATTGACATTGTTTGGGATTACTATTTTTGGACATGTTAAGGGCGCAGCGAGTCATGCTGGCTTCATCTCACTTTAGAACCAACAGAAATGGTTTTCCATTCACATCTAATAGGAGGGTTTAAGTGGAATTCAAATCTGTTACATCCAAAATTAGCCCAATTTGACAACGTAGTGAAAGGTTAATAAAAAGTGGCACCAATTAAAGTGACTTACAGGTGGTACAGGCCTCCGCTTTTCCATACTGAGATATGTTCTTACCTGAGCTTAGACGAGTTGAAACACACCTGTCTGGTCTTCACCCGTGCCTTCAGTCATGTAAACACAGCGCAGACGGCGTTAGCATTTGGCCTCTCCCTCTCTCCACTATAGCTCCAAAACAGGTCAAGATAGAAGCTACCAAGCTCTTCCACGTTTAATTTCCACGTTTCATTATACTTTGTAGTGGAAGACTTCACGTAACCATATTTAAATAGGGAAAACGTGGAAGAGCTTGGTTAGAGTTTGTGTTTACGTGATTGAAGGCACGGGGGAAGATCAGACAGGTCCTAAAGAACTCGTCTAAGCTCAGGTAAGAACATATCTCGGTATAGAAAAACAGTGACCTGTTCCTTTAACATGGGCATCTATCACATATTAGCCATGTATTTGGATCTATATTGTGTCAAATCTTAAATCTGCGTGGGTGTGACAAGAAACCAGCCATGACACTTTGATTGTGGCTGACCCGATTGGCAACACACTTGATGGGGCAAGTTTCTACAACACCGCTCACATTTGCACTTGTGTCCGACACCATCGTCCCTCCCTCTTCTTATTACATACCAGCGGTCGCCCCAGTAGCTCCGATCGTGCCCGGGAGGCCGAGTCCTTCTTCATGTACTCCACAAATCCATACCCCTTGGAGTGTCCCGTGAGCTCGCTGTAGACCAGGAAGGAGCGCTCGATGTTGCCGTAGGCGCGCACCAGCTCCTCGAACTGCTGGGCGGTGAAGGTGTGGGGCAGGTTAGTGACGCAGAGCAGCGAGTCGGTCGGCTGCAGCGTGACGTTTATCAGGCGTCCCCGGACAGTGCTGTGGTGGAGGGAGCGGATGGCATCCTGAGCCTGGTCCCCGTTCAGCAAAGTCACAAAGGCTAGAGGAGGGGACATTCATGGAGACGAGGGACCAGACATAAACAAGTAAAGACAAATGGAGAACCGCACAGACATCCAAAACATTGAAAAGGAAAAAAGGGGGGAGAGACAGGGGAGGGGGGGGTGGTGTGTGGTGGCACATGAGCAACAGAAAGGAATAATTGGCAGGCAAAGTGAAGGGGGTGAAAGGGGGGAGGGAGCATGCTCAACACAGATCACAGTCATAAGAACAGACACACAGATACACAGAGAGAAAGACAACACATTAGCTAGAAAAGCCAAAAGGGAGGCACCACGTCGGGGAGTGCACTGTGACACACACATATACAAACTATATGTCACTGAGGAGAGCTACACACTACAGTAGGAACACGGCAGAAAACTCAGTCGGGTTGCAACTATGTTTTTTTTTACACAACTTATGTTCAAATTCAAGCACAAGAATCACATGTTAGAAGGAAAAGGAGTGCGTTGTAAAAAGTTCCCCCAAAAATAACACTGTGTAACAAATTCAAATAAAGACGTGATTCGATTTTTGAATGATGGCATTACAAACCGTAAACACACACTTTACTGAATGTTTGCTAAAAGCCCTGCACTGCTATGTCAACGGAGGCTCTAAGCGGAGAGCATTAGTGAGCTCAAAGAGTCTCCTGCACCGCTGTAATGTGGCCTAATGTGATGTTGTGATAAAACCCCTCGCTCTGGTTACTGTAAGTGCTGACATGATCTATTTGTGTTGGACCTCCACCTCGCTTTAATTCAATCGATCACATGCACTCACTATTAGCCTATCATATGGTGCTACTGACACGGCTGCAAGTGGAAATAGTTATTAAGCATTACAGCTGCACGTTAGATGGGTTTAAAGTCCAGTTAGAATGGTTGAAGGTGGATCAAAGTGATTGGTTGTCATGAAGTTCAAACATATTTGTTGGTGTCTTTTAAAACAAAACCGTTATACTGAAAAATAATAATACACATACCAAAGAAAATGGGTACAAATCTCAGCAACTATGAGCTTAGATGTTTGGTGCGGTACATGGAACAATAGTTAGTGCGGTTTCAGGTGAAAAAAAAAAAAAGAAAAGAAAGTTGAAGTGTAGTTGCCACCTCCTGTCACCTTTGTCGTTTTTTTCCACAAAAACGTAAGGAATACACAGACTCATTAGCAACTAGGTTCAGATTTTCAATCATAGGAGAATTCGAACAGGCCAACACAAATATGCCTTTCGTTTCAATGTACCTTTGGAATGGGACAAAAACACTTTCAACAGACGGCACGTAGAAACAAATTAGGGGAATATATAACATATTAAAATGTTAAATGTAGTATTTTCCTCCCCCTGCATGTTCCAGCCATGTCCTAATGTGCAGAATGACCTGTTCACCACAACTGCCTCTAAAGTCCTGCGCTGTCGCTCAAAAAGTATTTACTTCAGGTCCGAAATGCTTCATATAGAGATTGCAGTTATGCGTAAGACCTGAGGTGGCAGTTGTGAGTCTAAAATGACCGACTTGCATCTAGTCTCTTTAAGCATCAACATCTACTTCCGAAACTAGTAAAAGACAGCGTTCAAAAACACCAAAGACAGTGAAGAAGATTTCGGTCGATCACACGGAAAGCATAACGCAGGTCTCGTGACGTAACGTTATATTTAAGAACATGTTTAAAGCAATACAAAATAAATGTTTACCTCAATAAATCCTTTTTTGTAGTCCCTCTGGGGGGTAATACAGTGTAAATGGGATGATTGGGGGGTCTTTCATCTCCCCCTGGTGTCTCTGGCCAGAAAACCACAATTGCAACTTAACTGCCACCGGACTGGAGAAACTAATACACTGTAATAGAATCAGGAAGAAGAAGCTAGCGGGCTAAACAGGCTTTAAACAGCATTTACAGCCAACATCCCTCTGTCCCTTTGTCTTTTCTGTCAGCGTATTTACTCTTACGGACAATTACTAAGTAAAAAAAATCACAACTTGCCACGACACCTGCAGTTGCACTTATGGCCTCTAGGAGCAAGAGTTACTTAATACTGCTTTAATTAGTGGTAAACTTGTCTTCCTGTCGTGTTAGGTCACACCTCTCAATCCTCTTAATCCTGTCTACAGCAGCAGCAGAACCATCCACCGCCTCAGCCTCTCCATCTCCTCCAGTGTGTCTTCATTTTCTGAACCTCTGGTGTCTAAATGAGGTTTACGTTCCAATGACCTTCTATGACCTGTTGGTTCAATCGGGGGCAAGTTCAGGCGTCATTGTGGTCGACGTACAGAATACAGTAACTCTTTGGAAAGTGGGAGCTCCGGCCACTCTAATTACTGACAATGATTTCCTTGCGCAGTTTAATATATTGCTCGCAAAGTGGTTGCAAAGTAAAAGCTATGCAAAAACTGCAGAGGCGAGCGCTGCTTCCTGCGAATTAGCTAAGTGGTGGGAGCCAAGCCTGAGACTGGCCATTGATTTACACTGTGCTAAATTTATGTGGAAGGAGGAGTGAATCAAAGTTCCCATCGGCTGCGCAGAGTTTCCACAGAGCAGGCCCCGAACGGATAAATTCTATTGAATAAATAAATTCTGTTTGATTCGCGGGTGTTTATGAGAAGTGATCTGCGTGATGTCAGTGAATGTGAAACAGAGGTGAACCCGTGACACGGCAGATGTTCGGCATCGCTTGGAGCTGCTCCGCTTGTTTCCGAGCTGAGGCCGAGAGGCTCCTTCAGGGTAATCCGAGGTAAAGCGTGAAGCCAGACTGAAAACGAATGTTTGCCTGCATAATTGTGAAACGATGTTCAATTAACTTAAAGGCTTTTGTAATAGGATTATAGCAGATGAGAATCTTCAATGCCACATCATACTCTCCCGCTTATCTATTTTTGAAGGAAGCTCTTTCTGACTGTTTGCTCGGGTTTTGGAAAACTCAGAAAACAAGCAAGTTAGCACATTTAAACATGATGAGAGACTTTATATTACCTAATCAATTGCAGCCTTTGCAAGTAGCTGAAAGGGAACAGTCAAATTGCATTTTAATTTGGATTGTGAGTCCAACAACACAGCAGCAAATTGATTGTCTCTGGATTACCATCAAAAATTAATTATAACTACTGAGTGACTTCAGTAAATGAACATCCCAGTGCAGTTCAATTTGACTTCACAGTGTTCCTTCACCAGGCGTAATGATAAAAGCTTTCCTAGTCGGTAACAACAGCAGGTCCAAGTGCATGACTTCATAAGCTGCAGCCTCCTCAGGTGTGTGCGGCCGTGGAGACCTGCTGCATCTGCTGACAACGTGAGCGCTCCAGGCTGCACTGAGCGCTAATAGTCCATGTGCACATCACATAATGCTAAATGTCAAAGAGAAAGTCTGCTCACGGGAAATGGATGTGAAAAAAAAAAAAAAAAAAAGTTGCGTTTCCCGGAGCTTGCATTACGGGGTGATTGTTAAATGATTGAAATCTAAAGCATTGGCAGCTGGTGTCTGCGCGGCTCATCAGAGGGAGCATCGCAGCCAGGAGCCCAGAACGGCAAGTGATTCTGGTGCAAAAAAAAAAAAAAAAAAAACGTGTCTCTTTCACATCCAAAGCTTGATTACTCAGACGAGACGGAAAACTCAGGCAAGAACTCCGAAGCAACATCGGCTGCCAGGAAGTACCAAAAAATCGACGTTTGGTTTGTTTTAATTGGTTACCTCCCCCAGCATCCTTGGCCCGCAGCACGCTTTATTAATATTTGGAGTCAGGCTTCATTCCAGAGTACACAGAAGGCAGTAAATATCAATCAAATCAAGTGACAAATGTTCGTAGTATCCCACGACTATTCTCTGGGAGTCTCTGCAACCACTGTCAAGAAGTTCAAGTATAAAATAGTAGGACTGTTGGAAGCTATAGATATAGATATAAGATGAATAGACATTAGATGTAAGCTCTTCAAAAGACCTGAAACTTGCACTTGAGTTAAGGGTGGGGATCTTAAAGCCTAAAAGATTACGATTTTCAGTTTGACTCATGTGCACGTCGCTTTATGTTGCCTGTAATAGATGACGGCATGGTAGATTAAAGGTGTACAATGTAGCTTATTATGTAAAAAAATAAAGTTGATACAAGTGCGTATTTGGCCTTTCAGTGACCCAGCGGATGGTTCGCTCCAAGATCAATTGTTTTTTTTTAGGTTAGCACTGCTGATTGAACCGTATCCATGGTTACTTACACATTACATTCCGAAAACCTACCCAGAAATCCTACAAAACCTGAAATAAAATTGATCCTGAAGCATCATTGGAGTCACCGGGATGGAAAGTAAAGGCGCTAAGCTAACCACCCATACAGCCAAAGGTCAAATACGGACTAATATGAACTTTTTTTTTCACATATTAAGTTGCATAGTGCACCTTTAATGTCTGTAAAAGTACTTGTAACTGGTTAGTATTTTCAATCATCTCCATTATGACACTTTGTAAACTTTGCACTACCACCCTTTGCACTGTATTTTGAGCTTTTGATTCACTGCATGGAAGATACTGCTCTTTACTACTACATGTGTGCACAATATACTGTTCTTTGATTGTACATTTTTTCTTAACCACTGATGTAAAAGTGAAATTTTCCATTGTGAGATTGATAAAGTCTGATCTTATCTCTTATTGCAACAACATGAAAAGAAGGCTGCAGAGTGCATTATCCTTGGTTATCTAGGAAGGTAGCCATGCAACTTCCAGATTTTTTTAATCATCATATCGCTCACCCCTCAACAGTAGCATTGAATCTGAAAAACAACAATGCCTGGGCACTTTACTGCTAAAAGATTCATGACCGTGTTTTCACTTTCTCTCCCTCTCAAACTCCTGCAGCCTATAAAACTATGAACTTGGCCGTCTGAAATCGTCTCCGCTGTAAAACATTTGGCGAACAGAACGCGGATCAGAGGGTGGCACACAAACCCATCTGCGGCGCAGGACTGTCCACGCTGGCTGACCTGCTCGCAAACGCTTTTATCCCACTTCAAAGCTTTACGCTGGGGGGGCGTCTGGACCGGCCGGAACTTCAACCGCGGCTGCGACGACGTGGGTCAACTTTTGAAAATGGCAAAGATACGGTGGTGTTGATCCCATACGCCGTGTCCACGAGGAAAATATAGGGCTTTTAATGATTGTGTTGCTAGCATCTGCTCCACAGGTGTTCTTGGTTTGTCTGTAGGCAGATCTGAGGTCAGCAGTGGAAATCTATGCCCATGCACATTCCTCTATCTGTCTCTATATCTGTCGGCCTTTGTGCGATTGTTTTCATCCCGCCACTGTTGTGTATCCCCATCGATCCGTGTATTGTGTTCGTATGCCTCCCACCTATTTATTGGACGGAGCCGTCTTTTTGGCATTTCGAGACGTTTATCCAACTATGATTTCTCTGCCCTGAGGAAATGTGCAGGGGTTGTGTTTTGCTGGCGTAGATTTTGGGGCTGCTAGCTGCTCAGATCACAGAACTGGAGTTGGACATTCTGTCAAGGCCTGGGTTCGGAATGGGTTGTTTGGAGCATTTTATTAATTATTGGTCTCACTCCAGGATACGGCAGAGGTGCAGTATGTTACTAGAGTTCATACTTGTAAAATAGATTTGTTTTGATTTGAAAACTTTTTCACACGGAGGTCAATGTTGAGATTTTTGGTTAATTTTCTCCTTTAAAGCAGTACTAAGTAACTCTTCCCCCTAGAGGCCATAAGCACAACTGCAGGTGTCGTAGCAAGTTACGATTTTTTAACTTATTAATTGTCTTGGAGAGTAAATACGACGCCGACAGGAAAGGCGAAGGGAGAGAGGGTTACTGTGCATCCAATTATACAATGGAAATATTTTTTTTCACTCAAACTTGGCTGTAAATACTGTTTAAAGTGACGTTAGCCCGCAGTTAACTTTGCCCGTTAGCATGTTAGCTTCTTCTTCGTGATTTCATTAGTGTGTATTGCTTTCTCCGGACCGGTGGCAGTCAAGTTTTCTGGCCAGAGACACCCGGGGGAGATGAAAGACCCTCCAATCATCCCATAAACACTTGTGTTACCCCCACAGGGACTACGGAAAGGATTTATTAAGCTAAACACGTTACTTAGTACTGCTTTAACATCATTAGTTTTCATCTCAGAGTAAAAATGGACCAAACTTACGCTTTACGGATGCTTATGTTGGGTCGTTTTGTTGAGCATCGCTACGGAAGTTCCTTCACAAATATTGACATGTTTGGTATCCACAAAACGCTGTAATCCAAATATGGTCATTTCCTTTCTGGGAGACAGCAGCGACAAAACAAACTAGATGGCAGATGTACATGCACATGATGTTACAAAACTTTCTCCACTTCAGCAGCTCCTACAGATATTTTTTAATATCTCATTCCTAGCCTGATTTATTGCGCTATGAACCACAAAACACTAGGAGAAAATGTGATTTTTTTTTACTCATTGTTTCACCTTTGACTAGCTTATTCAAAAACTAAACAAGATATCCTCAGTCTCCTCTTTTTCTATTTATATTTTGTTCCTAAAAATATCAGAAAAGTTTCCCATTTTTCATGAATTGTTTGGTTGGTTTTCTGTCAGCAGTCAAAGCCCACCAGAAACTCTAAAAACAATTGATCCTGGAGCATCACAGAGACCACTGGGATGGAAAGTAAAGGTGCCATGACAACATAGACGCTGGGTCACTGAAAGGTGACCAAACACACAAATATATACATATATATATTTTCACATAAAAAGTTACGTAATGCACCTTTAATGTCGGTAATCTACAGCTAAAGTTTCAAACTGATATCACTTCTTCACCTGGGCCAAGAGCAGGGGTGTCGAACTCATTTTGGGTCGCGGGCCGAAAATTCAGCTCCCACGGCGAGTAGCGGGCCGCATAGAGAACATTTTTCCCCTTCCTTTTTTTTAATGCCCCTTAGTGGTTAGAATGAGCATTCAGGTTATTCTTCATAAATTCATAACTCCGCACAGAAATGGGCTTTTACTTATTTTTTTTTTTTTTTTACATACTCTGAAATTTACACTCTACAGGGCCGGATTAAATCATCTCGTGGGCCGGATCAGGTCCGCGGGCCATATGTTTGACACCCCTGGCTTAGAGCTGGAGGCGTTCCCATGGCCTGGGTCGTCCTTGATCTGCAAACTGCTCATGAAGACGTTGCTGCTTTGCTTTGTTTACACAGTTGGGCAAAGATTATGTTAAAACGCGTTCCATTCTCTTCCAAACACCTACTTATATAACCAACAGTAATTAGTAGTAGTAGCAGCATTATCGGTATCTAGCTGATCATTACAGGTGCACTTTAAACGCCGGCACGTTTGCTTGTGTTCTGAGCTCTATGACGTTGAAACCCATAACACGGAATGTCCCGCAGTGCTGCTTTAAAATATATCAGAGCAAAGACAATGTAACATTTGACTGCCAGTTAGGTCGTCAGATCGCTATACACACTGCAGAACATAAATGAATAAATGAGCAAATAACACTAAAAAGTGGTCATCTACCGACATTCTTTTTCATCTGAGCATGATACACACTGCACATTGGAGAGCTAATGAAGTAGAACAAAAACATGCTTGTTTTATGACCGTGTTTACATTTTCTGAGGCTGCCGAGCTTATGCGAATTAGATTCGGTCCTTTTATCACAAACACCATCGAACACTCTTTCCCCCACACGCCGTAATAGATCTCTCAAACTAAGCCCAAAGTCTTATCTGGTCTTAACCTGCTAAGTACGCCGCCTTAATCATTAAAAGCAGGGTAAATGTTAGGGCTTTGCACCTACACCTTTTTGTTTTAAACTCCCTTCCACACCTAGCGCTGACGGCGGTACTCGAAAGAATAGAATTTAGTCCAATTCAATGGACAATAAAGTATTTGAACTCTGTCAGAGCTGTAGAAAAGCGGGCAGAAATTACAATAGGCAATTAGGCATAGGTGTATTAATTATGGCTTAGCTCGTGCCGATTGTGTCCCTGGGAGAAAGGGAAGTGCGGATATAAAAAAAAAAACTAAAGAGGCGTGTTGAAATTCCCCGTATGGGTGCAAGCGGGCTGCAATGTTCCCCGATGAAGGAGCTAATTAAAAGCGAGGGAGTTCCCGACTGTCCCAGGATGGTGGCCCTTATGGTGCTCAGGGGGCGAGCGTTTCGTTTTTGCCCTGAAGCGCTCGTTCTGTCGGGGGAAGTCGGTGATGAGGAGGTGAACTGTTCCGGATAGGGCAATAGCGAAAGGTTAGAAATACAGTACATGTGTGGCTTCTATTGGAGTGCTTTTCGGATAAAGCTTGACAATATTTGAAAGGTTTTTTTTCTGCTATTGGTAGGAAGTTTAATTGTGGAATAAATGCATATAGTGGAAAACAAAACACTTCATTTTCTTTAGCTAGCAACAGAAACAATCTACTACAACATCCAGAAAGGGATCTCATCGTGAAATTCGGACGCTTTGATCTGAAAGGCTGTCCGCAAAAAGTGCACTATGTCTGACAGCTTCATCGCGCCTTTGGCTGTTTGACAATTTTCCAAAGATAAAACGCTGATGCGGAGAAAACACAATATGTTATTTTAGCTTGAAGATGTACATGTCAGGCGTCTACCCTGTCTTTCCCAAACGTTGTTCAGTTTATGCTGGCGGCTGGTGGAAAGAGCCTTGTCCTAATAAATCTCAAAATCTATTCCTTCCTTGTTTGTGTGGTGTTGAAAGAAAGGCCAAGGACACAACAGGTTTATTATCCAAACGTAACAAATCGAATCTCTGCTTCCCTCACCCAGCACTTACTCCTCTCTGAATTAGACTCCAAGGATCGCGCACCAAGTCTGTTTTGATATTGTTACCGTCCACATAAATTTCTTCATCTCTTACATAGACCAACTATGTTCCTTGGTTGTTTTTATACCCTGGACTCTCTATACCAGGGGATGACCGAACGGTTTTCACCAAGGGCCATGTAGTGCAACACATACTGGGAAAAGGGCCAAATTGAATGATTAAAATGGAAGTGGATTTAGCAGATGTTTGACTGTGGCAGCGCATATTCAGCCTGAGCCTTCACGTCTGCGCAGTCTCACGGCAGAATAGTCGTTGCTGGGGTTACAATACAATAAATACTTGAATATAGGGCGGCACTATATATCGCAAAACATATCGTATCGCGAAATTAGGTGATGCAATATCCATATCACAAGATGCCACAGTATATATCCCAACATCACTAAAGTCTGACATCCTCACAAAAACCTAACAATGCATTGAACTTGTGCATGTGTAAAAGTTCAGTTTCAGTTCATGTAGTGTGTTTCAAAGCAGTACTAAGTAACTCTTGCCCCTAGACGCCATAAGCGCAACTGCAGGTGTAGCATTTTTCTATTTTGTGATGAATTGTCCATGAGAGTAAATACTACGCTGACGGAAAAGGCGAAGGGAAATGGAATGGAAATAATTATTTTCACTGAAACTTGGCTGTAAATGCTGTTTAAGTGGTGCTAGCCCGCAGTTAGCTTTGCCCGTTAGCCTCTTAGCTTCTTTTTCACGATTCTGTGAGTAGTGTGTATTGGTGGCTCCGGTCCGGTGGCAGCAAAGTTGCAATTGTGGTTTTCTGGCCAGAGACACCAGCGGGAGATGAAAGACCCTCCAATCATCCCATTATCACTCGTATTACCCCCAGAGGCACTACGAAAAGGATCTGTTAAGGTAAACAAGTTACTTAGTATTGCTTTAAGTCTTGTTTTGACACAATTTGCTAAAAAAAAACGTGTGTTCAGCTAGAATGGAACAAAACGTGTTGAAATGGTTTTGTAAAATATTACGTATTGCAAGTTATTTCAATATCATTCAGCCCTACTTGAAAATGCTGTATATGCCATAGTTTGGACACACTTGATCTACTGTGAATTCGCTTGTATTACTAGGTATTGCTTCATATCAACAATATTCCAAATGTAACAACAGCAGGTAAGATAAGATAAAGTAGCGCTCATGACAGTAAATAACTAGCATGTCGGTTTTTACTCTCACCTATAAGCTTTATAAGTAAGACATTTAATCCCATTGTTTGCGGTAAAACTTCATTCAAACCGGACTAGATTTGTTGTTGCCTCAGCACCTGGATATTCTGCGATACAATCGGATGAAAGCGAGACAATTACAAAGAGAAAGAGGTGCAACTGCTATCATTATTTCATTATCTTGCATTTGTGAAATTGCATGGCTCCCAGGCAAATGAGCCACAATAAACAGGAAAACACTCAAAATGGATTAGGAAAGAGGCGATGGGCCAGTCACGAAATTAATGCCCAACTATACGTCTATAGGAAACACTTAAGGGTAAGACTGAGTATCTTCAACCTTAATCTTAAAGTCATTTATTTGTTGAAAATGGGTCAGGTAATGGAAAGCTTCTTAATTCCAGACACTTAAATGTGCTGCTTCATGGACAGACTTTACAGACTGAAGCCAAATCTAGGCATGTTTTTGACGGCATGACATGGTTAAAAGCCCAAAAAGGCAGAAAACTAAACATCCTCTGACCTTTGCACTATAAAAACGGGCTGAGTTCTTAAAGCTGTCAGCTAAGGGGGGGATAGAAACTGCAGAAACTTACAAATCACATAAACAATCCTCCATCTCTTGAATGATAAAGCAGGAACTTTGTGACTTATGTAACGTCATCTGCTTGCAAAGACCCCGGAGCAAACTTTTGATCATTTCAATGACGAAAAACGGTCAATGGCTGCCACAGACTCCACCGCACCAAGCAAACGCATTATTTGTTTATGAAGTGATGTCAATGTAAATCGTGGATAATGCGTCCGTGGGCGTTTGAAGGCGAGCGGGACTCGCTGATGGAGATGAGAGGCAGGGGGAGAGTGGATCTATGGTTGGGCATGTGTTCGCCGCGCCGCCCACTCCCCCACTCCCACACGCGCATTGTTCTCTCAGCTGCCGTGCCCCGCTCCTTCAGAGGCGCGATCGCTAAATGGGATGCGTCATTTAACATATCCACAAAATGTAATGCCGTGGATTACGTCTTTGCTCCGGGAAACCAGGAGAAGAATGAGAGGCGAGTGTTCAAAGGGGGGGATGCGATAGTGTGATGTGACATGTGACCGGGTAAAAGTTAAATTAGAGACAGTTCCATCTACTGTATCACCATCAATATGTTGTCAATAATCTGGTAAACTCATATAGTGCGGTTCTACGTGCCAAACGAAAACCGTGCGATACATGCTGAGAATACGCCTCAAAGGCTTCAACGACAACAGAGCGGCCCGTCTAATAATACCCGCTTCCTCTTTCTTCCTCTTTATCTGCGGACACCAAACAGCTGCGTCTGTGGCTGCCCCGTTCTAACCCACTGCTTATCTCGTGGTTTCGGTTCAAAGCGTTAATATCACACTCCTCCGGACACGAGTGCGCTTGTTGCCAGTGTGTCTGTGTGACGGTGTTATAATGTCCACTTGTATCACGGACGTATTGTTGAGGTGGAGGCTCTCCGGCGAAAGAGCAGGGCCAGGGTATAGACGGCTGCCGCGTGGTTCGGATGTGCACTGGTGTGGGATATTGATAAACTCACAACCAACAACTTCCTGGAAAGAGAAACCGGAGCGGTAATACGTGAACGGGGAGGGCCTCGTCTAGCTCACAGATGGGTTCTTTAAGTATAAATATTTGAGTTTACACTTCTTTTGAAACAGATAGTAAAACGGTTCCGCTTTTTTTGCATTTGAATTTACTGTTTAGTCGACCTAGTGTTCCATTTAGTCTGTGTTATGCATCATTCAGGCTTTTACAGTTATGTTTGACAGCTTAGCCTTAGAAGTTGTATGACTCAAAATAACGTAAGAGTCTCGGAAAATATCCTCAGTTATACAAAACAGTTGCTTGTTATACATAATGGCAGCAGAATGTGCACTTTTACTTTGGTGATTAAAGCAGCAGAGCAAAAATAAAATTTGGTTAATGATCTACTGAAAAATATGCCCAGTATGACGTGTATCAGGGTGTGGGCTGGCGTTTTGAGTGTGGCCGAGGGAGACAGACGGCAGGATTCCAACAACAATTTTGATAAGATTCTAGCTTAGATTATCTAAATAAAAGTTGATTTTGTATAACACAAGCTCGTTAAATAGCTGTTAAATGTGCTGCCAATATTCCATTTACAGGAACAAGCCTCAGCTGTTATATATTTGATATGTTTTTGTTACACAGCTGTGATCCTACGAGGAAATTGTTTTGTAACAGGGAAAGCAGACGGGATAAAATATGCATTTGCACAGGAGGCACCCTCTACATTTAACTGTTCCCGACCCAAAGGAACGCTAAGAAATCTCCTCTTTTTGCAAAGATTCGTAGCATCAAACAACAGCGGCATTATATAATTTGGAAGATGTTTCCAATGCTCATTTTAGAACACGATGAACTTAAATGACTCAAGGTGACGTAGTCAAAAGACACAGCAGCCAATATGAGCAGGTATTTTTCAACCTGAAAATCATAATAATGTCAACATATTGGAATCGCATGGAAACAACATAAACTCTACTAGCTTACAATAAATCAAAATAAAATTAGAAACATAATGGTATCATGCTATATGCCAAACAAAACACCAACAACATCGCCATCGCAAAGGCCACATGGATGACATGGGATAAAGGAGGAGCTGGTGAAATGCAGTGAACAGGGAACGTTCATGATCGCGCTCGGAGGATTGGGAAATTAATTGTAAACCCGTCGCGATCGTTAAATGTCGATGTCAGTGTTTATTTCTCGAAGTGCCTGGAGATCCATTAACTTCATTGGACACACGCAGAGCAGTTGCCGTAATGAATGGAGGAGCGCTAAGTGATGAATGAAATATTCTTGTGATTTCTACTGAAGGTAGTGACAAAGGGGGTAATAAAACTATGCGACTACTTATTGCTTCCGATATCAATACCGATACTGGAGGTTTGAGTATAAACCGACATCCGATACCAACAAATACCAAAAGACTTCCTTAAAAGTAGCATGTTGTATGTATAAAAAGTGTCAAGTGAATTCATCAATTTGTGAGATCAATAAAGTCTTGTCTTATCCTGCAAATGAGATGCTACATATCAGTTATCCGTCATCATTAATATCAATCAAAACGTGTATGTGCGATGCAAAACTACCACAGTGATTCTCCAAGTTCAGAGCTTCAGAGTGAGGTACAGCATGTCCATGTTGATGTCGATTAAGTTGGTGAAAGTTGTATTTTTAAAACGGTGATAGTCCAAACAGGCATTGAGTCAGGATCAGATATTAGGCATCAAAACCGTATTTATTTCAGTATCAGTCCCGATATCCGATAACCAGTATCGGATCGGTGCTTGGATGAGACCCAGTGAAAGGTTTCCAAACTGGAGGGATGGTTCTGTCTTAGCACACAGATCGCAAAAGCATCTCGACCGTTAAGAATAAAACGGGGTGAAGAAGAGAGAGTCCTGGCTCCAGAGGGGACCCTATTGTACTTGTTTCTAGTGGTAGATCAAACCAGAGTGTCCAGCAGACACTGTAGAACATACACAACTACATAAAAAGGCCTCACCTGGCCCTGCACCCTCGCTAAGGCAATAGTGCTAATCACTACGCCACTGTGTCGCGCTGCTTGAATTGCCCAAATTGTTGCCAATCGCCTCTACAGTAATAACCAGAGGGCCCATCAAAGAAAAGTGTTATCATTCCCATTTTCAGCCTTTCAGCAACTTTCTAGCACGTTCCTCCTTCTGAGTCTCTTTCAACCCCGCAGACCAATTTGTGAGCTGAATTCTTAGCGTCCCAAATAAGATATTTAGTAAGATACTTTGTCCTTTTTCAAGGCATTTTGAATTTTTGGCAGTTCATCATAAAAAAAAAAAAAGGAATGCATTACAGAAATTGCGGCCGCTATGCAGAGAGACAAAATCTCATCTCACGAAGTTCAGGATGGGAAGTTTCTCCTCCTCGGTGTGGCGTGATGTGCACCACAATAGAAACGTATGGACACTGCGCGGTATATGAATAAATAAAACGCGAGGAGAGATCTTCAGTAATGGGGCGACGAGAGTGCTGTGTTTGCGGGATCACAGCTAACAGCCGCACCGCATTTGCGCAGCCGGTGCCGATTTCACAGGCAGACAGATGGACGGATGATGAGAGAGAACGATCGAGCGAGAGAGGGCGAAAGGAAGAGAGCGGGGAGGGTGAGACGAGACAGGAGACACTAAACAAAACAAGTGACAAGCTGCTGTCCAGGGAAGCAATTAGAAAAAGCAGACATGGACCCCACTGCTGTCACTTAAGAGAACACACGGGGGAGAAAAGGCTGATCACTATAGGTTGGAAGTAAACCAATAATAAACACGTTAAAATGGCCCCACTTAAGAGAAAGAGAAGTGGAGAAAAAAAAAGTGTGTAGTGTAGGATCCACTCAGATTTTCCAACAGTAAATCTAGGCTAAAGTACGAGGCAGACATCTCTGATCCCCAAAACACAGCTCCCATAATGCAGCGTGGCATTTTCAGCTCCATCCAGTCTATTCCACACATACTGTAACGCACAAAGCACCAGGCAGGCTGAGCTCCTCTCCCCCTCCGCCTGCCTGCCTGCCTGCCTGCCTGCCTTGATGCCTGGCTGTGTCTCCTGTACGGGGCATTGGGGGCCGCAGACACAAAGGGGACCATTGAGGGGCCGGGATTCCCAGGATAAACCCGTGGGCTTTGTGCCGGCAGATCCGCGGTTCCGCAGTGCTGCTGAGTGAGTACACATACCTCTGAACCAACAAGGCTTGGCCCGACGCTTCGCCGGTTTGATTGAAACATGGCGGTGGTGGCGTTTCAAACGGGCTGGCACGCCGCTCCGTTTGTGTGTGTGTGTGTGTGAGCGAGAGGGAGGGATATTCTGGCTGGACGGGCAATGGGTGCATCTGTGGGTCTGAAGAGCCTTGGAAGGGGATGACTGGCAAAGGATGGGGTTCAGAGATGAATGGTGTATTCAAATGTGTTTTATATTCAAGAGGTAAGGGATAGCCCATATTAAAAAGATGGGACTTACCGAAATTAAACTTTTTTTTGGGGGGGGGGTTCATACATTTTGA
This sequence comes from Gobius niger, assembly GCF_951799975.1. Classification (NCBI taxonomy): domain Eukaryota; kingdom Metazoa; phylum Chordata; class Actinopteri; order Gobiiformes; family Gobiidae; genus Gobius; species Gobius niger. The sequence goes on along the minus strand of NC_136868.1, from coordinate 26,002,346 downwards.
GTTGGTATGAAAATAGGCCATTTAAATGTGAAGGGTTTTTTCATGTTGGGGCAACAGTTTTTACTGCTTGTTTTATTTATGTAGGCTCTCAGTCGTCCAGGAATCATCCATCATAGTAGAGATTTTAACTATTGTCAAATGGATGGGCTAAGTTGAGCACAGTTTTCTATACTAACCCCAGAAGCTTCTTCTCGCCCCAAATAAGGCTTTTGTTTTCCAGTCGTACATGTTTTGCACATTCTCACTAAGCCATCACTAAATCTAACTTTTTCTTTCTTTCTTTCTTTCTTTCTTTCTTTCTTTCTTTCTTTCTTTCTTTCTTTCTTTTTTCTTTTTTCTCTCTTTCTCTCTTTCTTTCTTTCTTTCTTTCTTTCTCTTTCTTTCTTTCTCTTTCTTTCTTTCTCTTTTTTTCTTTCTTTCTTTCTTTCTTTTTTAAACAAAATCTAAATACCGATTTTGACAGTTGAAGCACATTATGTCTTACATCAACCTCGCAGCGATTTGCTAAAGAAAAAGAAAAAAAAGAAACCGCGGAAGTTATGCTGACGTCTTTAGCTAAATTAGCTGTTGTCGTTGGTGTTGTATAACATCACAGTGCTGGCTGGGAGTGATGGCTCCACTTTTTCCCTGAAAGTTATAAAAGGTGGTTCTTAAAGGGGCTAGATGCAAGTTGGCCATTTTATACTCATTACTGCCACCTCAGGTCATATGTGTAGCTGCAACTTCTATATTAAGCTTTTGCATGACAGCATTTCGGACCCGAAGTTACAACTTTCTGAGTGACAGTGCAGGATTTTAGAGGCAGTTGTGGTGAACAGGTCTGGGCTCATTCTACACATTAGGACATGGCTGGAACATGTAGGGGGAGGAAAATACTTAATTTAAACATGTTTAAACTATGTATAGTCCCTTTAAGCTATCCCTGTTAAACATGTTAGAAACGGGTTTTGACCACTACAAACAGTTTAAACTTACGCAGCTCCCTCTCTTGTCATTTAAAGCAGAACTAAGCAACTCATGCCCCTAGAGGCCATAAGCGCCACTGCAGGTGTCATAGCATGTTGCATTTTTTCCTCATTAATTGTTTGTGACAGTAAGTACTACGCTGACAGAAAAGACAAAGAGAGAGAGGGATATTGTACATCCAACTACACAACGGAGATCATTTTTTTCACTCAAACTTGGCTGTAAATACTGTTTATACTGTAAATACTGTTTGCCAGTTAGCCTGTTAGCTTCTTCTTCGGGATTCTATTAGTGTGTATTGGGGCCTCCAGCATACTAATTCCAAGCAATTTCAAAATAAATAGAAATTTGAAATATGACTTTCTATTTCCATTGTTTTGCCCTATAACAACTAACTGGCGTTTTCTATATATTGATATACAACATAAAAGTTGCATCATCGTTCTAAACTAACTTGATCGTGTTTTGGCACATCAAGCCCCCCCATCAGTCTTACTTTGGCACCTTCCGCATATTTATTTTATTCTGGGCGCAGCGGAGCAGCCAACCCCTCCCCACCGTTTATCAAGAGATTTTGTCAACAGGTGACTCAAATCAAAATTGGACTGTAGCCTGTAATTTAAATGAAACCTCACCAGAACGGCGTTATTAATACGAACGGTTTGCGGCCAACTCCGTAATCCACTTTGATAATGAGATTTTCCCCTGCGCTGGCGATCCCACCGATAGTAATGTGCGGATGGAGACGGATAATGATGGATGCTTAACTTTTTGAATGTGGGCCACGGAGCAGGCTAACAAGCTGTGGGTAAAACACCTCGCCTCCTCTGTCCTAATGGCGAGGAAAGGAAGGAAGGAGACGCGGGTTGAAAGCAGGCAGTGGAGTTAAAAGATCAAAAAGTGGTGAGGCTTTGTTTTGTGAAGCTGTGTGGAATAGAAGAGCTGAAAAATGATGAAATATGTGTTACCCATAAGATTTGCTATTTATGATTCAAAAATAACTATTATGACAGTGGTGAGCATTTTATACGCAATTATAAACTTTTGCACATTTTTTAAATTGCCATGTGTTTTTGTTTTTGGCTCTGTGAACAATAAAGTGTAAATCTCCGTCACTTCCTGAGATATTGTAGCATGTGGGATTGAGCAATACGGATATTGCGTCACCTCAATATTAACGATAACTTGGCGAAAACAATGTCACCTACCTGTTGCTTTCACGACATTCTCGAACATCAATAGATACAGACGGCATCTCTGGAATCACCCATATATGGTCATTTTTGAAAACAGTTAAGGGGGAAAACAATTTTGGAAAAAATGTAGGCCTATATTTTATCTAATTATTCAAAAACTACTGTAACAAATGCTGAAATATGAACATAGTTTCTACTAAATAATGATACAAAGACATGGGGAGGAGCAAAGTGGTTCAACAGCCCATAAATACATGAATAACGGAGAATGCTAACTTGATGCTACATGTTAGCATCGGGCTAATGCTAACGGCTAGCTAGTGCTTGCTACAACTGCCGTTTTTTCACTTCTACTGAACAATCTGCTGTGAGAAAATATCCACATGGGCCCGATTTACACTGGACTTTATTTGTGTGTGATAAATAAATTGATATTCCACCAGAAAATGGCAAAAAAGGGTGGAAAATTGTGTTTCTCTAAAGATTCTATTTTCCCCCTCGGCGAAGCCACGGCCCCTTCTATGACGAGATGCCGTCTGTATCTATCTTTGTCGTTTAAAAATTTCAACCATTGTAAAATAATGATTTGTATTTGGTTGTGTATAATTTGGGGACCATGCTATACTATGCGGACGATATTAAAACAGTTATTGGCCCTGTTGCATCTACACAAGGAACATAATAGGGAACGTGATCATTACTGAAGGAGACAGAGCAACAGCCTGAAGCAGAGCCACAAATGGAGACATTGTCAGGGATGTCTGTGCAGAGGAAGACACAAGGACATACTATAAACACTCCCCGGCTGTATGACCGAATAAGTCCAGCGTGAGGAGGGAGCACTCTGACGCACTTTCTGTTCCAGCAATGGCTTGGAACCAGCAGAAAGAGGTTTCACTCATTTCCACTGCAGAGAAGAGCAGTAGAAAGGGTGAGCGTCACAAAACCTAAGACGCTGCGGCGATGTGGCAAAAGATCAAATCCCTTTCCCTTATATTGATCCAGTTTCAGTTACATTTTTTATTCATAAACATATGTGTGGTCCTATACTCAGCTTACTTACTAATACTACTTTCCATGCACATTTGACCTTTCAGTGACCCAGCAGCTGTATGTGCCTTTGCTTTCCATGTTTCTTTAGGGTTTCTGGTTGGTTTTCTGGATGGAATGTATACATAACCTTTGAGACAAAAAACAATTGGTCTTTGAGTGTCCGAGAGGCCACCGGGATGAAAGCACAGGCCCTATGTTTACCACCCGTCTAGGTCACTGAAAGGTCAAATAGGCAAGGCAAGGCAAGTTTATTTGTAGAGCACAATTCATACACAAGGCAATTCAAAGTGCTTCACAGTTGCATAAATATAAGAAAACAAATACAATCAATAAAACATCAACATAGAATTAATCAATTACAGTAAGAGGCAAGAGTGTAGATAAAATACTTTCAGTTATATGCATTTTTAAGTCTTGTTTTGATTCGCTCTGTCTTGAGCACTATTTTTAAGTCTTTTTTTGACTCGCTCTGTCTTGAGCACTATTTCGCTCTGTCTTGAGCAGTATTTTTAAGTCTTGTTTTGACTTGCTCTGTCTTGAGCACTATTTCGCTCTGTCTTGAGCACTATTTTTAAGTCGTGTTTGGACTCGCTCTGTCTTGAGCACTATTTCGCTCTGTCTTGAGCTCTATTTTTAATTCTTGTTGTGACTCGCTCTGTCTTGAGCACCATTTTTAAGTCTTGTTTTGACTCGCTCTGTCTTGAGCACTATTTCGCTCTGTCTTGAGCACTATTTCGCTCTGTCTTGAGCACTATTTCGCTCTGTCTTGAGCACTATTTTTCTTGCTCGTTCAAAAGTAAGTTACCTAACCTCTGTTTTTGTCGCTCCTTCTCCTCTGGACATCAATATAAAATTAATCAATTACAGTAAAAGACGAGAGTGCAGATAAAATACTTTCAGTTATATACACGGGCAAACAGAACTGTTTTCAGCCTGGATTTGAACATTGTCAGAGTTGAGGCCTGTCTCACATCCTCGTGAAGACTGTTCCAGATTTTAGCTGCATGAAACTGAAACGCAGCCTCACCGTGTTTATTATTGACTCTGGGAACCACCAGGAGGCCCCTCCCTGAGGTTCTCAGGGCCCGAGATGGTTCATACGGCTCTAACATGTCAGAGATGTACTTTGGAGCTAAACCATGAAATGACTTGTACACAAGCAGAGCTGTTTTAAAGTCTATTCTCTGAGTGACAGGAAGCCAGTGCAGAGACCGGAGCACTGGACTAATATGGTCGTATTTCCTGGTTCTTGTCAGGACTCGAGCAGCAGCGTTCTGGATGTACTGTAGCTGTCTGATAGCTCGTTTAGAGAGGCCAGTGAGTAGGCCGTTACAGTAGTCTAATCTGCTGGAGACAAATGCATGGATAAGTCTCTCTAAGTCTGGTTTTGACACTATTCCTCTGATCTTAGCAATGTTTTTCAGATGGTAAAAAGCTGCTGATGTTATTGCTTTGATGTGGCTGTTTAAGTTCAGGTCTGAGTCCATGATTACTCCAAGATTTCTAACCTGATTTTTTGGTTTTAGAGAGAGAGACTCAAGGTGACTGACAACACTTTGTCTTTGTGCCTGTGGGCCAAAAACAATGATCTCAGTTTTGTCTGAGTTTAGTTGGAGAAAGTTGTTTTGCATCCACAAACTGATCTGTTGGATGCAGTGACAGAGTGTATCTACAGGCCCATGTTCACCAGCCGTCAGTGACACGTAGATTTGAGTGTCATCTGCATAGTTGTGGTACGACACGTTGTTGCTGTTTATTAGCTGACCCAATGGAAGCATGTACATGTTGAATAAGAGAGGTCCCAAGATTGACCCCTGGGGGACTCCACAGGTCATGGCAATTTTGTCTGAGACACAGTTGCCAATTTCAACAAAGTACGTCCTGTCCTCGAGATAGGACTTAAACCAGTTTAGAGCATTACCAGAGATTCCCACCCAGTTTTCTAACCTGTGAAGTAAGATCCCGTGGTCCACTGTGTCAAAGGCAGCGCTCAGGTCCAGCAGAACTAAAACTGAGACCTTACCTGCGTTGGTGTTCATACGGATATCATTTGTCACCTTGATCAGAGCTGTCTCAGTGCTGTGGTGGGGCCTAAAGCCTGACTGGAAAGTATCAAACACATTGTTAGACAGGAGAAAGTAAGTGAGCTGCTGATATACTACTTTCTCTAGGACTTTTCCTAAGAATGGCAGGTTTGATATGGGCCGGTAGTTGTTCATTACCTTGGCATCAAGGCTGCTCTTCTTTAGAAGAGGCTTGATGACTGCAGTTTTCAAGGCCTTTGGAAATGCTCCAGTCTCGAGTGAGATGTTAACTAACTGAGCAAGTTGTGGTAACAAGCTGGTCAGCACAGACTTCAGAAATTTAGTGGGTAATTCATCAAGGCAGCATGTACATGAACTCAGACCGGAGATAACCTCTTCGATTGTTTTGTCAGTAACAGGTGTGAAATGTGTCAGCTCAAGGTGTTTATCTGGTGGCAGAGTTTCTATTTGTGTTGTGGAGATTATGGCATTTTTAATGCTTTGGACTTTGTCATAGAAAAATATTGCAAACTCATTACACTTAGATGTAGAGATTAGTTCTAGGGGCAGTGAAACTGGAGGGTTAGTTAATCTGTTTACTGTGGAAAACAGAACGCGAGAATTGTTTCTGCAGTTTGAGATGATTTTAGAGAAGTACTTCTCCCTTGCTCCACGCAAAATATGGTTGAACACACAAAGTACTTCTTTGTAAACCTCAAAATGAACCTGGAGCTTTGACTTGCGCCATTTCCGTTCGGCTTTTCGGCACTCCCTTTTCTGTGCCCTGACCGAATCTTCACTTCTCCAAGGTGCCTTTTGCCTATTGTTAACCATTTTAACCTTGACAGGAGCAATAGTATCCAAAACATTTAAGACCCTTGATGTGTAGGAGTCCAACAGATTATCAACATTAGAACATGGGGCATTTTCAAATCTGATCATCTCCATAAACTGTGTCCCTGTTGTATCATTTATGTGTCTTCCTTGAATAACTCCAGGCCCGACCACTGGTTTCGGTGTAACACACAGGTCAAAGAAGACACAAAAATGATCAGACAAAGCAACATCAACAACATTCACATTTGATATATTAACACCTTTTGTAATAACTAGATCTAGAGTGTGGCCTTTGTTGTGAGTTGCCTCACTCACGTGCTGAGTTAAACCAAACATTTCAAGGACAGCACCGAGTTCTATTGCATGCCTGTCGTTGGTCACATCCACATGCACATTAAAATCACCTGAAATTACTAAACAATCGAAATCAATGCATATAAATGACAGTAATTGTCATTTATATACACGTTAATACAGTATATACAGTACACGTGTCTCCCAGTCACGTGACTAGAAATGCAAGCGCGCGACATTTTGAAGGGAAACAAAAATGGCGAATGCTACAGAAAACGATCGCGATTCCACACAATTATGCAGTGTTTTTTCACCTGCATCTGTTACAGCTCATGCACTTACAAGGAAATGCGGCACTTCGATACGCAAACAAACTGTCATTGTTGGATATTACAGACCCATACACATGAAGTTCTTGGTTAACATACTTTCACTCGAGTTTGGCGATATTTACATAGTACATAGTTACTTGATGGACTTTCCGTCTTCATACACAGGAAAATCATTAAAAGCATATATTCTGCATACAGATATTTTGAGTCAGGATGGGTATCGAATACATCTGTATGGCAACAAAAAGAAAGGATAGTCTCATTGTCATGATAAGGTAAGTTACTTGACACTTCGCTAAACCAGCAGGCGAATAATACTGTAAAACACACCCAGCTTGTTTTATCGATAGCTATCTTTCACAGATGAACGAACAGTAAATCTCATATTGACAGTAAATCCTTCTATGCTACAGCAGTTTTCAATAGGCTAATCATTTGATGAGATATCCGATTGAAAAGCACAATGGGACCCCATTAAAAGAGCAAAGACATGAGAAATTCTGACACCACTAATTTGCATCCAACTGCGCAACAAGTTTCAGGCATTTCAGCGGTTTTGAAATGTAGATTTGAAATGAAACGTGTGAGTTTATCTGGAGTTCATTAGCATGTATCCCGTCAAGATGGAGTAACTTATAGCCTATAGAAGAGGTGGGAAAACTACGGCTCGCGAGCCAGATCCGGCCCGCCAAGCAAATTAATCCGGTCCACGGCTCATTCTCCATAAAAATATAAAGTATTATAACATTTGTGTCAACTTTTTTCCGTGTTTGTGGAGATTAACAAGCTAAAATAAAGTTCACTGAGGCAATGTTGTTATTTTCTGACCTACAAACCATATTTCACATTTCTATACATATTTACAGATTATGATAATTCTACCGTTAACTGGGCCAGCTTTTCAAAATATATAATTCAGTGCGATTCACATTTTGGGGGAAAGTTGAGCAGAATTATGATAAGTTATCATCGATGAGGCGCTCTGACAATTCAGGTTTCTCATGTGGCCCTTTCTAAAAATGTATTGCATTTCAAAACATCTTTGCCGATTATTGAAACAGACCAAAGATTTATGATTGTAGACTTCACTTGTGGGTCTTAGGGTATATTTTAACTGTCTCGCCTGGTTTATTTTTGTTTTATTGCTTATTAAACATCCCCTTAAAAAGTGCTATACATCTTTGTATTGAGGACAGTTGATATTTGCATTATATTTATGCTGTAGTGGGCTCATAGGACAGCAATGAACATGACAGAACCAGGAAAACAAGTCCAAAATAAGGCAGACATGCATTTTCTGCAAAATAAAAGTAAGTAAAATATGAAGAGGAGAAGGTATCAGGCATTGGAAAAATGTTTTAGTGGTCCTAGTGAGAAGGGGAAGGAAAATAAAGGTTGTATCTACAGTAGAAATGTTAATTTTTGACAAAAAGTACAAGCAAATCCAGGCATTCATGTCACGTTACCTGCCTTTGCTTCTGTAAGGCCTTGGAATATCAGGTTAGTCTGATTAGAAAGCTTTAACGGTTAAGTGTCTATCAAGAACGGTTTCAAAGTTCTGTATCACCTTTCACGTCTCTATCACTTTCAGGTTTCGAGTTTATGCTGCGACGTTGCCAGCGACATGGTCGACCACGCCCTCTCAGGTCGGATCTGACGGATCTGACCGGCCCACAAAGTCGAGCTACAATTATTTCCATTTTGCAGTCAGTGCATTTACAGTATAACCCTTAGGCACCAGTTAGAACTAAAACATCTAAGTTTACACAGTATTAAGCTTAGACGCACATTATTTCCGACATTACAGTGCAACATCTAAAATTGCATCGCTCCTGTTCCTCTTATTTTAATTGCATTGTCAAGCGCGTAACCTTTATCAGTTGCACAAATCTTGAGTCAGTTTCGGACTGATGCAATACGCACATCTGAAAAAACCCCGGTTCACCTGACTGGTACAGTAAATCTGATGCGTGTGAAAAGGCTGCAACACTTCTCCCTTAAGTCAATCATTTACAACAAAGCTCCGCATGAAAACAAACTGCAGCCTCCCAGAAGAGCAACTCGGCATCAGAATAAACACATTAGTAAACTGCTGAATGATGTTTGTGTCCGACTAAGCACGAAAGCGGCTCCGGGAAGAAGTGCGCATTTCACACTAATTATAAAAAGGTGTCGGTGCATTTAAAAGCATGCCGTTGGTTCGCGGTTCCCGAGAGCTGGAGTATATCTGTGATTTATAGCAAAGCGACACAAGAGATGACCCCATAGGACAGTTCAAATACCAGCATTGATGTTTTAGGAAGATAACAATGAGAAATGTTCGGTCCGAGGATGACCCATTGACTGGGTAAAACCTCAAGAGGGGACACGGGCACAATCCACAAACGCTTTAAGATATACAGCATATTAAGATAATATTGTGTCGAATAGAACTCTTTAGCTAGGACAAACAAAACAATAATGATGGGATTGTGTTCTGTTATCACCATTATCTTTCTTTCTTTCTTTCTTTCTTTCTTTCTTTCTTTCTTTCTTTCTTTCTTTCTTTCTTTCTTTCTTTCTTTCTTTCTTTCTTTCTTTCTTTCTTTCTTTCTGGGTTGTTTTGTACAAGTGAAGAAGAGGGAGAAAATGAAATGGTAAAAAAGTCATCAAATGTGTCTAAGAAAGGACAACATCTACAGAAAACACTCCAAATTCTGTTTAAAACAATTTAATTTAAAGCAGTACTAAGTAACTCAGGCCACAAGCGCCACTACAGGTGTCGTAGCATGTTTGTTTTTTTTACTCATTAATTGTCCGTGAGAGTAAATACTACGCTGACAGAAAAGACAAAGGGAGAGAGGGATATTGTACATTCAATTAATTTTAACTTTAACTTAGCTGTAAATATTGTTTAAGTGGTGCTAGCCCGCAATTAGCTTTGCCCGTTAGCCCGTTAGCATCTTCTATGTGATTCTATTAGTGTGTATTGCGCCTCCGACACGTTGCAGGGAAAGTTGAAATTGTGGTTTTCTAGCCAGAGACACCAGGGGGAGATGAAAGACCCCCCAATCATCCCATTAACACTTGTATTACCCCCAGAGGGAATATGAAAAGGATTTATTAAGGTAAACAAGTTATTTAGTTCTGCTTGAAGTGTCGGTACATTTGAGGGACTGGACTGGGAGGGTCTGACCTGTCTCCAGCACGAGCAGGGGGATTATTCTTGGAACAAAAGGTTTTGTCACCACTGGCCTAATAAAAACGGCTACTATTTTGATTTCTTTGTGCCTGCCGCCCTAGTTACTTGCGAGCAAACTGGCTTGTACCGCTTGTTAATCAACAAAAGACACCTCGATAACAATTTCAAACGTTGAAACCACAATATCCCCCGATACTGCAGCGGCACTCAGATGGCATTAACCGTGTTCTAACATCAAGCAGCCTCATCGTTGCTTCCATTTCCCTTTTCATCACTCTCCTTCACGTGATTAATAATTCACTCCGAATCTATTACAGAGCCCAAAGGCGGGGACAGACAATATCAAACCAATCTCTCATATTTCAGAAATCCTGCTTTGCCTAATTCCGCTTAAAATTCCACAAAACACACTTCTCACTGTATCCCACGACAAACACAATGCAATGCTTCCGTTTTTATTTAATTTAATTTGATCTCCGGGCAGACGATTCCACATTAGTCAAAAGAGCGTGGAGTTTCTGACGTCGCCCTGTTCGTAATTCTGAATGAATGACACGGACGCACGCTAACGCCGATAAAGAGGCCACGCTGCGGAGACAACAGTGGAACAAAACGAAAGCAAATCAATTATGACGACCGTCTCCTCCTCCCAGTGTTTCCAAGCGGACTGTACAGATACTGCTGGCATTAAGAGCCTGTTTCTAAAAGGTGAAAGTTCACAATGAGCTCCTGGGAGACGTTGGTTTCTGTGAGGCTCCAAATGTTGACCCAGACAGAGACATTGAATATCGATGGTTGCAGGAGGCTGGTGCTTATGGAGAGGGGGGGAGTCTTTAGGTATAAAGGCATCTTTTTTTTTTCATTAAAGCAGTACTAAGTAACATGTTTACCTTAATAAATCCTTTCCGTAGTCCCTGTGGGGGTAATACAAGTGTTTATGGGATGATTGGGGGGTCTTTCATCTCCCCCTGGTGTCTCTGGCCAGAAAACCATGTTTGCAACTTGACTGCCACCGGACCGGAGCCACCAATACACTCTAATAGAATCACGAAGAAGAAGCTAACATGCTAACGGGCAAAGCTAACTGCGGGCTAACGTCACTTTAAACAGCATTTACAGCCAAGTTTGAGTGAAAAAAAATATTTCCATTGTATAATTGGATGCACAATATCCCTCTCTCCCTTCGCCTTTCCTGTCAGTGTAGTATTAACTCTCCAAGACAATTAATAAGTTAAAAAAGCGCAACTTGCTACGCCACCTGCAGCTGCGCTTATGGCCTCTAGGGGCAAGAGTTACTTAGTACTGCTTTAACTGCTGCTGAAAATCTAAATCAGCCAAATGAATGTGAAATGGTGCAGGCTAAATTTTAAAATAATGAGATAAAAAGTCTCCATGGATGTGACATGACCCTTCGCACATTCTCTTCCTTTGGGTAATTTAGAGTAACCAATTCAGTCTTACATAATGACCAATGAGAGGGTCTTTAAAAGTTTGATTAAAGACATTATTTCGAGATTAATTTCATTGGTGGTGCGTAGTGAATATGTTCAATAAGCTGCAAAACTTTTAGCAACAGCTTCGTAGTATTGTAAAGTGGAAAGCACGTTCTGGGTTCACATCTGTGCATACAACACTCGGATCCGTTTCCAGGCTTTCTGAATCGAAGGGCCTCCGTGTAATGGGTTTCTCAAACAGGGGTGTGAAAATAAAAACACATTACTTGCGAAGCTCCAAGATACTGTTTGGAGATCTTCTCTTTCCTTCATCTAAAGCAGTGGTTCTCAAACTGTGGTCCTGCGCTTCTTCGGGCAATACATCTACATTTTTAGATAGAGAAAGATTTACGCTACAGGAATGTCAGTTTGTTGTTTCTGATTAATTTTAGACCCAGTTTAGACCTGATTAGATCTTGAATCTCGATGTACTTGGAAAGTCAAATATTATCTGAGGTGGTAAATAAACCACTGTGCAACCATCGCTATTAGCTATCTGATGCTAACAGCTAGCAGTAACAAATCACCTTTGTGCTTCATAATGATGTGAAATGTCATAATGAGTGATGGCGGGTTTTAGGTACATACTTCAAGGGGCTAGATGCAAGTTTGCCATTTTATACTCACTACTGCCATCTCAGGTCATAGGTGTAACTGCACCTTCTTCGGTCCCGAATTAACACCTTTTTGAGTGACAGTGCAGGATTTTAGAGGCAGTTGTGGTGAACAGGTCTGAGCTCATTCTACACATTAGGATGTGGCTGGAACATGTAGGGGGAGGAAAATACATTATTTAAACATTTTTAAACTCTGTATAGTCCCTTTAAGCACAAAGTTCACATGTCCACGTTCAACACTAAAAATCAGTTTGTAATTGATCTTCTCAAGGGAAGGTCCTAAATGTTATAGGTTGGTTACTCAAATTATGGCTTGGAGGTGAAGACATTTTATGAGGAGACCTTCCATCAAAACCTTCTCTCCATCTCTTCAGCTTCCCCGATGGATTGGCTTGATCGTAAGGAATCTATATGCAGCCTCCTACTGTAGGTCTAATGGGGCTTTGGGGCAGCTTGTCTGGACACACTAACACGGCGAAGTGCAAAGAGTGAGTCAGCCTGTAAACAGCCACTTGATGTTATCCAGCTGTCACGTAAACTGATCTAGTGACCGCTGAGTTCAAGTCCAGTGTCACGGAGTGTAAACACACAAATGCGACCGGAGCCTCCCCTCATAAAGCGTGCAGACAAACAGCTGGATTCATAAACACAGGCGTGACCATCCCCGCTCACGATAACTCGAATATCAAAACGACAAGCCAGCGAGAGCCCCGGCCACAGTCAGACATGCGCCCCCCATACGGCACTGGGATACTGGGTGATAATCCGGGGGAGGCTGGAAATCAATCCTCCACACCTCTTAAATGAAGGAGAGGGGGGGGGGGGGGGGGGGTGTCTCCTCTAGCACAACCCCCCCACGGACTCACTCAACACCGTCGTCACATTGACATTTACGGCGTTTATTTAAAGGGTGAGGAAGCCCAGGAGGAAATTTGTCCGATTTCATTGCAATATTTATTTGGTCTCTAGTAAACGTTTCCAATCTGGTGCATCCAAAGCCAGAGCTGGACAGAACCATTTTTACACTGTTTAACTTTTATTATAGAATCCACACCAAGTGGGTTTTGTTTATTTCCATGGCGGATTGTTACGCCAAATGCAACACTGGGAGATAACCATGTTTATCTGAAATAAAGTGTCCAAATTGCAATAGAAAAATACTATATTGAATTTGTGAACAATTCTTTTAGCCAAAATGAAAAACTCTACGCTGTGTGCAAATATGAATCCTGTGAATCTGTTTTTTTCTGATCAAATTCTCTATGTTTACTGCAACCGGCATCGTAACTGTACTGTCTGCCTTTGTTGCCCTCATACATCCTATTGAATCAATCAACGCTCTCCAAATGAAGGCACTGCAACAAGATCTAATGCTCTTATCAGTGGAGACAGAAAGGAGGGTCGAGAATCAATACCACCTGCTTCCGTCTCCCGATGCCTGAAAGTTCACTCTGAAGACGAGCGGTTTATCATATGGAGCCTAGACGTAAATTCAACCTGGTGGACTCATTACAGCGTCACCTGCTTTCCTCCAATCATCTCCTCATCGCAAATCGCACCCTCCCTTCGGCCTATCTGCATCGCAGCCACACCTTCATCGCAGCCAGTCATCACCCAGAATTCTGCACTCAACTGATCTCCTCTCGCCAACTGTGCTGCAACCCACCTCCGCCCCATCAAGACCTCTGCCCGTCACGAATTCTCCAGTCGCACTTCCTGCTCCACACTCCCATTTCACCCCCAGTGTCCAGGCTCATGCATATTTACTTCACTTTGATGTGTCCTTCGCTGTTGACAGAAGGGTAAAGCTTGTATGAAGTCCGATGAAATGGAGATATTTAATAAAAGCCGGGTTCATTAACTGTGGCCACCTCTGTGCCCAGCGCCACGGTGGCAGCTCATTAGTGGCACGGAGAGGCTGGCAGAGCAAGTGGCCGTGTTTCATCAGGCTCTCACTTGCTCTGAAACACCATTAACCTTTGGGACGGGCCGACGCTGCTTTGATATCTCAGCTGCTTACAGGCGTTACGTTACAGGTGCTTGGCTGCGCTCTCATACTAAATATAGAGCCCACGCAGGATTTCTTTGGTATGGGACAGACACTTGGGGCCAGGGGGTCTGCTCCAGGGATAAGCAGCGCGTTTGTTTGTGTGCGTTCTGGTCATCTTGTAAATCTGCTCTTGATTTACAGTTCGAGGGACCCTTGTAAACAAGCGCATGCTACAAGTTATTCTCTTATGATGCTGAAATAACGCTTAAAACCAACACTCAGGCTTAAAGAACAATAGAAGCTACACCTTTTGGTATCATGGGCCAGTGGTTTTCAAACTGTGCTTTTATCATATTTTTGTATTTGGATTTTATGGTTTAGTATGCATTTAAGTTACACCCAGTTTGGGCATAATTTAGTCCAATTTATGAACATTTATGTTTATACTTGATTTGACATTGACCCAGGCCCAGTGGTATTTGGAAATATTATGAGGTGGCCCTCGGAAGGTTGCATTTTTAGGAGGCGGCGACTTAAACCCATTGAATGTTAAAAAACTGTTTGAAAACGTATCACATTCCAAGACAATATAAAAAATTAGAGTTCTGAAACTTTCCAAAGCCGCTGTATATCCAGCGCATAAAAACACACGTAATTACTCTATCAACTAATTATCTAAAAACACAACAATAATACGACATTCGAATGACGGCGGAATATGTGAAAGCCTGAGGCAAACTTATTGTTTAGCAATAATGAAAAAGCACACAATAAATGACACCACAAAGTGCATAATAGCAAACTGTTCACCATGTACCCCACCGAGAGCTCATAGTTGCTGGAAAAAGCTTGAAAATAAATATATATGTGGAAGAATAGTAATTTTGTCAATAAAATATTGCGATTCTTCAATGGAGCTGACTGTATTATCATTCCATAATTAGTATAGGAGTAAAGTAGCCTATTGGAAACATGTGTTAGGGTTAGAAAAGTTTTGAAAAGACTTGAATTATGATAATGCTTTGTGTGTGTATTGTGAAATGAAAAGCGCTTTTTATCGTCCACTTGATCAATATCTAACGTATTGAAGTATAGAAAAAAGGCTCTTTCTTTATAAACGTAACTCTCTAAAATCAAAGCACAGAGGAGTCCAAAGCCTCGCTTTCTTTATTGAATTCATTTCTCAACAATAATAGAGAAAAGTCATGTCTGTGTGTGAACGCTTCCAATACTAACGTTTACACAAGCACTTGTGTACTCATTATAGTAGTTCTGAGGAGAGGTACCTGTGCCTTTGTTGCGGTCCACAAAGCAGTACTTCAGCTCATACTCCTTCAGTATTTCATGGACTTCCTGAAAGGGGAAAGACAGAGAAAAGGATGTCAGTGAATGGGGAAGAGAATTTAATCAACAAACAAGTAGGTCTGTCAAAATTAAAGATTAAACTCACGATTAATCTAAAATATAATTAATCACATTATACTGTATGTTTTAACCAAACACACTCCAGTATCTGACACACACACGACCTGAAATACAAAGCTCTTGTATTTTCTACACACTGTAAGCTGGGCTCGCCAACCTTTTCACATGATGATGTACTTTTCTGGAACAAACGCAACAGAGAGCTACTAATGCATCAAAGAGGCTTGTCTAATTATCATATTTCAACTAAAATGGCTTTCATTTTTTCCTTAAGAAGAACATGAAACTAAAATGTGCCTTGGGTGAATGTCCAAGAATGTTCTGGAGAGATCCTGGTTATAAGCTGTTGGGCAGATGCTTTAAATTTGAGTGTTATTTGTAATAATTAATATAATATATAATAATAATATAATATCATCTTTATGGATCTTTGGAAGTCCATAAAAAGTGTGTGGTGTTTGCGATGTAGGGTACACTGTCAACTGTATTGGTCTATCAACAGCACCAGATGTTTTTCTCCGGACAGAGAATGAAACGAATGGCATCTGCCAAAATAATGGATATCCTGAAATTACATCTGTGATTTGCTTGAAATGAGGAATTATGCTTTAAAATAACCTGTCATTTCAGATGAAACTCTTAATGTATCATAATCACAGGTCAACACACAGCACAGCAATTAAAAACGACAATTAGGATATTCTTTTTATTCCAAGCGAAGTGCATCAGGTCTTTTATCAAAACACTGCTGCGGGTGTGGATTTTAAAAAGTGCCAAGTTAGCCGAGACAGAGACAAAAAATCACAAAGCAGATTTTCTCTCACTCACTCCAAATGTGTTAAAGCCGTTAGCGTTGGTTCTTCGCAGTTACATAACCACTGACACTACACGACGGAAGGGATTTGATTTGTGGGAAGCGTTTTTCATATGAAGATCAGCAGTTGAGGGACATGACACGCTGTTAGCAACGTCCGTGAGATGCCAACACAAGTCCACAAAGTGTCGACCATTTTCAACTAGGCTAAATACTCAGTCTTTCCGTTTAAGGGATGCTGATGGTGATGAAGAGGCTGAGGTGGCGGATGTTTCTACTGCTGAGGTTGGAAATGGGATAGGGGCATCAAGATAACAGAGGGGTGGGAGAATAAATAAGTAGTAGAAATTAGCAGAAAATAAGCCCTTTCGAGAACAGCTTCATCTACCCTCAGCAATAACACCTTTTTTGTTGTTTTCTCATCATTGTTCTAGTAAAGTCTGGTTTGATGAAGCCAACAGAATAACATTGTCTGCAAACAGCAGAGATGAGATCCTGAGGCTCCCAAACCGGACACCCTCCGGCCCCTGGCTGCGCCTAGAAATTCTGTCCATAAAAGTAATGAACAGAACCGGTGACAAAGGGCAGCCCTGTGGAGACCAACACGCACCGGGAACAGGTCTGACTTACTGCCGGCAATGAACCAAGCTCCTGCTGCGATCATACAGGGAACGGACAGCCCTTAACAGAGGGCCCCGGACCCCATACTCCCAGAGCACCCCCCACAGGGCACCACGAGGGACACGGTCGAAAGGCTTTCTCCAGATCCACAAAACACATGTGGACTAGTTGGGCGAACTCCCACGAACCATCGAGCACCCGATGAAGGGTATAGAGCTGGTCCAGCGTACCACAACCGGGACGAAAACCGCATTGTTCCTCCTGGACCGAGGTTCAACTATCGGCCGGATCCTCCTCTCCAGCACCCCGGAGTAGACCTTACCGGGGAGACTGAGGAGTGTGATCCCTACTGTAATTGGAGCACACCCTCCGATCTTCTTAAAGAGGGGGACCACCACCCCGGTCGGCCAATCCAGGGGCGCTGTCCCCGACCGCCACATGATGTTGCAGAGAGTCCTACAACATTTCAGAGATTTAAGGTACTCAGGACGAATCACATCCACCCACAAAGCCTTGCCACCATGGAGCTTTCCAACCACCTCGGTGACTTCAGCCCGGGTGATGGGCGAGCCCCCCTCCGACCCCCCCTCGCCTCTGCTTCCTCATCGGAAGACGTGAGGGTGGGATTGAGGAGATCCTCGAAGTACTCCTTCCATTGACCGACCACATCCCCAGTCGAGGTCAGCAGCCCCCCACCCGCACTGCAAACACTGTTGGTGAAGCGCTGATTCCCCCTCCTGAGGCGCCGGACGGTTTGCCAGAATCTCTTCGAGGCCGACTGATATTCCTCCTCCATGGCTTTTTCCGAACTCCTCCCAGACCCGAGTTAATAACATGGTGACATTCAAAATAATGTGGTAACTGGAGATAATGAGCTTAAATACAGTGGTGAAACAACACAACTCCAGAGCTCCTGGGAAAATGTTCATAAAAATACAAATTCTTCTCTATGGCATGATTAATTTGAGGTGTATGTGCCAAAACTATAAGTCCAAAACTATACTGTCGGGGACCTAATTTAAAGCTGCCCCAAATCCCCGTTTCCACCACCCAGCATTAAATCGATTCTGCAAAAGTATCTACAAAGCCTAAAAATAAGCGCTTGTAATCTGCTGGCCGGTTTATCAGCATTTTTATACAGGGAGACAATCTGTTTTCATCCAATTACCGCATGCCTTCCGCTTTTATTCTGCGCTTGTTAACACTGAATGGCCTATTTAAAACTACTAAGAAATAAATAAACTTGGGGGTCATCTCTGTGCGCCTACTCATATTTAACGAGCAAGTGGAAGATGAGAAGTAAAATAACGTCATTTCACAATAATCTTTTCTGAGTGTAAGTACAACGTAGTAAAGCGACAATTTTCGAGCCACAGATTCCGCAGAAAACAGCAGCTGAAATGGCCGTGCAGTGACTAAAATGTGGATTTCGAAAGTCCTCTCTCTCCGGTGCATTCCCAGTTAGATTTCTCATAACAGCACCAGCCCACTCGCGAACAAAGTGAGCATGTTCCATATCGGTGAAGTCTATGCACGGCTGCCCACACACAGGGTCAGCTCGCTCACCCTCGAAAAATCACTGGATAGAGAGCTACTGCTGGCGTTACATGGATTATTACGCCGTCCATCTGAAGCTAGCTGCCTGCAAAAAGAAGACCCATTTCAATCACGGAGAATCAAGCTGTATTTCTTAAGAGCTACCTCAGCTCATGTTTGTTTTTTTTCCCAAATATGTAAATTGTTAGACTTACTTCCCAAAGCGCCGTGTCTTTTTATAGTTTCACAATTTAGCTGTTGAGCGGACCATGTTGCAATTAAAATAATAGTCTGTTTCACGCTTCTGCTTCTCCTCAGACTACATCCAGTCACACTCCTGTTGTACGACGCTCCTCTGTGTTCACGGAAATTCCCACAACGCTTTTTAGCACTGTTCTAATTAACAATGGCTTTAATAGCTACACAACAGCCTTCAAGACGGTCCCTGGGCCAGGCCGAACACTGCACAGGCCCCAAGCAGAACGCTCAGGGTTTACACAAATATTGAAGTTTGAAACAAATCCAAATCGGCTGTTACGTTAGGTCCAAATGCTTTATTCCGATAATCCGTGCAAAAAGAGCATTGTCTGATTTATTTGCATTTTTTGACAGTTTAGTTCAAGCTCCTTTAGTGACGCAACAGCAAAACAAAGGATGAATGTTCTGCATTGTGGCCTTGGCGCATGATTCAACTTGAGTCCGTTGATCATTTCTTCAACAACAATCGTTTCAAGGATCGTTTGGCTTGTAGAGGTAAAGGATAGGTAAAGTGCTTTATCTGTGAGATGGAGAGTTTTGTCCGTGTGCCGACCTGGCCACTGTGACCGACATGTGTATAGATGTGGGAGAAGATTTTTTGCAGAATAACTTTCAATAATTTATGCCTGCATCATTCCTATAGGTCTCGAACTTCTTCATGGGAAGCAGTGTTAAAATGAAACTTTAAAAAATGGTAGGTACCTGAACACATGCACGGCGGGTTCAGAACAAGTTTGGTTTGTGATAATACGACATTACAACATGGTTAGCAGCTCAAGAAGTTGCATAATATACTCTATACAATATTTCAAGGTCTGACAGTGTTGGGGAGAATACTTTGAAATTGAATTTAGTTATGGAACTAAGTACTAAATACTGTATTTAGTAACATATTCCATTACTTTGTCCAATCACAGTATTGTATTCTGAATACTTAAAATACTTTCCTGTTGATTTAGATAATATTAATGCGGAGAGAAGAAGATGTTTAGACGACGCTTGTTACAAACTTCTTTACCAACGAGGAATGCAAAAAAGTACTTTGCAAAAGCCCACAGCCCAGAATGGCAGAGCGTAACTTTTCACCTTTCCTTTCTTCTTAATGTTATTAACATGAAATTGAAATTAAATGATTGAGTACTGTGACGTATTCCTTTGATTTTAAGAAACTGTATTCTAAATAAATGCCCTCAAACTAAAGAGAAACTGAACCTAAATATTGTTACTCAAAATGAGTATTCCAAATACATATATTCAGTTACTAACCAGCACAGAAGCCTGAAGGCCTCATGGCCTCAAGGCCTCATGATGCAATGGTAAACAATAGCCTCCAAAAGCTAATAGTCTATATTTTGGGTAATTGTCAACGTTTGCAGGAGATTTCATCATAATTTGACCACTGCTTAGAGTAATCTTAGAGCATGGCAGTGCAACAAGCACATTTTTATATGAGCTGTCTGAGCACAAGTTGGTGGTACATCTAATTCAACAAGGGTCTGTTTATGCCGACATGATCCCGGAACTATAAACTGGATAAAGCAAATACAGCCGATGCATGTTTCATAAAGAGATGTGCTTTCAATACCAGTCTCTTCTGTTAGAGGCTGATTTGTAGCTTAAAATAATGCAAATGAGAAACAGATAAAGGTAAGGTCATTTAGGGGTGAGCACCTGGTCTCACCTTCTGCAAGACAGAAGGAGAGAGAAGATTGCTTGATAAAGATTAAAGAAAAAAAGACAATAATTGTCAACTATTAGCAAGAAACAATTTGCAGTGAAGGTAATTTGGGTGTTAAAACGATCCGAACAAGTGTAGTAAAGGCATTTGGACAAACATAGATGTACCTCATGACATCAGCGAGCGGGATTAACGTTTTTTTTCACTGACTGAATAAACTGAATGCAGGATTACTCGAACATGCATGAAGCAAAAGAAACAAGAAGGGACACTCTAACGTGTTTGACAAAGGGGTAAAAAAAGTGTGTGAGGTACAGTACAGGCATTTATCCGTCTTTATGCCAAGCTCTTGTGATCCAGTCCATGTTGAAAAGCAGCACAAAGCTCACATTTCCAGCAAGTCTGCTCAGTTTCACTGCTCCACACGGCCGCCCAGGGCCAGCTCTGTGTTTTCATGTAAGGGCACATACTGCACACTCTGGTGCGCTGTTAGCGTGCCCTGGGAGAATTCATGTGATAAGGAATGTGACAGACGCCATTTTGACACATGGGATGAAAAGTCTGGAATAATCCACCTTCATCATGTGTTTTTATATGGATGCAACGACCTGATACTGGGATCTGACATTGGAGCGACTACTGGAAAAGAAAATGATGATATCGGCTACAAATACACTGAACCGATACCCGTTTTGGCTCTCAATGTACCAAAACAACCAGGAGGATTCAATCGCCAAATTAGTTTTAACCTCCGCAATGTATTATTGATCACGGCTAGCAACAGTGTGCTAATGCTAGCGGAAACTAATCAAGGCTGGGACAAAGATTATGACTGAATCACCTAAAGTAATCAAATAAAATTGGCCACTGGAGCAGTCAAGTGTTTGTGTTTTAGTTTATAAAAAGCTGTTAAAGAATAACTGATATAGCCAAACATATACCCAAGGATATTTAGTGTATAAAAGTGATCCTTGTTTAATGTTTCTACATGAATTCATGAATAGATATAATTGATAAATTATTGTACATTTCATTTGCAAGAGAAGATAAGACTTTCTTGATCTCACACTGGAGAAAAGAGGACCATTCACTTTCACTTTAAGAAAGTCTTTGGGTGTGGGTTAATGGTTATCAGCAGATAGTCAAACCTCCGTATCGGTATCGGAAGCAAAATAGCTGGAAAGAGTGCGTTGTTGTTTTTTCAGTAGTATTTTTGGAAACTTTTGTTTCTTCTGAGCCAGGAGTCTCTTAAAGTTATGAAATTAGAATATTTCTGGCATGGGTAAACCGAGGGCCACATTGTACACTTGCCGGAGGGGGGAACAAACTGGAATATTATTTACAAATACAGTGGTATGTAAAAGTTTTCATGATTTTCCTTTATAAACCATTGGTTGTCTGGATAAGAAATTTCCAATTCCTCACAATGTTCCTCAGTTGAAACAGAGAGCTTAAATCTCTGAGACGGCTTTCTGGATCCTTCCCCTAAACCATGATGTTGAACAATCATTGTTTTCAGGTGATCTGAGAGTTGTTTAGAGGCTCCCATGTTGCCACTCTTCAGAGAAGATGCAAAGAGGAGAAACACTTACAATTGGCCTCTTTAAAACCCTTTCTCATGATTGGATTCACCTATGTATGGAGGTCAAGGGTCACTGAGGTTACCAAGCCAAGTTTGAGTTCTAGTAATTAGTACTAAAGGTATTGAAATCAATGCAATGACCAGCAGGGTGCCTATATTTATGCACATGCCTCATTTTGTTGAAATAATTCTTGCACACTTTCCATAAATCAAATAAACTTTATTTCACTTCTCAAATATCACTGTGTTTGTCTAGACACAATGACTTATAAAGGAAAATCATGATAATTTACAGGGGAGCCCAAACTCTTGCATACCCCTGTAAATACACAGAAATTACTGAGAGCAGTGAAGTTTGGGCACACAATGCACCGAAGTTTGGAGTCAGTTTTTACAAAAAACAGGCTTAATTGTTTTGTGGGCCAGATCAGAATGCAAAACAGGCCACACGTGGTTCTAGTTGCACTCTTTATGAATGAGTCATTATCCATTTTTTATAAGGCACAAAGGCATTTTTGGACAAAACGCTGTTGCTGACACAGACAAAACCAGTGGCTGCGTGTCACTGGAGTGAGCTATTTCTATTTAAAAAGTTGTACTTCAGTGGCCATCAACTTGCACAACGTCTACAAAACCTATTAAAACCATGTGTCCATGTGTTGTTTGTAAACTTTTATTCTGTGCTTGACAAGAAATACCCTGTTTCCAGCTTAGTGTTGAACAAATGACAAATAAAATGGACTAACCAATAGTGAAGCAATAACAAAGCAATTAAATCAATGCCTTCTGCGTATATTAAGTATTTATTTTAAAGATCAATATAATCATGAAGCGATGTAGTTGATGAAGTTAAGCCTTTCTACACAAAAATGACAGACATTAGCAGGTTCTGACATGCCTGTTTTAGGTGTTTGGGAACTCCATAATCACATTAAGTGAACGAACACCAGTGTACTGCATATGTCTCTGTGTTCAGGGTTCAAAGAGTCTTGATCATCCCGAAGGGCAATTTGATTTGCAGCAGCAGAACACAAGCATACAACACACTCACAATGACAATAAAACAGTTTAGTTACAATAGTATCGCGTTTATCTTTTTATCTTGATTTACACGGCAATTTTATACCAATACATCAGAATTTGTAGCAATATGTTAAATGGTCTCCCTCTCCTTCCATGTATGCATTCAGTAATTCAGGACATTTTACTTGTTTATCTGTCCTCACAGATCCTTCACCTGGCTCCTACACAGTGCACCTGGCTGTGAGAGCCATTCAGCCCAAAGGCCACGTAGCACTGTCAGGTGAGGCGTGTTGAACGCAGCTATAGACTGAAGCATGTATGGAGCCACTAAGCATTAAATTCTCCCTGTGGTGCTGTTCTACCTATAGTAACTCCCAGCAAGAGGCCTTGAACTATGAACGGCTACACATACACAAACAAACAAAATGATGGACTCTTTAATAACAACACAGACACTGTACTGATCGTATCAGAGTGAATGCTTTCAGAGGAGTTGGGGAGTAAGCGTTATTGAATATAATATTTTTGTAAATCAATTAGTATAATAATCATAATAATTATAATTCTTATGTCAACATGATGGTTGTTGTTTCCTTTTGAAGTTTTTGTAATTCAGGAATACATTATTTTGCAACATTTGGCTGAACCTACCTTCAATGTTCAGCATTACCAGATTTCACAAAGCTCTCTGTGTGCAATCCAATCTTATGTGTGCCTTTGGCTTCAGCAAAGGAGTGCTTGGAGGTATGTGGCTCATGATCAGAAGGGTTGACTTCTACGTCGGAGCTCACATCAATGCTTTCTGGAGGATGCCCTGTAAAGGAGCTATGGGCACTGCCAGCAGAAAGGCTCTGACCTTCTTAATCTTATCACAATACTGTCAGAAAAACTACATGTAGGTGATTTTATTTTACCAAATTGTGAAGCCCTTCAAAAATAAAAGTATTACTAAAATAACTCAACCCCTTAAAACTCTTTCTCCTAATCACTGAATGTCAAAAGTTGCCAAAAATGCAATACACAATATTTATATTGCTGTTCTGAATTGTGTTGGCATAGCAACCCTTCAACTTCCATATATGTATAATTCATAGATATAATATAATACAGATGAGTGGGTCCCATTCAGAGGACCCACTCAGAGGACCCAGGATTCGGGACCATGGGGATTGATGGTAATGGTCCCGAATCCTCTCTGAAAATTACATGGCTGCTAGCGGCTTAAAAAGGGCAAAAAGGCGGGAAGCCCTGCGCTCGCGGGGCGGGCGGGGCCTCCATAGAGCTCCAGAGCTTGATTGACAGGCTCTGGAGCTATAGGTGGTTAAAAAATATTTCACCTACCCCAGTGTTGTCACATGGGTCATAGCGACATTTAGAAAAAACAAAACTCTTTGGAGCCTCTTAAGCCGTTCTTGGGAGGTTTGAAGTCCCATTAGAATCCTAACTACCAAGTGTCTTTCAGCTTGCCTTGAAGCCAACAGAAGCCAACTTATGACAGAAAGCCGATGATGAGCGGGGCATTATGCTGGTAAACCTGAAACTTGAAATGCTGTACCAGGCTGCAGCAACAAAACACACACACACACACACACAAAAAAAACAAGTCTCAAATCAGTCTCACTACTAAGACAGAGAGCAGAAGCTTGACATGGCATCCCAAGCTAAAGCAAGAGAAGAAGTCCTGCTGAAGGGTATGGAGGACCTCAAGAGTTGTCAGGAGTTTCAATCCATATGGTTCAATATACAACTAAACCGGCTTCTCCAGGAGCATGGCATGGTGAAGAGTGGTCTCCAGGGTGAAACTGATGCTTTTAAAGAAGTGCACACCAATGAAATGGACCAACAGAGCAGAGAAATGAAAGTGCTGCAAGAAGAAATGGAGGAAACAAAGACTCTGAAAAGGAGAAGGCGTCATTCACAAAAGAGACGTTTGATTTTGAAACCCAGATTATGGACAAGATTGCAGAAATAGAGGCCTTGAAGAATGAGGTTTCTCAAAGGAAAGGTGCCTGTCACTGCAGGTCAAAACTCACAAGAGTGGGGAAAAAACAGACACTCTTAAGCAGATAGATGAGCTCAAAAGTGCGCTACAAAAGAATGAGACAGACAATCAAGCCTGCAAAACGAGAGGTGGAATTGGCCACGGTAAGAAACAAAACCATTGTGCTTGGCTGTCACTTGAAAAAAGAGGCTGAGCAGAAAGCCCAAATGGTTGAGCAGATTCAGCTGCTGAAGAAACTGATGAAAGAACTGAAAGAGGAGGCAGTTCAGGCATCCACAAACTGGGAGGTGGAGAAAACCTCTCTCTTGAAAAACTTTGTAGACAAACTTTGTGAAAAGGAATCTGAAAAACAAACCTTGATGAAGGAAATCGAACAAGTAGAGCATGAAGCAGTGCAACAAAAAGCCTCCCACAAACAAGCCATGTCTGAGCTTCAGGAAGAGAAGGCGAAGGCTGAAGGAGACTCTGGATCTCAAAACAGCGCTGAAGAGGAATGAGCGGCTGCACGAGATGGTCAACGCTTTGGGCCAAGAACCGGAGAAGAAACGGAGCAGGTGGTTTTACCATTGACTCCCTCAAACGTGGATTACGCCTACATAATTTAAATTTATGAGAATAAATGAACTGAATTCAACCACACTTTTGTTGAATTTACTCAATAAGATGCAGGATGCAAACAGCTGATAGATGACTGACAGATTACAAAGACAAATTTGCAATAAAACAAAAACATCACATTTACATTTTCTATGGGTTTTTGGTGAATGGTTAACAGTGGTTTAAAATGAATGATTTAAAAGTATCATTAGCTGCAATGACAATAAAGATTATATAAACCGATATCTAAACATTCAGCTTCAAACGTCCGTGAATGATTTAGTGTCTGCAAAAAGATGATTTTAGTGACTTTTAACATGTTAGAGCAGTCACTTACTTCAGCAGCGGTGTCAGATTAAGATTAAGCTCGGTTGGTGTAGGTTTAAGGGCAAACACTGATACAGCACAAAACCTGACAGGTGCTGTTGTAAGCGAAAGCGACTACTGCTGGTACAGAGGAAATGTTTGCAATTGTAAGATAAAAGGGACAAAAAATATTCTTTACTTAATTCATTTCTGTAATTTACTTAATTACTTAAACTTAATTTATACTTGTTCATGAATAAAACACCTAATAACTATTAAGATGGTATTTAGGGTGACACTTTATAATAACTACACCTTATTTAGCCTATTAATAAATGATGAGTAAATAGTTAATTCATTAGTTAAGTGTGACTAACACATTTAATAATTATTTACAATGAATAACAATGAATAAGTCAAGTATGTGAAGAACTATTCCTTATAAGTTAGGCATTAACTGGAGTAGTTAAGTAGTTAATAAGTGTCAGTCAGACTTAACTAATGAATTGTTCATGATGAATTAACTGTTCACTCATCATTTATTAAGGCTAAATAACGTATACCGTAAAGTCTCTAATACTGGCCTGTATTCCATTAGCGGCCGGGTCTCTAACAGAGGCCGGGTTCGCGGCTGGCGGAGGCAAATTAAAGCCGGTCTCTAAAACAGGCCGGGGCTTTTATTAGAAACTATAGCAGTAGAAATATTCCCCATGTTAGAAATTTGTCTCATACTCGTGTAAATGAAAACTCACGTGCAGGAAGTAAACAAATGGGAACCCAGGCCGAGCGTAACTTTGACACAGATTTAGCCACTTTTCAAACCTCCTGTGACTTTATTTGGAAACAGGGCAACAAATGTTGTGTGACCCTCCAGGGTTTTAATAAAGTCACCATCGCGTCTTCAAAGCACGTCCAGCTGCTCCGTGTGCAGGTCAGTCCCAAGCCTCAAAATAACTCCTCCGATCAGCGCGAGAGTCTCCTCTTGTTTCGTTGCTGTGAAACACTTCCTGTTGTCCCGACAAAATAAAAGGCGTCAATGTTCCAGCCGCTGGGAGAGGGTTTGAAATGTTAATTAATAAATGAAACTAATATTTTAGGCGCAAATGGACACAAATCTCGTTTTTCCTCATTTTCCTGGTCGTCCGTTTGACTCAAATAGAAATAAAGGCCTGTCTCTAATTGTTGCCTGGTTCCAATAAAGGCCTGGTCCTAGATGCCCTTGAGTAAATAAAGGCCCCAGCCTATATTAGAACATTTACAGTAGTTAATACAAAGTGCTACTGTATTAAGTAACCTGTCAAAAGTAAGACCTCACAGTGCATTAGCGCCGTATTATCAATCTGGAATGGTTTGTGAACAGCTGACTACTTGGCTCTGATTGAAGAAGCCATCAGCTTTGCCCAAACACAGACAAGGTAGATAAATAAAAAATCCAAATAATAAATATAAATTACTATTATAAACTTGATGAACTTATATTTTTGTTTTGTGTATAGCTTGTAGCATACTTTGCATCATCACCACCATCCTGTTGTTAACAAGTATTCCTAATAGTGCATGTTGTCGGCAAATATCAAAAAACTGCTACGTGTCAGGCTCCACTTGTGTGACGTGGTTCAAACAAATCAGAGCAATCTGGACACGAAGGATTGGGCAACACCACAAAAATATGTTCTAAAAATCCACAAAGCTCCAGCCCTGAAGCGCAGGAGTGAGTTCCAAACTCCGGCCACAAAAGCACGCACAGAATTATGTCCTGGATTTATATTGTGACCTTCAAGACAACCAGAGCACTTTTACATTCCACCATTCAGCCACAATCAGCGCAGTTAAGCTACTTGACTAACAGCAACAATGGCCGCCACCGACCACACAAACATCACATATTCTTCCAACTCTAGACGGCACAACGCAGCGCAAACTTGTAACGCAAAAATGTCACGTTAAAACAATTATATAGGAAAGCCACTGCTGGGTGAGATGATTGCGCATGCATTATTTAACTGCTGATTATGTTAATATACGTGTAATGACTGAAGTGTTTACCCCAACACCTGCTCATTCATCTGTGCCACACAAAGTTATTTTTACTTTCACGGCGGCTCAAACACACGTAGTCGCTTTGGGAGACGTACTCTGGTCTTAGCCTGTTGAAGCCAAGGCGGAGGGAAGAGGGATTAGGGGACGAGCACGGCGCGCATGGCCTCCTTACTGCCTTAACTGCGCCCTTGACCTACTGATGGACCGATACCTTTGCGGCAGAAAAGGCCGAGGAGAGAATCCGGCTTTCTGCTTGTTTTGACGGCATTTGCATAGCACATAAGACTGCGCAATCACGGTTTTGGAGGTCTGACGCTGGCGCGGCGTGAGGAGGGAATTAGCGTACGAGCGTGGAGGAGCTTAACAACAATGCGAGTTCAGCCGGATGTCACGGCTGAGAAAGGTGCCGTTCTGGACAGCAGGCGGTTTGAGGAATCTCTAGCATTTAGCCGGGTGTTTAATTAAAAGAGACACTATGGAAAAGGCTCTTTATGGGGTGTTTTGTCGGCAGTTGCTTCGAGGTACATATTCCGAAGTCCCTCGGTCCGAGCATTTTAACTGTTCAGAAGGGGATGCTTCTCTAGGCAGGACGTGATTTAGTGAGAGCAGCTGAGAAGATCATCGAACTCCCCTTCCAATCCCAAATCCAGGTATGCATTTAAGCGATCTACATGAATGCGGTGAGAAGCTCAAGAGATTAAATAAAAGATTAAATCGGCATGCTACTACTGTATATAATGTCAAATTCCAAACAATGTGAGGCTTATTTGTCTTACGTTTGTTTTTCTCAACACAAAATGTGAAAAAGTTACAAAAAGGCCATGGCTCCCCTTTGCCAGCGCTGGGTTAGTGTGTCATATCATCTGAATGAATCCTCTAAATAGGTACTTTTGAAAAAATCTGTTCATGTTGTGGCCGTTTACTCTATATGCTGCCTTTATATCACGCTGACATTGTGCTACTGAACTTTGCTTTTTGTAATACCTCTACACAGTGCAGTCACACCCCTTTGTGTGCCGCTGAGCTGTGTGCGTGCTCGTGACAGGTGGCTGAGACCGGGCGTTGTACGGATCACTGGCCCATCAAATGCCTGCCAGTGGGGCCTCTTAAAAAACATCCTCTCTCCCAAAGCGACCAGATCAGCATAAACACAGGGAAGTGCGCACATCGCGGCCGTGCTGTCATTCCTTTTTCTGAATGCTTCTCGACTAGTGATGGCCTCCCTGGTTCCAAGCGACGACTGCACAAAGTCATAACAGAAAAAGCAGGACATAATGTTACATGACTAATTTAGTGGGGAGAAACGGACATAGGGGAACACCTACAGAAGGGATTCATTTGCCAAACTTAATTCACAGACAGACCTGTATGTGAAACAACTATCTTTAGATTAGGGGTATGTAAATGCCAGGGAATAGAGCTGGGGTTCCCAAAGGCCAACCTAATTGTTCCAGCGGGCCAAATTTGGCCCGCTGGAACAATTAGGTTGGCCCGCCAGATGCAGCGCCTACTTTGGCGCTGCATCTGGTTAATACTAACTCTCTCCCATTCATTCTCAATGGCACATATAGATGCAGTACACTTTTTAGCCACCAGCGTCAAATTGGGGGCGCTGTTTCACTCCTTTCGCAAAGTTAAGGAAACACTGTTCTGGTGTCTTGGTATTTGTCAGTCATAGAGCTACTACCCAACTTTTTCCAAATTTTATTGCAAAGGTCGTTGACATGTATGACATAAAATAATTTATTCTCAACTAACACTTTCACTATGGCACTATGGCATTTTCTTTGACTTAAAGAAATGAATGAGGTAAAGTCACTGTAGGTAGTGCAGGTACAGGTGGTGTTGTTGCACTATATTGCTACAATAATTGATTTTGTTATACTAAAACTTGGCTTTTGTAACATACTATTTGCATAGATAGAATTAGAGGCAAATGTATACCAAAAAAGAAAATACAGTAACTACTATTATTTGCAGTTATATGTGTCTCACGCTGACATCGCCGTGTTTGGCCCGCGACCCTTAAGCACTTCTTCATTTTGGCCCTCGGAGACAAAAAGTTTGAGCACCCCTGGAATAGAGCATGTCTTAATCTGTGGGTGTGTGTTGCTATACGTGGCTCCTCTGCGTTTCTGGACTTTGTATGAGACCATTTTCTATGACTTGTTCTCATTTAGATTAGTCCTGATTCAGAAATGCTTTTGACATGGTATTGCCCTATTTTAGAACTGGTTCTGGTCTGACATAGACCTGGTTTAGATCTCGTGATAACACAAAGAGCTCAATTTGTTATTAAGTGGTACTTGATGTCAAATCTTTGAGAAAATGTTCCATACTTCTAAAAGAGAATGATTTACAAACAAGCCAGCCAATCACAGCCTGCTACAACCAATCACCCAAAGAGCCAATCATCATTCTCCCCTCTTTGCCCCATATCCCCTAACGCATCAGCAGAATCATCAGCCTCCTCAGCCTCTCTTTCTCCTTCCCTTTCACTCTTGCACTCATGCATCTGGGTTATCTCCACAAATCCTCCATAAATGCCGATATTAAACTAGTTGCTATGGAACTGTATCCAGTACGTGCTCTTACTGAAATGTCCGCCCCGCTCTTGTTTTTGTGGCGGGACGCAGATGGGACGATGTGATGCGTGGAGCGGGGTGACACCCACAAGTGAGAATCCGTCATCATCAGTACATCTGTGCAACCCATCAATCAGCACGCAGCGTCTCCAAAGGCGCTCTGGCTGTGAGGCTCAAGTACTGACATTTTAACACAACCATTACCCACTCGAGATGAACGGGCGTGTTTTCCAGGGAGCGATGTCTGATCCCCGTAAATTAGCAAACACACGAGCAGCAACGAGGAATTGAATAAAGTTAAGTACTTTTACATTTAGTTGATAAAGCTGCCCTTTTTAATCTCAAATAGTTGGTAGGAAGTGTTTATTGCATGAAATCTTGAGGACATTTCTTTAACTTTAAGTCGTTCCCCAGCAATCAGCCTACAATATTGGAAAGTTGTTAATCTTTCCATCTCCTATACAATATATTGAGGTTTTATTTAATTTGCACCAAGGGTTTGAGAGGAACACATTTCCGAAATAGCAACAATGATCTTCAAATCATTCTTATTCCCGGCTAAACGTATCTCAAGGTCTGGAGCACTGAAGGAAAAGGTCAAATACAGAGGACAAATTTCCCAAAGGGGACGAAAAATATTGCCTAACTTACCTTGAAAAAACGAATTTAAATGTGTGGGAGCAAATCATTTCTAGATAACAAATGAAAGCAAATAATGCACACATTTGAGCGCTGCCCGAGTCACCTCAAAACTTCGAATCGACCTTTAGCTTCTTTTTTTTCTTCTCTTTTTTTTTTAAATCTATCTGGACGGTGCCAAAGATAAAATATAGATGTGGTCAGTGGAGGAAGCAGGTGGCTAGCCCCAAGTCAGTCCTGGTTTGGCTGTCATTGTTTTGATGGCGCCGCCCCCACCACCAGCTCTCCCTCCATCAGACCGGGAACACAGCCCCCGAGCTATAAGGATCAGATTGGACAAGGATCTCCCGCTGGGCCAGCCGCTCCTCCTGACCTACCCACACTGTCAGACACATCACGCATTTACATTTTTATTAATATTAATCAGAAATCTCCGGAATACAAGGTTAAAAAACAAAGAATCGGTGCAGCATACTGGCTCGCGATAAATATATTTTGTGCCAGTCTGAAGCCTAGATAAATGGAGATGCGTGTGGGGGTGGGCGATGTAGCTAAACCTTAAAATGTACATATCATTCAAAATCAACCTTTTTGAGATTTAAAGCAGTACTAAGGAACTCTTGCCCCTAGCAGCAATAAGCGCAACTGCAGGTGTTGTAGCAAGTTGCGATTTCTTTACTCATTAATTGTCTGTGAGAGTAGATACTACGCTGACAGAAAAGACAAAGGGAGAGAGGGATATTGTACATCCAATTACACAATGGAAATATTTATGGTCACTCAAACTTGGCTGTAAATACTGTTTAAAGTGACGCTAGCCCACAGTTAGCTTTGCCTGTTAGCCTGTTTGCTTCTTCTTCGTGATTCTATTAGTGTGCATTGGTGGCTCCGGTCCGATGGCAGTCAAGTTGCAATTGTGGTTTTCTGGCCAGAGACACCAGGGGGAGATGAAAGACCCCCCAATCATCAAATTAACACTTGTATCACCCCCAGAGGGACTACGAAACCACATTTTAACGTTTCTCCCTCGTAGGCGCAGATGTGTGCAGATGTGTGTCAGTCTCCCCCAGGGGAAACTGAAGCTGCAAACGTAGTTTACCACCACCGAGTATGGAGTGAATGTACAATTGTCTCACGTAAAGCGCTTTGTGACCATGTCTGTGAAAGGCGCTTCTTCTTCTTCTTCTTCTTCTTCTTCTTCTTCTTCTTCTTCTTCTTCTTCTTCTTCTTCTTCTTCTTCTTCGAAGTGTGTTTATCCTGCACTGCTGAAATTGATAACCACGCCATTTCCAACCTGGAAGTTACTTAAGAAGTTATTATTATTGTTCCTAGAGCTGCCAGCTGGGGGAGTCAAGATTTTCACCAGCTCTTTCGCCTGCATTTCCTCATTACCATTTATTTTTTACAGATTTTCAAATTATAAAAGGTAAAAAATGCTGAGGCAACCAAAATAATGTTTTTAAGTCTATTTTGAAGCTCCAAATTTTCTTGAATGAAGCATTGATTGCACTTGGACATTCCTCGATTAGTGGAGTGAAATCTGTCCTGAGTGTAATGTGAAATCATCAAACTTTGGTTAAAAAACAGGGCACTCTGCATCTAATAAAAGCATTTTTGTTTTTTTTGTTTTTATTTCATCAAAAATCGGGAGGTAGAGCTGATGCACTTAGCAGTCGGTGTTGTTAGCATTAGAGGGACAGAAAAGCTCCACTTGTTGTGAAGTTGTGAAACGTGCTCATGAAAAATCGGGGCCACTCAGAATTCCTTAGTAGCGTTTAGAAAGCTAATTGTTCAAAATTTAAGTAGCTCCCGAGTCGATCACGGTTTGAAAGCTCAAAAATGGAGGTCACATTTTCCCCCCCACTTGCACAAACCAATATAGCAGCTAAAATGAGTTCATGTTTTATAGCTCTAGGGCTGGGTACGGTTAAACTATACCAGTGTGGTAAGTGAAAAGATTTAGATCCTACTGGTATAGAAAAACATAAGGTATAGAAAGCAGGTATCATCAAATAAAAAAATTAAAAAAAAGTGAAAGACAAGTTGAAAAAATAGTGGAAATTTGGGGAAAATGAAAAAAAAAAAACTGGGGGGAGGATAAAAAAAAAATAAAAAAAATGTTGGGGAAATTGGGGAAAAAAATGCATAGAAAAATTTGGGGAAAAAATATGGAAAAGTTAGGAAAAAAATGTGTAAAAAAAAAGCGTTTTCCCGCCCTTTTGTCGTTAAAGGGAGATTCTTGGTTGTTTCACCTCAAACAAATGACATGTATGTATGTAAATGAAATGAAAGGAAAAGGAATAAATTAACATTATAAATCTACTTGATAGTGTCTTATGAATAATATTTTAGTATAGGTATCGAAAAAAAGGACTCTTCCGGCGCCCAGCCCTATATAGGTCTATACAATTTGTCGTGAGAGCCAGGACTACCCATGAGAAAAACAAGACAAAAGGAGGAGTGTTTGTCATACAACCAGTGTTAACGTTGGCGAAGCAGCACAGGCACAGCTAATGTATGTGTGGGCAAAGTAGCTCTCCGACGGTGGGGCTAAATGGACCCCGGATGGTTTCTGCTCATACATTATGGAACCGAAGACTACTCTTGTGGCGCTGAGTCGAGAGGCTGTGGAAATGTTGGGAGTCGTCCGTATTAGCAGTGGATATTAGCACGACAAACGCACCCGGAAATGGATTTTCATAAAGACGCATTATACGAGATGGTTTTTGCTTTAGCTCTACACTACTGTGTGCTCCGCTTGGAAGACTTATGGCAGGTTAATGGAGGAAAAGTGACAGTGCACTTTACCTGATGAATAGACACTCCGTAACACGCGCGGGAGTTGACATTTTTGTTTCTAAGATTTGACAGTCTGACATAAAGACAGATCCCATTGTTCATTGTAGGTAATATGTGGGGGGGGGAAATAATTTATGGAAATATAGCTGTGACTAAGGGGGAAATGGATGGAGTCATGCTGTTCACACTGACTCTGCCATAAGGATTATGTAAAGGCACAGTCAGGCGCAAAGTACTGCTTCCTACTTGTGAGCTTGCAATTATTAGAAGGAAATGGAAAAGCAATACAACAATATTGCTTCATAGGAAAGATAAATAACTAGATATTTAGGCCGCAGGACCATAACAGGCGGTAATTGATAACAGTATAAACCGAGGATTGCAAAAATAATGTGACAGCGTTTCGACGAGTGTGGGTGAAAGCAGCAGGCTTCAGGCCTTTTAAACCCCTGTGGACGCCCCAGCCTTGGCATTTCTTGTAGTGTAAATTATGATACTGTATGTGTCAATAAAAAAATTCCCCCCAGAACTTGTTTTGAACTGTAGTTATACAAACAACTTTCTCTAACTAACTCATTTGAACAAGATAAAAACTAAAGATGTATTTTTACTCAAGCATGGAAACACAACTACTCAAAATTGTGCAAATGAAACTGCAGATCATTCCAGATATGGTTTCGATGAGGGGTGAATGTTATAACAAGGCTGAAAGCGCTAAAACGGATCATTTTGAGTAGCGTATCATGGGCCATTTAAGCCCCGGGGGGAAACTGGCGCAGTTACTATGCCGCAACAACAATAGCATGTGGCCTGGCGTTGTGAAGGTGAGGTGAGGGAGAGGTAAAGCGCTTCGGCCAGTGTCAGGAGCACTTCTTGAACATCTGCTGCTGACAAACTCGCCGCATGTAAAAGAGAGCTGTCAGCTGCTGCACACACCGCTCCGAGCTCGCATTTGAATGTGTTTACTCCAGGTACGCAAACACCACCAGGTAGTACACACCTCACACATGCCGGGTCGTCTTAAGGAAATGAATTATTCAAAAACATTGCACCCGAGAAAACCTCCACGACACTGTGCCATCTTCTGTAGCAATGTGTGCAAAAAATGTGCATGGCCTTCAACATACTATTGTAACGTGTCTGAAAAGATTCTCTCCTCTTGCTCGAAATGTGAAATCTTATAAACTGAACCAATAAAAAGAAGTTGATGCTTCCACTTGAGATGTTCAAGGCTATGAAAAAACAACCACATGAAGATACTGGCCGTCACATCTTTGACATGGGATTATATTTCCCCGACTGCATCCTTATGGATATCTCCTTCAATTCTATAAGGTCCAGCAAATCCCTAAAAGGATATGGATCCTTTGATTGACAATGGGTTTGGAGCTTCTTAGAGTCTAAAGACTTCCAAACTCCAACACCTTCATGGTCATCAGTTAGCAACCATTTTGAGGATTTTTGTTTTTCTATCCAGTGTTAAAATGTTATGTTTTAATACTGATATTCCAAAAGGTGCATTAAAAAGCCTGAAAAATGCATAATGGGGCCATAACAGTAATTATTTAAAGCAGTACTAAGTTACTTATTTACCTTAAAACATCCTTACCGTAGTCCCTCTGGGGGTAATATGTGTTAAAGGGGAGATTGGGGGGGGGTCTTTCACCTTCCCCTGGTGTCTCAGCACAGCACGGCACGGTAGCGCAGCGGTTAGTGCTCTCGCTTCACAGCTAGAAGGTCCGGGTTCGATTCCCACGTGCACGGGGCCTTTCTGTGTGGAGTTTGCATGTTCTCCCCGTGTCTGCGTAGGTTTCCTCCGGGTACTCCGGTTTCCCCTACCACTAAAAACATGCACAATAGGCCAGGATGAATGATGTGTGTGAATGTATGGTGGTGTCAGAGGGTCCGTTGGCGCAGACGTGTGTAGTCGCGAAAGCGCTTCTGACAGTCTCCCCCAGGGGAAACTGAAGCTACAAACGTAGTTTACCACCACTGAGTATGGAGTGAATGTACAATTGTCTCATGTAAAGCGCTTTGTGACCATGTCTGTGAAAGGCGCTATATAAATAAAGATCTTCTTCTTCTTCTTCTCAGGCCAGATAGCCACAATTGCAATTTTCCAATTTTCCCTGCACCGGGTCGGAGGCTCCAATACACGGGTAAAGCTAACTGCAGGCTAGCGCCATTTTAACAGTATTTGCAGCCAAGTTTGAGTGAAAAAAAAGATCTCCTTTGTGTCATTGGATGTACAATATCCCTCTCTCCCTTTGTCTTTCTGTCAGCGTAGCATTTACTCTCACAGATAATTAGTAAGAAAACAACATGCTACGACACCTGCAGTGGCGCTTATGGCCTCTAGGGGCATGAGCTATTTAGTACTGCTTTAAACATGCTAAAGATAATTATGCCAACACTGGCTGACAAGTGTTCTGTTCTACGTGCCTTAAGAATGAGATCAGCTGACTACCTGAACATGCTGAATGACCATGTTAATCCATGATCAATGGATTTCTTCTTCCCTGATGGCATGGGCATATTCCAAGATGACAATGTCAGGATTCATAAACTCACTGTCAAAAGAGTGGTTCAGGGAGCATCAGACATCAAATGATATTTCACAAATGGATCAGCCGCCAAAGAGGCCAGATCTTGTCCCCACAGAGAATCTTTGGTATGTGCTGGAGGAGGCTTTGCGCATTGGTCAAACTCTCCCATCAACGATACAAGATAGTTTTGAAAAATTAATGCAACACTGAGTCTTTTGAAATTGCAGAGGCTAATTGAAACAATGCCACAATGAACTGTAATCAAAGCTAAAGGCTTGACCAAAAAAAACACACACTTTTGTTTGGTCGAGCGGGACAATGAAATTCCCTCTTCTGCTCTCTTACAAATAAAACATGGTGTCTAATTTGACTTAAACTTGATGACTTTCCCCATCTCCTCTCCTCACAGCGTTCCTCTTGGCAGCAGTGTTCTGCGTGGCTCTCCCCGCCCCCCTTCTCCGTCCCTGAGATGAGGACTGTCAACAGAGCCATATATCTGACACAGTGCACCGCGGACCCGGCACATATCCACTCTGCCATACAGCGGTCGCTAATGGGCCACTGGGTATGAGGGGAATGGGGAGAAGGAGTCGCCCGGGTGTTGTTCGCTCCATCACCGGGGGTTATATAAGACAGTGATGAGGACTTTCCAACTCCATAAATCTATAAGCTGAGGGAAGAAGATGCTGTAATGTCAACAAGCCGCTCTATGAATAACACTGGAATCCTGCGCTCAAAACAAGAAGCTCCACCGCCTCCAAGTCCACACTGCCCCGCACCGATACCGGGAAAACATTTGCTGTAATGCTCATCGATCTGTTTATAGAGCTGACTTTAATGTGGTTTTTCAAGCATTTAACTTCCAGCTGACGACTTGCATTAGGGATGCTCAATAGAAGGACTTTGAGATACACGACTATTTTGAATATTGCAATCACAACAATTCCAGTATTTTGCTACTCCTCATCAGTACAGTTATACATTACATTTGAGCAATCTGTGTTTTCATCAAAAATGACTAAATGTGCTGTTAGAAAGAAATGATGTGCCAGATCCACCACAGTTGCTGTAGAAATGGGCATCACTGTTTGTAGTCTCCGTTGCATATATATATATGTGGCATCCAGAGAAGCTGCAAACATCTCTTTAAAAAAAATAATTTCACAAAATTACAAGTACCACCCACACAATTCGCAGTTCTTTGCATTCTGTGAAACCGGCTCTAGGATCTCCACATCTGGCCTCTAAGTAAACATTGCTCTTCCACTAACAGGGATAAGGATCCAAGAGACAAGCGCTTCAAATGAAATGTGCCCTTTTTCAGAGATCTGATTTACGACTGGCTGGCTGTGAACTGCCCAGGGGCACTCCGCGGATCACACTCTCGACAAACCCAGGAGCAGATGTCCCATATTTGTTTTGTTCCCCCCTGATTCAAGTGACTTTGATCATATTCTGCCCTATAAGTCTCTTGCACACACCACAGAGTCGCACTACTTCACACAGCCTCTATTTGGCTTTATGCTTCTCATATAACCCACGAGCGGTATGCAGACTGCTGGTTCGCCTTGGCAGCCTGCCTCTGACTAAGAGCATTTGGTGTTACAAGCCTGGAGGACCCAGCGCCTTCTTTCTCCTGCTTCTTCTTCTTCGCGCACAGCTTCATAAAGGCTCACAGCTGACAGCAGTGATGAATGGCACTAACGAGGAGGAATTAAATAGATCCTAATGGTAAAACAATGAAGTCACTCTAGTTTGAGGTCGCACGGCAGAATAAACACAAGAGACAGAAATGGATCGTATTCTTCCGTTGAAACAACACTCAAGGTTGTGGCTTTACCGAGTATGGAGAGAATGTACAACTGTCTCATGTGAAGCGCTTTGTGACTATATTTCTGTGAAAGGCGCTATATAAATAAAGATCTTCTTCTTCTTCTTCTTCTTATAGTTTAACACTGTCAGAGGAGATCGCTCTGATTGAACTAGATAAAAATCATGCTTTTCCAACTGAGTGATCACAAACACAGACATGCTAAAGTAACAGGTGCACTCTCAGAAAGGCAGAGGGACCAATCGTGTCATTGGGCAACAGCAAAAAGGTTTTAAACTAAACAAAATCAATTGCATCATTTTAGTCTGTAGGTCTGGGTGAAGGGCTTGATGCAATATATAATAATACATTTAACAGTATTTTATTTATGATTTACACTGCACATCCTGCACAGCTGAACTTTATTCAATAGCGTCGAGAGTGTTTGGTTTCAATTCCTCAAGAGCATCAAGAGACCTGTCAGCACTCCACAAGCGACCCGACTGTCACAACACGCACTGCCCGTAAATTGCTCTGTAAACCATAGTTCCACTGGTAAGTCGAGGCAAATACAAAATAACCCCCCGCTCTAATAGCAAACCGTTAAATAAAGTGTGGGGAAAGTGCTGCTGGACAGTCCGAGTAAAGTGCACGGCTGCGCGCCAGACGCGTAAAAAGTGCGGCGACGCGGATGTTGTTGCTCAAACTCTTTCCCCACACGGACACTACTTGTCTCGCGCCCATCAGTGAGTTGTACCTGGTTGGTGGTGTCAGGTGGAAGGTTCTTAATGAGAATTTTCCTCCTGTTGCTCAGCTCTTGGCGCGTTTTGGCCAGTCTCTTCTCGATCTCCTCTGGCTCCAGGTCCGGCAGCTCGCGGAGGCTCGCCCCGGTCTCCGAGGGCTGTGCCGGCGCTTCCTCATCGTCCTGCCGCCGGCTCTCAGGGCTGTCCATCCCCGGGGTAAGTAGTGCGCTCTCCCGGGCTACAGAGGAGTGTACACTCGGCGGCTGGATGGATGAGGCTGCCGCCATCTTGGTATCTGAGGGGAAAGTGTGAGATGAGGAGAGAGAGGCAGAGCGAGCAGGTAGGAGGTGTCTGTTCAGAAGAAGTCTGCCGAAGAGTAAACTATCATCGACAAAACTCATGATTCGTGTCAAGGCAGGGGAAAACGCACAATAGGCGTCAGTTCTTATTTGC
Organism: Gobius niger; assembly: GCF_951799975.1. NCBI lineage: Eukaryota > Metazoa > Chordata > Actinopteri > Gobiiformes > Gobiidae > Gobius > Gobius niger. The sequence continues at coordinate 25,962,906 of NC_136868.1, read as the reverse complement.
CAATCTGTTTGATCTGTGAAGAAAGTGTTTTTTTTTACCCAGTGCGCAGTAATTGAGACTGGCGCCGTGGAATTTAACTATCAGTTGTTTTGAATCCGTTTCCTCTGCGCTCCGTTTATTTACTGACCAAGTGAGACCTACTGAGGGGTCGATATACAGTCGCAAGCAGCTCTATTGCCCAGTCATAAACGGGCACGTTTGGTTTGGCTCGTGCGCAGCTTCACCTCGGACTCTTGGCGACCCCAGCTGTCTGCTGCCTGTAAAGAAGCCAGTGATTTATCAATCACACCAACGAACCGTGAGACGGGCGTGATGTATGAAGGCTTCATAATTGACTTGACTTAAGTCACAATAAATCATATGGATGATTGTTAGCATGGCCAACCAAATGAATTAAATATAGTTTTAGTATAATGAAGTAATTCACTCATTTAAAAATGGCAGCTATTTCTTTCTTTGGTAAACACAGAAAGGCATTCAACAGAGAATGTGTGTCACAACCAGAGCTTTTCTGTTCTGTGCTCAGTGTAGCCATGAATGGCAACGTGCCTTTTTTTTCTCTTTACCAAGAGGTCCAATGAATGCCAGCCTCGCAGCCAGCCCAGCCTGCCCGCTCGCCGTGGGTGGAAAGATGCTCCTGGCAAACACAAGAGGAACAGTGCTCCCTGCCGAGTCTTCACAATACTGAGGAAGCTTCTGCAGGCTTCAATAAGGCTCTTCTGCACACACACTACGTACACTCACATTTAGCATGTATTCACTCAGCGGTGCATGTCAACAAGCGCGCATCATCCCACTTAGGAAATGTTTAGAGTGCCATTACATTACATTTGGGCCTGAAGGAAACAGAGAAACCAGCCTCGTCTCTCCAAGCGCCATGTTCCTTCCCTCACCATCTGCGTGAAGCGTTTCCTGGCATTCCTTCCTGACAATCACAGTTGTCAGTGGGTGAAGATGAACTACCATTGCCAAGTGGCTGGAGCCGTGTAACTGTAAGGCAATGTAATGACAATTGTTCAAATGTTCATTGTCTAAAGATAGTGTCCCATCTGCCCCAGGGTAAATACTTAGGCCTGATAGATTCAGTCTTGCCAATTTACCAAAGACTTTATAACCTTCCTTGATTCTACAACGTATTGTTTTTTACAACGTAAATAAAAACATGTACGACTGCAACAGGAGAATTCCAAATGAATGGTGTGGATGGATATTTTCATCTTACCTTTTTGACAAAGGTGTTTTACTGCCTTCATGGATGTGGTGAAGAGCAGGTAACCTTGACCACAATGTGCTGGTCCTCCAAAGTCTGAATAAGTGGAGAGTATTGTTTATTAGAAATGCACTGCAACCATTTCTGAGTCTAATAACGGATGATGATAATTAGCAAACAGTAAGACTTTCATGCCCAAGTGCTTAGTGCGTGTGCTGACATATGGGAGACATGAATGGCTGGTCTGCGGTCTCGGAGACGACACTGGGACTGGCTTGTCACCAGAACAGGCTGAATTTGGAGACGCATGAATCACTCTGCTTAAGTGCTAAACAACATTTCCATGAGAGAACAATTAATTTGTTCTTTCTGTCCCTCTGGTGCAAACTACACACCATCCTGTTAGTAATGGGCCTGTTATTATGCTAAACTGGCTTTTTTGAGTCTTAAGACATGGTGCTGTTTCTCAATAGACAAAAACACACTCATTAATGTTTGAGAAGTCCAGTCTGCGTATCTAGTCCATCTCGTCATCAGTCCCCATATGTTGATGTCATAAAGCGGCACAGGCACCAGGCTTTATTTGATCATTTCCGTTCTCAAACTGCCTCCATTACAAAAAAAAATGTTTGTAGTGGAGGCAGTTTTCAAAGCTTTTGTGGATCGGTATGTGGAGTAAACCTGTGGAATCCTTAAAAAGGCGATATGGCCTAAAATCTCTATCGTGATATAAAAATGAAATATCACGATAAAGGTTATATTTCACGATATAATTGACAACGGTCAAATTACTTCAAAATTCCAGCCTATTGGAAAGATTAATGCAAAGATATTTCATTCTTTTTTTCGCGCGATACTTGTTTCCTCACATATATGATCTACTCAAGCACCTGAAACCTGTGTCCTCTGATGGAGATGAAATTTTATCAAGTCCACAGCGAAAAATTACAATGATATCAATAAATTATATCGCAATAACGATGTGCGATACGATATGGCCCACCCCTTCAAGGCATTCATCACTTTAAAACACTTTGAATGGCTACATAGTTGAATAAGGACTTAATACTATACAGCATACTGTAGTTACTAGTATTCTGCTTTTGATTGAAGGCTATTGCTTGTTTGTTCTGTGGCATCATGTAAATATTGGTTGCAATGGTTGTATTGCTAGAGAACAATAACAATGAAATATGATGAATGACTGTTGATTGTTATCTGGTATTCACCTTTCCCAGTTTTGCGTCTTTTTGCCACATATCGGCACTTCCATTATATTGACACTTCCCGTAGAGCACAAAATCCGATGATTAAGTGGAGAACGAGGGTAAAATGTTTGCTGTTAAAATCTGATGTTCAGTAGATTGATTTGTGTGAAATGTCCAGTGTTCATTTGCACCAACAAGTCAACAATGCACTGTTTTTCCGCGTGGTCTAAAATCGTCTTTGTGTCTGTGTAGAACTGATTTTCTCTTGACTTCTCCAGTCCTTCAGTCCTCCAGTCCAGCGGGCACAATTCATGGCAGCACCCACGCGAACCCCCGGAATAAGGTGAACATTAAGTAATAAGTAGTAAAGGTTGCACTTCTTACACTACATCCTCTTTGAGTCTGTTCTCTTAATCAATCAATTACTTCAACTTGAACCACACCCATCACTGTAGCTGTAGGAGCAGCTTGTGCGCCCTCTGCTGGAATAAAGTACATTTTGTAACATCTTTAGTCACTGGGGTATTTTCTCGATGCAACGTGTAATACAGGTCGAGAGATTAAATGGAATGTCAATACTAAGGTGTCCAACTCTTTGATAAGAAAACTGAATAAAATGGGACCTTTAACCTCTGCCTGTAAAAGCTTTCTACCCGCGAGAAAGGCAAAGCTGACGGCGCTGCTCTGTGTTCGACAAACCAAGAGAAAGAGCCCTGCTGGTGCTTGAGCGTGTCAGCAGTGATTCACGGCCCTCTTGGAGTGGGTGGGTGGGTGGGTGGGTGGGAGTGAAGGAGAGGTAAAAATGGGGGGGTTGGGTGGTACTCCGGGACACGAGGAGAGCGAGTGCGAAGGTGTGGGAGCAGCGGGGCACCTGGGATGAGCCGAGTGGGCGGGAAGAGACGGGGAGGGGAGGGGAGTGGGGAGAGAGAGGGAGGAGGTGGAGTGGACCCTAAACGGTTAAGGGCCCCTATTGTGCGTGGGAACGATAGATGGGGGAGCGCACATTTACACGTGTCGCGAATGATAATCCAGGGGCGGGGGGGGGTAGACAAGTACTTCATCACATTTGTAAGTGCTTTGAAGTAGAATAATAAAAGTTGCAGTGTGGGATGCTTTGTTCTTTGCGCTAGAAAGCAGAAAGGGACGGGCGACCTACTAAAAAGAGCTGACCTGAACCTTCTGGGATAATGTTCGTAAGAGGTCTCTGCCCAATTTTGTGCCCTAATTACAGCGCTCATAAGATACCCCCTAAACACTGTGGCAGAGACGCGGCTTTCATTGCTACCAAGTGAATCAGTAGCAAAAGGAATACACCTAGGTTCATCACGGGGTCCCTGTCATAGAAATGGTTTTGTTGTAACTGGATTAATGCTCGGAGGCTTAACGCTTGAATAAGTTTGACACACGAGCCATCAGGAGTGATCTGTGACCTCTCATGAGCAAAAAGGAAAACATTGATGAAGAGAGATGAAGTCGAGGTGAAGTTTCAGTTGCTCCAAGAGTCAACAAAAATAATCTCTCTGCTGCCTGAAGTTTGATCATTTTATCAATCCAGCCATTTTAGTAAACAACATGATTGTTTTAGATTCATCTAATAAACATCTATCTATATTTAGGCTACTCGTATTACAAGTAAAATACTAAACCCAGCTGGTCAAATACCTCAGTGACAGATTTGAAATAAGCCTCAATTTCCGCTGCCAGTTGCTGCTATTTGCACACATTTAGAGCAAAACCAACTTACTGTGGTTAAAAGCACTGCCTGTCAAAGTGATGTTAAAAAGTGCCAAATAGTGCTTATATGCAGGACTTGCAGTCATCAGTGAAAGTGGGGCTGTGCACAGTACAGAAATATGCTGCTGGTGCATGTCTGCTGTACTAGTTGACAGCATGGAGGCTGAGTGAAATGACCTGAGGGGGCTTGGACACGCAGCCCGCTGCTCTAATTCAGGGACAGCCAGGGAGAAAAGAGGCCGCCTGCGACGCACTGTGGTAGAGGAGAGCCCAAAGACGAGGCCAGGTAGAGCTGCTGGGAAAGACACAAACTCGTGAGGTTAATGGGACAGGGAGACAAGACGAACTGAAGTACTGCCGTGTCTGTAACAGGCTGCAATAACGTAAGGTTTTGTTCTACTTTCAAATGGAGGAAGTCATTTTGCGCCTAGTGTGAACACTACTTAGGAAATCAAATGTAAGCCATTATAGTCAGCTGACAATGGAAAACTTTTCCCACTGAAAGTTCTGATTATCCGAGCATGATCATTTCTTAAGAGAAAGGTCACTGTCACTCATTTGTATGAGTTGAACCGTATTATTCTCATATTGGGTTTGAACTAAACATTTGCCTTGACACAATGAAAACATGACTGGTCTCACCTCTGTGCTCCCTTTTCTTCTTGTCTTGATCCTAAGCTGCTGCTGCTGCTGCCGCTGCACAGTGTTGCTGCCAAGGCCATGTTGTATTTCCATATATGGCTGTTTCCACAGGTTGCACTCCAGGCAGGCTACAATGGAGATTCATAAATAACTGATGGAAGCTGCTGTTCCTTCTCCGGCTCACGCAGTCTGACCTTCAGCTGCATCTTGTAACTCTGAAAAAGGTTGTAGCTGCAGAGAAACGGTGGAGCACTGAAGTGAAGCCGCTTCGGGTTTTAAAGATGTTTGTGGATGTCGGGGGTTTACCGCAGGATTGTTTATGCATAACATTTAACACGCAGGCAAAAAATGTAGACATTCAAAGATGAAACATAATGTTGATATTGCCTTTCACCCGGTGTTTATGGCGTCAATATAGGTTTTAAGTGCGCTCTCATGCTGTCAAGTCACACTCTGAAGTTGAAGACTTCTCTTTTCAATTTTCCCACTTGAACACAGCTACAGACGCATCCACTGCATGGCTTTTAAAAACAGTGAGCAAGGCCAAACCCCTCCAGAGCTTTTGTGTAGGTGTCCCTGACTGTCCCTGAGTGAACCAGAGATGAGAATCAAACATAAAATTGACTTTGATGTCGCTGAATGTGAACGCGAGCCTAGAAATGACACAGTAATCCTCAGAAGATAATCTCCTTAATGCACAAGCCACACTAATTGGGGAGTTTCAGTGACCTCTGGGAGAAGTGCCTTAATATCATTATGGAATTAGACGTTATAAAAGAAAAACGTGCAATTTCTTAAGTGTAGCCATTATTATGCTACAGCTACTTAGTATTTAATGCGCACCCAATCTGTGGTGCATGTGCTTTTTGGTGTGTAATATGGTGACCTCTAGTGAAGGAGTGTGAGAGTGAATGGTTTTCTGACAGCCCCCCTTCTAAAGCCCATAGTTGGTCAGATACAGGGGGCGGACTGGCCATATGTCTATTCTGGAAGAGCACAGAGGGGCCACTGGCTCTAGGGCCACCGGTCCCGCCTCAACCGAGCTTTACCCAAATCTAAAAGCTAAAAAGAAAAGCGTCAAAATAGCGAGAAAAAGAGGATGAAAACAAAATCAAAATACAAAAACGTGAGAAAAACACAACCAAAAATGATAGAAAAAATAATGAAAAAAACAACAAAAATATGGCAAAAATGACGTGACAAAATGTTACCATCACTTTTGTAGGTCTTAGCTTTCAAATGAGGCGTTACATTGTTGATCTCCAGTCGAGAAGCTTTTAGATTTGGGTAAAGCCCAGTATAAAAAAAATAAGAATCTAAAAGGAATTCCGTGGAGTATGGTGCACCACAAGGTTCAATTTTGGGACCATTATTATTTATTATTTATATTAATGATTTTGCTTCTGTTTCTATGACCACCTTTCCAGTTTTTTTGCTGATGATGCCAATAAACAAAAAATAAAAAAATAAAAAGTCGACCTGGGGAAAAAGCACTCGGTTAAGGCGGGTGGTTAGAGGTTAAAATATGTATTTGTGGAAGTGTCACAATTACGCTAATTTGGGCCAGGCTGGACAGAGTCCAGGGCTGTTTTTCAGTCCCAGTCCGCCCCTGGTCAGATATATCTGTAACAAATATGTGGCGAAAGATTATACCAATTGAGTAATCTGGTTTGACAAGTTACACCGAAAACTAATGTCTTGTCAAGATTAGAAGTGAAAATACTCTCGCCCATTTACTGTTATATTATTTATACGCAGAAGAATTTACCTCATTTTTGGGGGTAGGTAATCAGTGGATAAGGAGCCTTTATTCAGTGATCACAAATCAAGCCAAGTTGACAGGCAGCTGACAGGAAGGCCGACAACTCGTTTCATTAAGGAAGATAAACTGCATGAACAATACATGAAAAACTAGACATAGTGAGTCAAAATTATACGCTAATTTAAAGGCGTGCAAGTAGATACTAAGTCATTTGTTTACCTTAATAAATCCTTTCCGGAGTCCTTCTGGGGGTGATACTAGTGGGATGATTGGAGGGTCTTTCATCTCCCCCTGGTGTCTCTGACCAGGAAACCACAATTGTAACTTCGCTGCCGCCGGGTAAGAGCACCAATACACACAAATGGAATCACGAAGAAGAAGCTAACAGGCTAACGGGCAAAGCTTTGGGCTAGCGACAGTATTTAGAGGCAAGTTTCAGTTAAAAAAAAAATGTATCTCCATTGTGTAATTGGATGTACAATTTCCCTCTGTCCCTTTGTCTTTTCTGTCAGCGTCGCATTTACTCTCACGGACAATTAATGTGTAAAACACGGCAACATGCTACGACACCCGCAGTGACGCTTATGGCCTCTAGGGGCATGACTTACTTAGCTCTATGCTCGCAGATGCAGTTTAGCTGAGCTTTCTGCAGCAGTAAAGTTAGCTTTAGCCTTTAGCCTTTAGCTATTGCCTTCTTTGTATGTAAACTTTTAATAACCTAACTGTTGTTAATAAAGACCAAGCTCATTTTAAATTAGTAATGTTGAACAGGTGTGTGGTTCCTGATGGCAGTGAGGAGTTCAAGTACAACTAGTGCATTCCAGATGATCGAAGATACTTGGGTTAAAAACATGTTTTAAACAATATTTAAAAAAGATGAATTATGATATATGGTGTGCATTAATAATCATGATCACATCCTGAAATAATGTTTTTCTTAAATGTTTTATCTTTCTGTGAGACTTCCTCCTGGTGCTTTTGTAAAATGCTATATAAAATAAACTTTGATCAATTGAGCCTCAGGGGTGCTCTGTCTATGAAATGGACTAGATTAGTATATACGGTGGTCATACGCCTTTGCGATGCCCAATCCCGTCAGACCTTGGAAGCTAAGCAGGGAAGGGCCTGGTCGGTACTTGGATGGGAGACCGTTTGGGAACACCAGGAAGCCTAGCGAATGTAGGGAGTGAGTGAGTGGTTGGTGGTGGTCGGAGGGGCCGATGGCGCAGACTGGTTGCCTCGCTTCCGTCAGTCTACCCCAGGGCAGCTGTGGCTACAATAGTAGCTTACCACCACCGAGTATGGAGTGAACGAATAGTGCAATGTAAAGCGTCTTTGAGTGTCCAGAAAAGCGCTATATAAAACCAATGCATTATTATTATTATTATTATTATTATTATTATTATTATTATTATTATTAATAATCACGGCAACAACATTAAAAGAACACAAATGACAAGCACGTTTTGTAAAATGAACTTTATCACATTCACATTGCAATAAATCTCAATTTCATAACTTTATGATAGGCTACATGGAAAGTAGGAGCTGATGTGATGTACACAGTTTCCTTCATTACATTACTTTGTGAGAGTTTTCTGTATACATACAGAGACTTACAGACTTTACAGCAGCTGGTAAATACTGCTCTCCAGTACTGCCAACAAACTTAATTTGGTAGAAACAAGAGGGGGGAAAACAAGATTACAGTCTGAATAAAAGTACCTTGGCACAAGCCAAACTTGTCATAGAAGTAGCCTTGAAACAATGAATTCTGCTGTTTCAATTTTTGCGGGTGCAAACAAAAGTCCTGTGTGTTTTTTCCACAGACAGAAAAAAAGGCTTTGTTTTGGTGTTTTAGTGTAGGTGGCGATGCAATTATTTATCTTTTATGTTTGTGGTAAATCAATGATGCATCAACGTCAAGGCAAAACTGTATTAGCTTAAATTGCTGTTTTGGCCATTACTAAGTATAACATGAAGTATTACTATTTTTGCAACATGATGAACAAAGTGAATTGCATTTAAAAAACAGTAACTTAAAATGGTATTCAATTTCCAAATACAGATTTCCATCCAATATGGACCTAAAAACATAAACCTAAAACATCCAAGGCATCAAAAATACAATTAGACACCATGAACAGAGTCAACTCATGTATCATATGAAGCATACAAAAGTTCAGCAACATAACATCGGGAGTGTACGAGACAATAATAATAGCTATTTGTGATTTCGTATTTACACTTCATTATCGATCTCAAGACATGTACACAAAGACAAAAAAAAGGGGGGTCTGCAAACACCGATGAAAACTCACCAGTTTGGGCGATCAATCAAGCACACATCAGGTCAGGTGACGCCTCATCTTAATAAAAAATATTCATTTCTATTTCCTAATACTATGTTGTAAAAATACATAAATGCATTCATCGAAGTTGTTCCAAGCGCGCACATTCAGACGTATAGGTCAGAAGCACTGAAAAAAAGTGGTTAGAGTTGGCAGTGAGGGTAACCTTTTGTCGAACAGCAGCAATGCGTAAAGATAACAGAGGGTCTTTGAAAATGAAAACGGAAAAAAAAAAAAAAAAAGATTCTGAATAGCTACATACTTTTGTGTTTCTGTCTCGAGCGGATGGTGTCTGGGAAAACCTTAACAGGTCCCAAGTGTGGGCTCCCAATTATTCTTACAAGCCAAAAGCCTAAGCCCGGACCAAACGGAGAAAGGTTTTGATGGTGTAACTTTCTCCCGTCTCATTTCTCTTTGTCCCTGGAGATGTGTTGAGGCCAGAGAACATAGAATAGATGGACGTTGCATTAAAACATGACCACGAGACGACTAAAACGGAGATGTTTTTGATACATCCAGCTCCACATCAGACCACGAGTCCTAAACGCCTCACTGTGCGATTAAGGCTTGTTGTTCTCATTATAATATATGTACTTTCTAATCTTATAATGAGCTTTACAGTTAGGTCTCTTCAAATACACACAGTTACTCAGCCTCTCACAGAGCTGCTGTCTGCGGAAGGAAATGTACTTCTGTAAATTAAAAGCGAAAACAAAACAAAAAATGCAAATGAGCTGCACGCGGTGTGGACTAGCACCATATTCTTTAGACTGTTCCTTATTTGAGTCAAACGCATTCACAGATCATGGTTGTTAAAAAAAAAAAAAAAGAATAAAATTGATAACAATGAGCCTATAGACTAACATGTAGTGTTAGAGCTGGGTTATTTACCATGCGCGGGGGAAAAGAAAGTATTGCAACCTTCTGGACATGTTGTATTTTTGCACATTTGAGGGATACTTAGTGTTACATTGCTGTTTCTGATGATCCGGTTTCATTCCTGAAACTATGGACAAGCTATAACAAAAACCTGAGGCGTTGGCGAACATTTCCAGGAGTTGTAATTACCTATTGACTAGTGACAAATATGTAAAAATCGCAAACAATCCAAAAGGGGGGCCATTATCTTTCCTCTGCATTGTGAATCAAATGTGATTGCACCACTAAATAAATAGTAGAAAAATATGTACTTTCTCATATATATTTTGTTATTGTGAGTATTTTATGGGTGTTGATGTGCACATAAGACCCAAAATTTGAGAAATACAGACTGTAGATGCGTATCCAGGCCTGACTTTTCACACAAGTCGGGAGTGCCATGTCATGTTCACACCCTTTACCACTGCGGGGCGTAGTGGAGAGCAACCGGTGTGTAAGAAAAACAACAAGAGTCTCTAATGAGCTATTCACTGTCTGATAAAGTTCAAGCTGCATTCATGTGTGGAGCCGGCCTCCCGTAGCGTTCCAGTTATATCCTTAAAAATGGCAGGCCAATGGGTTTATCAGTGCTTTGTTTGCTCTAATATGTGCTCTTTCCGAGTCCCCGTCTGGAAAATCCTTCAAATTAAACACTTTTAAGGCCAAAAAATCTTCCTGACCCAAAATATGTCAAAGTCTGGGGTGCCCGTCTCCCAGCGATAAAGTCCGAATGAGGCAAAATGTTGATGAATGACACCAATAACTACGCGTCCATTCACGGCGAAAGGTCCCAGCTGAGTGGCGCCATCGTCATCTCTCCGATACATCCAATTCGTACCTAAAAAGTCTTTTAAAAAAACAATGTGCGGATCAGCATTCAGCGTCCACACTGTGCACGGTGACGGCGGCCTGGAGGTGGTGCGAGTGCGTGTGGAGCGGGTGGTGGTGCGTGTGGGAATGCCGGTACGGGTGGAACTTGTGGCTGAGCAGCGCGGCCGTCTGGGGAGGCGTGTCCAGGTCCAGGTCGTCGTCGTGGTTGCCGACGTCGACGCCGGCGGAGAGCGGGTCGTTGTTGCCCGGCGGGTTCTCGCTGTCCTCCTGTGGGCTCATGGTGCTGTAGCCTGGAAGAGACAAAGTGGCGGGTTCATTAGTGGATCTTTGGAGCCAGTGTTGAAATCTGTAAGTCGGCTTTTTGGTCCACAGTGCCCATCCACTTTGAAACCAGCTCTGGATACGGAATTTTTTAATACATTTGTGAAATTAGTAACATTAGAGGGATGTTTCAGGCGCTAGGCTAATGCTAGGCTAGTGCATGTGTATGGTAACTAGTAGCCTGCATTAAAAACAGTCTGACCAGCTCCACAGAGCACCTGAGGCAAATCACTTGTAACAGACAAATGATAGAAATGTCCTTGTCGATAGAATCATTTTTGAAATATAACTGACCTTGCATCACATGAAATACCGGGACTATTTTCTAGCAGATCACTCCGCCGCTGTGTAGCTTATACAACCACGAAGGTGATACCGCACAAATATAAGTTATTTTAAATGCAAAATGGTTAAAATTATTCTATCGACACAGACATTTATATGGTTAGTCTGGCGTTATAAGTGATTTGCCTCATGTGCACTGTGGAGCGGGTCAGACTGTTTAATGCAGGCTAATGCAAAGCCTTGCACTAGAATAGCACCACAAAACTCTTCAAATATAAGAACTGCATGAATTTGAAAAAATATATATCTCCAGAAATCAACAACACTCTGGATAACTAGGAAATGAGCCCCTATGTCAAAAATCCTGAAATATCCCTTTAAAAGAAAGATGCAAGCTAATAAGATATGTGGCAATGATTGACCATAGAACACGCAATAATTGCACAAGTATTCAAGTATTCAACAAAAACTCGTCCCTGTGAAGAATTGGGACACAACAAATGCGTTAGAAAAGTTAGGAATGAGTTTGGACCACAGCCAACATATTAATTGAGTGCTTCCTCTTTCATTTCAATAAATCGGGTAAAGGGCCTTTAAGTATTTAAAGGGGGGTATTATGCAAAATCGACTTTTTCAAGCTTTCCATCATGTTATTATGTCATTCCCTCATTAAAAACATGCCTGAAGTGTTGCCTTGGTACATTCACATATTTTTGAGTATTCTGTAAAAACTCTGATGGCGGCCATTTTAGGGATAGGTTTGCCTGAGTCCTCCTAGGAACGCCCCCACCTCCTGGAGACGCCTCCGAGCTTTTCGTCAGCAGCCGAGTAACCAACCACTGCTCCTCAGCAGAACCCCCTCCCCACTGATGCCACAGACAGCGTGTGGAGGGGGCGTGTCGGAAAGGCTCAGAGGTTCTTAAAGAGACAGAGGCCTATTTCAAGACATTCACTACAGCCATTTTGAGAGAGACATTTTATACAAGGCAGTTATTCTAATTTACTGCATTTACAGACCAACAGAAGGTTTGGTCATCATTGTAGTGTGATATAGACTGGTGCTGTGTGATTGAAAAAAGCATAATACCCCCTCTTTAACTGAATCTTAAAGGTACACTGTGCAACATTTTGGACTATGCAGATGCCATCAATACATAACATGCAGCTAATGAGCAGCTGGACACAGAACATGCTATTACTGCAGTGGGTAATCAAAGAATGGATCTGGCTGAGAACCTATAACCTGTTTCTATCTCAAATTCTGCTGACTTAAATCGACATCTTCATGGAGACGAGCTGGAGATGTACCCACACCCAGTAAAGTTACAGTCATCCAGGCATGTGCCATAGTAATGAGACCTTTACAAAGTAGATCTCATTCCTCTCCCAGGAGACTTTCTTTATTACTTACTTTTCTTAATTTGACAGTGTGCCACAGTTGGTTGCAAATAGGGCTACAAGGTGGCCACATCAGAACATTAATATAACTGTTGTGTGTTCTCTAGGCAACAGTTCAGGGATATTGATTTGACAAAAAAAAAAAGGGTCAGCTCAACCCTCAACGTTCGCTTGCTCTGAGTAAAGCGACTGCTCGACACTAGAAAGAGTGAGTGAGGTCAATGGGCTTTCACAGGAGGACTGACTCGTAGACTTTCTTTTATTCCTCCGTCATATAACTTACAATAGCTCACTAGGGGAGTGAGCAGCTTGGAATAGCACTTTGGGGAACAATAAAGTCTGACAAACTGAACTAGTGTATTTTAAAGCAATGCCAAGACACATTTGCTAAAAAATCTCCGAAACGATCATATCAGGAACGAAGTAAATCTCCGCTATATGTTTTGAGGATGTTCTGTGCACCGCAGTGAAAGCAAATATGAAAAGACCACAAAACATGTAGAGTGTACAATGTGCTTTTGACGGCTTGGAGACAACTGAAGACTCCCTCGAGGCATTTTAAGCCTTCTGTTTCTGTCAAGGAATTTGTCAAAAGGGGAAGCATACATATTTATACTCAAGACGCCTTGCACATATGTTTTGCCTGAGGAGATAAAAAAATAAAATAAAAACAGCGCGCCAGTTGGATACAATGGCAAGAGGAGCGGGGAAAATGGTGGGTCAATAATTATGTAAATACAAGATTTCAGAGGGACGTTTCCAAATGTGACAGCGCCCACCAGTGTGTGACGACAGATATCTTAGCGAAGTAGAAATCCACACATTTTTTTTTGATAGGAATCGGGTTCATGTGCCATATTAAGGTTGCCAGATCTTCTACGAAAACAAACGTAAGCCAAACCAAGAGCAAACTACAGGGGGAGTCCATTCTCTGGCTTTTGACACTTTAAAGCTTTAACTCAACTTGAATCATCCCCGTCTTTACCCGAGTTCCTAATTATTTTGTCCATTGTTGCTGTAAATGTTGTTGTATGAGCTGTGTGCGGCATTTTGACCAAGTGCACAGTTTTTAAAGTGCTCCATATACAACGTCGGTATGGTGTGGGAAACTGGCTCTCCTACTTCCACAATTTCAGCAGTTCAGAAGTTAAAATGACTGGAAGTTTATGGCGACACCCGCAATTTGACAGTTTAAAGGCAAATTCTACCGCAGAACTCTGGCCCGTCCTCCGCCTCTGCAACATACAATGGGCTCTTTGAATTTATGACGACGTGAACGCAAGCAATTGTACCTGGTAGTTGTGGGCGCGCTGAGGAGGACAAGAGCAAAGCACGTCCAAGCTGAAACGCTACGTCTATTAGCAGCAGCCTTCAAAAAACCTCAGCTTCAAACTAGAATGTCTCTATCAAGAATGGTTAAAGCTTTGAAGCCGGAGAGAAGAAGACAAAAGGCATTGCAATGGGGGGAAAAGCTTGAGGCGGAGAGAGAAATCAGGGCAGGTTTAAGGGAGGGAGGGAGGCCCATAGAAAGATGATTGGAGACTTCAAAGAGTCCTCCCTCAGCCTCAGGAGATGCCAACTTTAGCAGAGTTTATCCCTTCTTTCCCCCCCAAAGCCAGAGCTCGGAAAAGTGGCTAAAAACCACCGTGTTATTGCACCTATGGGGACCACATATCCTAACACGCGTAGATCTACACGAGTGTCAAACAGCCCTTGAAGTTTCTCAATTAAATGCCTGGAAGTATTTGGAGATGTTACAATTGCACAAGTATTTAGAGCCTCTTTTTGCCAGCTTTTTATTTTTTCATTGCTAAGCGTTTTGGTGACTGTCACAGCAAAGTGAACGACAATAAAGGAGGTGCGCCGAACTCGCAGCGATAAGCATAATGTTGCAATTGAGTAGCAATAATCAAACATAATGAACTTCTTTTATACACTGCTGGGACCACACCCCAACGTCTATCCTCTCTGACTCCGCTCGCTCCTGTCCCGTTGCCCTTGTGTTTCACCGGTGTTGCCCCGCTTTCATCATGTTTGCATCCCCGCCATCGCTACGAATGCCCTTCATTTCAATTTCCCTCTCTTCTAGTACGACTTGCACGATGTGATGAGTCTCGGATTTGTGTGTTGCGGTGCGCTGTCAAAGCCCCGACGAGGCCCTTTTTTTCTCTAATGGTTAGAATCACATCAAATACTGTGTGATGTTCTATCCGGACTTCTGCAACCCACATCTGCATCAGGACAAAAACAAAAAAACAGGCCGGAAATGGCTGGAAATGCCTGATTTAATTTATTATTATCAATGATCTGTCTGGGAGCAGTTCTCCATATGGTTTTGCAAATAATGTTTACGTTTGAGATTAACCCAATTTGGATTCTCGTTTGATAGAACTGACAATGAAACTAACCGAGCTGAACAACCAACTATAATGGCGATTGGGGACTTACTTTAAAATTCATTTCACTTGTTCATGTTTTATTGTAACTATGTTTTCTTGTCATGTAAAGAAAATGAGGCCATGCGTCATGAACTGATACTGGGATAACATGTATAACGCTTTGCACCTTTCATGTACAGAAGAATATGTGCCATGGACAGAATATCTCACTAGTGGCACCAGATATCAAGACGTCATGTACCACATGTTTGATCATATACGTGGCATGGGGCTATGACAACACATAAAAACCATCTGTATGCTGTACAATTTGGGGAATGCCCGGAAACAACTCTATGCTGCACTGCTGTCCCAATAAACCTGGTTCTTGACCGATCCACTGCTGCCTCTCTGGGTTCTGATTTCCAACTTAAAACACAATTTTCAAAGCATTTTCTTTCTGGCAACAACACCAACTGATCTTCTGATGTCTCTCATGATGCCCCTGCATTTACTGCATCGGGGCATGAGCAAGCCAAACTGTTGCTGGAGGACGTCCATGATCTTTAATTGATGCCAACAGTTTTGACAAAAGTGCTTAAGCCGTCATCTGCACTGGTTAGTTTGGCTTGTTGTTCACATTGTGCCTTTCCTAAGAAGCTTCATCATGCAGCACAGGTGATCTTCTTGCAGCAAGTTGATTGTATATCCAAGTTAAAAGGTTTGACTGATTCACTAACTGTCATTTATAAACATATACTGAGCGCCAATAAGGTGAATTTAACTTTAATTTCCTTCTACAAAGGCATTCGACACAAATGAGCAATTTCCAAAACAAAAATAAACAATGTCTGAATGGCCTTTCCAATAAATATGCATCATGAAAGTCTCCATGTCCTTGTACTTTAAATGTAGTCTTTATATGCATAACAACACCCCGTCTCAGCTGCAGAGAGGCTTCCGGGTGACTAGCCCGTACTTGTCTTTCACTTTCAGCCCACTCTCCTCTTCTGTGCTCAAATCTATCCCTGCTCTCTCTGTCATCATCACTTATGCAACAAGTAACTAAGACGCCGAGTGCCTGGCAGGAAAAGTGTAGCCACATGTAGGCGGGGGAGTCCATGTGGGTGAGAGCGTCCATCCACAATCATCTAGTGTCGAGCTTTCCACTTCTACAAATGGGCACTGTGAGCATGAGCAACTCCCCCCAAAGCCAGGAACAAGAAAAAAAAAAAACAAGGTTTGGAGCTGTGATATAATAAAAAGAACAAGCCAGCAGCTGTAACACGGCCAACAACTCGGAGCTTAGGGTGGCTTTCATTCTGCAGAAGCTTTCAGTAAAAACGTCTCTGATACCTAACCCCAAGAAGAAGCTCTCTGGCAGTTTTAAGCCAGTACATAGGCAAGAAAAGGGTCAGTGTTCGAGTGCATGGTGACATTATCTGATTGTAATACTTTAGATTCACGATTCAGTTCACTGTACACATTTTGAACATGAGAAGACTGAAATACTAACAGCAGAAGTACAGGTTTAGCGGGTTTGGATGGACATGCCACTCGCTTGATCTTTGCAGCATTCATTAAGTCGACTTTGAGCTTCTTACGTGCTTAAAAGTGAAGGATTCCTAAAACTACCGAATTGCACAATGGCACTGGCGGATAAAGCGGCTGTTATGTAGCTATGCCAACGTGCCCTGAAGCGAACATGCGGCGAGCAGATAACACTTGGTTTCATGGAGCGCACAGAGAGCTTTGTAATTACTCCACAGTCCGTTTGACGTCGCAGTCTGTGCTGTGAATGCGTCTTACCGTGGTCACTCTCCGTCCCGGAGCGGCCCCAGTACCTCCGCCGCCGCTCCGGGGTGTGCGTGTGCCTCTCGATAACGGCGGCGATGAATCTGGTGTTGCTGACTGAACATTCAGAGAGAGAAAGAGAGATATTCACACAGTGTATTATGTGATTCGTTTACACTAGAGACAGAACTGGACTTACTAATGCCTCTGTCCTCATGGCTGTCTTCATCCCTCTCGTCCCGCTCATTATCGAGGTTGGACATTCTCACGGACATTTCTGTGTGTTAAAGGAAAGGAAAAAGTTGTTCAAAAGAGCCTAATGTGAAACTGGAAGAGATTGAGATGATTTTCCTTGATGCAAAGGTCTCCACATGAATCAAAAACGGACACCACTAAATGAAGTGCCTATATAACAAGAAACATACATATATGTAATTTTTTGTATTATATTATTCTACAATTGAGCATTATGGCGACTTATTACACTTGTCTGACCAAAAAAAAAGCCTTTCCTTGACGGCATGGACGTATTCCAAGTTGACAATGCCAGGATTAATGGGGCTCACATTGTAAAAGAGTGGTACAAGGACCTTAGGGATGTGCTGGAGATGGCATTGCCCAGGGGTCACAGTCTCACATCATCAATACAAGATCATGGTGAAACATGAATGCAACACTGGGTCTTCTGAGCTTGCAGAAGCTTATTGAAACAACGCCACAGCCAATGAGTGCTGTAGTCAAAGCTCAAGGCGGTCCAGACAAATATTAGAGCATGAGATCTTGTGGCGACTTGATTTTTGGTCAGACAAAGTAAAAGAGTGAGATTGCCATTTCAAAATAAACCTAAGCGTTAAGCAAATGAAGGCTTTCGACTCCAGTACCATTCAACAACAACAACAAAACGAGTTGTCACTACCAAAGGACTGCCAACAGTTGCAATTGGCTATAGATTTAATCCCCATTCAAAAACTGCACAGTTCTACTAAAGCACTGTTTGTTAAGGTGAGGGGAAAAGTAACTTTAAGACCACATTCCTAAGCCTGAAGTCTGACAACCACACTCCCCTCCATCCATTCCAGGTTGTTTACCAAACTCCGCCTGAGAGCGACTTGGCGAAGAGTTTTAATGAGGCTATAATCTTGTTTGATGCTTTTGTCAATAACGCTGAGTAATTACACAAATCATACAGCAGCTGCTGCTAATGTCAGCTCTTTAGCTTCAACAGCTTCTCCCTTAGCGTTCATTAATTAGCCATTAAACTGAGCGCGCTTCAGTCTTATTCATTACTTAAATCTAAATGTCACTGTTTGCAGGGCTGGAGGAGGGCGGAGTGACATATAACGGGGCCGACACTCAAATGATCTGCGCTCAAAGTATCATTCATTAACTTGTCCCTATGGCAACACAGTATTTGTATTCATGTTTTGAAGCATGCCTACCCTGTGCCGCTAAAGGCGACATGTGCTGGTGCGAGCGTCGGTGGATCTGATGTCTGTAGGCGTACACAGCCAGGACCAGCACCATGATGCATCCCATGATACCACCCGCCACTGGCCCGACGGGGGCGCTCTTGATCATGTTCAGAGAGGCCACGTCTTCTTCTGCAACGATAAACATTAATCCATAATCACTGATCAATAATGAAACAGAGAGATTTACTTTTCCAATGGCATTTTGTAACTTGAATGTTATAGTTGTGTTTATCACAGAATATCGAATTGCTGATTAAAGGTGCATTATGCAACTTTTTATGTGAAAAAAAAAATGATATTTGTGCGTATTTGATCTTGTGACGGACCATCCCACCAGAAAACCAACAAAACAATTGATTCTGGAGTATTGTAGAGACCACTGTGATCGAAAGTAAAGGCGCCATGCTGACCACTCATACCGCCGCTGGGTAACGACTAGGTCAAATATGCAAGGATTAAACAACTCGGAGCCGTGCATTCGACGGTTATAATGCTCGACGCAGAGTCAAGAACACCACGACGCGCAGCGGAGTTACTCCTGCATTAAAACCATCTAATGCACGGCTCCGAGTTGTTTAATCCGCTTATACCAGGGTCCCACAAACGTAACATTTATAATAAATGTTTTTTTTCATTTACTAAACTCACTAAATCTGCCAGACTGCGGGACTCTTTTGTGTGGGTTATTAGCCGGTCACTGAAGGCTCGTCTCAGAGTCATTCTCCGCAGCTATTACGAGGATCTCAGTCAGGCTCAACGACACAACATCAGCACAGAATCACAACACAACAGGACTAACCCGGAAACACCTTTCCCGTGGAAGTAAACACCGATATGCGGCACTCGTGGCCAGGAGTTATTTCACTTTTACGCTGTTTAACCTGAAGCTAGCTAGCTAGCTCAACCAGCTCAACTGTTTATGGAAACAGCTGCGGTGGAGTCGCTCACACCTGGGCCCCCCCAACTGAAACTTTTATGTTTGACTTTACTAATCCAGACAAATATACTTAAATGCTGGAATCATTTTATGTACGCCTGAAAATCATGAATAGTGCCTTAACCGTTTTCAATCGAAATGGAAAGCTCATATTATTAACAGTAGCTAACCTAGCTGCTCACTCTCCTCTACTTCACATTTATCAAACGTTTTGTTTTGGCCAAAAACGTTGAAATTAACACAAAATCCATCTCATACGTTCCTGTCAGTCACTAATTACGCGTTTATCTGATTCAGCTGTGTCATGCGTTGCTATGGCGATGCCCACAGCGGAGTGACATCCCAGTGATTTAACTACCGGACTACGTGTGCGGTTATACCAAGATAATGCACCTGCCAATCAGAATCGAGTATTCACCCACACTATGGTATAAGCACAAATATCAACTTCTGTTTTTTTGCATAATAAGTTACACAATGCACCTTTAAGTGTTACATTTTATAAATCAGAACGATTTAAGATAAAGACGTGCAAGTAGAAACAGGTCGTCACCACTTTTCACTCATGTCTCTCACCTAACAGTCCCAGATTGTCCACGTAGGGGCTCTTAGCTCCGACGATGCCGCCGAAGCACTCCTTCTGCAGGGCGCAGTAGGGCTTGTCTAAGTGAGTCTTCCCGTCACTGTCCACCATGCACCACTCGCAGTCCAGGACGCCAAAACAATCACTGAAAAGAAACATTATTGATTACCAAAGAGAACGCTCCCTTGATTTTAGACACGTAAACACAAAGAGTATCAGTATATGGATGGCACATTTAATATATGACAGAAAGAAACCTAAAATAAATCATTTTCTTTCATTGTCGAGTACCTGCTGGTGTATCTTTGGCTACATCGGGTGTTGATACACTGAGGTAGAGTGTCGTGCAGACTTGGGTCAATCACATTCAGGCTGAGCGGCTCCTGAAGCACCTCGCAGCTCGGATTCCTGTTTGACATGCACACAAACAACGGAAAGAGAAAAAAAGAAAAGAAAACATTATTAGAAAGGAGAGTGCGTCGAAGGCTTGTCAATTCATGCCAAAAAAACAAAACAAAAAAAACCCAAGAGCGAAACATCTATGCAAGCCTGACAGAAAACATAGGAAATTATCTGACACGGTAGAATGGTAATTGCATGCCTTTGTGCTATAAAGGAGGAATTGACATTTTGAAAAATTGATGCGCTGTCAAAGGCGGCTGATGGCTGATGAAAGGAGGTGGGTTCGACGAGAGAGAGGCAAAAAAGAGCAGTGAAAACAATACAGACAAAGACAGGGAGGCAGAGAACATAAAAGCACCAAAAACTGAGGAGAGGCACCGAATTGACAACAAATATTTGAGATTCAGAGAAGGAAAGCGGGTAAAGGGAAGAAAGAAATAAAAATCACCCCTTGGAAAACAGATTCAGACTAGTTTTATACACAACTTTAACTCGAGGTAAATTTACACTTTTTCAGCATTAGAACCGTTTCATAAAGATCTACCAGGAGATTTTATATTTTGTGTCCTAAAACTACACAGGCAGAGCCCATTTAATAATTTAAGCGAGTCGTTCAAAGAATCATTTTTTTTTTCACCTGTGCAAGTTCTTTGTAAGAAGAATTTTCATAATTAAATATAGTAATTACGGCCAATAACGTAATATGTTTTTTAAGTTATTAAGCATAATTGTTGAGCCACAAAGGCAACTTTTTCTAAAAAACTAAGAATGTGAGTTTATATCAGAATCACTGCATAATGATTGAAAATAAGATGTTTATAGCATTTCTGAGCAGTTTTGTGAGAAATACTTTTTTCTGAAAGGCAGAATTGTTGGACTAATGTCATTGTTCAGATGTCATTATCATACGCCTGATAAGACTGCACAGCTCATTGCGCCCGCCCTCTATAGATTGAACTGAAAACTAATGTTACTGTTACACATTCAGTATTAACCAAATTTTAGTGATGGGCGAGTGAAGCCTTGTAACACTTTGAGGCTTTCCTAGCAAAAAAGTGTTGTATGCTTCGAAGTCTCTGAGCTGCTTCATTCTGTTTGAACACTGCCCTCTTGTGGACAAACTTTATGATCGCGACTTCTTATAAACACGACTGAAGCACCAACACAATCATGTGCAACAGAAGTTTCGCCACATGGACGCAGTTAAATGGGAAATGGGGGAAATACAGCACATTTATGTATCTATGACTAATGATTTACATCACTATATGGACGAGGAAACCTCTGTTGTTTAGCGCCCCGCTGCTAAAGGAGCTCAGTGAGACGCTGAGCAGATGACCTGCTTTGAGACGCGATACACAACTCACAGAATGAAGCAGTTTTCGAGACAGTCACGTGACCAGGTGTTACTGAAAGAAGCTCCGACGCAGTGTTTCGCAGCAATCTGCTTCAGGAAGAGCGATACAAGCTCCGGAGCGCCAGGTTTTTTGGCCATCACTACCAAATTTGCATTAATGTAAAGCATCAGTCTTTTAAGTCAACTCAACTAATTTACCATTTCATGCTGAAAAGGATTACATGATTTTACACTAATTTAACATGTTACAGGCCGTTATTACATCATCATTTCATATATTTGGAAAACACATGAGCATTAAATGTTGTTACAGCCAAAATGTATATAATTATATACAGAATAGTGTTAAGAAACCCAACTTGGACTTTTGAAAGGAAACTTTCTTGTTTGTTTGATGATGCTAAACACGCAGACAGTATTATTTTAGCACTTTGTCTTAAAAAAGAACTCATTTTGCACAAAAGAGTGTTATGAAAATGAAATGTCTTTCAAAAGTATTCAGCGTGTTTCATATGAGTAAAAACAGATCGGTGATTCATTTATCATTCATATTTTTTCACTTGGGAGAAAAAGGCAAGTTTCAAAAGTGTAACTTGACATTTTCAAGCTTTTCAAATCAAACTGAAGTACTTTGAAAAACACATTTGAAAAGGAATTTCATGGCCTGTGGTAGACCTTTATAAAAGTAGTTTGAGAGGAAGAGACTATCTGGGATAGTAGTAAACGTGTGTGCACTGAAATGTATAGTTTGTATATATATGTTTGTTGCTGCAGGATTATTTTCCCCCTTGTGTTCGGTGGCCACTACAAACCTGTTCTCTGCATTGGTGAGGTTGCCGGTACATTCATTGACCTCCAGGGGGCACTCACACGGACATTCACACTCGTTCTGCTCCATTCTGGGGGGGAAAAAAAAAAATCAAAAATCAAAAACACCACCATTATCACTGTGATGGCAAAACAATCAGGCCTGCACTAATGCCCCCCGTTAAAAGCCGAGGCTGTTAACTGTCGGAGTCTGTCCCTGAGCGGCAATTGAAAAGTCACCGAATCTACTGGCAGCAATCCCGAAAGCAATTAAAAGCTGATGGCGTGTGAAAAGCACAAACCTGTGGCAGTTAAGGCAGAGGCGGTCCACAGTGCTACAGGCGCAGAACGCCAGGGAGTCGCAGGTTTCGTTGACAATCCCGGCAAATGCATTGGTCCCTGGGATCCTCGTAAGGCGATATTTGGAACAATGGCTTCCGTGGACCAAGTTAGTGAGGTCCCCCTGAGAGATACAGAACATTTAATACCTGGGTTTGGTATGTGTAAGACAGGAGGACTACGGCGGCATGTACGTAAGTTAGGAGACTGAATAAGACCGCAGCTACTTCGAGATTTGTGGCTAGTTATCTATTCAAATAATCAATGGCTAAATTGGTCAGCAATGATCATTACCTGGACTATAAACAGACTCCAACACAGAGACGGAGCTTTAATTCAGGAAAAACAAAGCTCTTTATTATTGTGTGCTTTTTATTTCTTAATATTCTCTTTATGGAGCGGCGTGGCTCAGTGATGAAGCGTTCGCTGATTCATCTAAAGGTTGGTGGTTCAATTTCAGACCTGCCGACCGGGAGCCAGAGCAGGGAGGTCTATGCACACGGGTATATGCCGGCTTAGAGGACAAATGATGCATATTAATTAAGCTCATGGCCACAATCCGACGGGTCACATTTACACGCTGTCCCGACTAAATTAAACAAATAAATATTATTTGTTCTAGTTCGACTTTTTATTTATCTAAATCTAATTACAATTTGACAAATCTTGAATAAAAAAAGTCTAATTGACTAGTTGACATTAAAGTTCATTTTCACATTGTGTATGTAAAGGGTTCATGTCACACAGTGTTCATTTTGACAACATATTTTAATTTAGTTTTAGTCTTAGTCTTTTGACGAAAATGTAATTCGATTTTAGTCTAGTTTTAGTCAAAAAAATATCTTCAATTTTAGTCTAGTTTTAGTCGACTAAAATTGCAAGTCATTGCATTAGTCGACTTTGCATTGATTATATTCATTATAATCATATTTAATCTTGTTCCTCTGCTTCATGGAGCTGCTCCACATTAACAAAGCTCAGAGCTGTTCCTTTGGCAGTGAATTTACATGATATGAGGCTCTTTCAGACGCTCAATAGAAGTTTGGATGATTTTAGTCTCTCCTTTTCATTTTTATTTAGTCTTATTTTAGTCGACTAAAATATCTGGACATTTTAGTCATAGTTTTAGTCTCATGAGAAACTTTTAATTTAGTTTTAGTCCAATTTTAGTTTACTAAATATTTTAGTCGACGAAATGAACACTGATGTCACAGTTTGAATCAGAACATTTTACACAAGAAATACTTCTATTTTAAAAGGTTCACATATATGTAAAATGACTTATTGACTGATTGTTGTAGTTAACTGTGTTTATGTTTTATGTGCAATACACATATAAGTTCCCTTTGCAGTTTGAGTTGTAACACTGCAGATAGCCACAAGATGGCAGTATCCGCCTGTTCACTGACTGTATATTCCAACACTCACCACAATGCTTGTGTTGAACTTGTAGAAACGCTGCACAGTGCGGTCGCTGAAGCTGTTGCACAGATTTTTCTTGACAAAGTTGGGGTGATTCAGGATGTCATTGGCCACTAGCGGCTCCTGTAAAGGTAAAGCCAAGAGAACGTGAATTCTATGTTTTTTAAAAGCCTTCACCGCTGTGCTGTGTCATTTCTGACCTTGTGCGTGATGTGCTGCTGTTCTGCAGGCGCATGGCCTTTGGGATCGATGAGAGTTGGATGTGCCACCAGGTAACCCCTGTCCTCCATTATGAAGCACCTTCAATGTACAGACAAAAACAGTGGCATTTTAGTAAAAGCATAAACTATCACAAACGTATTGGACATTCTTGGACAATGTGCCAAGACCTGCCCCTCAGCCCCGCTCCCCTTTAAGATAATCCTGTTTTATATGCTCCCTGAACACTGACAGAAAGAGAAAAGAGGAAGCACAGAAGAGGAGGTGGAGGAGGAGGGGGCAGGACTGGAAGAGGAAAGAAAACATGCAGAGAAAAAGGGGGACATAAAGTGTGCAGGTCTGAAGCAGAAACACACTTTGATCACCAGCTTAGCTCTTATTCCATATTTGAGTTACATTTTAACAACCTGAAAACTACAGAAATGGCTATTTCTGCAATCTTAAATATGATAAACACACACACCTACTTCACCTAACAGGCCATTGTTTAAAGTGCACAGGACACATTCGACACAAGTTTTGCTAAAACATAGTGAACATAATACTACTTACGATTGTGCTAAAAAATTGCACTTTCTTGTTGGACACAGACAGGAAGTGAAATACATAGAGGTAGAGATTGTTAAACTGTTGCCGTGCCAACCATGTTATATCAATGAGACATGAGTGGATCAGAATTCAATGGAACCTTCCCTCTAACCATGTATTTAACCTAAAAAAAAAAGTTTTCTTCCCAATTTAATTACCGGTATTACTTACAACAGATGTATCCATTAAACTAAGTCAAAAGATTTAACCTGTCATATGCACTTTAAACCTGATTTACAAAGCATGTCACCCAACAATTTGACTTTTTTTTCACCATAAACAATATCGTTAAACGCTGCTACTTTTGTGTGGGAAAAACAGCACCAACCTGATCTTGTTGCCCTTGTCTTGGTTACAGACGGGGAGCAGGTCCAGCAGCACCTTATAGAAGTAGCGAAGGGTGAAGTCGATGCCCATAACTGCGACTGCATAACCAGGGGCCATCTGATTGCTGCGAAAATAGGATTTTTTTTGAGGAAAAAAACAAAATACAAGCCCACATACACAATACGCTTCGCCAGACTGTGTGCGTGTGTTCGCCACTAAATACTTGTTTTGTCTGGGAACATCTGCTTTAATCAAACTAGTCAAAGGATCTAAAAAACTTGGTCTCCCACAGAGGAGGCCGAGATGTCTTACCTGGAGGCATGGATGGTGTGGCTGATTGTGACTACATAGCCAGCTCCGCCCACATCCAGATACGGGCCCGTGAATGTGATAAGGCCTGGGTTAGCCACAGCATGCTGGTACCTACACGACATAACACACAAGATCAGAGGATTCATGAGATGATATGAGCATGGGATGGCGAAGTGTAAACAAAAACACTGTTAGATGTCACGATGTTCTGAAAAACGACTTGAAAACACACCTATCGCATCTTAAAGGACTTCTCAAAAAAAAAAAAAAAAAAGAAGCACAGGGCCACACTTCCCCTTCTCCCCCTTCCCGTCACACTGTCCAAAGTGAGGCTCACCATTGTCTGCGGGTCGGGTCGAAGGCTTTGTCCATGAGTGATCCGGGGTAAATCCGGAGCACCCCACTGGGCGTTGCTATGTAACGCCGCACAATGTAGCAGTTGAGGCTACTCATTTCCATTAGTGTCATCCACTCATCCGTGACGTGACTGGTCGCCATAACCTCGTTCCTGACAGAGGACTGCACAGAGCATGGACAGACAGAGAGACAATGTTTAGACACAGCTAGAGAGACGTTGGAGTTCGGAAAGGTTTCACTGGAGATGGCTAGGAGTATATTCTTCTCAACAGGCAGGTACACTACAAGACTGTGCCCCGAGCACCTCATAAACTAGCTTTATTCCACAATATCTTGTTCATTTCGCTGACAAAGTGCAGAGATCATTTTAGAAAACAGAGCTAAACTAAACTTCGACAAGCCATTTGAAGAAGATAACAGCTTCAAAAGTGTGTACACCAGAACAACTCCCAAAACCAAGGAATGCATGGAACTCAATGCCTCTTTACAGCTTTGAAGAAGAAGAAGAAAATCACATCTCTGTACCATTTTCAAAGTAGCGTCCAAGTTTGAAAGGGGTGATGAGGTCACCCGCGGGGGCCTTTAAGCCCGGCCTGGGAATGAAAGCTTGGGACCTGGGCTTTGCAGCTTCAACTCTAACCTCCCGCTACCCCCGCGCGACAGGAATGTGCACGCACTGCCAGCTAGACCGCATGGGGCAGTCCGCTTCTTTAAACGGGAGCGTGATTTAGTGTGAGCGATAATTAGTTTTCAAACGAGTGGCCAAGACGTCCTGTGAGAGAGCTGGCCAGATGTATAATCCAGAGCCCTTTGCATTTTGAAGGTCCTGTACAGTGCATTATTCAGGCATTCTCCTTGGATACCTTAGGATTGTTCTAAAATAATGTACACAAAGAAATATAAAGCTACAGTATATCCTTGCCAAAAACACACCAGGAGTTATGCTTTGTTCATTTGCGCATGTTTCAGTATTGCTGCACATTTAGTACATCTCCCACAGCGCCACATGCATCAAGTTAACACACCTTCATTGGCCTTGTCCTGATTCATGACTGTGGTCAAATTGCCTTCCCTGCCGCTGTTCAACATGACTATAGCTACCACTGTTGCTAGCTTCACTTTGAACAGTTTCATTATCCACTGTGCACCTACTTTCAAAATGATGTCTATGTGAGGAACAAACAGTAAGGAGTGAGAAGCAGACACAGTCCCTACATTTAAGACTAGGCTCTAAACGTACCTCTTCGAATGAGCTTATAATCAGGTCAGTTTGGTAAAGCTCTAACCCACAGCCTGAAGTAAAGCTGCCTCAGGAGAAACACTGCTGTGGGAAGTACGGTCCACTGAGTGCTATCCTCTTCTTCTTACTGCAGACTTTGTCCTATCATGATACAATACTTAATTTATCTGTAGTCTGTTCATCACTATTCACATGGTGTCTCCTGTCCCACTCCCCCTCGAGAGTGCCTGTCTAGATCGAACGGAGGAACCTGGGTGAATGGAGGAACCCTGCATTCTGGAATCTGAGGACTGGACGGTCTGTGATCTTGGCCCGTCTGCTGAGGGATCCTTCGGCCCTGGGTCTATAGCCTGTCCGTCCATGGGAGTGGATCTCTCCTTCTGTGGTTCTCCCCAAGGTTTCTCTTTTCTCCTGCCGGGTTTTTGAGTTTTTCCTTGCCGTGCGGGAGAGTCTAAGGACGGGGGACGCCCACGCCGCTCGTCGCTACCTCCTATTGGACATTATATTTGCCTGGATTCACCTGAACTTTTAATTGTCATATTTATTGCTCTGTTTTATTGCCTTAATGTTTGTTGCAGCCCTGTGAGGCCACTTCTGTTGTGATATTGGGCTATACAAAACCATTAAACTTGAAACTTGAAACTTGACTGAGCTGGTCAGGATCTCCAAACTGCCCTGTGCAGGTAGAGGTCGAAATGTCAAGTAAAATACAGGCGTTCACTTTTAGCTAACGGCATGCTAGCAATTTCACAACACCGTGATGAATACACCGGGAGCGCAGAACTGCTCAGAGCGGGTCCGGTGATGGATTATGGGCTCGAGAAATGGGGAGGGCAGTTTTGATACAACAAAATCCAGGAAATGCAGTTCTTCAGCAGTAGAAGAAACAGCCAAAATGAACAGGATTACTCCAAACGACATGAATGAAGTGACTTACTACTCCAGGTATACTTTTTGAAAACATTAGAGCAAGGTTATAAGCCAAAAAAAAAAAAAGAAAAAAAAATGAGAATTTTGCATGATTTGCCAATAGAGACGCTCCACTGTAATAGTGTAAATATCAATATTAGCGCGCATACCTTGGAGCAAATCGCGAGGCTGGATTGAAATGTTTGTCGGGTAAACAGTATTTAACCTTTAATGACTTCTCCCCCGGGCTGAGCTCTTGCCATGAGCTGCATCGGAGTTGCCAGGTTCGGCGTACCTTGAGGCCCGGGTTGGCGATGAGCCGCGTGTTGTCGCTCAGGTAGGCAGTGTAGTGCTCCACCATCCGCTTTGTCTCGGGCTGGCTCAGGTGCTCGTACGGAGAGGAGAAGCTGCCAGCTGCCAGCATCACAGTGGGAGACTCTGAGGACGGGAGAGTGAAAGGAAGACCATCAGAGATGCTAATGAAGTGCTGCTGGTAAAGAAATAAATAGGTGGTGTGGTCTTTGTTTATCCGGGCAGGTGTGTGGGAATATGTGGGCTGCAAGGTAGTGGGGGGGAGAGCATGCGAAGTAGTAGTTTAAATCAATAATGGCATGAAAAAAAGAGAATTGCTTATACTCTTTTATAATAATCAACGTTACAGCAAAATCAAGAAACTGAAGAGTAATGGTGACGCTCAGTTGGTAGAGCAAGCATGTGTATGTAAGCAGAGTTTCAACAGTTGCCAGAGCAATACACAATTCAGTTTTATCTTTTGAATAACCAGGCTTCCTCAAAATGATGGGCAAAATTATATTACAGGGGGTAAAAAAGTAATGTGAGACAATTGCCCTTGCTACAAAAAGATACAGCCTCTCTGTCAGCCTTTGTAGAGTGTGGATATTTTAAATCTTTTCCATAAGATTGAAACATAAACGCTTGGGAATAAATAGTGAGGCATGCGCTGTAATTAGACTGATGTAAAATGTATAAATCAGCAAAGTAAACATTTTGAAGCAGTGTCATTTAGCGACCATAGCAGTGTGGTTCTTACCGACAGTGGCGAGTTGCTTGAAGTGCAGGCAGGAGCTGGGCTGGCCCAGGAGGTCCAAGCGGTGGTAGAGCAGTTTAGAGCTCGGGGCAGTGTTTAGGTTCTTCAGCTGCTTCACTGGGATCTCTGGCTGCACGAACACGATGCACAGGATGAAAGAGGTGTCTTGGACCTAGTTGGAAAAAAACATTTGATAAGCATTAGCACTGAAATATATGATCACAGATGAGGAACATGGCTAATAAAGGCAGATGATCTAATACGATCAAAAGAAATATAGGAGGAACAAAGCGGCTCTTATGCTTTTACTGATAATCACCATAGGTAGAATATGAAGAAATGTGAAAATAGGCGGACTCCCCTCATCTATGTTGACCCCTTACTTGTTTCTGTATGTACAAGTGTTTTTGTTAGACATCACTTCTGGTGTTTTATGGCCTCGCACTACGTCACTGTCACTCAGGCCTAAACTGCTTTTACTCTACCAATGGACAAAAGTTCACAAGTTGAACAACTACCATTATTCTAGTCTTCTGTGTAAACCTTTGGTAAAAGTGACAGTTTGATGGAGATATAGAGGGTCATGGTATGGAATTAAAACTCAAAGACATGTTCCAACCATCGGGAGGAGTGCACAGTTGACTGCACGATCCACAAAAAGGTAAACACTGCAGATCATATCTCTGACGTTTTGATAGTGTTGGGCTTGAAGTGTGACTTGCCAGTTTCCAGGCGTAGCTGACGTTGTACGCGTCCTTTGCGTTGTTCCGAAGTCGGTTGGTGTGCCAGGACAGAGACGAGTTGACTGGTACAGCGATGATCTGACTGCCCAAAGGCAGGCTAAACACAAACAAAAAACAAAACATGTCATTATTATTTTACTATTTTGTGATGATGATTTTATTTATTTTTTAAACAGCCGGGAATTTCTTTACCTGAGTATGTTTTGTCGAACAGCAGGAAATCCCGGGATATTTTCGTAGTGGATAATGTCCGTGTGCAGCGGAGGCTCGGTCATCAAGTAGGGTCGTATTAGAGAAGGATGCATCAAAGTGTAACCTAGGGGGGAAAAATGGATTAAAATAGATTTTTAAAATGATACAAATATACAAATGATTTCAATTCTCCCTAAAAATGACATGTTGACCATAGGCCCTTTTCGCAATCGTGTCACTTCACCCCAGCGCAGTTCTAAGAGCGTGCAAACCATCCGTTAGCTTGAAAAAATGTTTAAAGACGTGTCGCTCGGTGAAGCTTCTTACGTTCTACAGACAGTGCCTAATGTCCTAGTAGTTATCCCAAGTTTAAAATACTAATTTACTATAGAATTTGCCTATTGGGCATGCTACAACAGTATAGTGTGTGGTAAGAATGTGGCCTGTTCCTTACCCAGCTTCAACAGTGAGAAAATGTTGTAGTGACAAACCAAGTCTATACTGCATGAAATAGACAGGACAATACCAGGTGACGTACATTTTGCACACATTTGCTGGTTAACTCTGTGACCTCAAAAGTTGATGTTTGGAGACTGCCTGAAGCCACAGAGGTGTGAGGTCTGGGTGGTCTTTTAACAGCCAACACCGACTTATAAGCAGTGGGTGCTGCGCAAATGTGTTTTCTGTAAAAAGTGTGTGTGCATAAAGAAAACATGCCAAATTTCCATCCATGAATCACGACCGTATAGAATTACACTCCTGCTGTATACGATTGTATACGCTTTAAAGGAAGGAAAAGTTATCATCTTCAAGGACACCCACCTTTGTTGTCTATTAGGAAGGTGTATGAAGCCAGAGAGTCTTGGTAGTAGGTGACATCCTCTAAAATATAGGCCAGGTTTACGTCCACTCCAACCACGCCCAGCAGCAGGTTCCCAAAGTAACAAGGTCGGCTCACGGTCATAATAAACCCTGAGGGAAAAAATATGCAAATATTATAGATTTGATTTACGTACAGTTGCTAAATTATACTGTTTTTGTTTTTAATAATGTGATGACAAACAGAAATAAAATGAGAATCAGAAACATTTCAAAATAAAGGTCTCCAATTCTGGGTCCCTTTGTTACAATTAGTGGTGGAAAGCAACAAAGCAAAAAAAATCGAGTACACACTTTCACTTAATTGTTTTCTAAATTATGTCTTTTCTCTTTTACTTTTTTTCATAGCGGGTCTTTGTGTTTTGAGTAAACATAAAAGCTGCAGTAAATTAATAAACAATCTCCATAAAAATTGTGCACATTTATGTTGTTAACTTTTCATCTGAAGTGAATTTGTTGCTCTTGTTTCAATACTTTTACTATTACTCCACCTTTTAATGGCTCCTTTTCTATTCATTTCCATCTTTACTCAACCTCCCAACAAATTACAAGCAAATAATGATGCCAAAGGCAACCCTGGCAACATTAACATTAACCCCAGGATAAACACCCACCATCCCCCATAGGGTCCGAGTAGGGCAGGCTGAAACGGGCCAGGTCGATCATTCGGTTGGGCAGGTTGATGTAGAAGCGTCCCACGGTTGTCTCCAGGTTACTGAGCTGATTGAGCACCATCATGCTCCCCTTCACCACCGGCATCATGGACGCCCCACCCAGCGACCCGGACGACGACGCGGCCAAAAACCGCTCCCGGTCAAAAGTTCGATCCATGCCATATTTCACAGAGTTCTGCTCCGCCAGGTCCCTGAGGAAGGCCAACTCCTTCAGGCCCGTTACTCCCTCTGAAAGACACAAACGGCGGAGATTTAGGAATAAGGACAATCTAATACATGCAATCCATAACTAGGGCTGGACAGTTGTACCAAAAAATGGGATAAGATAAGTTTTTCTGGGTCATGAGAAAGAAAAGTTTAATGGCTTCATGATTGAAAAAAAATATATATATATACTGGTTTTGCTCAAAGACATTGCCTTTCATATAATGTATGAATGAACAGAATTTAGTTTAATTGTAGATAACGAATAATGTAGCAATAATGCAACTTTAAAACAAATTTCTAAATAAGTTGCAGCCTAGGCCAGTGTCATGCCTCATTTGAAAGCTAAGACCTACAAAACTCATCTAAACTGATCCTTTTCCTTAAGTTCTTGTCACTTTTTTGTTGCGTTTCTGTTGCCGTTTTGTCGTTTTTTCATCACACATTTTTGTCACTCTCACGTTGCATTTTCAGCCTTGTTTTCGTCTCATTTGTGTTGCTGTTTTGACACTTTTTTTCAAGAAGCGTTCTTAGATTGAGGTAAATCCGAACTGAGAGAGAATGTGCTCGGTTCAGGTGGGGGTTAAGAGTTTTTCATGCACAGGGAACGAGGAGGGGCTTTCAAGTCCAATCCAGAGGGGAGGCGGAGGGAGTTTAAAATTTATCTCCGCTCTCTTTTTGCAATCTTCCAGACGATCACTTGTAACCTGGTGCCAAAAAAATGATTGAAAGGTACCCAGCCCAATCCATATCCAAAGCAAATACATTTCAAACTGTTACTTCATAATAATTAATGGAAACGCAAAAGTAATCATCTGAGCAATTGAAAGTGAGCATGCGCTTCATGAAAACCCCTTAAAAATGCGCTAAGACACGGCGAATATGAGCTATTGCCATCTGGGAAACATCATCGAGCTGTCATATATAAAAGCAACCAATGCAAAACGCCTATTTATCTCCTTAACAAACATGGATACCACAGTCTTTGCACCAATCAAGTCTACTACAACACAGTGCTTTTTTTTTTATCTGAAGCTTCTTTAAAGGAATAGGCCACCGTTTTTACATACTGAGATATGTTCTTACCTTAGCTTTGACGAGTTCTTTAGGACCTGTCTGATCTTCACCCGTGCCTTCAGTCACGTAAACACAGCGCAGACGGCGTTAGCATTTAGCCTCTCCCCCTCTCCACTATAGCTCCAAAACAGGTCAAGATAGAAGCTACCAAGCTAAATATGGTTATGTGAAGTAGTAGTAGTTACCAGGAGTAGTTCGAAATCTGCGCAGTAATCTTCACTTTACTGTGCGGATGCCAAATTACTCCTTTTTACTCCTATTATTACGCCTTACAATATAGTTCCCCCTTTTATCCGCTTAGAAAATCCACATTTAATTTTAATTTTGTGTAGTTATACTTTGTAGTGGAACACTTCACGTAAGCATATTTAAATAGCGAAAACGTAGAAGAGCTTGGTAGCTTCTATCTTGACCTGTTTTGGAGCTATAGAGGAGAGAGGGAGAGGCTAAATGCTAACGCCGTCTGCGCTGTGTTTACGTGACTGAAGGCACGGGTGAAGACCAGACAGGTCCTAAAGAACTCGTCAAAGCTAAGGTAAGAACATATCTCAGTATGTAAAAACGGTGGCCTATTCCTTTAAAAAATAAAGGCCATTTTTTGCACAACGCGAGACAATGAAATGGTAATTGTAGCCCATTATACAACCACATCTGACCATAACTGATGATAATAAAGCCGAACAAAACAAAGCTTGTTCAGAAAGACAGAAGGAGTGGTTAGCCAGAGGCAAGAGGTAGCGATGGTTTTAAATTAGACACTGGAAAAAAACGAGGGATTGTAGCGTGCAGGGGTGCACAAAGGCCACGTAAATAGATACTGGAGTGCGGTCATCACCTCAGATATGTCAGACATGCTCAAACTTGCGATCCAAACCACCTTTCCTAAACCCTACTACTCCCAACTGTCAGGCGACAAACCCAGGGATCACGACATGAACGAATCCGTCATTGGTTCAGAGTAAATAAGCCGAGAAGATGATTCAACCACGTAAACACAGAGAGGCTTAATCTTTCCGAGTCTTGGGGTCATCTAGAGGAGAGTGCATGAGACCAAGACTGCGCCCTCCTCCTCGCAGCTGTCATTTGCCAGTGCGCAATCATTGAGTGGATTACGGTGCAATCCCTGTTTAATGCCCGGGCTTTGCTTTAGCGATCATCACACCGGGGCAGTGACGGGAGCCAAAGGCGCATGATCGCACACCGCTGGCATGTCTGTTTACTTGGCAGTGAAAGGTGACAAGACAGCAAACCAAAGGCATTTTCTGGAAAAATATCCACTGAAATAATACAGTGTTAAGGAATCCCATGCAAATTGATGTATAAAAGCTCGTAATATTGCAGTTTTTCATCTTAGTCAAGTTGTGGAAGAATTGACAGGTCTTATACAAACTTTGTCAAAGTCTAAAAAAAAAGTCTCACTTTCTTAAAAGATGGACTAGCTTTCTTGGTATTCAACTTTAAAGGTGCATTATGCAACTTTTTGTGCGAAAAAAGGTGATATTTGTGTGTATCTGACCTTGTAGTGACCCAGCGGCTGTATGAATGGTCAGCATGGTGTCTTTGCTTTCCATCACAGTGGTCTCTAGGTCACTACAGGATCAATTATTTTGTAGGTTTTCAGGTGAGAGGGTCCGTCATTGGTGAAAACCTTCCAAACAATTCATCCTGGAGCGTCGCAGGGACCTCTGTGATGGAAATTAAAGGCGCCATGCTGACCACTCATACAGCTGCTGGGTCACTGCAAGGTAAAATACGCACAAAAATCAACTTTTTCTCCAACATAAAAAGCTGCATAATGCACCTTTAAATTTGAACGCGACAGTTTTGTCTATAAATATCTTCTGTAACTTCTGTAAAAGTTGAAAATTCTAATAAATGATATACTCTCCTGAATCTAGATAAAGTAATTTCCTGAATCCTAAAACCCCTACAGACTGAAGTGCTGTGGGTTTGGTGGCCTCTTTGAACAATCAGGACATTTGGCAGCAGAATGGGGGGACTAGGACTAGAACCATTACAGCAGCCTCTTGAGCTGTGCCTCGTGTCTACAACCAGACAAATGTTATTTCGGATATGCAATGCTAATACACTGCAAGGACGGTACATTTGGGCATCCTTTTCATCATGGGTCCTCTGTCAGTCACAAACGGACCGAGCTGTCCCCTTTGAAGTCTCACTCCCCCTCTCTTAGATGTAAGCTCATTTCCATTTCCCCCGATGCGGGAATCATTTATATCAACGGTCGCCGGTGCGTGCGCGGCGGAGGCGAGGGTGTGCGCGGAGGGGAGATGGGAGCTGGGGCGGGCAGATGGTTGGACGCGGAGAATAAAAGGGGAATGGGGACACACACAAACACACAACAAACAAAAAGCCTTTGAGGTTTGCTCGAGCACCTCTCCAGCCACTGTGTCATTGTGGCAAAGAAATGACAGCGAACAAAAGACTAAAAATGCTCTGTTTTCTATATGTGCTGCAATTATTAAGATACAGTATGTTAGAAAATGAAGTACATTCACATCATGTTAAGAAAAAATAAATAAAAAATTAGAACGTTCTTCCTTTTTTTTGTGAGTTCAGTAGTAAGTCCAATTAATCCAGCCATTACTGACTTTTAAAAAAAACAATGCATCAACCACTAAATAATGATTCACACAAAATATGGACAAATTCTTCCTCAAATTTCCAGGCATTTTTGTGTTTCTTCACCGTTCATTAGTGCGTAGGTGAGGATCATGACGGAGTTGTTGAGGTGTCTGTTCTCCTCCCTGACCACACTCAGAGTGGCCCTCTTCTCCTGCTCAGATGACTCCCGCGAGGTGATCCCAGAGGACAGGTAGATGATCACCATATCTGTCACAGTTACAGAGTTGAACACTGGAGAAAGACACACACAAAAAAACAATTATGTACAGATTGAAGACACAAGAAATATCTCGGCAATGCCCTTCACAGATGATCTTATTAGGTATAAAAGTAGCTAATCTTGTAGTTTACACGTCAACTGCATGTTTCTCCAAACTCATGAAGCTCTACAAGGTGAAAGTAAGCTCGCGTTCTTACTTGTGTTGTGTTTTGTGAGGCTGCTGGTGTTCCGCAGCAGCTGGAAGGCCTTCTGGAAGCCTGCCGCGTGCAAGGTGAAGCCATCGGACGCCTTGATGTTGGAAATGAAGGTGCTCATCTTCCTCTTGGTCTCACTGGTGGCTGGAGAGAGGAGCGACTTGTAGCATTGGTCCAGAGAACAGGCCCGAACCATCTCCGCCACTGACAGAATGGAAATCTGACCAAAAAAATGTGATTTGTGATTCTATTAGCAACATTTGAAGCAGTACTAAGTAACTCATGCCCCTAGAGGCCATAAGCGCCACTGCAGGTGTCATAGAATGTTGTGGTTTTTTACTACTTAATTGTCTGTGAGAGTAAAAACTACACTGGCAGAAAAGACAAAAGGGACAGAGGGATATTGTCCACCCAATTACACAATGGAGATCACTTTTTTTCACTCAAACTTGGCTGTAAATACTGTTTAAGTGGTGCTAGCGTTGCCCGTTAGCCTGTTAGCTTTTCTTCATAATTCCATTAGTGTGTCTTTAGTTCCTGCCCTCCTCCTAGTGTGTCTTGGTGGCTCGGACCCGGTGCAGGAAAGCTGCAAATGTGGTTTTCTGGTCAGACACACCAGGGGGAGATGAAAGACCCTCCAATCATCCCATTAACACTTGTATTACCCCCAGAGGGACCACGGAAATGATTTATTAAGGTAAACAAGTTACTTACTTACTGCTTTAATATATCATCACTGGAGTATTTTGCATTGTCTTACTTTGTCATGCTCGTCCACGGAGTTCAGGATGACCAGGGCAGAGTCTTTGGCGATCTGAAGCTGGGTGTCCGTGACGGAGGCTCCGTGGTCCACCATCACCACGATGTGTTTAGACTGAGGACGGACCGCACTGACATACACGGGCCTGTGTAAAGATACAAGTGTGGTAAACTACAGACCAGTTCTAACGGAAATCAGGCATCAGTAATGGGATCAAAACATCAAATAAAAGTCCATTAAAAAAAGTGCCGTAACCAGCTTTTCCAAGTTCTCAAACAATATAACAATACACAGAAGAGTTGAATTTACAACGTTGCGACTCGTTTCTAGCTCTGACAGCCTCTCCCACACATGCCAATTCTCTTCATGTATAACTGTATGCGCATGTACTGCAACTTTCAGACAGGGACTTAAAGCAGTTTTAAGTCATTCATGCTCCAGGCCATAAGCGCCACAGCTGGTGTCCGTAGTGTGTTACATTTTTTTACTCATTAATTGTTGTGAGAGTAAATTCTACGCTGACTGAAAAGACAAAGGGAGAGAGGGATATTGTCCATCCTATTACACAATGGAGATGATTTTTTTTCCACTCCAACTTGGCTGTAGATACTGTGTAAGTGGCTCTAGCCCGCAGTTAGCTTTGCCCGTTAGCATGCTAGCTTCTTCTTTGTGATTCTATTAGTGCGTATTGGTGACTCCAACCTGGTGGCAGCGAAGTCGCAATTTGCTGCTTTTACAAAATACTCTAAGGGGATAAAAGATTCTTTTACCAGAATAAAGGTTGGATACAGGGCCTTTAATGTGAATTCGCCTGAGGGCACTGTCACAGCTGCAGCTCTCAAAAAGACAGGTCTTCTCACCAGACGACTCCACTTTTTTTTTTATCTATCTGTAGCAACACTCATAGACGGTTTTCTCATTTAAGTCACACACACTAATTAAGAGGGATATGTACATAGAATGTCAAAACATGATCTGGGGTCGTTTATTATCTACAAAACAAATGGATTTAATTGTTGAAACACCTGGGTTCTCTTATGCAAGTATGTTATTATGCTATGTTCCACGTCCTTAACATGGCATACATCATTGTTCAAGGGGAGGAGTGGCTGTGTGTGGTCCGTGTGTCGAAGGGGAGAATGGGGCTGATGTTCCTTACAAAGACTAGCCGAGCAGCCCGACTTCTCTGTCACAGATGGCTATATGCCAGACAACTGACTGGACCAGGAGGGAAGCAAGCCAAAACGCATAAGGCCCTTGCAAATGAAGCAAACGGACAGTTATGGGGAGACAAAAGATACATAAAGGAAAGAAAAGACGGGGAAGAAGAGACGTCTTTCAGCGGGGGCCGTAAAAAAAAAAGCCACAACACTGTAGGTGCGAAATACCAACGGGCTTTAGTGGCACAGCAGCACATTCCTGCCAAGGACATGTGTGGTCTGAGTGTGTGTAGGCGCCATGCCACCAACATGCCCCCAGTTTATGGAAGACTGCGAAGCATGTCATGTATCTATAGTTTAGTGCTGGCTATTATTTCATTCACTCGCTCTTTTTGCAATGTGGGGAAATAAACACATTCTACACAAGCATATGGCTAGGATCTGAATAGTCATGTACTGTTTCCTTAAATTATGAAAAAGGCAAAATGTAATACATACACTGCAAAAAGTGGATTCAAAGCAAGTAAAAAATGTCTTACTTTAAGAAATAAGTTCTTATTTTTTCCCTAAAAAGTAATAATGCCTGGCCTAGCAAAGTTTTCTTGAGTAAAAAAAAATCTGATTTTAGGAAATAAAATCTAGCCATTTCATGCTCAGATATATTTGCTAAAAAACAAGCTAATTTTTCTTGTAACAAGAAAGAAACACTTTTTGAATCTTCTTCAGCTTTAGACAAAGAATATTTTTTCTTATTTTAAGAAAAAATAAGATCATAACAACTCTTAATTTAGATTATAAATTCCATTCTTTAAAGTGGGCGGCTCGGTGGCACAGCGGTAAGAGCCTCCCCTTCACAGCTCGAAGGTCCTGGGTTCGATTCCCACCAAGACGGGGCCTTTCTGTGTGGAGCATGTTCTCCCCTTGTCTGGATACGTTTCCCTTACCACTAAAAACATGAGCAATAGGTGAATTCTCCGGCCAGGTGATTCTGACCATCTGGCTCCACATCATGGAGGTGGGTCCCCGGGCAATATTTTATAATATATAAGAACATTTTGCTCAAAAATGTGTGTAATTTAGAAAAAATTGCTTAAATCAAGCAACATTTAAGTAAAATACCCACAATTTCTCACTAAATAAGAATGTTTTCCTTAAATTATTCCATTTTCTGAGGACATTTTGCTTAATTCTAGCTATTTATTTGCTTAAATTTAGTGTTTCTTTCTTGTTTTATGATAAGAAAAATATTCTAGAAATAAGAATTCTTAGCAAGAAAAAAATGCTGACCCCATTGGCAGAATTTTCCCTTAAAATAAGACAAAATGTCTTATGTCTTAAAGGAATAGGCCACCGTTTTTACATACTGTGATATGCTCTTACCTCACTTTAGTCGAGTTAATATATCCCCGTCTGGTCTTTGTCCGTGCGCTCTGCCAGGCAAACGGAGCACATACACAGCCTCTCCCACATGTCACATAGCTCCGAAAAAGCTCACGATAGAAGTTACCAAGCTCTTCCACGTGTTCCCTATTTAAATAAAGTTACGTGAAGTGTTTTCATGCGAAGTATATTTACACAGAAATGTAACGTGTCGATTTTATAAGCAAATAAAAAGGGGGACTATATTGTGAGGCGTAATGATACGAGGAGTAAAACGTCCGCGCAGTAACTCCTAAAGGTTATTGACGGAAGTGAGCGGGGGAAGTCTTTAGGAGTTACTGCGCGGACGTTTTGCTCCTCGTATCATTACGCCTCACAATATAGTCCCCCTTTTTATTTGCTTATAAAATCGACATGCTACATTTCTGTGTAAATATACTTCGCATGAAAACACTTCACGTAACTTTATTTAAATAGGGAACACGTGGAAGAGCTTGGTAGCTTCTATCGTGAGCTTTTTCGGAGCTATGTGACATGTGGGAGAGGCTGTGTATGTGCTTCGTTTGCCTGGCAGAGCGCACGGACAAAGACCAGACGGGGATATATTAACACGTCTAAAGTGAGGTAAGAGCATATCACAGTATGTAAAAACGGTGGCCTATTCCTTTAAAATGTCTTAAAATAAGACAAAATGTCTTATTACTTTTTGCAGTGTAAACCCTTCCAATACATGAGCCAAATTGCCACAAAGAAAGAGCAGGCATCCCTCCATAAATTCCCCCTGCAGCTTTGTCTTTGTACCTGCTCCGGTGCTCGTAGGTCCCTTTGCACTGGAACTTGTGGGCAGGAAACACAGTGAAGATGCCCTCCTCCGAGCTGAAATACTGCCATTTGATCCCAGGGTTGGACTTCAGATTGTCTGCCAACACTGCAAATGAGACAGAGAGGTTGCAGAATAAATGCAAGGATAGTATAACTCTATAAATTAGATTATAATAATTAGTACTCTATAATTAGATGGAGACGCCGACTTATACCAATATGGGAAACAACTTTATGATGAAGGCAGGTCTTTATGAATGAATGCTTGTTTTGTCACTTCAGCCCATTCACAAGTGTAGGACTGAACACACCTTTCTTTGTGGCTGACGCATAGTAAATATGCAAATGACCCCCCCATTCACACCTCCACCAGAATAAATTAGGCGCACTCTGCCAAGGAAAAGCAGAGCCGGTTCACCTCTGAGCTGTTCTTTCATAACTTCGCGCTGTATGTGTAAACAATCAGTGATCCATTTCAATAGTCAAAACGCCCTGGAAGTAATGGTATGTTTCAAAGCAGTTATCCGGGCTACAAAGCTTTATTGGTCACTGCAAGAAGGCAGGAGGCAATTCACAAAGATGTTCTAAGTGGCGCTAAAACGCAACTGAAAGAGGCCCTCACGACAACAAGAGCATGACAAAACCGTTAAATCCACTGGACATACAGTAACTCAACCCTGAGATATTTGTACTTCATGGTCTGCTGACTGCTGGATGTATCCGCTCCTGATTATGTGGAGCGGCCGGTGACGTGAAAAGAAAATGTGCTCATTCCGTGTTTTTCGCACATTTCCAGCTGAGCTAAACATTCAACTGTTTTGCCGCACTAGCTGAATATGTGTTAAACTCAGGTGGACAATTCCATTCAAGGTGAAAAATTACTTAAATCTGAATGTGAAAAAAAAAAAAGTCCGCATTTAGAGCTTCTCCATCACCAAAAAACATCCCCTGCACTGTGTCATTAGCACCTGTGCAAAGCCCTGTTACAATGCAAACATCCTTTGTTGTTATAAGGATTTCACTTTCACTGCTCCCAAGTTGAGTTCCAAACGTCCTGTTAATTAGCCCGAAAATGATTCCCAGACTACAGATCCTTGATGACAACTCATTTTAAACGATCCCAAAATGTGGTTCTTGGCTCCGCAATTCTATACATTCATCAGCGGCTTAAATGAAACAGGCTTTGACCTTTCGAACACGGCGAGCCAAGATTTTTCTCCTCCGCTTGGACCGTGGAAAGCTGTGGCTGAGAAAGTCAACAGGCCGGTTCATAGCGCAGCTGGGTTTCCCATCCTTTCCCTTCACTCGGTAGGGTTTTTGTAAGTTGTAAATCCTGGCTGTTGTGTCAGTCCATCCATCTCAGAGGCCTTATAAACAGGAACCACTCTCTTGTGTTGACAGTGGGAGAAGGGCTCTGTACACACTGTGTCAGGCAGCAGTGGCCCATATTCTGTAGGAAATGTGGGGAGGTTCCCAGCCAGGACCAGAACCGATTGCAAAAAAAGTCTCACCTGATAAGCATTGACTGCAAACATTTTGAGATGACTGGGTATTGTTCTGACTGCATTGACACTTTTCCGATGCAGCACGGCAGCTCCATACAGTGTTAAATCAACTAAAATATTTAGTCTTAATTTTAGTCAAAGTGATATTTTTGACGACTAAAATTGGACTAAAACTAAATTAAAAGTTTCTCATGAGACTAAAACTATGACTAAAATGTCCAGATATTTTAGTCGACTAAAATAAGACTAAATAAAAATGAAAAGGAGAGACAAAAATCATCCAAACTTCTATTGACCATCTGAAAGAGCCTCAAATCATTTAAATTCTCTGCCAAATGAACAGCTCTGAGCTTTATTCATGTGGAAACAGCTCCATGAAGTCGAGGACCACGATTAAATATGTTTATAATGAATATTATAAATATTAGTCGGCTAAATTAGTTTTAATTTTAGTCGACTAAATTGATATGCAATTTTCATCGACTAAAACTAGACTAAAATTAAAACTTTTTTTTTTTTTACTAAATCTTGATTAAAATTAAATTACATTTTAGTCAAAAGACTAAGACTCAAACTAAAATAAAACATGTTGTCAAAATTGACACTGGCTCCATACGAACATTGCAAGGGTTTCGGAGAAGAAGAGGCATGCTGTGACATAAGCATACCTTTAAAAAATAAATAAATCATGATTTATTATCGCTTTTACGATCCCTAACCAATGAGTCGCAGCGGTTTCTAACGGCAAAGCAAAATCCTTGTTGTGTAAAAAGTTGTTCGGTTTGAAAAGGTATGAGCAATTTCCCAAGACAGGTGAATAATACCGTTGTCAAAAACATTGTATAAATGATTGATCGTCGGATAATTAGCGACTCAAGCGTGGCCTAGTGGTTAAGCCTTGGGGAATTTATTAAGGAGGTACTTCTTACACTGTCAAGTGCCACATATGGCAGAGAACTGCAGTGTTTTGGATGAAGAGATCACCCACATCATGCTGGAATTTGGAGATTATTGTCCCATCTTCTATCCTATTATAAAAATTGAGTCTGGTTCGGTTTAAACTATGCAGCTCATGGCATTTCATTTTGCTCTCCCTGGACTTGCAAGTGTTGGGTGAACTTGAGTTATGTGTTATAAAAGGCATCTGCATGTCAAGATTATAAAAGTTATTTATTTATAAAAGGGTTTTTGTCGTCTTTTTGTCTCTTTGTCTGGTTTTCATAGGGTTTTTATTGTTTTGTTTTCTGCCCTTTTTTTATGCTTTCTTCATTGATTTTTTTCCTGCTTTTTTGGCACTATTTTTTCATGTTTTCAGTCACTGATCAAAACATGATTCACTGATTCGACGTTTCTCCATAGATTTCATTGGAAATTACAACTTCAAAGGCCATTTTCTCATAAAGCAATTTTCCCTCCTTAAAGAGGCGGTTTCTGAAATATTTCAAGAAGAACACTCAGCTTAAATATCAGCAG
Source organism: Gobius niger (assembly GCF_951799975.1). Classification (NCBI taxonomy): domain Eukaryota; kingdom Metazoa; phylum Chordata; class Actinopteri; order Gobiiformes; family Gobiidae; genus Gobius; species Gobius niger. The sequence continues at coordinate 25,919,829 of NC_136868.1, read as the reverse complement.
TTTTCTTCTACCACTACATGCCATTATCTAGCAAGTCCTGCATCGGCCTGCTCTTCTTACCCACCAAATAATGAAGTGTTTTGAAGATAAGCGGGCTCACAAACAAAGTCTTCTTACTGCCATTCCCAACAACCTCACCTCCCCACTCTGCTTGTCTATCATTCATCATTCTCTCCCCGTGGATTGTCCCTTGGTTGCCCTGTCGCGGCTTGTTTAGACTGGCCTGAGATAAATGGCACTTGGGTGAATGTCCCGGGCCACGAACGTGGGGGTCAAGGAGTATGCGAGTGTGCGGGACAGGCTGCAGAGCGGTAACTCGAACTGCCCGTTTCGGCCTTTGAGGGGAAAAAAAACAAAAAAAACAAGATGGTGACGTGTTGCGTGAACGGCTGTCAGTTTGAATGGAGTGGAGAGAGAGGAGCAGGCCGGGGACGACCCAGAAATGGTTGGAAAATTCCCAGAGTGTGATGATCCGAGGATTGATAGTACAAAAGGGTGGAGTCGGGCTTGACAAAAGAGGCATTTGGGAAAAAATATGGTTCATCAGTGTTCAGTAAATGGTTCAGTATGTGTTGATTGAAGACCAAAGGAAACTGATGAAATCCTCTCCTTGCAATGTACATAAGGTACTTATCCATGTAATACCCAAAGCAACCAAAATAAAATATCTCTTAGGAGGTTTCACCGCATGTCGGAGGGCTTTGTGGGCTGACCCGAGTCCGCTCTAGTTCCAGCTGTATATACTTCAAAGTTACTTTAGTCCACATTCACAAGCCGTCGCTCCAAAAGCCGCAGCGCAACATCAATCAGCTGTTTCCCGAACGTATTCCCATGACAACGAGCCTCAAGCATCAATGCTGCGACATGCACGGGCGCACTTCTCTGATGCTACGCGATGGGTCATTTCTGGGGTTGACAAAAAATAGATTCCTCAATACTAAAAGTGGTGTCGAAGCTAGATATTGATTTTCGGTATTGATATCGATACACGCACAGAGAGCTCCCACTCCTCCTCCACGGCCAACAGGAAGGATCTGCAGCCGTGCCCAGGATTCAAGCTAGAGTTAAAAGTACTCACTTAGATCCATTGTCCAAGTGTAGGATCTGATTACTGCTGCTGAACCGTGTTGAAAGAAGCAGCCGTTTTGATGAAAAATAAGAATTTGCAATTGTGGCCAATGTTAGTTTAACAGCCCGTTCATTTCAATGCCTTTACGTGCATCAGTTAGCATTGGCTAGGCAAGCTCAATGTCAACTACACATATTTACTGTCTGGACTTGACTCACGGATACCTATATTCTGAGGAATTTCAAAGGCCAGTTTAAACATTGTTTGGCGCATTGAATTCACGCACTGTTCTGCTCCTCAGTGTGATGGCAGTGACTGTTCACTGTTCATTTTGGCAGAAACAGACAGACTTGATGGTCATGGGCAAATTCCAGTTTGTAAGCATTTGACTATGAATACTGCAGGTGAAGATGCAACGTATTTATGTAGAGCGAACAAATTAGACTTTTCTTTTACAACGATTTTTGAAGAACATGATAAAGCCAATACAGTGTTGAGTAATGTAGATAATACAGGACAGATGGAAAGCGAGACAAACTTTCCTTCAGCAAATATAGTATATATATTTAGAAGGGGATTTTTGTTTTTGCCATGGTGTCGAAATCGGTTTGTAATTTAAGTATCGCTGCTACACATGTCATTTCTCTCTCTCGTGGCGTAATACAGTGAGGCTGATGAGCCTGACCGAGGAGCAATGCACTTTAATTAGAACATGGAGAGGAAGAGAGACGTACCTCGACTATATAAAGTTGATCTATTTTGATCTATTTTAATAATCCAAATCCCTCCTGTCATGCAGCACACTCATTAAAGGAACAGGCCACCGTTTTTACATACTGAGATATGTTCTTACCTTAGCTTTGACGAGTTCTTTAGGACCTGTCTGATCTTCACCCGTGCCTTCAGTCACGTAAACACAGCACAGACGGCGTTAGCATTTAGCCTCTCCCTCTCTCCTCTATAGCTCCAAAACAGGTCAAGATAGAAGCTACCAAGCTCTTCCACGTTTTCCCTATTTAAATATGGTTACGTGAAGTGTTCCACTACAAAGTATAATGACACAAAATTAAACAATGTGGATTTTCTAAGCGGATAAAATGGGGAACTATATTGTAGTTCGAAATCCACGCAGTAATCTTCACTTTACTGCGCGGATGCCAAATTACTCCTGGTATTATTACGCCTTACAATATAGTTCCCCCTTTTATCCGCTTAGAAAATCCACATCGTTTAATTTTGTGTAATTATACTTTGTAGTGTAATTACACAAGTGGTTACACTTCACGTAACCATATTTAAATAGGGAAAACGTGGAAGAGCTTGGTAGCTTCTACCTTGAACAGTTTTGGAGCTATAGAGGAGAGAGGGAGAGGCTAAATGCTAACGCCGTCTGTGCTGTGTTTACGTGACTGAAGGCACGGGTGAAGACCAGACAGGTCCTAAAGAACTCGTCAAAGCTAAGGTAAGAACATATCTCAGTATGGAAAAACGGTGGCCTATTCCTTTAAAAGTAACTATTATCTTCACTCAAAAAGCAGGAATGACAGTGAAAGTGCTCCAGAGTGCGAGTGAACAGCTACTCCAAGACCACCTGTTTAGGGTTGAATTCATACTGACCAGGTCGACCTAAACAGAGCCAGTGCGAAAACCCCTAGAACTATTTCAATTGATATTTGTTGTTGTTCACAATATTGTATTAGATTATTAACATTAACATTTATGTACCGTCTATACATGACTTCAATGGGTTTGGACTTGCATTACTGTATACAGCTATTGAAATCATGTATTGCATAGAAAATTAAAATGGTTGCATTTGATTCAGCCACACATCAACAGGGCATTTACTTTAGCTTCTACTTGGGCATTTGTTATCATATTACAGTATTTGTAAATATTAAAGGTATAAAAGTTTGTGTAAGGTTGAGCTTTGGTCATTCTCAAACTCTTCACACCAAGTACCAACGAGTATTTGTCCAACTGCCACCACGCCTAGATCAAGATCAGAACAAAACCAGGTCTAAAATTGGATTAAAACAGAACAAACACCTAACATGTCATCACGAAAGCAGAAAGTATATTATATTAAGTCTGGTAAACATCTGACATAAAAGAAACTGAAGGAGTCCAGACAGTGAAGGCATCAGACCTGACACATCAGCAGGGGAAAGAATTCAGCTGGATTTTTTACATCACTTATCCATAATCAAAGGCAGATGGGGCGGAACGAGAAGCACGCACGAGCTGGATATTGGACTTACATTTTGACAGCGTATGGAATGACCTCGAACTTTAACAATTGAGAAATATTGACTCTTTACGAAATCAGAATAAGTAAAAAGAGTGCAATGTAAGCCAAGGTGACGCAAAAAACAGCGAATTCAAAATGGGTTTAGCTTTAATGAGGAATTGAAAACAGTCCAACCTGAAAGACCCAAAACTTCAAAGTCTAACTGGGACTGTTTGATCTCAAAGTAAGGGGAAAAAAAAAAGAAAAAAAAACTTTTCAAACCCAATCGCAGGAAAGAGAGAGGTGAAGACAGGGACAGGCTTATAACTCAAATCTTTTTGGACATAAAAAAGCTCATTATTTCTCTCTCTTGGTTTCAACGCACCGCCAGATGAAACATTTATTAATTAAAGCCTCTGTTTCCATGGCAACTGCTGCTTTTTTTTTTTTTTTTGGACTTTACTGATTTCGACGCCGGCGAATATCCACGAGCGAAATTAAGCTTTTCAACACTTCACAAGCAAAGACCCGATATGTGTTCTGTTCATTGCGTCATTTTAATTAAGCTTTTTGAAAACATCCCGGGCTCCAAACCTGAGTTGAGGTCCCGTCCGGGGTTGAAGGCTCGGCTGTTGACGTTTGGAGACAGCCTGTCGCAGCAGATGGTCTTGGACACGTTGGTATTGAAGTTTCCGTCAAACCTAAACACACACACACAGACACACACAGACGTGAACAAAGTGAGGATTTATAGACCGCCCACAAATCCCTCGTAAATTAGGCATCGCGTTCTAAACAAAAAACATCCACACTCTGGACTCGATGCTATGTGGAACATCTGTTGAAACCTTTGTTTGATTGGACCAGGAGTGAGCCGCGGGCAGCGTCCTCATCTGCTCTACAGGACTCGTATAAAACCGGGGGTATATCGTTGTGTGAGCAATATTTTCCACGGAAATCCTGCTTTCCCGTTAACATACGGCGCACATGACCGTAAGTGAGAAAAGAAGCATAAAGCCTACAAACATTTTGACCCATCCTTTTTAACCAGAGCAGCTGGTTCAGGGGCTGTGTATTATGGACTCCTCATAATGTTGACGGGGAGGAGAAAGTTTTAGGTTGAAGAGGTTTTAGGTCAGGTTATAAGTCCGTGAACGTATTGTCAGTCCCTTGTGCCAATCCCAGGCCCGGCTAGAAAGAAGCTTTCCTGGCATTCACGTTGAAATGAATGATGCCAGCGCTGAAGGCTAGGAGCTTGGTGATGAGTTGGGTGATTGATTGCTGTTACCCCAGATGTTAAAAGGCAAACAAAGGAAAGCATTCACTCAAATGTATTGACAAAACAAAGGGACAGGAGTAGACAAGGGTCACATCTCTTAAATGCCCTACTTGTAGCCTTTGGTGATACACTTTACTTACAATGCCATATCATGTAAAGGGCCCTTTACCATGTGTTCTAATAATGCACCAAATAATACATTAATCATTTTCTATTACCCCGAATGAATTTGGTAGGAAAACACAAGTTGACTTTCCAAAAGTTATAAATGAAAAATGAATCTAACATCGATTGCAGAGGCATTTTAAAAATATGACTTTTTTTTAAAGGGGCTAGATGCAAGTTATTTTATGCTCACTACTGCCACCTCAGGTCATACATGTAACTGCACCTTCTATATTAAAGAGGGGGTATTATGCTTTTTTCAATCACATAGCACCAGTCTATAGCACACTACAATGATGACCAAACCTTCTGTTGGTCTGTAAATGCAGTAAATTAGAAAAACTGCCTTGTATAAAATGTCTCTCTCAAAATGGCTGTAGTGAATGTCTTGAAATAGGCCTCTGTCTCTTTAAGAACCTCTGACTCTTTCCGACACGCCCCCTCCACACGCTGTCTGTGGCATCAGTGGGGAGGGGGTTCTGCTGAGGAGCAGTGGTTGGTTACTCGGCTGGTGACATAAGCTCGGAGGCGTCTCCAGGAGGTGGGGGCGTTCCTAGGAGGACTCAGGCAAACCTATCCCTAAAATGGCCGCCATTAGAGTTTTTACAGATTACTCAAAAATACGTGAATGTGCCAAGGCCACACTTCAGGCATGTTTTTAATGAGGGAATGACATAATAACATGATGTAAAGCTTGAAAAAGTCGATTTTGCATAAACCCCCCCCCTTTAAGCTCGTGCATGATGGTAATTCGGACCCGAAGTAACACCGTTTTGAGTGACAGTGCAGGATTTTAGAGGCAGTCGTGGTGAACAGGTCTGGGCTCATTCTACACACTAGGACACTGTTGGAACATGTAGAGGGAGGAAAATACATCATTTTAACATTTTTAAACTCCTTATAGTCCCTTTAAGCAATCAGCCAACTTTAAGTCAAAAACATTTGTATCGTTTATTTTCCCCCCCATGCTCTAGTTTGGTATCATGTTTTACAATATAATTCACTAGCAAGGACCACGCCATAACAAAGTGCAATTAAGATTGTATTCATGAGGTTATAGTTTGGAGTGAAACACGTATCACAACCAAGATGTACCTGGATATACTGCAAAACACTACTGTAGGCTATATTGTACTGTCCCAGCCCTCGTACTGTATATACTGTAGCATGTCATTTTCCAATCTATGGTCTTGAAAGTTTCAAAATAGGAACCAACCCCTCATTTGAATTCAATCCCCTTTCTCTTAATATTGTATCCATTTCTTGCACGCTCTCGTGACTCTGGCCACATGAGTGCACTTCAGTGTTACATTAATAGCTTATGGAGCATCCCCACTTCCAGCAATGATAAGAACAACAAGGCGTGAATCCCTTTCAGCACGTGTTTAACACTTGTTGATTTTACAAACGTCCTCACACAAGATGGACCCATTTTCATTTTTTCAAATCTAAAAACCTGCCTGCTTGCCCTGGACATAGCGTTAAGTTAAGAGCTAGAATGCTGAGAGGAATGCACAGGCTGCTCTGCGGTGCACCAAGGCTCCAGGCTTTGATCCGTCTCTACACACCCCACGTGCGCACCCTCCACGGGATGGCACGTGCACGCTCGTAAACAGGACCCCTCTGCTGGCACGAGCGCCGCTTTTTGACTGACAGCTGCTCTGATGTGCAGCCTTTATTTGAACTTGGCCCATCCACAAGGCCAGGGTCATTACTATTCTTCTCCCTCATTTGCATAGGCGGGTAGTGGGGAAAGGGAAAAAAAAAATGTGTGCACGAGATAAAAAATACATTTGCAGGCACTTTGAATTCCACATCAGAAGGCGTTGGAGGGAGAGAGGGGAGAGAGGAGGGCTGCGATTCTGATCAGACGCTTAACGAAGGCAGAGAAATGTGGTCTGCAACAAGATGGCTAAATTCCAGCTCATGGAATAGGACTAGAAATGATGGAGAAAAAAAACAATGCAGACAGAATATAAAAATCTAAAAATAAATCGAAATGTGCATATTAATCATGCATATATCAGGACCAAGCCCAAAGCAGGAGCACCAACACGACCTTACAAAGAAATATTCAATTATTCATCAGCGCTCCCGTGAGTTTTGAGAGAATTCCATATATATTTCTGTTCCTTTCACTTTGAGATGAAATATTTATAAAGCCATTTTTTTCTACAATATAAGTAGTGATGAAAAAGTAATAGAGCAGCACCAACTAAAACAACTGAAGTGTTTGCACTTGTGAGCCGTCCACTGTTTTAAAACCGTTTATGAAAGCGCAGCCTGCAGAAGGATTCATGTGTGATCATATGTGCACAAGCCCACAGAGAACAATTACCCCAGAGAAGCAGGCTGCAACTGTCACTTATCTGTTTGTTATTTACTGTATGTAAACTAGAAAACATGCTCACAGTTATAGGATCCCTGCATTTAAAAAGATTGTATTAATATTTGTGATTTTCACAGCAGACGGATGGAGAAAATAAAATGACACCAAAAAGTCATACACAATTTATGTGGACAGTAATTAGATCATTAATGTGAACTCTCTTAAAGCAGTACTAAGTGTTAGAGGATAACATTAAATCGCTATTTATCATACTGGGTCAGGCTGTACAGTCGTACTATCTCTGTCATAGCCTTGACTGTGATGCTCAGGCGCCCACTCTCTGCCACTGAATGCTTGCGTATCAGTATGACACTCTGAGAGGGTATTCATCCCTCTTCTGTGGAAGCATAGACAGACTTGAATGGTAGGACTAGCGCAATGTCTCGAGTTCATGTCTCCGGGTCCCGCACCGATGGTAAATAAACTTCTCCTGCATAAGACATCCAGACTGCTGCCTGTCATTCATCTATCCTCTCGAACACCATTGTTATTTCTCTAACACTAAGTAATTAATGCCCCTAGAAGTCATAAGCGCCACTGCAGGTGTCGTAGCAGGTTGCGTGGGAGTAAATGCTACGCTGACAGAAAAAACAAAAGGGACAGAGGGATATTGTAATTCAATTACATGATGGAGATCATTTTTTCACTCTAACTTGGCTGTAAATACTGTTTAAGTGGCGCTAGCCCGCAGCTAGCTTTGCCCGTTAGCCTGTTAGCTTCTACTTCTTGATTCCATTAGTGTGTATTAGGGCCTCCGACCCGTAGGCAGCAAAGTTGCAATTGTGGTTTGTCCCTTCTTCCAGTCTTTTTACACCAGTCCAAAAGTGCTCATTGATTTACAAATTGAGCTCTCATTAAAACCAGCACTAGCGGTATCATTAGTTATAACAGTCGACCTGTAGCTTAATTTAACAATACTATAGTAGAAATAACTTATTGCTGCCCATGTGCAATTAAGTATCATTCTTTGAGCATATTCCCCCATAATGAACTATTGACGTCTCCAAAATGCATAACCTGGAACTAGTGAAAGACGTGTTCAAAAGCTAAATAGCGTATTTTAAGACCGTAAAGTTGTTGCTATGACCTGGAATAGATGAGATAAAGACACGGCTCCAAAGCATTAACCACTTACTCATTTCCAAAAAAGGAAACAATTTTTGCACGGTTGTACGCAGAGGGGGACGTTTAAAAATATACCACTTATGCAGCATTTTGGCAGTGAGAAAATGATCACATTCAACAAAAACAAACTCCTTCTAAAATGAATATCTCCATAACAGGGGGGCCATAACCAGCCTTCAATTAGCCCATCTGAAACCGTACTATTGAAGCCCGTGAGCACACTTGCCACTTTTACAGCTGGCTATCGAAGAAACTGTTGAAATGGGGCACCGACTACACTTAAAGACACAAACACGCCGGCCGGGTCGAGCCAGACGCATGCGCTTGCTATTTTCAGGTGTCTTGCAGAGGGCCCGTGCAGTGATTAAAGCATACCAGAGCGGGCCCGGAGCACTGCCCCGAGTGGCCTCCTCTGTGGCAAATGATAGGCTGCTAGCCCGACAGCCAACAGACACCGTGTGAACAACCCGATCTGCGCTAAACTGGCTGACCTGACCGAGACCCCGCAGCAGCTGAGGGGCTGCACCAAACCAAGGACAAACCCGGCAAACGACACGCACCGAGCAGAGGCATGGGAACTATTACCATTGCAATTTGTAGCTGGTTGTAAAAAATGTGATGATATTTGGAAAGGCAAACAATACAATTTTCAATAAATTAAGCAATTGACGACCAAATATCAAAGAACTTTTGCAATCGTGACAGGACTGGATTCTTGTTTTGAATCATGTTTCACGTTTTACCGTTTTTGTACGTAGTAAGTGCGGTTTTTGCTAACGTTGGATGATGAGCTAAAGACATTTGCGAAGACATTTTTTGTTCTTCTTCTGAAACACTGAAGAGGCACCGAGAGCCCCCCACACCTGCAGGACAGAGGATCACTAAAGGCAGCCAGGTTTCCCCAACCTGGCTGGCTGCCGTTCTATTGAGCCCTGTTCATAGTAATGATCCCGAGTAGTCTGTGAAATAAACATGGCTACTCGATTTACTCCTACGAAACAAAAAGGCGGGAAAGCCCCACCCTCAGGGGAGCTGCTACGAGCCTTCACAGAGCTCCAGAGCCTGTCAATCATAGATTTAGGCTTCCACTTTTTATTTCTAATATACAAAAACCAGCGTGGTTAAAAATATGACACATGGCCCAGCGTTGTCACATGGCTCATTGGCTTGGGAATACCCATTCTGCTGTGTGCGCTCAAATCATTTTGAGCCTGGTGGAAATTTTCGCAAAGGATTTGGGGACCAATCACAGAACGAGGAGGGACGGCAAGACGATGACGAGCTATTCGACATACGGAAGCTTATAGTTTGTTTATGGATAAAAATAAATAAATAAAACGTTTATTTACTGATCCAACATGACAGCAGCGACTCCATTTGCCAATCAAGCTTTAGACTGTGACGATGATATCATTGGCTATGTCTATAGGTGCAGATGCATGATAGACATTCGTAGTGCCCAAAAAACGACTAAAGGACAATCGCAAAAAACACACCTCTCCTTCGAGAAAATGAATTGGTGGTCCCCAGACTCTGGCGATGGCTAGGCTAATGGCTCACAGCAATTTTTAGAAGAAGAGCCAGGCATTTAAGTTGTTTGAACCAGGCCCAAAGCTACATAGGAACCCTATTTACCAAGTGTCTTTTTGGAGTCGCCCCTGGCCACCAGGGGGTGCTATCACAGCAATGTCAGCTCCCCGCCATGAGGACCAATTGCCCATTGGCATATTGGAAATGCATCTGCACTGATGAACAATGGCCCTAAATCGTCCCCAAACTGGTTTATATTGCATACGGTTGATACTTTCAAAAGAAATTGTATGTATAGATTTGTGAAATGTTATTGTGGGCCTAAAATTTAAGGCAATTACTCTACAAAGTTGCTCATATAGTTTATACATATTTTTTCTTGATCTTTTATTATTTGGTTAATGCTTTCTGATTAATATATAATCAAGTAAAACTGACAATTAATCACTTCAACATGAAGATTTTGTCCTTTATTTAAAACATAATTTGGTGCTGTTTTCCGTTTGGGAGGATAGGAGCACGAGCAGCTAAATCTGTGGAGCTTCAAATGCATGTCACAATCACATTCTGCAGGAGCCAAAAATATATATGAAAGAGCAGTGTGCGTTCTGACTCCCTCGGGATCTGCTTTTGAAGTTCTGGATCTATCCGCTTCACTCCGGCATGTCGAACCTCGTCACTATCCCCAGAACCTCCTCACCTCATCCAGCCGAATATCAATGCTTCTATATTCTGTGCCGCTTTAAGAACGAATTAGGAAACATGGCTGTATGTGGTTATTTTTGGATTAGTTTGTCCACTAATTAAACTACTTTCTCAGCGCCACAACATACAGATAGAGTGGCATGTCTGGGGGAAAGCAGGTATTTTTCAGAGAGTATTTGGCAGACAGGGAGGCAGTCACATCTACAGGTGGCGGCGTCCCCGATGTCGGCCAGAGTACAAAGGGAAAACACGGTGACCTTGGGCTTGTGAAGTTCAAAAAGAGGAACCGCAGCGACCGGGTACACAGGCTGATAAAGGTGGAGAGAGGAGGAGGAGGAGGAGGAGGATGATGAGGGGGAGCGAGAGAGAGATTGGGACGGAGCGAGAGAAAGAGGAGAGGAAAGAGACAGCTGTGCTTCTGTAGATTACAACTCGAAAGCAACACTTTCTCTCCCAGCACGGCTTTGAACTGGGTTTTCAGCCTGCTGCATTCAGGGACACGCTAAAATGTTTGTAGTCTCATATAGAACCGACAGCCTGGTTTTACTATGGAATGCATTTGGCACAGAATATTGAAAGCTTAACATTTACAGTTGATCATGTTTTTCCTTCTTTCCGCCCACAAGAATGTGTGTTTTTTTTTTTACATCTACCAGCAGAAAATGATGCGATTAAGCCACGGCTATGAGGAAAGGTAAAAAAGCAAAACAAAAAAAACAGACGTACTCCATCATGGAGGCGGGGATGGAGCAGCAGTCCTGGATGGCGGTGAGCGGGGAGGTGAGGTGAGCCGTGTACGACGCCTCCACCACCTGCTTGTTCCTGTTCACCACGTCCAGGTAGCGGTTGAACTTCTCGCGGATCTTTTTGGCCAGCTGCACAGAAGAGAACACGGGCAGGCGGTTAATGCAAGTGTGAGACATGCTGTTTGTGCTTAAGACTCCTTGAAGGCTGTGCGTGTAGCCATGTGCACGACAATAACAACTCCACATGAGTGTCCTCGAACGGCACAAGAACAAGTGTGTAGACAGACTGGAGGGTTCAGTCACTGAGCTCGAACTTCTTCTTGAAGCGGCACAAATCAGAACTTCATTAGGGTTTGGAAATGAGAAAGTGCTTTTCTGTTTAATAAAAGTGTCGATATCATTCTGCTCTCTGGTTAGATAAAGTGTGTAATGTGTAAATCTTGTGAAGTACTTTTATTATTGTGAATAAGTCAACATAACAGTTGAGTTCCAGAGACACAAAAAATAAAATTAAAATCTTACCGGTATGTCACGTTATGTATAAAAGCTGGTAAACATGTAGTTGACTTTTTTTTGTTTTCTTAGATGTGTTAAAAATGTGCACAGTGAGTGAAATAGACATTTTTAGAATATTTCTTCAAAATCAGTTTGCCATGTGAATCAAATAAAGAGGAACCTACACTGCAGAACGTCATTTTGAAATAAGCAAAATGTTCTTACAAGTCAATACAATACAAGTCAATGTGTCCTTGATTTGAGTAACTCATTTCAAGAAATCGGTCCATTCGGCAAGATTTTTACACTTACTGTATTACTGTGACTTCCGGACTATAAGCCGCTACTTTTTTCCCCACGCTTTGAACCTCGCGACTTACACATAGGTGCGCCAAATTTATACATTTTTATGGTCACACTGAATATCGCGTCATGTGTCACCCTATTGCTGTCTTCCTTCACCTTTGTGTTGACTGTACACTGGAGCGGGGGCAGCAGGGTGACATATTATGAAGGGTCCAGCGATGCATAGGTATAAAGCCGGCCTCGAGCGACCCAGTGCAGAGCAGCTTCAAACACTGGGAAACTCACGAGCGTGTGCGCAAACATCCCGAGGGGGGGCAGCTCTAAACACGGCCCACTCCCGAGGAGGAGTCGCTGTGCGGGCAGCGCTTTGGCTTCACTGAAGACACGCGTGTTTAAAGGGACTATACAGAGCTCAAAAATATTAAAAGCATGTATTTTCCTCCCCCTACATGTTCCAGAAATGTCCTGATGTGTAGAATGAGCTCAGACCTGTTCACCACAACTGCCTCTAAAATCCTGCACTGTCACTTAAAAAGGTGTTAATTCGGGTCCGAAGTGCCGTCATGCACGAGCTTAAGAAGGTGCAGTTACACGTATGACCTAAGGTGGCAGTAGTGAATGAGAATATAATGGCCAACTTGCATCTAACCCCTTTAAAGAATAATATAATCGAGGTTCTTAACACACTTTTAACTTTTAAAGTTCTGGTAAATGTTGCCGAACAGAAGGCCACCATTCTCTTGGAAAATTTGAGAGAGAAAAAGTCCAGTATTTCCAGCACTGATGGCGCTTCTAATGTAATGCGCTTGGAACAGCGTATGTTATTTGTGCGGGCTACATTCAGGGGCGCTCAATAGTCCAGAATAATCGGTAAGAAAAATATATTATTGTGCTCAAAATCAAATAAAAAGATCCAAATTTTGTCAAAAAATGTCTTAAAACAGTTGTTCTATCTTTCTTAAACAGCTGTTTTATCTTTATTTAAGTGTAAAAACCTTGCCTTGTGGACAGAGTTACTCAAATCAAGGAGAAATTGACTTATTTCAACAAAATGTCAGTTATTTATATTACTTTTTGGGGTCTGCAATCAAACTTATAAACGGCAGAATGTGGAATGGTTGAAATGACTTTGTACAGAATTCCATTAATTTGATTATAGGGGTGCTGTGGCAATAAAGTCATCCGCAGTAACTAGACCCCGTTTGTTCCTACCCCATAATTACCGGCTTGTACAAAAGGGCTTTGATTGAAACCAGAAACAGGGAAATGCACCACGACCCGCTGACCGCTCCTGCAGTCATCAGACAGACCAGTGCTCTTATTAGACCTTCCACCGGGGCCCGAAGCATAGCCCGGCCGACTACCTCCACGCACCACAACACACCATGCAGCTCCCCCACAGCCCGGCCACAATCAGGCACTGTAGGCCCCGGTATTAAAAAGCCCAAGTCAAAGGGTGGTGTGTTGAGCTCACGAGTGTTCCCGCAGCGGGAGGCGGGGAGCACAGGAGGGAGAGCGGTTCCACGGGGCAAAGGAAAGGACTTAAGTAACGGCGACTTAATGGGAAACAAGAAGCGAGCGGCTCTGAGAAGTCTTAGGTTTAGGTTTCGGGCCGTCGCTGTGCGGCTAATGCCAGTCAGACCAACTTCTGCTGAGCGCATTAGTCATGCCACTTTCAACTACCTTCAACAAAGTGGATGTGGAATATATAGAGTATGATGGGGCATTTAGAAGAACTGGGGGTTTGATGGATTGCTCACTACTTCAAGTTAATGAGCTCATGACCAAATGCAAACTTAGGAACATTTATAGAAAACTAGTGCTGAATGACGGTGTGAGGAAGGACGGGAATTCTGGTGCAACATTTGCTTCTTTTGTGCAGCTCCTCCGGCCCTGGTTTGTCCCCAACCAACCTAAGGAATAACGGAGGCCTATTGTCTAAAATTACGGTTTGGAAAAGGCGTATAAAAAAACAATAAAACATGTGCACATCTAACAGGTAAGGAGGATAAATATTCCCTGAGTGCACCAGAGCGAGGTCACTTCGAGTGGCCCCAGAAGAGCTTGTCCTGTAAGCAGTTTGGAACAGCAGAAGAAATGGATATTGCCGCTGCGGTGAGGTTTGAGATTTATGTTTGAAAAAAAAAAATCAAGATTCGCATTGTCGAGCACTTTTTAAAAATCCCCAGGGGCATAAACATTTGTGGGAAAGTATAACATAAACAACTAATTCAAGGCTTCAGACATCTAAACTACAGGGTTGGGAGGTTCTACTGTATACACAACGGGCACATTTGTAAGCAGAGAGGACATTGCATAACATAAATAACTGCTCTTTCAGTTGATCCATATCGTTGATTGCGCATTTTGCTTCCCGATGAGGTTACAGCACTGTGGTCATTATTCATCCATATTTTTTCCATTTCTCGTTTACTCCGCGGCGGAAAAGCATGGCCTGAACCAGAGATCCCCGGCATTAGAAAGGGACAGATGTGCGCCTGTCTGAATAATGAATATATAGAGAGGGGAACTCATCTCCAGCAGCTCTTCATGTCCACTACTGCAGCCCTCTTCTTACCCAGCAGTCCCTCGCCTAATGGGGCTTTGGCTCAGAGACACGGCCCTCTGCCCAGGGAGAGGCAGAACCATTCCAGCGCTGTCATCTTAATTAATTTAGGGCCTGCTGAGGCCAAAATGTATGGGCACTTTGTGAGCTAGGGCTGCATCACCGGCTCAGAAATGGAAAAAGTATGGAAGCTGGTGGTGGTGAAGGGTACTGAAATTTAAATTGTGTTTTGAGTGGTTGCATTTAATGAAACACTAAGGCTGTTTTTGTTTGGGAAATACAGTCTATATTCTCTTCAAATCCAAGTTCAGCATATTTCAGTCTCCTCACAAGCGTAATTGCTCCAGAGCAGGCTTAAAATGTGCTCTGTGAAGTAAAAAAGCTAATCTAATTTGACTGTCAATACTGAAAAACGGGAAGCACCCTTTGTGAAGCATTGTGTGCGGCCCGGCCTATACTCTACATCCACTCACGCATGCAAGAGGGCACAGATGGATACAGAAACAGAATCACGGTCTCGGGAGAAATGCAAACAAACATAAACTTGTCTGTTGTCGCTGGCGGCTGTTTACCATTTTGCGGTTTATTGTCACTCTTCCAAGATCCCTGACGCTTGAGTGAGGAGCATTCTGGGACACACACACACACAGTTCCTTTGATTTATCGGACCAATTTCTCAATCCGCAGCTAAAATGTCAAACATGTTAACGCCTTAATAATCTCCGAGCAAGTTTAGGTGAAAAAATAGTGATTACTTCTTTAGATAATTTTCAGCAAAATCTAAAGACTCCATGATGAAAGTTTAGCGTTGACAAGGTTAGGCGGTCAATATAATCTTGTTTCTTCGATCAACACTGTCTTTGATCTCTACAAAAATTTGAAGCTAAACTGCCCTAAACGAAGCACTGCCGGTGCACTTGCGGTTTGTCGTAATTCCTATTCCTGGCATAAACCGGTGAATCTTCCAAAACTAGCCCATCACCTCTTATTCTGACTGCAGCTTTCACTGCGAGTGTGCAGAGCGGATGGAAAAACAGACAGGCGGCTTCAAAGCCAATGAGACAGCAGCTGTAGAATTTTAATAAAGCTTTTTTTTTTTTTCTCCCTCACTCTGATGGTTCCTACTGCTCGCGTCTGTGTATTTGTTTGCGGCTAAACAGCAACACAAGCAGACACCCTCCATGGCCCGCATCCTCACAGATCAGACAGCTTTTGAACTCACCTGCTGCACTTCTGTCTCCCCGTTTGACGTCTTCTCCGTGTACACGAACGAGTTGTAAATCCGCTGCAGAGAAAGAGAGGCAGTGAGGATGTTGTAAAATGAGTATGAACAATTATCTTGGGTTGATAAACATTATGGAAATCTCAGGATAATGCACAACCTCTTAAAATAATTTCTCATAAAAATAGAAAAGTCGGTAACACTTTATAATAACTACACCTTATTTAGCCTTAAAGGGATATTTCAAGATTTTTGACATAGGGCTTCATTTCCTTGTTATCCAGAGTGTTGTTGATTTCTGGTGTGTTTGGCTGAGGCCAGCGAGACATGCTAGTGGGGTTTATTTCCTCGGAAAAGTGCAGGAGTAGTCCTGTAAAATGTGTAGTCGGACCCACTCACGCCTGGCCTCTGTTGCTTTGACTCTGGCAGGAGTGCGGCGCACGCTGATGTGTTGATGGGACACTGACAGAGATCCTCTCTGCAGTGAGAGGATGGCTCACTCTGACCTAGCCTGATGTCAGTCGTAGCTCGTCTTTGGTCGTACAATGGGTCAGTGTTAATTTCGTCGACTAAAATATTTAGTCTTAATTTTAGTCAAAGTGATATTTTTGTGACTAAAATTGGACTAAAACTTAATTAAAAGTCTAGACTAAAGACTAAAATGTCCAGATATTTTAGTCGACTAAAACAAGACTAAATAAAAATGAAAAGGAGAGACTAAAATCATCCAAACTTCTACTGACCGTCTGAAAGAGCCTCATATCATTTAAATTCACTGCCAAATGAACAGGTTTATGCTTTATTCATGTGGAGCAGCTCCACTAAGTCGAGGACCTGGATTAAATATGATTATAATGAATGTTTTCAATGCAAAGTCGACTAAATTAGTCTTAAATTTAGTCGACTAAATTGACGTGCAATTTTAGTCGACAAATCTCGACTAAAATTAAATTACATTTTAGTCAAAAGACTAAGACTAAAACTAAAATATAATATGTTGTCAAAATTAACACTGCAATGGGTATATATATAAAATATTTGTCCCCGTTTCACTGTACGACCTAAGACCTGCGATTTTCAGCTACGACCTAAGATTTTCCCCACGATGAGTGATGGCTCGTCGTAGACAACCAAAATCGGGCGGTGTACACCCGCCTTAACTAGTAGTATTAACTATTCAACAATCAATAAGTGAAGTATGTGAAGAACTATTCATTACGAGTTAAGAATTAACTGTAAATGAGTAATCAAGTAGTGTTAGTCACACTTAACTAATGTGTTGATGAATTAACTGTTAATTCATCATTTATTAAGGCTAAATTAGATGCAGTTATTATAAAGCGTTGCCAAAAAGTCATTTGGTAGTATTTCAAATATGACAGAGTATGATTGATCCAATTACAATGCCAAACCACAGCCCGCTTACAAACACCGCACACTCTGAACATGAGTCACCTGGCCCGGTCCTACAGTCATCCATAACACGAGCACAAACCTCAAGGTGATGCTAAATTTCCCTGCTCGGCCCAGCCTGTAGTGCTTTTCAAACTCCGTGATTGATATTGTTCAGTCAAAGCAAAACACGGCTGTGCATTAGGCATGGAGAGAGTGAGTCCTAGAGTGACCTCAGTCCTGCCCCGACCCAGAACCCCCCCTTTTCAAGAGCAGCCGCCGTCCACACGCATACAAGCCTCCTGGGTCCATTTCGGATAAATATCCCCCCGCGCATGTCAAACGGTCGCGCCGCTATGAGTCGGCTGCAAACGGACTAAAGCTAATGTTTGTATTGAGGCAGCAGGTAGGCAGGTGTCCCCCCCCCCATAAGCTGCCCCACTGCGCACAAAGCCCTTAATTGCCTGGTTCCACGCGGTAGACATTTCCTGCTACCTGTCTACACCTTTTGTTCGACACATTCCAGAGGACGGCAATTACCTACAATGCACCACATGCTGCGAACCGGCCTTGATCTCCCATTGCCAGCTGGAACCAGATTGCTTTGATTTTTTTATATATATATTTGCAGTGCACCCACAGGTTTTTATAATCCATACATGCTGCACTCAGTTCTTATGTGAAAAATTAACTCTTTTCTTATCTTCTTCAAAAAACATACATCTCACAAATGAAAGGAGACTGTATACAAACATAGATACAATGGCGTCTTTAGCGCCATAATTACCCCCATTAGGCTCCCACTCCAGTAGATGAAGTATCAAATGGACTGTCCTAAAATTCAATGAAGTTTAATGTGGCCTGGCATGGACCACAAAGCAGCGCGAACAGTCGCCTTCAGACGGATTGTAACGACACACTCTCCAGAAAAATCCAGATGCAGGTGGTCACATTAATGACAGAAGAACCTTTGAAACTTTTTATGACGCTGATAACGTGAAATCGCATGCAGAATGTGTGGAGAAACAAAAACTACAAAAGTCAAAATCTGAGTTACACTACACGAATATTCATTTTTCACTTTCGAATCCTCCTGATGCTAAATGCGAACGCTGGTTTGTTCACACATGACGTTGCTCACATAAAGCTACCCTACCGAAGATAAAGTTCATACTATTTTTGCTAGAATAGTTTTCCCCATCATTGTATATGCCATACAAACAAAAGCTATGACATGAGATCTTGGAAAATTGTAAATTACTTTGATCAATTTTCTGATTGAAAACTTGAGTACGTTATTTAAAGGAATAGGCCACCGTTTTTACATACTGAGATATGTTCTTACCTTAGCTTTGACGAGTTATTTAGGACCTGTCTGATCTTCACCCGTGCCTTCAGTCACGTAAACACAGCGCAGACGGCGTTAGCATTTAGCCTCTCCCCCTCTCCTCTATAGCTCCAAAACAGGTCAAGATAGAAGCTACCAAGCTCTTCCATGTTTACCCTATTTAGATATGGTTACGTGAAGTGTTCCACTACAAGGTATAATTACACAAAATTAAACAATGTGGATTTTCTAAGCGGATAAAAGGGGGGACTATATTGTATGGCGTAATAATACCAGGAGTAGTTCGAAATCCGCGCACTAATCTTCACTTTACTGTGCAGATGCCAAATTACTCCTGGTATTATTACGCCTTACATTATAGTCCCCCCTTTTATCCGCTTAGAAAATCCACATTGTTTAATTTTGTGTAATTATACTTTGTAGTGGAACACTTCACGTGACCATATTTAAATAGGGAAAACGTGGAAGAGCTTGGTAGCTTCTATCTTGACCTGTTTTGGAGCTATAGAGGAGAGAGGGAGAGGCTAAATGCTAACGCCGTCTGCGCTGTGTTTACGTGACTGAAGGCACGGGTGAAGATCAGACAGGTCCTAAAGAACTCGTCAAAGCTAAGGTAAGAACATATCTCAGTATGTAAAAACGCTGGCCTATTCCTTTAACAGCTTGCAACAACTTGCCGCTGCTATTTGGGAATGCAGAAGCTAAACATATTACAACATGCCTTACGTTTATCTATGCCAATCACTAATTAAAAAAATAGAGATATTTCTAAAAGTCAAACAAGTGCACAGACTGTGAGCAGCTCCGGGGCAACAACTACAACCGCTGCTACCACTGGGTTTCTAAGATCCTCATCGGATAGTGACTTTTTTTGTGTTTTTTAAAATCCAGAATAAAGATGCCTTGAATTCAGCTGCCACCACAGTGATCATGACCAAAGAACCTCTGAAGCACAAACGTCCTCATGAACGGCCCCAGTGGCCGTGCACAGTGCGCGAGAGAGTGGAGCGCTGTTGTTGATTAGGTTGCAGGTTAGCCGATGTTCCCCCGGCGCCTGCAGTGTTTGTTGTTGCAGCTCTGTGGTTTTCACAGCTATGGGGCAGGCGCAGAGGAATGCCTGGCCCCGAAACCTGAGAGGACTGAGCCTGTCAGGGCCACTGTGGACCCGCGGCCTCCCATGACCTATAATCAAACACGGGTGCAGACACACACACACATGCAAACCAATAGAGAGGAGAAAGGACCGTGAAAGTCAGAGAGACGCTCTGAAGGCGGGTAAGACAAATACAGGAGGAACTTGATACGCAGAAATGTGTTCTTAGATTTCACAAGCGAGGCTTCTGCAAACACGTCCAAATCAAATACATGTTCGTTGATAACAATTGTAATGTTGATGTATCCAGGTAGCAAAGCAGTGGCGGCAAAAGAGCTTTAGGCTATTTCTTTAGTTGTGTAAAAATACAAAAACTACTGGCCAAATATTACTCCAATAAATTAAAATTCTAATTATTGTTCTCAGTCTAATCATTAAGTGAAAAGACTAAGGAATTGAAAGTAGAAAAAAGACAAATTCAGGACAAAACGGTTTTCTCGTTCTTGAGATTGTTCATAAGGTGTGCATTTTTGGGGTTTTAAAATCAACAAAACACATGGCCAGTGTTTCAGTCGTGTTTTCGTCCCTTTTTGCGTTCCTTTATTGTTGTGTTTTTGTAGTTTTTTTTGTCACTTTTTTGCTGTGTTATTGTTGCTTCTCTGGCACGTACTTGTCATTCTTTTGATGCTTTTTCCAATAAGTTTTTCTTTAGATTATGGTCAGGCCAAACTGGAGAAAATGTGCTTGGTTTCCGGTAGTTCCTGACCACCTCTGTAAGTTTAATTTTGGTTTTGTTTTGGGTTTTGAGATGATATCCAGAAAGCCGAATGAGCCCTACGCTTTGGGCCAATGGATAATAAAAAAAAAAACAGTTTTCGATTGACATAACAGAACTCTCTGAAGAACAAAAAGCCCCAGCTCCTGCCCACAATCAAGTCCACATTAGAGCCTGCGCAGGGCTCCATTAGTCAAAGCTTGGTTCTGGAATTTTGGACTCGCTGATTGGAATAATGCTCTACTTTTACAACACAGAACTTCGGTGCAACAATCGCAGAGTATGATTGTTGGGGGGAACATAAAGATGATAAATGATTGTGCTACAGTAGGCGACTGATGACATGGAGAGGAGGCATCAGCGCCAAGTCACGATGGCACAGTCTAGGCTTCAAACTTGAGCCACTTATCGGCTGGCTCTCCACACCTTGACAAAAAGAGGTGTGTCAAAATCAACAAACTAGCCTTTCTAATTAAACTAGGCTTTTACTACATCGCTTGCCCATGAACCACCGGCAAGCCCCTTGAAATAGTTGGCATTCTTATCTTAAGCTGAGCAAAAAAAAGGCACTCAAACTGCGCCCACTGATCACAGAAGTCATGCCTTTGTCTCATCTGACTGGTTTAAACCCACCCGCCTCTGGGTTAATCTCTCCACGGCCGAGCGCCTCACAGGAATGACTCGAGCAGATCCTTTTCAAATGTTGGTAAATGTTAGTCTTAAGCTGTGGAAGCTATTTTGTAATTCATCATCTCATTTTACTTGAGCCATCCCACCATGATGAGAGGTCTTCCTTCAAATGTTTATAGTGCTCACAATGTACACTATGAACTGATGCTTCATTTTACGACATAAACCGCAAAACCTTTCAGACAAATTGCAATTAGAGATTTCTTTTTTGGGGGGCAGTCTACAGAAACAAACCACAAAGCGCACTGGGTCCTTGCGGATGGGCTCGTTTTAATTGGGGCAGCCTGTTGGGACGCCTCCGTCTGTCTCCAGGGGAAGCAATAAAGTCGCCCAAGAGCCTCTTCTCTTTTAAGTGACTCTTTCATTGTTAATGAAGCGGCGGGAAACCCAAACAGCGGACCGTCCGACAGACAGACAGACAGACGCACTTCCCCAAAACACAGGCTGAACACAAATAATAACCCTGGCTGCATATAGAGAAACGAGGACGCCGGAACTCAGAAGCGTGGAGAAGAAATCCGGCATACACGGCAGAGGGTTTAATAATTGTCGTGGCTGCCCTGTAATACAAGGCATTTCAGAAGGATTTCACCATTTATTGGAAGGCAAAAACAAATCACACTGGAGATCCACAGGCTCTTCTGCAGCTTTTATTCATTTACAGAATTGTATTTATGTTTTTGTCCTGAAAAGTATAGTAGTAATGGTATGGATGACTAGGCAGTATTGTACTGTTTTTCAACTTCAAAGGCCCAAAGGCACCAGGAGAGTCTATACCATCTTGCCTTAATCCCATCTCTTCGGTTGACTGATCAATGGTCAAAGATTTAACCAACGGTCACCGATATGAAATCTACAGCGAATACGAAAGCCTATCAATTGCGGAAAAGAGTGACATGTTTAGCATCACGCCACACACATGAATCCATGAGAGATTGAGTTACCATACATCTGACAAATCAAAAAACCCAAACTCCAGGGACCTTAGCTGGCTCTTCCTCCATGCGGCAGTCTTCTTTAGTACTTTATCCCTTGGCTTTCCCTCCCCCATCCCCTGCCCCCAGCCAACTCTCTGCTCATTGCACTACAAAGGGTTAGAGCTTGGCGAGCTTAGCCTCTGATGTGCATGTGCGCTGCTGCTGCTGCTGCTGCTGCTGCTGTGGCAGCTGCTTTCTTTTGCTTCCACCAAGAGAACCTTTGCAACGTCTCCATCCCTCCATCTTCCTATGCCATTACGTTTTCGCACCCGATGCTTCAAAGCGGAGTTGGCAAACAGTCTGCATTGCAAGAAAACTCCGAAATAATTGCGCCTAGGACACAGAGAGTGCTGAAGGATTGAAATGAGATACATAAGTTGTTGTTAAACGTGAGTGCAGAGATATGGAGCCCAGGAATACTTCGAAAAACAACAGGCAGCGATACCATTATTTGGGACAAATTACAGTGGCACAAAGTCATAAAGTAGCAAGCTCATATACTGTACATCACTGTTCCTGTGTCCCGAAGGAAGACACTTCAAATAAAAAAACAATACTGTATTAATAGTACAAAGTACTTTTCAGAATGTTGCTCCCTCCTTAAAAACACAGCAGGAGAAGTACTTCACTCAACCCATGTTTGAGTAATTCCATTTACTGGAAGTGTACCGTTTTGGACTTCATTCACTTCATTGAGTGAAACATAATTCAGGGAATTTTGAAATTCTGGCCAACACAGTACTTGCTCACAAACTGTATTTACAATAAGAACAGGGATGTCAAATTCATTTTGGGTGGTGGGCCGAAATTCAGCTCCCACGGGGGGTCGTGGGCCACATACGTACAGCGGAGGGGGGTAGTATTTGGCCGAAATCCAACAGAAAGTCTATGGGGAATTGACCAAATACTTTTTTTATAACATAAACTGAAAAATACTATTGAGAAAAAAAAATTCAACAAATGAATATCACGAGTTTCTCAAAGTGCTACATTGTAGTCATTATTCATTCACACTGACCATTTGCCACGTGGCTATAACGTGGTGTTTATATCCTGATCTCTTATGTCAGTGCCCTCTGCTGGACATGTGTGGAATTCTTGCCTTTATTTCAGCTGCCCCTAGTGGCTGGAATGAGCATTCTGGTTATGTCTTTAAAAATTCACAACTCAAGAATTGATGCTCTACAAGTCGCGGGCTGGATCAAATCATTGCACGGGCCGGAGCTGTGAGTTCAAGCCACAATTATGCATAACATCTCCACTTAAAACATGCAGAAGCAACAGACTATAAATAGGCGGAACAAAACCAACTTGGTCATACTAGATCTTAGTTTATACAGTCACAAAATGCGGGAATACTAGAACTAAATGAGGCTCCAGAAGGTCGGATACCAACCAAGTCACCATCCGTCCAAATTCCCAAACAAAGACAATGTACACCATCATGAAACGTGAAACACCCGACTACTCTCTGAAACTGAACCGTAGCTAATGAAGAGCGTTTCCATTTGAACCCAGGGAGACAAGTCGGTTAATTAAACGACTGGCTGTCAGTGTCGGCCAACTGCTTACCGCTGCATTTAGTAGGTGACGGGGTCAATTTGATTAGCTTCAATCTAACTAACGGACAACCTGAGGCAATGGCATATGAGCCGCAGCCCACACAGTCTGCAGCTGGCATTAGTGCACCGCGGCAGGAAAAAAAGACTTATTTCTGTGCGTCGCGTTGTCGTGTGTTTGGTTTCTATACAGTATATATTGTCTATTTGAGGCTGGTTCTTAGTTTGTGCAGAATGTCCTCATAAAAGCTGGCTGACAATGTTATATGGCTTGAAACTGTAATGGGAAAAACAGGCTGGATTCTCGACTGCACCGAGAAGTAAGAAGTGCACAGATACTTGTGTATACAGGGTTCACATTTGGCATGGATCGCGTACAACTGCTGAAGCGTGGTACAGCTACAGAACCTAAAGCCAATATAAAATAAACTTATTTTGACATCATCTTCATGTTTAAGCCCTCTAAAATAAAATAAAAAAAACACAAACAAATCAAAAGGTGCTGTGCCAGATATATTCCTGTTTTGAACACGCTTTTTATGGGCAATTCGCTACTTGCGCAATACCATAATGCATTGCGCCCTTGGGGGGTTCGCTGCTGTAAACAATATGGCGTTGTGAGCTGTCATCAAAGAGACTAATATTAATCTTCCAAATTCCATAAAAAAAAATCCAAATATCCAAAACCAAAGCTTAAGAAAATCTCTACCTTTTTATCGGATTTTGAAAAGTCAATCGGGGGAAAAAAGCTCCCGTTAACTTCGTGTGCAGTGCTTTGTAGTTCCGGATTACATTTCTGATTGTTGGAGCAATTACGAGCACAGCAGAAGGTGTTTGGCTGTAGCTTCACTCGCACTCAAAGGCCTCCAGGTCGTAGCTACCCTTAAGCCGCGCCTGCAAGCACTGTATCACACGAGTTGCAACTTACATCTGTGTCATTCTTTTTGGTGAAATGGTCCCACACACTTCATCCTCCTGACGTCTGTGTCTGATGTTTTGAAACACAAGTCGTGGAGTGAGCCATCCTCTCGCTGCAGAGAGGATCTCTGTGAAACGTCTCGACAACACATCAGTGCGCACCACACTGCCGCCAGAGTCACAGGCAGTAGAGGCCAGCAATGTGACATCAAAAAATTTCATAAGAAAAAAAAAATGGTACAGTGTACACCAGCCATAACCTCAAGAGTTCAGCCTGTAGCCTCTTTACTGTTCGTAATCTCATGAGTGTGCACTGCGCCCGCAAACCCAAACGCTGTGACCTCGTGCCAAATGTTTTTATTGGTTTATTAAGTACAAACAGGCGAGTTATGAAAACTTGATTGCGAGGGAATAGTCGACAACTATTTTAGTAATCGATTAATCGTTTTCTGGTTCACACAGACTCAAATAGAGCAAAAATGACATGAAAATGTAGTATTTTTGATGAAAACCTACTTTGTTTTTCATAGCAAGTGTATGTAGTACACTTTGTACATTGTAAATTTCATGAATATCTGTTTGTGTCTCATCCAATCAGAAGCAGAATTAGTGCCAAGAGCCTCCAACAAACATTTACTTTACGTTTACTCCATCAACACGTCCTCAAGCGGATCCACTCTAGCTTTATGTGATACAAAAATGGAAAAAAAATGTTCCTAAACCATTCATAGCCAAGCATCTAATCGATTAATCTTAATAATAGTCCATAGATTAATCGATTACAAAATAATTGTTAGTTGCAGCCCAAGAGGGTAGATAATTTGTTCACTTCACACAAAAAGATCTAACTGTAGTAGCGTTAAGTCCACTGTCTGTAATTTAGTGATCACTTTTTTTTTTCACTGACAACCGGTCATCAGTTAACATGGCTAATATGTGCTGTGTTTTCAGCAAGTGTAAAACCAGGAAGTAGCAACGCTGTGAAAACAAATAGCCTTTAGCAGAGGACTAGCTAAACATTACCGCGCCGCTCTGCTTCATAAGGGGTGATGTACTCACAAACTTATTTATTATTATTTAGAGTTCGGGAATGTGATGTCATATCGCAAAGCATTATGGGATTAGCAGCAATTGTAAACTAATGGAGATTGTAAAAGTTAAAATACTATTATTGTTCACATTAAAACACTTGAACACCACAGAGAGCTAGATGTATTTACCAGCAGTAACTCAACAGCTAACACTTGCCACTTTTTACACTGTTTTGAGCTTATGTTCGTCAATGTGAATGTATGCTAACAGCTGCAAAGATGGCGGATCTCCATGGTAATTTTTCCGAACTCTATTGAGAAAAATCCATAGGCTACGTGACCTTCAAGTAAATCGAGATAGCTTTGCTTTTCATTTGTTAGCTTTGTGTGCAAGCTTTATGGTAGATCATCGAGAATGTTTGATTTATGAAGATTTTCCTCAACATCTGCACCTCTGAGAGTACTTCTGTTGTGCGTTGCTTCTATTTGTTCATCGAAGAATACAACATGCATTTATTTTAAACAGAGTACAGTGAGAACAAAAATTACAAGAATTAATGAATCTAATGCCCATTATGAAAAAAATATAGAAGTATGTGTTTGCGTTTGTAAAAATCCAGCACACCAAACATTACTAAATAAAAATAAATGCCCGCATGATTGAAAAAGACACTAATAATAATAATAATAATAGAAAATTCCATCTAAACTGGGCTGCACACAATGCCCTAATCTATTCTAATCCCTACCCGGAGGGGAAGGGGGCCTTGTCAACTAGTGGGTGTTGTGGTTCTGAAATAACAAGAGTCCATTCTATCCAAGCAGCACAAATCCAAAAGTGCACGCTCTATATCGGCCCCACTACCACCCGCCCCGGAGCTGTCCCTCAGACTTGGCGCGGATTGTTTGCTCTCGCTCTCCACCAGACAGGATATAATGCTTTCCACATGTGCGAGGAGAAGAGGGCCGGGAATTTAGGGTGGCCGGGGCAAGGCGAAAAGGGTGGGGGGAGAGGGGGGGCTGGGAGAGGGAGAGGGAGAGGGGAGGTTTTTAGAAAAGAGTGAGAAGCTGCACTGAATGATTCTGGAAAGTTTTGCGATTATTCAATAGAAAAAATTCAAGAAGCTGTGCATTTTTAGTTACACGCTGAGAAGCAATGACATTTGAGCGAATGCGATGCTGGGGGGCTTTGTTATTGCAGACTCAATCACATTATCAAAATAATTGTAGACTTCGAGACTTAGTAATTGCAAGCTTTCGAAATGAAAACTTAAAATCCTGCCGCCAGAGTGGGATGGTGAAAAAGGTAAAACGAGGAAGCTTTTGTAGAAGAAAGAAGCACTTCTGGTAATTTCACTGTAATTAAATGTTGCCGACTTTCAGCATCAAACATTGTTAATTGGAGGGGGCTGCAAATTGCTTGATGATATGGTGCTTGTTTTGAAGACGTCTCGTCTCAATAGGATGCATGTGCGTGTGCCAGTGGTGTGTGTGGCGAGTGCCTGTGGTGAGAGGCGCACGCAGAGTGGGTTTTCAGGCTTTGATGATGCAGCGGTGAAATCACGAGGACAAAGCCGCAGGCCGCCGTGGGCAAATACTCATCGTTTTTTTACTAATTAGAAATACCCAAAAACATCCTCTTTTGAAATCAATACACTGCCTGACAAAAAAACCTGACCTGGATGTAACTGTTCTGATCTGGGGTCGCTGCAGTTGGTCAGGTGTAGGTTCGGCAACGCCACAGCATGTGCTCAAAGAGATCAGCTTAACGTCCTGAATAACCAGGTTTTTCCATCAATGGATTTCTTCTTCCCTGATGGCACGGGCGTATTCCAAGACGACAATGCCAGAATTCGTCGGGCTCACGTTGTGAAAGAGTGGCTCAGGGAGTGTGAGACATCATTTTTTACGCATGGATCGGCTACAGCAGAGTCCAGAGTTTAACCCCCGTTGAGATGTGCTGGAGAAGGCTTTGCGCAGTGGTCACACTCTCCCATCATCAAGACACAGCGAATGAGTGCTGCAAAGCTAAAGGCGTCCAACCAAATATTAGAGCGTGTGACCTTTTATCTGTGATGACTTCTTTTTGATCAGGGAATTTGAATTTATAGATGGATGGTTTTAAGAAAATGTCAATGTCAATGATTCCGTTTGTAGTGTCTAAGCTTTATTGCCTTCTTTTATTTAAAGGGACTATACAGAGTTTAAAAATGTGTAAATTATGTATTTTCCTCCACATCTACATGTTCCAACAATGGCCTTAAGTTATTCACTTAACCTATTCACCACAACGGCCTCTAAAATCCTGCACTGTCCCTGAAAACGGTGTTACTTCGGGTCCGAAATGCCGTCATGCACGAGCTAAATATAGAAGGTGCAGTTACACGTATGACCTGAGGTGGCAGTAGTGAGAATAAAATGGCTAACTTGCGTCTAGCCCCTTTAAACTAGATTTTTCGTTTGCAAACAATGACAGAGCAAGCAAGGAAAGTTTGCAAGCTGTTGGTTGTGATCCAAAGTCATTCCTAATCATCCCGACACATTTCGAACATCCCAATTATTTTAAAGGGATGATTTTACAAGCATGTTTCGCAACTTTGAGCGAGCAAATGACAGTAATGCCAACAACAACGAGCCTGTTCATAGCCGTTCACTGGAGCAACGGCCGTTCAACAGGCTGACTGGTGCACTGCAGTTGTGTTGCTTATAGAGGCAGAAGCGCCCGCCTCGCGTTGCATCATGGGAGTTAGCAACTAGCTGCTAAAATGGAGCCAAAGTGAAAACCTTCCAAAGAGCGATCAAAGCAGAATACCTGAGCGCCTCCATTAGGCTGATACGATCTGCAGCCTGAAAGAGGCAAATCGAAACCTCACACATTGAGGGCAAATGAGTCCCACAAAAGGAATGCACCGTAATGAGAAAAGGCTGGGGGTTTGTAGTTTTGTTACGTGTGTTTTTCCATATCAAAAAGGACAATAAATGATTTTGTGTTTGCTCAAGTGGCAAAGACAGAGCCAGGGGGTAATTACGGTAAAGGGCAAGGTCAGATTTGCAGAAAGGGATAAAAACAAACAGAATACAATTACTTGGATACTAATACATGGTACTTTGCAAACATTCCCATTGTTGTTTGGTTTTTCAGACCTTTACACACACGTTTCAAAATTCATGTGATATGTGATACTTAAAGCCACCCTAAAGCTAATCCATTTGCCGGCTCGGAATTGTTTCATTCCCACAATGCATCGCTAGCTGCGCCACCATAGACACAGCGAGTTAGCTTGATCCCAGCCGAAGCAGAGAGGAGCTCCACAGCTTCCCCAACTGCCCTTGTGCCATGTAAACACAAACACACAGAGAGCACAAAACAAGTGGAAATGCTTGAAGCAGAAGTCGCAACAGTTAGTGCATTGACCCAGTCAGAGCTTGAAGGACGTTGAGGAGCAGGGTTCACTACTGACAAATAACATTCCTAAAGAGTAGCTTAACAGATCAGCACTTTTCAAGTCTCATCTCTAATGTTGTGTCTCTTGGACACTATTCAAAGCATTTATTGAGAGCCGAGCATTGATTTATATCATACATTATGAATCCAGTCGCAATTTCCATATTGTGCAGCCCGATTTCAAAGATATGTCTTATAAGATTAGATAAGCTTTTTAAATAGTACTTTCATATTATTAACACTACATTTTCTTGTGTCATTCTTGATTACTGGAGTTAAGGTGTTGTGTGTATGTGTTACCATTGTTGGTATTAGAGTAATTATACTATGTGCCATCATTGGACAAAGTGTCAAAGCTATAGATGGGGTTAGGCATAATAAGTCTTGACTTCAGCCTAAACCCTGTCAGTCAGGCACATAGCACTTAAATACATGTATTTTGATTGTATAATGTATAAGATCACTGAAAATATGTGACAGGTGTGTTCTAATATTCAAATGACAGAATAAAAATAAACTGCTACAAAATGAATTTTCTATACTATCAACAATATTAAGTGATGGCATTAATACATCTTATTGATTATACAAAGCATTTTGTGAATAAAAAAAAACACAAAAACAGCTCATCTGTACATGTCATGTGGTGTGGGCCTCTTATCTATCCTCTAGAGACTAGTCCAGGCATGTCCCCAGGCTGACCCAGAGGCCCACCACACTGATGTCACGATTTATGGCACCAGCATTCCTCGGCAGGGTTATCTCTCAAAACATGTGATGGAAATATAAATTAGCAATTTACTATAAAAAAAAAAAAAATGAAAAACCCTAGCCCTCACTCACTGGGACAGCGGTGAGTCCGGAGTTTCCAGGCAAGGAAGAAAACAATCTGTTCAGAGCATAAAGACAAAACCTCAACAGGTGCTCACATTTGGAAAGGCAGGGGTGCAGGTCTTATACACATCAGAAAAATGCACCAATATCAGACTCTGACAGCCATAATTTAAATGTTTTTGTAATCTAAAAACAAAGTAACTTGCTTTTAATGACTTCATGAAACTTAAGTCACACATTTGGAATTAAGAGATGCGATTCTTTTTGGTGAGTACACTCTAAATTGATTCCAGATTAAAGAAAAAAAAGTGATGATTCCTGTTGCATGGACAATGTTGAAGCGCTAAATCCCCCTCCATCTAAAATGTTCAAACATTGTTCAAGACGAAAGTGGATTTCCACCCCGAGTGTTATAGCAGATATTTTCGTTTTTTTACTGCATACATTCCACTTTTCTCAAAACTCTTAAAAACATGATTGCCATCCAGCATGTGCTGGTGCTTTACTCCACAGCTGGTGCTTGTTACTTAGTGAAACCAAATCCTCGAGAACGGCAAACACCACCACAGTCGTAAACAGCGAAAACCAGTGGAAAAGCCTCAACAACAATTAACCTCTGGATCAGGCTCCAGCCACCCGGCCCAGGGCCAAGGTGCCAGGCTCCACAGCCGCAGTCACACCCTGCTGCTACTTTCTAACAAAGCTCCATGTAGGGCTTTTCCACGAGCACCTGCTTGGTTCCACTCAGCTCAGCTTCTTGTCCAGGACAGAACTATAATGGAGGACATGTGTTTTATGGGTATTTGTTTATTGTCAATTGACACTGACATTGACATTGGGGAAGGATTTTTTTCTCAAGCACAACTTCATCATTACCTTGCATTTTGTTGGTTGGAAAATGCTATAGATATCATAGATCTAAAATGTCAAATTCAAAGTTTCCCATTCTAGGTTTCCAGTTCCAAATGATCCTTCTCTCTTTGCTGTTTGCCACTAATCAAAAACTCTGCGTCTTCGGCTCTGCAATGTTGCTACAGTCAGACACCGGCACTGTAAAATAATACAAGCATACACGTTTCAGAGGGCTATCCTTCTGGGAAAAGTCCCAGACCCAAGGTGTTAGCCCCAAGTGGAAATGTGCGAAAGCAAGGTAGATGTGCACAGAGCAGAGCCAAGCAGGTAAAGAGGAAAAACCCTACACTGCTTAAATGTTACTGTCAGGGAGATCAGAGGGAAACGTGTGAAACAACATAGACAGATTAACCCAAAGTCTCGCCAAAAAAACTCTTTGTGTGAAAGGCCCCTGTCACATGTGAACGCTGATGGGCACTTCCTGGCCCAGGCTGAGTTGCGATGGGGCGCCTGGACTGTCTGCACAAACTCTCCAGGATTAGCTTCACATTCCTCTGCACTGGACTCATCTGTCAGGACTGGAGGTTGCACACAGCTGCGGACTACATGCATGTAAAAAAGACACGCCATAAATAACCCACATGAGGCTTGTGCATTCAAGCGGGGTCTACCGAAAGCCTTAAAAAGGCCTTACATCTGTTTGTGTTCAAATCTAAACTGGATTACGAATCACCTTTCCTTCCACAGATCCTATGGCTAAAATCAGGCGTTAAAAGCTCAGAAACTAACCCTCAAATGCAACTTAAGGCAACCTAAGTTCAGTTGTTTATTGCCTTTTATTCACAACACATTACCTCTGATATATCAAGTTAAGAATCAAAACAAGTTTAGGCAAAGGACAACGATCTGGGGCATTGAAAAATGACTTGAACTTCACCGGGCGGTCCCTCGACGAGGCCGGACTATGAAGAATCTGATTAAGGCACAGGGGGCTGCGATGGGCAAGATACGCAGGAGTCAAGGACAGAGGAGCAAAGCCGTTCCCGGGGTGGTCTCCTTCTCGGATTTCTACGGCCGATGTGAGATCATGTCTGGCCACTGTTAGAAGGTCCCCCAGCAGACAGGGCGCTTTGTTCTGGCTGCGTGTACTCCCCGGGCACTTACACACACTGATTAACGGAGCCGCTGCACATAAGCTTGGGCTATATTACTTCTATGATACCGATAAGACCGTACGGCTTTCCCCCGCTGCCAAGACGAACCCGGGCCGCCGCACATGACCCTGAACGCCACGGGAAAGAACGCGTGTGATTTTTCATGAGATACAAGCGCGAAGTGTCGGAAGCCGTTGTAAATATGGCGGATTTGTTTCTGTAATGGTGGTGTTGTTCGGGTGATGCTCTATTACACAGGAATGGTCATGGGATTTTCTGTGGGTAAAAATAGGTCATAAAATGGAGCCAAGCTTGTGGGAGTGATATAACCTGTAATGTAATTTAACAGTGGGATTGTGCAATAGAGGGTAGTATGTTGCAGGTTAGGTCAAGAAATGGTGAGGTTTACTCTCAGAATAGTAAAGTAGCACAACTAGGGATGGGAAACAATATCACTAATTGTGATAAAATATTAGGAAATGAATCGATTGCCACATTTTTTAAGAATTGTATTTATCGTGCTCACGCTCTGAGTCGGGGGGCAAAGCTCTCGATTTACCGATCGATCTACGTTCCCACCCTCACCTATGGTCATGAGATTTGGGTAATGACTGAAAGGACAAGATCGCGAATACAAGCGGCCGAAATGAGTTTCCTTCGCAGGGTGGCTGGGCGCACCCTCCGAGATCGGGTGAGGAGCTCAGTTACCCGGGAGGAGCTCGGAGTAGAGTCGCTGCTCCTTCACATCGAAAGGAGCCAGCTGAGGTGGCTCGGGCATCTGTTCCGGATGCCTCCTGGCCGCCTCCCGCGGGAGGTGTTCCAGGCATGTCCTAGTGGGACAAGGCCTCGTGGAAGAACCAGGACACGGTGGTGGGACTATGTCTCCGAGCTGGCCTGGTGTCGCCTCGGGGTCCCCCCAGAACAGCTGGAGGAGGTGTGTGTGGATCAGGAAGTTTGGGCGTCTCTTCTGAGACTGCTGCCCCCGCGACCCGGACCCGGATAAAGCGGAAGAAAATGGATGGATGGATGGATATTTATCGCGCTACTACCACCGCCCATCCCTCTGCTATAAAGTACCTTGGAATAACTCCACACTCAGACTTTACTCTACGGAAGAAAGTCAAGTCTACGGTGTGGGATTTTTTTTTGGCTTGACTGCAAAAAGATGAAACTCACGTCGATGAAAGAAAAGAGTCTGCGCCGACAGCTAACGCTATACTTGCAGGTGTGTATTTTTGAGTATTTACACTCAAAGACGTTTTACATTGCATTATTCATTCACTCCACACTTGGCGGTGGTAAGTTACCAGTCTGCAACCAGTCTGCACCATCGGCCCGTCCGACCACCATCAACCACTCACTCACACACTACATCCACTCAGGCTTCCATGGTGTAACCAAGCAGTCTCCCATCCTAGTACCGACCAGGCCCTTCCCTGCTTAGCATTCCAGGTCGAACGGGATCAGGCATAGCAAAGGGTTTATAGCTTTCTCAAAGTATGTCATCTTTGCTTCACAGGCAGCAAAGTGGATTGATTCATTTGACCACCACATGTGCTTTATACTCATAATTTACTGCTTCTGAGTTAAATTTATTTAAATACTTAGTTACTTACCGTAGGTCTCACTCAATATGACATTTGTAGCAGACAATGAAGAAGAATATTCCATTACCAGATTCCAATCATTTCTGTAAGTTCTGCAGTTCTGGGGAAGTTTTTAAACCAAAAGGCAAATACTGTCATAATATCTTTAATCACAATTAATTGGGCCAAGATAATCGTGACGCCAAAACAGGTTTAGTGGGTCGTCCAATAATTACAGGATGGACGTTTGTTTCAAGCGTTACAATTTGGGAAAAATCGTCTCTGAGTCAGTCAGGATTTTGTCTTTCTAATGTCAAGGGTTTATTTCAAGATGACAGGATGCCAGGACTCCATGAAGATAATCGAGGGTGGGACTTTTTCTTTAGCCAGGAAATGTATTTGATTTATTTAATGTGAAGCTAAGAACAATATTTCAAGCTTCACCCAAGATGAGGAGGGTTACATTAGGACAGAGAGAGCATTTAAAACCTTGCATAGTAACCCACTTAATGTATGATAAATAATGCACCTAAAGCGCTTACAGTACCATGTTTTTTTTCTCAGATCAAGTTTTTGGCTCTCCATTTTTGTCACAGTGCGACATTTATTCAACTTTATGCAACTACGGCAATTAACTGAGGGATTTGTGTTGGCCACTGGATGCACAGAGGATGTTAACTTGGGATATGGGGTGAGGAAGTCAAAACACTGAGGTATATTTGGCGGCATTACAGGAATAAACCTTCAAGGGAACTCATTTGGTCATAATCCAGAAGCAAATAAAGGCGGGGGCGTCACTTATAAAGTTACGCGACTGCAAAGACCAATAGTCTCAGCTGAAAATACAGGCAGTGGTGCACAACAACATGGTACTTTAAAGGTAAGTGCTAACTTTTACGCCTGTGCTGCATATCAGGAAGATTCATATAAAAAATGTGGATTGCAAAAGCATAAAAATCACACATTTCTGAACATGGAGAGAAAATAATAATAAAGCGGCGAAAAATTACCCAGAATATTTGGAGTTTGACAGCGTCTCAGCGAAACCCGTCAACATGAAATCACCTCGACACTTCCAAATCTACGGGATGTCAGTGGAATATGCAACAGCCTTTTTTCCCATGCATCTGAAACCTCCACATTCACATTCATGAGCGGATCATTTCGGGTGCACAAGCCAGATTCTTCTAAGGAGAATAGTGTGTGTGTGTGTGTGTGTGTGTGTGTGTGTGTGTGTGTGTGTGTGTGTGTGTGTGTGTGTGTGTGTGTGTGTGTGTGTGTGTGTGTGTGTGTGTGTGTGTGTGTGTGTGTGAGTACATGCAGCCAAACAGAGCCAGGGAGACACTTCCCCAAGGACCTTTAATAACTTTCCCATATGCAAATCATCGGGGCTGTGAACTGGAGGAAACGGGAAGTGCTTCTTTCTTGTTGTCAGCTGGATACGAGAGCTCGGAGAATTTGGTGGTTGAAATATTCCCCAAAATATTTTGAATATTCAAAATATCAAAGTGCAGAATTGTGTTTATAGGATTACTATAGTCTAGTGTTACTAGCCAAATCAGCTTTTTTACATATGATATATTAAATTAGGCACAACACTTACATACAGTATAATGCAAAGTCTTGTTTATTACTGAAAGAAGTAAACTTTTTGTTAAACTCCAAAACAACAACAATCTTATGAATATTTCACAAAGGAATTCCTTTCAGATAAACATTGATATTTTAAAAACATAAATACATTTAAATAATACATGTATTGCTTATACGTGTTTCAAAATAACAATATGTGATATGTTCTTGATATCACCAGTTCATCAAAGGGATTCCTGACAATCATCATAATTCTCAGGTCTCGCATTGGCACCAGCTGCAAAAAGGCTAGAAAAATGCAGGCAAATATTTTGTGCAGCCGGGCCTGGAATTCCCACAGAGCTCAGTATCAGCCCGAGTGACTTTTCACACATCAGCCAACCATAACTGACAGATTTACATGTCCAGAAAGTGGTAAAAGATCAGACTTGTTCACACTGCAATAGGCATGTAAGACTATTTTCTCATGCATTGGTTTCGCAAAAGGAAGAGTACCAAGAGATGCCAGTAAAAATCCCCACGGGCCGCTGGTGCCAACATCAGGCCAGACAGACGGAGGAAGCTGGCGTGGCACCAGTCAGCCACTACTGGCAACAAGAAGGCTTTCCCAAAACAACCAGGCAGATATGGATCAAAATACAGGAAGATGGAGCTCCGGTTTGACAACAAAACATCATCCTCAGTTAGCAAGTCCAGAGTTGACCAACCAGAGCTATTGTCAGGAGGGTGAAGAGGGTGTGTGTGAACTTGGCCTGACAATGGTTTTCTTTTTGGGAACAAAGATGTTTGGGATAAAGCGAGGGGTGGCTAGGGTAGGATAACTTTGTCCAATGCAATGGTGGCTTTAAAAAAAATTATTGAATCAAAACGGACAATAAAAAGTATGACAACTTGCAGATACATAATAATATATAAATGTTAACAGTAGTGCTCACGGAGTAGATGTGCAATTATGTTTTTTAAAAAAGGCCTTTATTTTATACAGGACTAACCACTGTAAAAATCTTTAAAAACATTTCCTGCTGGGTAGTCATTTTCCTTTATCAACAGCCAACATCGAGTTCTTCAGAGAGTCTTCCTTTGGGTCATAGCCTGTTTGGCAGTTCT
This sequence comes from Gobius niger, assembly GCF_951799975.1. Taxonomy (NCBI): domain Eukaryota; kingdom Metazoa; phylum Chordata; class Actinopteri; order Gobiiformes; family Gobiidae; genus Gobius; species Gobius niger. The sequence goes on along the minus strand of NC_136868.1, from coordinate 25,883,648 downwards.
AGTCTCAATGCCCTTCGACATATTCTCTTCACCTTCTCAATACGTGGAAGAGGGAGAGCGTGAAGTCACGCCATCTCAAACTTTTTGGAGCTTTTAGCCATGTTGTTATGCTATTTCCTTATCAAAAACACCCCCAGAGTGGTTTGTGTCTTCATTCACGCAGTTCTAAGTAATCCTCCTGAATCCTGCTCTCTGAGCAGCTGCTCCCCAGTCATGTTTGTGTTGCAGCTGTGAAGATGGAGCTCGTTACCTACTCTGGACACACCTGTTCTTTATTCTTAACTAACGATAATGTCACGGAGAAAAAGAAGCGCGTTTGGCTACGGAGTTTATTCAACCTTTTTCAGGAAGAGGCCACTCGTCTAGCTGTTTTTTTCTCCGGGATTCAGCGACTATCACCAAAATATTGTTTTTCTGTGACTGTCTCTGATGAATGTTTGGTGAACCTTCACCTGAATCAAAGTGGATTAACTTTTATAACCAACACAAGTCCCATAATGTAAACAGCGATGGACCAGAGTGGTGAGTCAGTCCAAACGCGGGTTAGCTTGTGTGTTAGCATATTAGCATGTGTGTTAGCCATTTATGAAGCTGTGTTGCAGATGTCAACTCCGTATAACTGCATCGTGAAGTAACTTCACTTATTGCTGTTTATTTATATTATGGTAAAGTTGTATGCGCGGAGAGAGGGGGCGGAGTTAACTGAATCGAAGCGTTGTGTCTTCCGGGTTTGAAAAATACCTCCAGAAACACTTATATTTATCACAATAATGAGTGCTCCATAGTGGTAGAGGTACAATATATCATATAAATGCCTATACTTAACTTTGGAATGGCTAAAATAGCATGATATAGCTCCTTTAATATAAACAACTCATCAGCTATTCTCTAACAACATTTCATGAACTAAAATACAAACACTTGGCCTCTCCAGGAGTGGCCGATTATATTTTATTAGGCTGCTTTAGGTATTTCTATCACAGTTTATGGCCCAGCTTTGATTAGAGCCTGCTAGCACTAGCATGCTGTTGCTAACCGCTGTATTTTACGCAAAGATCAAAAATATGTTTGTTAAAAGTCACTAAACGGTCAAATTCCCCAGGTTCTAAGCTTCAAAATGATATAGAACAGGCCCATATTCACTTAGATTTAGTCGGTGAATGTTGTGTTTTTAAATCGGTGAGAGCCAAAACAGGTATCGGTTCAGGATCAGAAATTTTTGCCGATACCCGATATAAAAAATGATGGCGAGACACTGCAGGTGAATAGGGAAAACAATTATATTTACAGATATCAATTTGAAACTTTTGCTGTCGATCACTGGCATAAATGTGAGAAAAAAATACATGGCAAGTTTTCTGTCATTTTATCTTTTCATATAAGAACAAGGTGTTTTATGCCTAAAAATGCCCCAAATTTCTATCTTCTATCTTTTCGGCGGCGAAATCTGAATAATGGATAGAGCTACATTCAAATTTATGGTTTCATTTTATTGATGAATGAGTTACCAAGACGTTTTCAGAGGGGATTTGGGATTTATTTTTTTAGTTTTAAAATAAGCTGTTTTTTAGTGGAAAACTTTGTAAAAATTTAATTTTCGCCTTATTTTTTGACATTTAAAACTCAATAAATGGGGCTAGGGATAAGATAATAAAAAATCCCTCTGAAAAAATCTTCCAAATATTGTTCAGTCCAAGGCTGGAAAATTTGAAGTCTTTAGGTCCGACTGACGTGGACATAGTGTCGCTACAATGACAGAAAAATGTGTTTTGAGAAAAAGGCCCTTGAAATTGCATTGTCCCATATAAGTCTATGGGGGAACATTGAATCAGCACAATATTTAAACATGTTATTGTGAAGATTCGGTGTATTATTGGTTTCTGGGTGAAAGCTTGTATGTTCAGAGACCAATTTGGCCCAAAACCTGAAAACTGAAAAAATTGAGTTTTGCCTGTAGTGTCTCCCCTTAAATTTCTAGAATCGACTCCGATATCCGACACTAGTACCAGATCGGTGCATCCCTAGTCCAAATCGGAACTAGGGACGAGACTCGGCGTCTTGCATGACTGAATGAATTTAGAAAAATGTGGAGCTATTATATTCTTTGAGTCTGAACACTCTCGCACTAGGATGGGATTACAGGTGTTCATAGCAATAAAAAACAAATCTCCTTTAGACCCACATGTCCCTGTTTCCTAATTAGCGAGTTTTCAGCATCGTCGCCCCATGTCATTCCCTCTTTGGAGAATCAAGAGCTCAGATATCTTTTCATCATCCAGTCCAAGCTCCTGCACCACAGACCCAGGCAGAAAGTGTAGAGTTCAGCTCATTAGCTCAGGTCACTTCCTGTCTCATCTTCAAAGAGGACACACCGGAGGAAGACAAAAGGACCGGAAACAGGACTGCGCGTCCACACATTCAGACAGAGACACAGGGGAGATTAGTCTCTCACTCATTACTCCATCTCACTCCATATACCATTTCTGACCAATCATGCTGAATAGAATGTGATGAGAAAATAACAATTATAGTTTACATCAGCAGCTAGTCGACTTCATCAATAAAAAAAGATATTTTAAGGACACAATAATAGGGCTGTGCAATTAATCGAAATTCGATTACAATTTCGACTACAACAATAAACGCTAACAAAATTAGCATAATCGCAAAAAATCTATTATAATTTTTTTTAATTTTTTTTTCACTTTTTTTCCCTCATTTTTAATTTTGGGATTTTTGTCACTTTTTTGATGGATTTTTGTCTTTTTTTGATGGATTTTTGTCATTTTTTTGATGGATTTTTGTCTTCTTTTTTTTTTTGATGGATTTTCGTCACTTTTTTGATGGATTTTTGTCTTTTTTTGCTGGATTTTTGTCACTTTGTTGATGGATTCTTGTAATTTTTTTGATGTTTTTTTGTCATTTTTTTTGATGGATTATTGTCATTTTTTTGATGGATTTTTGTAACTTTTTTGATGGATTTTTGTCATTTTTTTTTTGATGGATTTTTGTCATTTTTTTGATATTTTTTTGCTGGATTTTTGTCACTTTTTTGATGGATTTTTTTAAAGGCAACAAATAGTCGTTTGAATAATCGTGATTTCAATTATGACAAAAATAATCGTGATTATTAGTTTTTCAATAATCGAGCAGCCCTACACGATAACAAAATGAATTTGAAGATGGCCCAGAGTTTTACCACCTGAAAAAGCCCCTGAACCACCACTGTCCCAGACCAAACACAAGACATCATTTAGTCTTTTGAACATAACAAGACAGGATCCAACTTTCAGCATCAAAAAGATCGTCACTGATAAACGTGCACCGTTGCTTCGTTCACCAATCGCATTTGCCGAGCTAGCGCAAATCTTGCCTGACACCGATTGTACCAGTTAATGCCAGTTCCCTCACGTTTTTAGCATCCTCTGTGCCTCATGGAAGTAACTCTGAGAGCAGGGAATTTCACATGCCGTCAGATCATCGCCCAAAATAATTGTCATTTCCCAGATAGCATCTTCCCGAATCCCCAAAAATACAGCAAACACACACAAAAACACAAATGGAAATTTATGGCCCGTTCGGAAACAAGCCGCCTCTCGACAAAGTGTGAGGTTTTGCTTTGACTGCGAGTTACCATATGTCAAACGGAGCCCTGGAGAAAGGCTTTGACAGAGGGGAAAATAGTCTAAAAGGGGACTTGAAGAACATTCTGATCCAGTTCTCCGCAGTAGGAGCTCGAACGCTGCAAAGAAAAGGTGGGGGGATGGGGGTTTTGGACAAATGCTTAGTGTTTGGGGGAGGGACCTGGGATTTGGGGGGTTATTTTGCTCAGCGCCCCACCGCTCCTTCATCCTCTCTGCGTTGCTTTCAGGGAGAGTTCATTTTAAGTCCTGGCTATTGTGGCGAGTGAAGGGAGTGACTTGCTAAAGGGTGGCCCGGGGACCCCAGGCTCAGAGCGAAGGGTCACTTCTCTTGTGGAGCAGGCTTGAATCTGGAAAGGATTAGGTGGAGAAAGAAAAAAGAAAGTCCAAGACTGATAGCCAAAGAGTAGCGAGAGTGAAGCCAGGAAGAGCTGCCAATCAGACTTTTTTTTAAGTCTGTTCTGAAGTGACTATTGCCATTAGCTGGTGAATTTATAGAATTTCATAGAATCCGAAAGGAACAAAAAATATTTATTGTCAGTGCATCATCGGGAGCATGAAACAAGCCCTCGTCTAAACATTTGGAAAGACTGGAAGCAGGCTAGCGCAACATGCATGCAACAAAAAGCAACGGGCAGCAACAAAGTTACAGCAAAGAGCGCGAAACCCCTGCAATCTCACTCGAGAGACCAAACCCCCAAAAAACAAGCGTTCTTCGATTGCGAGGCTCTGGACAGACTTCAAACAGGGCCTTTCCGATGAGACGACGGTGCCGTGAGGGGACAGACAGACAGACAGACAGACTTTGGAAAACCGCAGCAGCTGGTGCAGAGGAGCGAGAGTATGGCCGCCCTGATGAGGCTCAGCCGCAGTCCGACCGGGCCAAAAGAAACTGAACCAGGCCCGACTCAACCCAGGCAGCTCTGATTAAAGGCAACTGATTGGAAGAAATGGGAGTCGCGTTGTCCAAAAACAACGTCCCATAAAGGCAGAAAATCCAACCGCAAAGATGGCCAATCAAATCCCAGGGCACATCATTTAGCAGCGCAATGAAAAGATTCTTGGTTACAAAAGATTGGAGTTTCTTTTATAGGGCACTACTCTCTTGAGGTGGGGCTTTTTACACTTGTTTAATGGGAGGCTTAAATCGATATATTCTCACTAGAAAACAAGTTCTGGGAAATAAAATCAATAGAGAGACAGAAATACAGACCTAAACCGTATGCATTATTTATCAAGGCTCTGACAGCAGACGAAGATACGTTTCAAAAACACAAAAACCTTGAATAACAAAGTACTGCACCGCAACGATCTCTCGGAACCAAAATGTACTCCTTTCAATCATCCAAACGATTGAGTGACTTAGAAAACTGAAAATGAGCCTTTGTTACCTCAACCCAAATGTTTCCATATGACAGCGTCTTCAAGTTCATGCAGTCTGTGGGACCATAGAGTGAGAACTGGTTTAGATATAAGGGGCGCCCAAATGTTAAGGGCCTGGAATCGGGCCAAGGCATACAAGAACCTCTACGTTTAAGCGAAAACATTGCACTTCGCCGCGCTCTCCCCATCGCGAAGGGGACCGGAGATAAAGAAGGCCTGCACAACTGGGCCGGTTTCCTTGTTTTTAGACGGGGCCAAGAATTCCTGATCACTGAAAGGAAAAAATGGGTCCCGCTTTGTAAAGAACTGCAGACATCGCATGGCAGCTGTTGGCGAATATGGCCATATATAAATGTGCAATTATACATTTATAACAAAGACTTACTCATTTGATATAACACTTTAGGTCATCTAACATCAGGCATCCATCAGGGCACTAGTTCGACATGTCGCAATCATTACAGCGCGCCATAAAGTGGAACAATCAGAATGGAAACTGCTATCTGCGAGAAGGAAAACAAGAGGCACAGACAGTCCAGCGCAGTCTCAAAGGAGCCATAAACTGCAGGTCAGCACCTGAATTTATGGCCGGCCTAAAAAGAAGAGTTCACTTTTCACAGAACAATGCTAATGCAAAGCAGCAACCCGTGCGCTGTAGCTTTCGCAGCCAGTCGAAGGGAACAAAATGCCACTCGCGCAATTAAATCAGGCGAGTGCAATACATTTTTTTATGCATAAAAATACTTCACATCTTTGGCGCAATACTCCAGTTTAATATAGAATGGTAAGGCAGCAGCCAGTGAGGATCAGAATAACCTTGACTGAGTGCTAAGCTGTGAAGTCAATGCAGCTAAAGGCGAGAGGCTTTGAAGCTGCACTGCGGAGAACCAAGCAGGAATTCTGATGCCCCGCTGTACTTCTTCAAAAACAGGCTCCTCTCGCCTGCCTCGCAAAATACAAGGCCTGATATGACGGCGCGCAGCAGCTCCGTGATGAACAAAAGATGTCAAAAAATATTGGAATAACAAGAGCTCAGATGAAGATCGAGTCGCCGTGGTGTCTTGGAATATAACTGCTGACTGTAATTTACTACTTAGCACCTACAAATGTTGCGAAATACATGCGTTGCTTGAGTTTGTTTAGACTCCCTCCAAATAGCCCTGGATGTGATAAAGATGTGCTCTTGACACCCTCGTGTTTTTCAAGAAGCTTTTAGATTTGGGTAAAAGCCAAACTGGAGAAAATGTGCTCAGTTCAGGGGTTAAGTTGAAGTTGCAAATCTAATCACGAGGCTGGTCACACTTCTTTTTATTTTGTCTGACTTTTGTGTGACCCGACAAGCCTGTTAAAACCCCAACCACAATTTTACCCTTCCCTCCATCAAACGGTGCTGCCCTGAAATTACTATAAATATTCAATTTGGGGCCGGGGTTCAGAATGGGGCACTCTGAATAACAAACCACACTCTCTGGGAGGCTTATGGCCCTCAACACCAACACAGTGAAATTTCCTTTGTAAGTAATCAGCACGTTGGGAGTAAAAAGGCGCTTTCGAGTTGAGCTAGGAGGACCACGGGAACTGCACCTCTGAAGGCGAAGAGAAGATATACAATGACAAAAAGGAACACCCATTCAAATTCCAGTTGATTGTTTCTATCCCCGTAGGCTTGGGCAAATGGTGGAAGTGAAGGCTGTGTGTGGCTATGTGTGGCTAGTGTAAAGCCAGGCTGCAACGTAAAATGTTACAGCAAAAAAGCAACAACAAAATAAAGCCTGTGTGAAATTCTCATTAGTTACAAAAACCACAAACCACTGTTGTTTGACTCCCACCGAGGCTCACCACAGATCTTTCAGACGATGCGGGGGGAAAAAGCAGCACAAACGGGAAAAGAAAGCCTTGCAGCAGTTCAAAATGACATTAAATTGTGGGAGCAGAAGAAAAATGAATGTTAGTGTAATGTATTGGTACAGGAAACAGACACAGACATATGAATACTCCCTAAGCCGACTGTATCATTACTGGTGGTACTATTAACAGTAGCATAATTCACTCCCCCTACCTACACACACACACACACACACACACACACAACAACAAACAGCTGCCCAGTGTACAGCCCTGAGTGCGACCCAGTGACTGAACATCTACAACAGTGGCCTCAGATTACACTAGTGCAGAGAATAACGGGTGGAGTTCTCACAGCTACAATTACACTTTAAAAAAGGAAACCAGGGGACGCTGCTTGGAACCATGTCAATGAATGAAAGCAGTGTCAAAAAAGACCCTCAGTGTTTGTCACTCACCGCAATGCTGTTTTGAATATGGAGAGTAGAGAGTACTGATTACTTTTTATATCGTGCAGCTACACCACCGAGTGAATGCCCAAGAAGCTAAGCAGTGATGGGGTGGTGTGTGATAGGTTAGGAATGCCACGTTCAGAAGGTACTGGAAGAGTGAGCGTGAGAGTAAAGGCGGGACAACAACAGATGGAAATTAGCCAATAGTTACAGTCCAGAGTGGCGTTTTTACATGCACGAGTCTCATGTGTGTTTGTTAACATGCACTGTTGTGACCAAGGTGAACCAAACTAAATTCCCTTTACCAAACACCTACAATGTAAATTAACATAGAGGCTAGACAGCTATCCATGTATTTATTATTGTGTTACTACTGATATGAAATTGCTATGCATTAAAATAATTGGTGCCATTTGTGTGTATCCACGCATAAGCCGAACCGGCAGAGCAGGCCCTCCCAAGGCCAGCAGATACCTATACTCGCAGACAGATACATGCAGAGCGCTTGAATCTGTGAATACAAGGGCTCTAACTAATTCAATACAAGCATAGCTTCAATCAAATCCCACTGGGTCACAACTTCACGTTTGATTCTCAGCCTGCACCATGACACTCTCTGCAATGTGTGTGTGCATCATAATTTAGGCCACAAGATAGTCCATGTTTAATATTAGAGATAGTGCAAACACATCCATGTAATATGTTCAGCAGGGCAACAAGAAGCTGTAAGGGCTGCACAATTACTTGCAATTAAATCAAAATAGATTGATTAGTCGCAACAAATGGCAAAGACTGTAATCACTGAGAAATCCTTTGCTGCCTCCATGGAACCTTAACACTGCTGTATATTGCATAAACCTCTACAAACATGTTCTGAAATCAAATGTAGGTAGTTCTTATTTTAGCCGTTCATACTATAGTCTTCTCTCAAAGGTTTATTCAATCTCCTTTAATGCTCTTTTTTTTTTTTTTTTAAGTCCAACGTGAGAGAATTCTTGATTGTAAAGCTCATTTTGCAAGTGTAATGGCTACATTTATTATGTGCAATAGGCTATTTCCTATGAAAAAATGACGTACAAAGACGGTAACAAGGATGGAAGAGGAGCAGCATATACAAAATGGTGTCTTAAAACAACCACAAATACAATTTAGTGAATATTGCAACGCAACAAGAGACATTTTCAGGGTGATGTTTTGCCGGTGCCTCGTGACTGAAAATACATCCAACATGCAACATGCGATGGTGTTGAGACGATCATCTTTTCAAGTAAAGCCACGCGAATCAACATGATGTGTCATTGTAACACGAAAGCAATGAGCAGGTTAAGAATTGTCAGTTGATCAGGGAAAAAACAGTAGAAAGCGATGATGATACAATATATCTCGGGAAAGACTGGTCAGGCCAGGAAAGGACAATCTGTTGAATTTGCTAATTGTGAAAGGGATCCGGCTAAAACGTGAGAGAGAAGCCCAGGGGAGGATGAGCAGTGATGGGGCAGATCAGGGGGGGGGGGGGGGGGGGGATGCGTGATCTGAGCCCAGAGCTGGAGCCTGTATGAAGGTGCGTGGCTCAGCGGAGGGGGGTCTGTGAAGATAAAGCAGCATTTGTGGGCCGGGCCCCCTGCTGCCTCAGCCTGATGGTGTGCTCAAAGCCTGGAAGCGCCTCTGCCTCTGAAGTGCTAAACACAAACCCCCCCCCCTTTTTTTAGAGACACCCAACAACGGCCCAAAGCCCCCCTACACCACATCCACAGCCAATGGGGACCCAGGGGAGAACAGCACATGCTGGAAGAGTTTATGTTATCATTATGGATCACACAGATGAGCACCCTTTCAGATTCTGTTCTCAAATATTCACAAAATCAGAACATTCATTTATTTTAAATTGCACCACTGCAGTGTAATTTATATCTACGTTATGGCACAACTCATTTTAACTTACAATAAAATAAAGTTACTAAAGCAGAGGCCACAAAACCTTCCTATGAGCGAGAGTGACTGACTAGAAGGTGACATCTTTGCCATCTTAACACCCTTAAATGTCCTTTAAAAGAAAGATATGGGTATGGTAATAAAAAACGAAGTTGTTCATTGGTGAAAGGTGTCACATTTAACAGATTAGTGGAAGCAGAGGAGCAACACAAGCCGCCAACAACAGCAAATCTGCGGCGTGTTGATGTCCTAGATAAAAAAACATCAAAGCGCGCAGCGAGACAGACATTCCGGATCCTTTCATAAAATATTTCTATGCGTAAAATCAAGTTAATGAGTGCGTCTTTGAGTCCCGCGTTTGTGGATACCAGAGATCACGCCATGTGCAGAGGTTTACAGCGAGTAAATCATCCCCAAGATCTCAAGGTACGTGAATTTACCTGCATTGTGAAGACCCCGAGCTCCTGCGTGGAAAGCTTTTTCATTTGTTCTGCCAAAACTTGCGCTTCCTCCAAGATGTTAAACTCCTCGGCGCCGCAATATCCACACGAAAGCGCCGAGCAGATGAGCACGAAGCTCCACGAAAACGGAGAAGAAGTCGCCGCGCTCCTGCAAAACCGTACGCGTTTATCCAGGAAAGAAGTGCGCGAATTCGGTGCCGAACGCGAGAAGTTCTCCCCTGTCCGCCTCGCCATGGTGGCCCGTAGGTGGTAGGTCCGCGGGGCTGGAGCGGCGGCAGGAGCAGCAGCAGCAGTCGAGGTGGAGGAGAGGGGGGGAAAACTTCAAAGGAAACTACTTTTACAACTTTGCGACGCCGACCCTTTCTCTCCAACATGCGTCTCCGAAATGTCCCAAAGCGCGGACCATCGCACCTTCCGGAAATCCCTCAAAGGCGAGAAGAAAATCCATGCGTAAAAAGACAAAAGGTGAATGTTTCTGTTTGGGTTTTTTTTTTTTAAATGTTGCTATCGTGTCGTCCTCGAGTAGCTCCAGCAACTCCTGGCGAAGTCTGGCAAAGTGTGTGTCAGCCGGAGATTCTCCACAATGGGGGGAGAAAGTGGGAGGCGTGGAAACGGCGAGTCCCGGCGGCGGCGCCTGGATTTTGGATCAATGGATCAGGGGTTTTTACGCGCCGCATTCAGAGTTTATGGGAGACGAATACTGTACGTAGCACTGCCGCACGGATATTTGCAGCTAATTCTTTTGCATTATTTTCTCATATTGAATTATTTGGACTGATTGTTTTTTCTGGTTGCATCTTTCGTTTTGCACAAAGTAGTAGATACGATTTTTTCCCCCTCCGGTCCGGTTGACGATATTGGAAACTCTTTGCCTCGTGAAACATTTCTGGACAGCTGAGAGACTACACAAAAACACACTGTAGGCTATACTGAAAATTCATATCCTCTCATGTAAATGACTGTTCACGCTCCATTCCGACAAAACTCCATTTCTGGTTTTCGCCACAGCCCCAAGTTTCCCTGTCAAAGCTGCTTTGAGACTATTTCAGAAGGCACTGCCGCACGCTATTTCTCACTCTTTTATTATACAACGTTTTACAGTGTTATAAAGACAGGAGAGTGCTGATGGTGGTGTTAATAATTCATTCAGTTAACTGTCACTTTTGTGTTTGGAAGCAGTACCTGTGAGTGTGAGCGTCGCTTTGGACTCGGTCAGTCCTGAAAGTCTAGTTAACAGCACTCACTCGAAAAAAAGAAAACAAGAGAGGATCAGGTTATGTGAGGTAGTGCTCCGGGGTGCTTGGCTATAGAGCATTTGTTTCATTATTATTACTCAAGTAGAAGTTTGCCATACGTTTAAGACTTGAACATATGTAAGATTTTATGATTTATCAACAATTTACTGTTCAAGTGACCCAACCTGGAACATGCAGCACAAGTAAAAACAAAACAGAGAACAAAGATCCAGCAAATGTGTTACTACATCAGTGTTAATTTTGACAACATATTTTATTTTAGTTTTAGTCTTCGTCTTTTGACTAAAATGTAATTTAATTTGAGTCGAGATTTAGTCAAAAAAAAACTTTTCAATTTTAGTCTAGTTTTAGTCGACTAAAATTGAAAGTCAATTTAGTCGACTAAATTTAAGACTAATTTAGTCGACTTTGCATTTATAATATTCATTCTAATCATATTTAATCTTGTTCCTCTGCTTCATGGAGCTGCTCCACATGAACAAATCTCAGAGCTGATCCTTTGGCAGAGAATTTACCTGATCTGAGGCTCTTTCAGACTGTCAATAGAAGTTTGGATGATTTTAGTCTCTCCTTTTCATTTTTATTTAGTCTTATTTTAGTCGACTAAAATATCTGGACATTTTAGTCATAGTTTTAGTCTCATGAGAAACTTTTAATTTAGTTTTAGTCCAATTTTAGTCGTCAAAAATATCACTTTGACTAAAATTAAGACTAAATATTTTAGTCGACGAAATTAACACTGTACTACATCATCTCATACTGCATACCAGCCTTAGCAGGAGATACATAATTATTACAGATAAAAAAAAGAAGGTGAAATAGAGGAAAATCAAATTTGTGGTAAAAAAAAAAAAAAAGTATTATTAAAGGTGCATTATGCAACTTTTTATGCGGGAAAAAAAAACGGAGTGAATATTGGTGCGTATTTGACCTTTCAGTGACCCTGTGATTGTCGGTGGTCAGCTTGGCGCCTTTGCTTTCAATCACGGCCGCCTCTGGGTCGCTCAAGAATCAACCGTTTTGTAGGTTTTCTGGTGAGTGCAGGTCCGTCAGCAGAGAAAACTCTAAAAACAATTGGTCCTGGAGCACACTAGAGACCACCGGGATGGAAAGTAAAGGCGTCGTGTTAACCACCCATACCGCCGTTGGGTTGCTGAAAGGTCAAACACATTAATAACTAGAAATGCAATGGCTGCGCCATTGCGATTGACTGCGGAATTGCGGGAAGCGAATGCAGAAATTGCATAAACTGTTCAAATTGCATAAATTGCTTAATTTGCATAATCTAATTTGCATAAACTGGTAAAATGCATAAAATGTCATGTTGCATAAACTGTATAAACTGCATAAAGTGGTAAAATGCATGAATGGGTTAATTTGCATAAATTATATAAATTGCATAAGCTCTTTAAAATGCATAAATCCTAAATGGCATAAACTCTTAAGTTGCATAAACGGTTTAAAATGCATAAAGTGGTTAATTTGCATAAATTATTAATATTGCATAAACTTTTTTAAATTCCATAAACTGGTCAAACTGTTGAAATGGCCTCAGTGCTTGATTGACAGAAGCTGCACAAATGGCTGAAAGGCCTGGAGTCTCCCCATTGGCTGGATCCCCCCATACACACCAATGCAAAAATTTCAAACTCTCGTATAAAAAAAATGGAAAACTGCAGAAGGCCAATTTTTTCTCAAAACCCACAAGTTGCAGAAGCTGAACATGCACAAAGTGCAGAAATTGCATAAAATGCAGAAAAAAGTGCAGAAAAGCATGGATTTGCGGCAGCCCCATTATAAGTCAATGGGAAAAATCTCCGACATTTTGGCCGATTGCAGAAAAACCGTAAGTTGCAGAAGTCCCAAAAGTAATAGCACCCTTCTCCTCAACATGCGGAACATTTTAATGCATAACTTGCATAAATTGCACAAAGCATGAAGGTGCTGAAAGCTCTAGAAAATCGGGAAAAAGATGGAAGAGGAATAATAATAAAGAACATGAAAACCAATAATTGACTGCGGAAGAATTCCGCAGTCAATCAATGACTTTCTTTTCCCATCAAAAGTTGCATAATGCCTCTTTAAGTAAGTCCCACATTTTAGCTTTGTTTTGAACAGTAACATTGTCTTTATACATCCCATTCTACATTTTTTGCAATGTATTTCACACACACGCTTGAAGGATCTCCATCACATGAAACACAAACCATACCAGCTGATGTCCACAGATAACATGTGTTTTAAAGGTCCGCCCGTCCCCCCCCTGCTCCGGGACGTTCTGCTCTGTGCGCTCCCAGTGTGATGGATGCAGTTCTCGAACGCCCCACAGCCCGACGGTCCTCACTGTGCCTCTGCCCCTGAATGCGCCGTTTGTTCCTGTCTTTGGCTGCCGACTGCATCAGATGTTTGCAGGCCAGTCAGCTGCTTAAGACACTTACAAACACAAGGATGTTTACACAGTTGGAAGATCTGCCGTGCGTGCACCACATAAATTATAAAGTCCATTGAAAATCCCTGGCCCCGAGGCTTGTTTCCTTCACTTTCCATTCACTCGCAATTGATTTATTATGGCGGGAAGATGAATTGCCTTCATGCATCAGCCGGTTCGGGTTGTTTGCGGTATTAAAGTTGCACATTTGAACTTTGATGAAGACACAAAGAAGTGTTTTATTTTTGTTCTAAGGAGGATTTGGCCATATTAAAAGCAGTTTATGAGTTTGGTGAATTGTTAAGCTAATCTGAACTCCGCTTGACCTTCACTTGTTGCGTGTGTCTCTGTTGTGCACACGCCTGTGAGTATAATTAGACGTGTGCATGCTCATGGCTATAGCAGGTGCTCTACAGTTCAAAGATGAGAAGAAATCATAACAGTGTAGTAAATATAAAACGTATATGTGAAATACATTGCAAAAAAATGTAGAATGGGATGTATAACGACAATGTTACTGTTCAAAACAAAGCTAAAATGTGGTACTTACTTAAAGAGGCATTATGCAACTTTTTATGGGAAAAGAAAGTTCATATTAATGCGTATTTGACCTTCGATTTAATAGCTATTGCTCTGTCGGTGGTACTGTAAAGAATATGTGAAATCAAATCACAAATGTGTTGTATAAACTATGGTTCTCTAAACTAATCCTATTCTGAAAACGGTCGTCTTTTTATCTAGCTCCGTACAAACATTTAGACGGTTGAGCCATTATGCCAATTAGAGTAAATGCTTAATGTATTTCCATCATTACAATTTTTCTTGGGCTTTGTTTGAAAGGAGCATAGAAACCACCACAATAAAATGTTTTAGTGGCCCATGAAGGCAAGCCTATGTAAAAAACAAAGTAACACAGGTTTACATTTGGACTGGAGTACTTGATCACTTTTAGTTGAAGTAATCATCAAGTAAACAAAGGTCACACAGTTCATTTAGTAGTGCATACATTTTTGCACAGACGATGGAGAGCCAGACCACTGTGCACAGCCTTCTCCAGCACATCCCGGAGAGTCTTTAATGGGGTTAAGGTCTGGACTCTGTGGAGGCCAATCCATGTGTGAAAATGATGTGTCATGCTCCCTAAAATACTTCTCCATAATTTGAGTCCAAGTCAGCTGACCTCATTCTTTGGCCACATAATGTTGCTGAATCTAGACATAATCCCAGAGCGTGTTGTGTGAATCCCTGTTTACCCAGCAGAACATCAGTGTCGTGTAGTAGTCTAACAAGCCTGTATGTGTCAGCGCGCGCCTGTGTTTAGTGTTTACTGATTGCTGCTCAGGGAGGCTGTCACGCTCGCTCACTCGCACTTGGCTTCAGCTTTATTTACACAGGACTAAACCCACTTGGAGCGTTGTCTGCCTCACACACCCAGGAAGATGTTTTTTGTTGTTGTTTTATTCGCATATCGTCTTTTATAGACATCGACCATTTTTACATTCACTCCACACACGATGGTGGTATGTAGCCACAGCTGCCCTTTAGGGCTGCATACATCTGTGCCAAGGAAGCCTCCGACCACCACCATTCACTCACTCACAGGCATCATTCATCCTTGACTATTGTACATGGTTTTAGTGGGAGGACAAACCGGAGCACCCAGAGGAAACCGATGCAGACACTCCACACAGGCCCCAACAGGCTGGGGATCAAATCCGAGACCTTCTTGCTGTGAAGCACGAGTAAAACTGCTGCGCCACCATACATAATGTTAGGCAGTTTTAAACAATAGAACAGAACTATGTAAACGTAAAGACATACAGTATAAACTAAATGCTTAAAATGTGTGAAATTACACATAAATAACACATTGTACAGAACTCTCAAAATATCAAAAGAACTACGCAAATACAATTGAAGCAGAAGTAGAAAACTACTTAAACAGTATATATGACAGCATATTCATTACTTTATTGGAAACGAGACACTTCACTTCCATTGAAGTTTTGTGGAATAGCTGTAGTGGACAGCGGACACTTCCCCGGTCTCGGACTCCCTTTATCTTGTGGAAGCAGGTGGTTCTGTGAGTCTGGCAACTAATTAAAATAATGCAAATGAGCTAATCCAGTAAAACAAGCCCCTTCAAGCTTATTGTAATTAAACATTTAGTCCACACTCACACTCTCTCTGCACAGTGGTCGGCCAATCAGGATTAGCCGTTCTGTAGCCTGTCATCAAGGACTCTGGCTGGGCTGCTGTCAGAAAATGATCAAAGAGATAAAGGAGGGGAAAAAACAAGTTGAAATTGCAGGAGCTGTTGAATACACTATAGGTGTAATGGGTAATAAAATATGCTGGCTAGATCAATAATCAATTTAAAATACACAGAAAAATGTTAGCCACCTCATTTGGATTTCAAGTTTATAAAAGTACGTTTGTCTTCATTCAAACCTTGTGCCACTGCCTCACGTAACATCCTAAAACATCTTTTTAACTCACTTATGTAAATCAACATCAACATTTTGGACACCTGGTTGTGGACACTGACTTCCTGTTCATGGCCTGGCAACACCCACACCAAAGTCCTTTGCATGTAATTTTTATCTTTGATGGTCTATAAACTATGCCACCGAGGTAATGCTCAGGCCACAGCTGCCTCCAACATTTCACTGTGATTTGGACATAACATGATCAAGTTCAGGAAGACATTAGTCATTTTTGTTGTTGTCATGAGTTCAAGTTGCCATGAAAATGGTGTATCCAGAACCAGAGGGAGTTTCAGGCCACTCAGTCTTGGTTAACGGTTAAATTCCGCATTGTTTTTGCCAGAACAATTACTAACTTTTCAGCTATCTGCCTTGTAATTTGTATTCAGAGTAAATGCATCTGTATAAGCGCTTCTTTAAAATAATGGACATGTTTGATTGAGTACCACAGTGTTGGAAGTAAGTCTAGCAGCGAAAGCAGAAAAAATGTATAACTGACATTCTGGACCCTCATGGGAACAGAAAAAAGTGCGTTACTGAATCGTCTTTAGTCCTGATCTTTCAAAGAAGGAAGAGCCAGCTGAAATGTCACCTTCACTGTGAGTTGATGTCTGACATTTTCTGACAGGGATTTGGAGAAAGAGAGTTAAGATTAAAGAATGCTCAGATCTGCACCACGTGGAATCACTATTGCAACACAAGTGGTTATATCAATGTCGAGTGTCAAAGATCAGGGTTAGCTTAAAGCATTGACTCTTCTGGCGACCTAAATCTGGATTCCTAAGTTTCAATGGGTTGCAGGCCTTAGTCAAAAGTGATTCTCGATCAAAGTGTCTGTTAACAAATACACTCTCAAGAGGAGGCATATAGACGTTAAAAACCTCTGGGTCTAACATCGAACCCTGGGGCACACCACTTGTGATTTTATCAACATTAGGGGAGCAGGTATATACTTACAATAAATGTCCTGTCTGCGAGATAAGAGGCCCACTATTTATGAACAGGCTAATATTACATTTGTTCATTTAAAATAAACAATGTATGGATTATATTGCTCCAAGTACAGCTATCTGACTTACTTATTTTTTGCCTAAAAATAGTCAGTTGGATAGCGGTCTACAGTGAGTGTTTTTTTTTTCTTCACCATATTGTTTTTTTCTCCTCACATTTCAAACACCCAACTGTATAACACTGAAAGGCTGTTGGACTGAAGCATAGGTGATGGTCATCCGTGTCATGTGAGGCAGTGTGTGGCCAAAGCAACTCTGAATCCTCTGTACAAAATGATTATGTAGTTTCTTTCTCTTACACAAAATGAAAAGACAGTACTGAGAGACACTGCCAATGTGAGAAATGTGGAAAATTGACCAAGACACATAAACTGAAACGCCCAGGTGACCGTTTTAGAAGGTTTTCTGGGTGTATTGCATTTAGGAGGTCAGTGATATTGGGTTCATTCAGTTTACTTTAAGTAAAGTGTTGTTGTAAAGTGCTCTACAACTAAACTTTGATTAATTGCAGCATTTTCTGTGTCTAACCGGTCATTAGGAACATGACCAGCCTTACTGGCAACAATGGAAGCCAAAATATTACTCAGTGTGTCATTAACAGGAAGAGTCAAAACTGTACTCAGAGGACAGGCCGTTCTGAGGCCTGCAGGGGGCAGTAGCCAGTCAGCTACTGCAGTTGTATGCTCAGTGCCTTAATCTACACCTGCATCACAGGTTTAACATGGGTTGATAACATGTAATGATAAGAAATTTTTGAGACATTTTGTCTCTCCTAATAAATTCTGCAATGATCGATTTTTGACTCACTGTTCTGCGTAGGATTAGGATCAGGATTGAGCACAACCGAGCAGCTTAGACCAAGAGGTGGGGTCCTTTCTAGACTGACTATTACTGACTTACTATTATAGTATTAACTACTATCTGTTGCACTGATTGAAAAAAAAAAAAAAGGTTATGACTCATGACATGAAACAATGTTATACGGTTTTAATTTTACTGCTACAAACTTAATATGCAATCTTACAAAAAAAGGAAAAGTATTTTACCATGTACTTTAAGTCAAGCGTGTGGTAGAAAGAACTGTAGGGTGCAACATATATATATATATATATATTTTACTTTTTGCAGAAGAGACCCAGTTCTGCAAAAGTGTCCCCAAGAAATTACACACTTTTTACTCTTTTTGTTTACCAAAGCGCTTATATGTACAGGGGTTACTAGCAGTTAGTGATCTGTTAAAGATTCTGATAGTGGTGTCAATGACTTGAGAGACTGCCCCGTAACAGGCAGTAGATATCGATGAATACGTTTGTGCACAAACATTGTGGTTATCTAAAGGTCAATGAAAGTCAAGTAAGGGATATTATTCGAGCAAGTAAGTAAGTACACGGCGTACCATAGAAGACAGTGGTCAGTCAGAAACTCCACATATTTTTCTGAGGTCATTTTCACCTTCAGGGAGCCTAAACATACTCTGCCCCCTCCTTACTGATGTCACAGCCTTGTTGGTTGCCTTGTTGCCCATCCAGGGCTACACGGCATTCATCAGTGAACAATGCTGTTTGAAAATGAGTCCTCATGTATTTCTGAGCCACTGCAGCCGTTTGTGTTCATGAGCATTCAATTAACAGTTTAGGGGAGGCCGGATAGAAGGTTTTTGCACAACTGCAGCCTCTGGAGCGTCCTACACCCTGATGTTCGGGAGACTCCAGAGGCACCAGCAGCTTCACATACCTGTCTGCTGCTTTCTAGCAGCTGTTCTATTGCTCTGAATCAGCCACAATTCTCTTATCTGTATGATGATTACGCTTAATCTTTCATGAAATATCGAAGGTTTTCACACCGAGACAAGGCATTCAACTATGTCATGCTTTACATCAGCAGAGAGATCCTTTTTCTTTCCCATATTGCTTGAAAATGGTGGTCTGCTTAATAATGTGGAATGTCCTTTTTCAGTAGTTTTTCCCTTAACTGGGCTTAACCTGACAACTAATCATCACAGGCGTCTGAGATTGATGTCAGTCATTCAAAGAGCCCTGACACAATACCATGAGTTTCATTGAATTTTATTTTTTTTACCTTTTTGACACTGAAATACAATTTGCATAATAATTTGGAACGCAGTGTATGTATCTGCAGGATAAGTATCCGCGGGGGGGAAGGGGATAGGTTGGGAATAAGCACAATGGGTTGCTTTCTCTCCAAGGAGCATTTGCCCAAAACCTTTTCACAATACATTTATTCCAGAGACATTTCAATACTCAGTATCAACAGTCAAGTTTAAACAAATTATGGGGCATTGATAAGAGGCTGTTTCTGACAAGTTGCCTCCAAAATTGAGTGATCTGTACTGAAGCCCACATATCCAAAGACTCCTGCAGGAAGTAGCTTTGAAAATATGTTAAAATTCAGTTTCTCTCTGCTTTCCTTAACAAATGCTCCAAATGACAAAGGATCCTGAAGAAAAGTCACATAAGAACCACCCAGCTGAATTGTGAAAACGTCGCCATGTTTTTGCCTCATCCCTTGAAGAAATGTTGCTGTATCCCCTCGAAACTCCAAAACATGGCCCAGCCAAGGAATCCACCCTTTATCTAGAGGTGGCTCTCTGGGACATCTTTGTCTGAAAACCCCCAGAATGCACAGTCCTCCAAAAAGACAGGCAAAGACACATAGAAACAAAAGCAGCAGCAGCCCCATGACTGAGAGCACTTGTTTGTACAGTCATTTGGACGACCTGTTTTATAAAGTAGGCCTTTGCTCCTCCCGCGCCATATGGGTCAGCCTTCCTGGAGTATGTTGTGTGATAATGATACAGTTGTCATTTTATTATATAACTTATTGATCCATTTATGAATCCACGTATGAATAGGATAATAGTCTTTTGCAACACAGATTGATTCTATGCCAGTCTTTGCACTGTTAATTCTAAGTCCCCAATCTAACTATTCTCTGATTGCATCTCTTCACACTCATTTCAGGTGTGACAGCAACACTTCGTTCACTGATAGCATTTCTACTTTTGTCATATCATTGAACCAAAAACCCAATCGCATTACGCGCTTCTACCTGGTGGCTTGAACATGTTCAACTCAGTCGCTCGAGTCTCAATGCGATTCTGAGGAAAACCTCTGGGTATTGCCCCATGTGCTGTTCCCATGCACAAAGTTGTGAATGAAAAAATGTTTACTGATTCTTTGATTATGTTTTACTACCTTCCTCCTGTACTTTATGCAAACCTCGCCCAGCTTTCATCCCTATACTGCCTCTCCCGGACACCCAGAGATACCCTACCGGATTTTACCCCATAGACTGTGAAAATGATGGACGTTGTAGCATTGCTGCGCTGGAAGGCGGGGAGGCCTTTCAGGAAACGGGGCCAGGCTCCGAAAGTTCCTTGCACTAATTAAGTTTCCATTTAAACTTTTTTGACTCTTCAAGCCATTCTTGAACATCGGCTTATCATTTCTACATCCACGTGTTTGTCTTAACCCTAACCCACCCTATTCTAAATATAGAACCTGGCTCCAAAAAAAAATGGCTAATTGCTAGAAACGAGCTTTAGTTATCCCATGCTGAATGCTATGCGGGAATGACAGATTCATTTACTAGAATGATAAAAACTTGGATGTTGTGTGTGCTTGGTGTATCTGAATTATTTATCCAGATCCATTTCGGAACAACACAGCCACAAACTCATTATCCCTTTGTCGACTTTGACAGACATTTTCTTGGAAATGTCTCCATTTTTCAGAAGTAGCCCCTCAAACAAACCCATACATTTAGGCTGAAGAATTCTGAATATGTGCTATGTGTTGGGACGAAGTTTTAAAGCAGGCCCTGCGCTGTTGCCATGGTAACATAATTCTTTGAAGTTTTACCCCCTTTTTTTTTTCTTACAGCTGGATTTCACATTGCCCTCCATCCATCCACCATCACCACCTCCTTCTCCGGTTCCTCTTGGAGCTTCCATCACTTAACTCATTTTTCCTTTTCTTTTTTACTCCATCACAATTTTCCCTTTGAAGACGTAAGCCGATTGCGGGTCCAAAAACGCAACGCTATCTCTGGCGCCGTTCGAAACTAGAGGCTTGCGGCTGACATTTTGGGAATATATATAGAGGACGCGGCACATGAGTCATTGCTTGTGACTGTGGAGGATATAATAAACACACAAACAAACAAACAGAAATAGGCCGCTGATTAGAAACCTGCTCAGCACTGATAATGAGAAATGTCGGCAAGTACAGAGGCAGAACCTTAAAAGGGGGAAGATATCAAACAATCGGGAGCAGAGGCATATGGGGGAGGCGGGGGGGGGGGGATGAAAGACGGGGAGCGCTTGCGTGTTGGATGATATGAAGACTTGATGTCGTCATGTTTCCAATTCCCTCACTCTTCATGCCTGAAATATTGATTTAGAGATGTTGGTGTGGCTCGTGCTAAAAACAGCCACACATCACTAGGGCAGCCATGTTGGATGTGAATAAAGATAACAGCTGGTGCAATGTTTTAGTCAAGGAAGTCAATAGTGTAAAATTGGGGCGACAAACTACTGCTGCAATAGCGTCAAAGTCAAGAAGTGAAGGGAATTTGAGCGCCGAAATGATCTGGTGAAGATTTTGACGATAAAAAGGAATATAGAGCATTTGTTCATTGTAAAAGGAAGGAAATGTAAAAATATCCAGGCAAGAATCATTATCATATTGAGTCCAATCAGTCAGAAACAACTGGATTTACTTGATTCAAATCGTCGTTTTGATACCGTACTATCCAAGTGGCTTCTTCAGGGCTGGATTGGTGACAATAGAGTTCGGAATATTCCACAGTTACCATAGATATCCGCCATCTTTGCAGCTGTTGGCATACATTTCCATTGGCTAACATTAGCTAAAAACAGTATAAAAAGTGGAGAAAATAGCCGTGGAACAACTCCCTTAGCTGCTGAGTGACTGCTGGTAAATACATCTAACACACTATGGTGTCTACGTGTATGGTGTCTACGTGTTTTAATGTGCACAATAACTATGTATTTTAACTATTTTACTAAGTATTTTGACTTTTAAAATCTCCATTAGTTTACAATTGCTGCTAATCCCATAATGCTTAGCGATATGACATCACATTCCCGAACTCTAAGAAGAAGCTAACAGGCTAACGGGCAAAGCTAACTGCGGGCTAGCGGTTATTTAGCAGTGTTTGCAGGCCAAGTTTGAGTGAAAAAAAAAAATCTCCATTGTTCCATTAGGTTGTGGCAAAATGTACAATATTCCTCTCTCCTTTGTCTTTTCTGTCAGCGTAGTATTTACTCTCACAGACAGAGCCGTTGGAAGATATTTTAGTTAAGGGGCGCTGAGGGACAAAATTCAATACTTTGAAAGACCTACAAAACTAAATTGATCTTTTTCCTCACATCAGATTTTTTTTCATCACTTTTTTTGTCGGGCAGTCATCTCATTTTTGTCAAATTTTCGTGACTTTTTTGTCACTTTCTCGTCAAATTATTCTCATTTTTTTGTCAAATTCTTATCACTTTTTCATCCATTTTTTCTCCATTTTTCGTCAAATTTTTCTCACTTTTTTGTCCATTTTTTGTCCATTTTTTGTCATTTTTTGTAAATTTGTTGTCATTTTTTGTACATTTTTTGTCACTTTTTCATCAAATTATTCGCATTATTTTGTCAAATTCGTATCACTTTTTCGTCCATTTTTTCCTCACTTTGTTGTGAATTTTTTGTCCATTTTTTGTCACTTTTTCGTCAATGTTTTCTCACTTTTTTCACATTTTCATCCTTGTTTTCGTTTCAGTTTTGTTGCTATTTTCACACCTTTTTTCCAGAGGCTTTTGGACTTTGGGTAAAGCTGGAGAAAATGTGCTCGGTTCAGGTGGGAGTTAAGGGGTTAATATTGCCTGCAGTTCACAAACTATCCACCAGGGGGTGCTGCAGCGCCCTCAGCACCCTGGGTTCCCACGGCCTTGCTCACGGACAATTAATGAGTAAAAAAAAAAACATGCTACGACACCTGCAGTGGCGCTTGTGGCCTCTAGGGGCATGAGTTACTTAGTTCTGCTTTAAAGCCAACATTTTATAATCCAACAATGTGTTCTATCGCCCACTGGTGGCTGGAATAGGTATCTTTTGAAAGACACGGGAATGGATTCAATTCTCACAGTCTTTGAAATATTCATTGAGATGGCAGCATCACGTGCACGCTAAAAATGCCCAAAAGGATTATAGGTTTGCGCCATGGATGAAGACAGATATGCATATATTATACATGCCAACTAGATGGAGAACACACAGACGCACACATTGACCTGTTCATTATAACACATGCAATTAAAAAACAATTCCTCATTATTTTGTTTTAGTGAATTGGATTGTCAGACCTCTTGTAAAACGATTCCCTTTTGGAACCCCGAGGTACGCAATTAATTGGTGCTTTGGTTTGAGAGAGCAGGGACCTTTTCAGGGGCCCGGGGCCCAACCCCCCCCCTCCCTCCTGGCACACCTCTCAGCCTTAGCCGCCCCCTGTGTGCGGACTCTATAGGTTGAGTGGAAGTATAGACTCTTGGCGTTTTTTCTTCTTCTTTTTTTTAGACTGGAGAGGTTCTGGAGTGGAGAGGAGGGAGAATGAAGAGTGGCAGGCCTGGCCCTCAAAACCCACAACACTGACGCACTCACATGGAAAACATTATGGGCTTGTCCCAGTTAGAGATGGATGGATTATTAGATAGAAGAGAGAGACGGGTTTGAGGGGAAGGAGGGAGGGAGGGGAGGCCGGGACGGGTAAAGACAGGGGAGAAGCAGAGAGCAAGGGGGGTTAAACTGGGGGAAAAAAGTTATAATGGTTTGTATAGCGTTTAAACATATATTCTTTTTGTTGAAGCAGAGTCAGGTTACACCATGGGCGTAACTGTTGTGGGACAGCCCTCAACAATATCTCACACCTTTTCCTTTCCGAGCATTTACGTTTGCAGACAGTAATTCGGGTGTCCAGATTTTTGTGTGTGGGCTACACCCAAATGATTAATGAAAGTACATTATAGGCTTAAGCGTATTTCAACTGAGCACAATTTAGGCAGTTTTAAACAAGATCAAAGATATCTCAGCCAGGTCAGGATTGTCTGAGAGAATTTATGTGTCAATGCATTTCATATCTCATCACTTTTCCCCTTATCCATCCAGAAATTGTAACAAAAAACAAAACAGAAACACTATGAATTCAAACAAAAGCAGTTTGCCTGAGAATCACGCATGTGTCATCAAAGGCCATGACAGTTCAAGTGAACGGAGGTCAGTCTGTGCTCTTCTGGCCAAACAAAATGAGACTTGTTTATTTTGGAGCCGAGCCTTAAGGTCAGGCTAACACTGCTGGAGGGAGTTCAGTGCTCTATGGACTATACACTAGGACTTTGAAAAAGATGGCCCATAATTCAATGTGATTTGAGTCATTCTTTACTCTCGTATGGCGTTTGTGTTTGTTCTGATAAGGATGGACCATTTGTTTCTCGAATTTTGTGAATCTGTCCGTCAGTCATTTGAATGGGGTAGGTTAGACGACATCCCAGCATAGGACAGGAAGAAAATGAATTGAATAAACAAGAATTCTCGGACATCCAGGTAGATACATTAACAAAACCCAACAATCCATCACTACCAAGCATGGGGGTGAGTGCACCAGTGGACCGAGTGGAGTATAGATTTTTATTACAAGGCTGTGGTTTATTTGAATGTGCTCACTATTTGTGCGCAGACTATCTCTGCCGTTTGTCCGAGACTAACTGTGAATATGGAAAATGGATGATGACACAAGCTGACGTGGCAGACTCTCTCTGTACATTGGAGTGAATTTTGGGGCAGCAGGGTCATGTGATCTGGAAGCCGTAAGCATGAATAGACGGGTGGAATGTGGATCCCTCCCTCAGAGCGTTGTTTCTGTCAGCCTCCTGCAGCCAAACCAGTATCTGCCGCTGACAATGAAGATCTGAATCCACGTCCGAGACACATGAATGTCTGCGGCAGTTTCAACGTTACACACAGGAAGTCAGCTGGACCTGTCGTCGGGGATGGGAAAACACACCATGGGAATACGGGAGGTTACTGTGGGCACTTGAAATTTGAATTGAAGTGTATTGTATCACAGATTCAAGGTTACTAGAGTTGTTAAACTGTTAAACCCTAGCAAGTAATTAGAACAAAATCTATAACATGTCAGCTGAACAATGTTTTAGGTCTGATCAAAACATTTCAGAAATCTGGCATCATCAGTTTGTAGATCCAGTTTTAGACATGCTCTGCCAAACTGATCTACAATCGTTTAACCTGTTACAGATTTGTTAATTTGATAGAATTTCACAAAATAATGTGTTCTCATGCAGGACTTCGTCCAACGTTTGAGCAGAAGGATGGGTTATTAGCGTGACAGCTGACGGCTAAAACATTCTGATCAAACCCAAAACCTTGGCCTGTTGACATGTTATATTGTTTTTGGAAATATTTCTTAACCTAGCTCAACACAAAAACCTACTTAAAGTGACACTGCGTAACATTTTGGACTCTGGTGTTGACATCAATACAAAACATGTTTCTAAAGACCAGCTCTACACAGAAAAGTCTATTACTGCAGTGGGTAATCAAAGGGCGGATTTGGATGAGGACCTAACCTGTTAAGATCTTATATTCTGCTGACTTTGTCGACATCGCCATGGAGACGAGCTGGAGACATACTCACTCCCAGTAAAGTTGCAGTCATGTCTGAGCCGCTCACAGCAAAAGCTCATGTTTATTTGTACATTTATGAGGTATTTTTCAATGATGAAAATATCTGTCATGAAATAAATGCGTGTATTTCTATTTTATTTATTGGGTAATATTCTACGCGGTGTGGCTTTAAGACACCAGAACATAGTCATACATTCATTTAAGATGCTCAAAATTATAACTTATTTACACTGTTTTTTGTTTGTTTCATGTTTGCTATTGACCCTCGACCATCAGAAGTGAACAAGGTAGAGGATGAATTTGCATTACTACACATACTGCTGTTTTATTTGCACTAAAACTATGATCAGTACATACCAGTATTATAATTAGCTCGAGAAATCAAAAAACAAACAAGGATGTGGACTATAAGCTGCATTACAATAAGGTGAACAAGTTTTGCAAAATAGCCTGTAGAGCGAACAGTATTGTACATTTTACACACTTTGTTATGTAGGATGCACTCCTGCCACAAAGGATCTGTGTATGTCTAAGACCTGATAAAATATTTAGGAGACTTTGCGGTATTCTTTAGGTCTGGGCAATGCTACTTTTTCAGAGTAAGATTGAAGCTAGTTATGCATTTGATGAGATACAGTACCGTAAATTCTCTAATACTGGCCTGTAATTCCATTAGCGGCCGGGTCTCTAACAGCGGCCGGGTCTCTAACAGTGGCCGGGGTTTGCGGCTGGCGGAGGCAAATAAAAGCCGGTCTCTAAAACAGGCCGGGGCTTTTATTAGAAACTATAACAGTAGAAATATTCCCCATGTTAGGAATTTGTCTCATGCTCGTGTAAGTGAAAACTCACATGCAGGAAGTAAACAAACGGGAACCCGGGCCGAGGGGGGGCTGTGGAGGAGCTGATCCGAGCGTAACTTTGACACATTTAGACACTTTTCAAACCTCCTGTAACTATGTTTGGAAACAGGGCAAACAACAAATGTTGTGTGACCCTCCAGGGTTTTAATAAAGTCACCATCGCGTCTTCAAAGCACGTCCAGCTGCTCCGTGTGCAGGTCAGTGCCACGCCTCAAAATAACTCCTCCGACCAGCGCGAGCGTCTCGTCTTCTCTCGGGTCAGTCTCATGATCGATCACAAACACAAACGCTCCGTCTAAACTCAACTTTTACACAAGATAACAACAAATAATCCAAGTCCGCGGTAAAAACGAAACAGACCTGCAGTGACATTGATGTCAATGCTCCGCTAACAGCAACGAAACACTTCCTGTTGTCCCGACAAAATAAAAGGCGTCAATGTTCCAGCTGCTGGGAGAGTGTTTGCAATGTTAATTAATAATAATTAATAAATTAACGTAATATTTTAGGTGCAAATGGACACAAATCTCGTTCGTTTTGCTCAAATAGAAATAAAGGCCTGTCTCTAATTGTGGCCTGGTTCCAATAAAAGCCTGGTCCTAGATGCCCTTGAGTAAATAAAGGCCCTGGCCTATATTAGAGCATTTACGGTATATGCAAAGGATGGTTCAATGATAGATGATCTGTTTTTAGTTATGATCCCCATTTAGAGAACCTTTTACCAACAGAGAGATAGATTTTTATACATAATTTAGTCAGACGTTTGCAATAATCTGCGCAGGTGCCTCTTCCTGACCTGTACTCTCCTGAGGTCAGGTCCTTGGTGGGGAAGTGAAAGCAGCCTTGTGAGTTCACTCGAGGCAGTTCAAAGGCCGCTCTTCTCTTCCCCTCCGCCGGGCATGCAGGCTGGTCACTGTGTGGTACGGGACAGACGGCAGAGGTCAAACACCTGTCAGCCCCTCCGCAGGCCCAGCCTCCACACAGGTAGGAGAGTTGCTGTAGGGGGATTCACAGAGGAAGTGAGGACGTGAAACTGTACACCGCTGTTCCTATACCATGCCTGTTCAGTCATCAAGACGTCAAAGCACTGTGCAGCCATTGTTATTGGGCTCGACCTCAGCTGCAGCGTGATAGAATGTTGGTATTTGGCATCTCGGAGTTGAAAATGTTTTTGGGAAAGATTTACGTGGGTTTTGCTGTTGTACACAGAACTTTGTCCGCAGCGTTTTTGAGCCAACCCTCATTGCATTGGGTGCATGTCAGGACGCTCCAGTTTCTCCCCCGTCTGCACAAAACATGCAAAACCTAC
This sequence comes from Gobius niger, assembly GCF_951799975.1. Lineage (NCBI taxonomy): Eukaryota > Metazoa > Chordata > Actinopteri > Gobiiformes > Gobiidae > Gobius > Gobius niger. The sequence goes on along the minus strand of NC_136868.1, from coordinate 25,855,859 downwards.
AGGAAGATTTTGCCTCATAATTGGGAGATGAGTCTGTGGGCGCTGAATGGCAGTGTCTCATTTGGTGGAAGGTCTGTCAAATTCAGTGGACAGATTTGCCTTTACAGTACATGAAAAAACAAGATTTGTCTGTTGTCAGTATAGCACCGACATGTAACGTATCCAGTGACGCTGTTGGTATAAATCTCAACTCCACAGGCAAAAACAAAACATCATTGTAATCAGTGGCTCGATCTTTCCCTCTCATTATTTACCCCTACGGGCTCGTTTGAAACCAGAGCTCACAACTGGGACCAATCATGTTCCCTTTTGCCACTGCGAGACAGTGTTTACATGCACCGCATTGTTTACATGTAGTCTCCAGTAAAACCCCACAGTGTTGCATGTGGGGCCCCGCTGATGCATCAAGGACACTAAAGACATCATCTTTCACTGACTTCTGACCCACTTACCTGTTCCACACTCATACATGGTAGACCTTTGTGAAAATAGGCCCTTGGTGACGAGGGAGGGGTCCACGGTCACAGTCAAACTGCCTGGTGGTGGTGCCTTGGGAGGGTCAAAGTAAAAGATCTAAGCATCAGCTCACACCCAACCCATGATTCATTTCAGACGTGCAAAAACTGTACTGACTGCTGTTTATCTAAATGAGGGATGAAGGTCTCATCTACCTTAAGAAAGGAACATAGTAAATGTTTCTAAATAAATCTTCAAATGTATAACTTATTGCACACTCAACAGCAAAATCATGTTTAAAAAGTAGGCCCAGCTAGCACGGAAAAGATTGTTTTGGCTCCATTGAAATAAAGAAAGGAAGTGACTGAGCTGCTTAAAACAGTCGCAGACTCTCGGGAAGAGTCGGTTTTTGGCCCAGTTTGAGTTGGACAAATGTCAAATCCAGCTGCTGGCACATGCCTGGACTGTGCAACCGGCTCCCCCTGCCGTTCAGTCGATGTTACTGCAAACAAAGGCACAAGAAAGCAAAGGCTAAAGGGCTTAGTGACACCTTGTGGGAATACAGAGCTATTACACCTGTCGAAATGAATACTTTAGAGAAACACAGTGGATGAAGAAAAAAGCGCAAAAGTAACCAAACAGCATCATTTAATAAATGATTTAAAATACAAAAACACCTGTGCAAAAATGTTCAGACACATACGAAGACAAGGCCTCTCTTGATCAAAAGGAGTATCCATGTAAACCTTTTGTGATGGGGAAAGGTACTGAAAGATGCGTTCACGTACAGGAACATTTTGGGATAGTGTTTCTGAAAACATTTGAGCTACATTTGCTTTAGTTTTCACATCTTGTGTCCAAGTGGTTTTACATTGTTTGCAGATTACAGTCCTTTTGATACTGGGGTCACATCACAAAGTACAGCTCAGAGGCCTCTGAAAGTAACAGATCCGTCTGCTTCACATACAACATAACACAACTCTACAAAACCCTTTTCAATGTCATAGTACACTTTTCTATTCCAATATTCCAAATATTCAATGACCTTGATCTAAACGTGTGTAACCAAATTATAGTTACGTTAAATTACCATGTCAAATTTTTCCAACTCAACTAGTTCGAACTCTTCATGAAAGTTGAAATTCACCAGACATATTATTCACTTAGGAAGACAACCAGTTGACATGGCACTATCCACTGACCGGTGGACCAAACTGATAATCAAATACAGCTTCAGGCAATTCATTTACACTTACATCATATAACATGGTTGACTCCAAATAACCTTTTGAACATATTAATGTGGCACACTAAAAGTACTTTTCAGAGGCTGAAGTACATGTGTGTCTCACATATTAAGGCATATAAGGCCTGAAGACTTGAACCTGTTTTCACATCTGCACAGTTCAGTGGATCTTTTGTGGGCATAAAAAATAAATTAAATACATTTAAAATCCCTTGGCAAACAATTTAACAAAATAAACAAATTTAGGTAGTATATGTTGAACTTATCTTTGAACATTTTTTCTCATTGGGGCAGAGACACACATTAAAATGTGAATTAAAATCCTTCAAAATTCATACAGCCAACACCTTTCTTTAGATAATACAAAACAAATATATATTATTTTCAGTTGAAGTACCAGCTCAGAGTTGGTTGGCAGGTGAAGTCTTTACCCTGAGACCTGTAGTGGCGAGGCCAGAAGAAGTCATGATGATAGAACTGTAAGCTTTAAGGTGTCCCTAACTTCAGCACTAAAGTTATGTGGCAGATTATGTTCACACCAGCGCACAAGAAGGCATCTAAGAATCTGTGCATCTAAAGATACATAAAACTGTGTGCCAGGTTTAGTTCCTTATTACTAAGAGAAAATGTAATGTCGGTAAATATGTAAAACATTCAGTTGTCATTTCCAAAGAGAAATATGGTAAGAGACATTACCATGCCTTCTGTAGCAGACAGATTATAACAAATGCGTTCAATAAACTTCACTGGTGACTGCATTTACACTGGGGACACACAAGGTCTTAAAATGATACATACTTTACAATAAAACAATCTTCTGAATATATAAATGCATTCCACTTGATTGGAGCCACATGTTCTTTATTTACAGAGGTTAAAATACACATTGAGTCCTGGGACATGGGTCCTGGTGGCGTTAGCACCTGCTGACCAGCACCTCCACACTGTTAGTGGTCCATGTGTTCCACACGCTGCCTGTAGTGGTCCCATAGTAACAGTGACGCCCTCACCCCCCCCCCTCCTCTGTCTGTCTACAGGTCCGCAGTGATCACATTGTCGGTGTACATGATAATGTCAGAGTCTCCAGACAGCAGAGCTGATGTTTGCGATGAGTCCAGCTGCCCTACTGTCTTCTGGGATATCTGTCCGTACATTTGGCCTGGCCCGCTACCTGGCATGATGCAGTGAGAGAGGAGGGGTGTGTTGGCGTCGTGGTTCGAGCCAGTGGTGGAGGGGACCCCGCTCACATGGCCTGTGCTTGTGGAGCCACTGGCACTGCTGGGGGAGCGGCTCTTGGGAGGAGGCAGGTGGTGATGCATCACTCTGGTAGGCGGGGCAGGAGCGGCAAAGTGGGCAGGGAAGGCTGCATATCCTGGTGGAATGGGGTATCCATTCACAGGAATGAAGCGTTGGTGAGTTTGGGACACTGCCATGGGAGCCCAGGCCGGCATAGAAGCCATCTGCCCTGGAGCAGGGATGGCCTGGGCTGGGTACAGGTAGGCTCCAGGAGCCGCAGCATAGCGAGGGTTGCTCAGGTTACTTACAGGACTGGCACTAAGAGAGGTGGTCTGGGTGGTGGCATTACCCCCTCCACCAGAGGGTGTGCTGGAGCTGGCATGAGAGGACATGCCCTCCCAGGCTCTGAGCCGTGTGTGGATGTCCTTAAAGCGCGGGCGTCGTGCTGGACCCTCCTGCCAACACTCTGTCATCAGGCCATAAAACCTATCGGAACAATTGATCGGTCAATGCCAAAAAGAATATATAACAAATCTTAGAACACTCATCAAATGTCCACATGCTCATACCTTGGAGGACAGTCCTCTGGACAGGGCAGCAGCTGCCTCTTCCTCACCATCTCCATCACTTCCTGATTGGAGAAGCCATAGTAGGGCTGCAGGCCATAACTGAAGACCTCCCACAGCACCACGCCGAAGGACCAGATGTCGGACTCTGTGGAGAACTTGCCGTAGGCAATGGCCTCAGGGGGCATCCAGCGGATGGGCAGCAGAGTCTTGGGCTGGATCAGGTAGTAATCAGACGAATAGATCTCTCTGGACAGGCCCAGGTCTGAAATCTTTACATGAAGCTGTTCTCCAACCAAGATGTTCCGAGCTGCAAGGTCCTTGTGGACAAAGGAGTGGCTGGACAGGTACTCCATCCCAGCGGCCACCTGGATGAACAGGGTTCATTGTTAAATCCTAAAGTTTAATCCCCTGTAGTGATTATGTAAGACATTTTACCTGATTGGCCATGTGTAAGAAGTCTCCATGGTCCAGGCTGGATTTGACTGTGCCATCCTCGTCACTGCTGCAGCCCACGTCAGAGTGTGGGGAGCGCATGATAAGGAACTCGTGGAGGTCTCCTTGTGGCAGGAACTCAAACAGCATGCAGACTGGCTGCTCCTGCGTCACCACGCCTAGCAGACACACCATGTTGGGATGCTGCAGCTCGGTCAACACTGACACCTCCTGTAATGGACAATCATGGCATTCAAGACTTTATAATGCCTCTTTCCAAATAAACTACAGGTGCAATGCTAATGCTAATGGTGACTACACGTTTTAATTATCTAATTAACTATAAACACACATTCCACTATACAAATGGTTACATATTCATACCTTCTGAAAGTCGCCCCAATGCTGCACATTGGACACGTCTTTGAGGGTCTTTATGGCCACGAGCTGAGGGTGGTCCATGCCGGGCAGGTACAGGTGACCCTTGTAGATCTTTCCCAACGGGCAGTCTCCAAGCTCCTCCATAAAGCGCACAGCAGACAGAGGAAGCTCTTTGGCCTTACTCTACAAAGGATCAAAAACATTGTATCAGCTTTGCATATTGAACATTTGCCTTTAAAAGCTTTCTCTGTAATACATCCTCCTTAGAGTTAAAATGAACCAAAAGATTTATTAAAGCAAACATGTACGTTGTTGGGAGGAGATTAAAGGTGAGAAGAGGTTGGCAAGGATTTGCAGATTCCAGGAAACGTATGCTGTGATGAATAATGAAATTCCTAAGTGAGCTGCGGGAGACACCGGGCTGTATGATCTCAGAGGGGGGTACGGAGTGTGTGAGGTGGGGAGAGGCTAGCTCTGACCTGCTGGGCTTATGAGAGTAGCAGATGTTTTTGGTTATGGCTTTGTTGCACCCCTTTCCTGACTCTCCACACCCAAACCTTCACATCCTCCTCAGCCCATTAAAGACTGTAGCTGAGACATACTGTACAGTGTCCGGCGGGACATCCGGATGGTCATGGAGTGATATGGTTTCAGATACAGTGCTCAGTATGGAAAAGATCGGCAGACATTTTAAGGTCAGGCTTTACAACTGGTTTGGTGGTGCAAACTGTTTTATATACAGAAACAACAATTTATGTTTCTGGAAAATATTTTTTTAATTAACTCTAAATTCTCCAATGTGGCGTTTTCCCCCAGACAAGATCACTCGGCATGTTTCTATTTTAGTTTAAAAAAAAAAAATGACTGGAAGGTTAGGAAATATTTTCTAAATTCCATGAGTAAACTACATCACACGGGTAAAATCAAAAAGTCCAACAAGTGGCACGGTGGCACAGTGGTTAGTGCTTGTGCTTCACCGCGAGAAGGTCTTGGGTATGGCCGAAAGGTTTTCTGTGTTGACATGTTCTCCCTGTGCCTGCATAGGTTTCCCCTACGTACTCCAGTGTTTCCTACAACTAAAAACATGTACAACAGAATGAATGAGCATGTGAGTGAGAAGCTGGTGGTGATCAGAGGTTTTTTTTTATTTACATTTTTATTTGGTAGGTACAGTTCATGTTAATGAACACACCACACCAGATTGTATCCATGGGCTAATTTGCATTGTCCCACACATCCTGGCCTATTGTACATGTTTTTAGTGGTAGGGGAAACCGGAGTACCTGGAGCAAATCTACGCAGACACGAGGAGAACAAGCAAACTCCACACAGAAAGGCCCAGTCCAGGAGGGAATCAAATCCAGTACCTTCTCGCTGTGAAGCACAAGCACTAACTGCTAAGCCACCGTGCCTAATGACGACAGTGCGGCGTTTGAGAAACTCGATAACACAGGCTTGAAAAAGTGTCAGCCATTATTATTCATATTAATATGAGCAATGTAACATGGACTCAACCATGTACAGCTATAGAAGCCGAGTGGAAGAAAAAGGTGCAAAAACAGAATGGAACATAATAGCTGTGGAACAACTTTGTAGACCTGAACAATCCCTTTAATTTGATACAACAGCTCTGGCGCACCAAAAGAGCCTTTAAATGTAAACCATATTTCATGACTCAGTTATCCATGGAGACCGTTTAAACAGCATTTTATGATCCCCAAAGTGCAGGCCCAACACCGAGACGGCTTTGATCTACCGTGAAGTCAGCTCTTCACAGATAGAAGGTCGTAATCCAAACACAGCCCTCTGAGAGCCCCCCCCCCCTGAAACATTTGTTCCATTCCAAGAAAGCAAAACAAACTGGAGATATTAATGTCTTCTGACGCTTCTGTGACATTCCGCGGCCTGTGATGGTAACACGATCCACGTTACCTTGAGGAGGATCGGGCCTGGTCTTTCCACGGACACAAAGTGAATGCTCCGGCGCAGTCAAAATTATGTGGAAAAAAGATAAACGGCGGGCGCACAGCCTTGGAGGGAAATCGGAGAGGGATCCAAGTGTTGGCCTTCATGCACTGGATGGGCAGATCTTTACATTACAAAGACATCCTGTTAAAAAGCAAACGGAGGAGCTGACGATATCGAGCGAAAGTGAGATGGATGATGTGGCGGGAGACGGGAGACAGTAGCGGAGGTGTAAACAAAAGTGCAGCTCCATATTCCTGGATCTGCTGGAGTTTGATGACTGAGATATGCAAGGACGACCGACAGAAAATGACCGTGGACATGGCAGTCAAGGTGCAAACAAAAGTGCAGCTGAACATTCCTGGATCGACGGGGGTTTGGTGATAGAGATCTGTTGGACTGACTCAGGGAGAAAGAAAGAGTCCGTGTGGAAAAACAAGAGCGTGCTACAACAGATCCTTCATGACAGACACACTTCACACAGGGACACGGCGGTGTTTTGACTCCGCTTCAGCTGACTCGCATGACTTTGAAGTTCGCGAGGACTTTGGAGACACCGCAGGGAGGATCAAGAGCGACAGCGGGGTTGGGCTCGATGTACAGTGGGTTCAGATGAGTTTCATATTCCTCTATTACTCCCCATTTCATTACGCAGCATCTTGATATTGCGTAACATTTGAATTCCAATTTTAGTGCCTTTCTAAATTATGGCCAATGTACCACAGGTGGGTGAACATTAAATTCAGGTCTGGAAACAGCAAAAATTTCGTACTATTTCTTGAATTTACCTTGGGTTTGAATTGTGTGGTGAGCATGGACATCTCCACGTTCTGACCGCGCACAGGTTTGGGCTGGCGAGGCGGGGGTGGCCTGGCGGCCTTCTGGTTGTTTCGGCACACGCAGATGAAGAAGAAAAGCAAGGCGATGGCCAGGGGGATGGTCACGCTGGGCACCAAGATCCAGAGAATCTCCATGCTGCCGCCGCTGGACTTCTCCTTATAATCTGAAACAAGAGTCACATTCAGAACCAGATCTGACGGCTACATGTTTAGTTTGGGGGCACGCTTGGGGCAAAATCTAGTTTGTCATTTTAAAGCTTGTGATGTGTTTCTTTTCTTTAGTTGTTCAATGTTTCGGTATGTACAGTCCACTCACCACAGATGGGGATGTCGCACAGCTCCATGCGCACCCGCTCGTCCAGCGTGAAACACCAGGGGGCCTCGTGCCTGTTGCCCGGGTTGCGGCAGTAGGAATGTCCCCCGTTGAGCTCGGGATAGCGGACAGCCAGGAAGGTGTGGCTGTGGGGATACTGGGAGTTCCAGGGCTGGCACTGCCGTCCTGACTTGGTCACGCTCACCGTGCCGCGGTACTCGGCTCCGCTGCTGTTGTAGCACTTGTGATCTACAGAAGAATGGAAAACAATAATAATAAGCATGTTGGACTAAGTGTGGTTGTCTTTATTGTAATGGGACAGAAAGATCGCTGAAATAGTGAGGGGCAGTGGCTACGACAGTCAAAACAACTTATCAGCCGCCATGTCCTATGACGAGTGTTGGGCAAGTCACTTTTAATTTGTAATATTTTCTTTATTAGTAGTTACAGCTTTAAAAATGTAATATGTTTGTATTACATTGTATTACATAAAAAATGTAGCTCAGTCACACTACTGCTGAGTTACTTCTGAGTCACTTTTGTGAAAATATAAATAAAAAATAGTAATAATGAGCATGAGCATTATTTTCCTTCACTATCCCCACTCGCTCTGTTTTGTTTTGACGACATTAGTTACACATAACTGCAGAACTTATACACCAGCGTCCAACAGGATTTGGTGCTGTATTTTATTTGGGCAGACTTCGTACATCAATATTAACCATTTAAATGCACTTGTAACTCAAGTTACTTCAATTGTAGTGACAAATATATTACTGTATATTGTGTAACAAATATGTTATATTCCTTAATAGTTACTGAAAAAAGTAAAATATTTGTGTGACTCGCTACTTTTGTAACACATTACTCCCAACTGATTTACTTTAGCGTCTCGGCCCACCACCTGAGATCCACTGCAGCCTACACACATGCATGGCAGGTATAGGCTACTGAAATGTAAGCACTTATTAGAAATTATTCAAAAACAATAATAATTCATAAACAAAAAAGGTAAAACTGTGCAGTAATCTACTATGATTTAAAATCAAGCTGTGTGTCTATGCACAGCCGATTACATAGAACAGCCACTGACTCTATTCAAACCAATTTGTTATTAGTTTACAGCTACAAAGTCACAGAAAGCAACATCTAGCAATGACTGTGGCTGAACATTGGTATAAAGTAAGCAAATAAATGTATTTTTCCTTTCAAAATCAATGTTTCTGAATGCACTTGTTTTGTAGACAAGCTTTGGGGGCCCCCTGAAGTGCCTCTGAGGCCCCCCAGGGGGCCCCAGACCCCAGTTTGGGAACCACTGATTGTTTTGTCTAAATAATACATTGTGAGAACAGTTTTCATTGTAGTCTGTTCTAACTTTTTACTAATGTTTGTTTCTTTTAAACTTTTCTCTTAAATTGTGTTCCTTTAAAAAAAAAGTTTTGCATTAGATTTTCTTTACTATTACACATTTTACTAAACATTTTGGCATTTGTCTGTTTCTCATAGTAACATTTAGCATTTTACAGAATATAAATTTTAAAAATTCTCCCCATTCTAATGACTGATACATGAATAAATAAATAAGGTAAATACATATTTTACAGACACACTTAGTAATGGCCTTGCTTGTTCAAACAGTCAAACTCACTCTTATTGATGGGGTCAGCCATGGGGATGCCGATCCTCAGACAGTTGGCCGCCTCTGGGCTGTCCGTCGCCGCCAGGTCGTCACAGTTGGGCAGCTTGAGCCTCTTCAGGATGATGGGGTTGGAGCGTGCGATGATGTATTCTGTTTTACACAAGTCGTTCTCCAGGATCTCACACTCGTCCTTGCACAGGTCGCGCGGCTTGTCTGTGCCCGAGCTGCGGTCACACGAGGGGAACGCGAAGTGGCACAAAGACGGGATGGCGAAAAGAGAACAGCGGTCCGATAAGTGGTTGGAGGTGCCAATCATGGTGAAGGCAGCTAAACAAAAAAAGAGACACAGTTTAAGATAGTAAGCAATATTGCAAAAAGAAACATGCTAAACCAAACCAAAACTAAACCAAACAAGTCCCACCTTAAACTATTTAGCTTTCAAAGTACCATAAGGCTCAATTGTAAACCCTGTGTAAATGAATGAATGAACTTGATTGTCATTATACAATTGTAGACTACCCTGAAAAAGGCCAAGCACCACAGGTGGTACATGCACCACAGTTTGAGAACCACGGGCTAGACTGCACAGGGTATGCACTTTCATCATGTTCACTCTTCAACCCTCAACATGAATGACTGAATGTCAGAAAACAAATTTCATACCTTAATATTTGCACTTGCTTGGCTTCTGTTTGATGGGATTAAACAATGCATTTTTAACTATTTTAACAAACCCCAAAAGCACTGAAAATGTGGAAGTCATGTTGGCCAAATTAAAAGAGAACTTCATTTGATTTCTGTGGGCTGGCACCCAAAGTGTATCCTCAAGGGGATGCTTGATATTTTGTTGATGTTGATTATATTGGTTTCATGTTTTGAGACTTTGCAATATATTTTTGGTCTCAATACATAATACATCATTATAGTATTAGATTAAAATCAATCTTAAGAATTTTTGAGAAGAAAACAAAGCATTTGTGGAGGGAGAATCTTAAATTATCCCACACTAAAATACACAATCCATAATTAGTTAGACAATGATTCAGTATAATTTGCAAACACTGTCTCACTCCCATTGAGAGAAAACGCTGAAAAAGTGGAAGCCGTACGTAATTCCTAGACAACAAGGTCACATTACTTCTCCAAACATCAAAGCTCGGTGCTGACAATGTCAGCTGCAGTTATAAGTGTATGATTCATAGTTGTACTGTACTCTTATTGCAAACACATGGCTGCGGAGAAGTCGATGTGGGGGATGAGATGCATCAACAGAAAGTGTTTTGAGTTAAGCTGGCTCTGATCCAGATCCTCCTGCAGCTTCTTATAATGCTGGACTTGGTTAAGGTGACATTATTAAAGCCAGTCTGGTTCATAGAATCTTGAGGCGATCCCATGCATGATTTATTTTCCGTTGCGAGTTAGTTTTGACCCTGAGACATACATCTTAATGTTTCCGATGTTTCCGATTAGATTTTTAAGGTTCACGACCACCTCCTGTAGCTTTGCGTGACCTCTTATCGGCTCATTTGCAAAAACATGCAAAAGACAAAGCAAAGGCAACAGGTAGGACATAATATGAAGCCCATATGTGCTTTGAACGCAATGAACTTCTTATGAACCGGCTGCCTTCAGACCAGCTACATTAATTCATGCTCACAGTGTTATTGTACAACTTCCTCAGAATAGGCCCATTAGGGTTTTCTGTTTTATGACCTCTAATGCCAAAATATAGGTACAAACCGTGCCCTGAGTAGCCTACAATAATACAAAACACATTCAAATGGAAAATATGACAGACATTTCCTGAATCCACTGAATAAAGAGACAAATGCATGTAATGTAAAAGTAAAGAACTTACCTGTGATCTGGGTCTCGATCTCGCCCTGCATCTGTAGCGACTCCACGTAGATGCTGCGGTTGCCGATGACGCGGGCGCAGGCCACGCCTCTGTACGGCTGGCAGAATCCCTCCTCGTCGAAATCATCACTAACAAGCAAAAACAAAAACAGATCATGTAACCGAAGACAACCGCGAGAATAGAGACTTTTTGAGTGAAGAAAGTCTGAGGGTTGCAGAACAAGTCTAAAACATGGAACTGCAAAGTCTGAACAGTAGGGGGCAGTCTTTGCTTACATACCTTTGTAAATGAAGCGTTATAGTTTAGTCTATGGTACACATGAAAACTGGCAAAGCAACAACACACGGGGAGCCATGACTAACTTTGTTTTTGAATGAAGCCAGTGGTCAACATCTTGATTTCAAGCAACAGTGGTAAGTTATTAAGTCACACAAAACACATTTTATTTTATTTTTATTTTTAAGAGCGGTTCCCAACTTTCTTTTTCGTCACATTTACTCAAGGTTGTTGCTGATTGGTTAGAAAGTTAATGGCTAAAACTCATCAAAGCAAAATCAGAAAAAATTAATAGTCTTTCTTTGAACATAATGTCTACGATAGGGATGAGACGATAAACAATAATATAGTTAATCGCAATAAAAAATGTGCCAATTAATCAATTGCCACATTTTTTCGATTATCGTGCTAGAAGATAATCGCAAAATCCATCAGACAACCAGTGCCGGTAACTTTGCAGGGAGTGGGTACGTCTCCATGTAGATGTGACTAAAATCAGCAGTATTTAATATTTCAGTAGATTGGTGCAGAAATAGCATTTTCTGTGTCGAGCTACTCATGAGCTGCATGTTTTGTATTGATGACAACAGTATAGTCCAAAATGTTACACAGTGCGCCTTTAAATGCTTTATGCCTCACTCAATATGACATTTACAGCAGACAATGTAGAGCAGGGGTCACCAACCTTATTTCAGCTGAGGGCTACGTTAAGAGCATTAAGTTGTTCGAGGGCTACCAGTTAAAAACAAATCCTAAAGACTTAAACGTACACTGTTCACTTATAGGATATTGACCCCATATTATATTAAAATAGCTTTATTTGAAACTCATACCGAGTCACAAGAACTGAAAAAACTGTAATTTTAAGAATTAGATTCAAGAAAATGAAGTGTTTTACACTTTAGAAAAAGTCCCAAGGGCTACTGGACATGCCCCAAAGGGCCCCTGGGTGCCCGCGGGCACCGCGTTGGTGACCCCTGATGTAGAGGAATATTGTATAATTGCCCAATCCCCATCGTTTCAGTTATTTTTTAAACCATAGGCAAATATCGTGACAATATCATTAATCGCAATTATTTTGGCCAAGATAATCGTGACCCAAAATTTCATTATCGTCCCATCCCTAGTATACCATTCAGTTTTTTTCCTATATGAAATCATTGACCCCTATAGGATTTTTTTGTAGGTTTTCAAATTCCTATTTTGATATTTTGGCCGATGTTTATTTTCCAGTTTAAAAACCAACAATCTTTCAATACTGAAGACGTGTTATGTGCCAAGCTTTGGGCGCCGCTCAAACACTCTGCCAAACTCAGCATAGGCTCTGCTTATTTACCATGATTAAATACTATACCAATGTTCCTTTCCTAATTACTCGGTTCAGAGTTCATGCAAGGGGCCGCTAGAATCCCCGAGGGGTAAAATAGTTTTGCAGCAGCAGGGCACATACCAAGTCACTTCCACACTTGTCTCTATTGCCAAACACAAACATCTTACCGCTGCACTCCCAGGCGCGAATACTTCTGAGACGTATACAAAACTTAACCAGAAAGCTGTTCGGTTTTCAGCAGTTTTCAAGTATAGCCCGGTCTTTAAATCCCTATATAACTGCGCCCAGGCCTCTTTCAGCCGCCCTCTTCTCTCACCTCATCTACACCGGGCTGCACTTGCACACGCAAACCACATGCTGAGTGGGGATCTCTCAACACTGGGAGATCTCCGGGTCACGTGCTGTGAGCCTGCAGACTTCCAGACCAGGCATGACCACAATTTATACTCAAGCATACATTTAGACCGCTGCATACAAACATACAGCAACACTGGAGCCAGGCATAAACCGGAGACACTGATTGAGAATGCATGTGTTTGCAGGGCTCCGACTATGAAGGAATGAATGAATTTATTTGGACCGTGAAAAACATCAGTGTGAGAATCCATTGCACAAAAAAGACATGTAAAGAAAATACATGTCCGAATGGGAGCGGGAAGAAGCATGGTAAATACTTCCTTATACTAAGATGTATAATCCCCTGCTTACAACTCTATCTTTACAATGCAAAACAAACACCAGCTTCCTTCAACAACTGCATTCAAAACTAGTGCTCGTGAACCTTCTATTTTTTACCCCTCATTGTTGACATTATTCATCATAAATCATTTCTTTGTTTTTTAACCTGGTGTGTAGTTTGACGTCGTTTGAGTTTTTGGTCCAATTTATTTATTCAATTTTTAACCCCACTAACAAAAGCTTTTAACTGTTGTTTTTACTTTCTTTATTTGGAAATGCAATAGCATTTTTTATTATATTTATCATTATTTTATTATAGATACTGCCCTTAGTGGATTTAGAGCTGTTTTGTAAGTGTCTCAGCACAATATTTACATTTTTTAAAAAGTATTTTCTTTTACTTTTTCACCACCTTGTATTTTACTTTCTCCTTTACTTTACTCCCTCCTTCTCTTTAAGGTTACCGAGAAAAAAAAACTATATTTTTGTTTTGGTCAAATGTAATGATCATTTATTTTGAGGAAACCACTGTCTTTATTGCTCAATTTCTATTTCGGTTGTTGATTCTCTCAAGTTGTGACTCGCACAGAACAAATTTGTATCATTAGTAGAAAGGAGTGAATTTACAAGACAAGCACTTTGCGTTTTACAGCCAGTGCGAGAACCCTTTGCCACCAGTTAACAAGATAAATATTGCAATAGACCATCAAGTAATCTATTGGTTTACAGAATAAAACATGACGTGACCTGTTGTTATTGTGAAGCACTTTGGCCGAATGTAGTCTGTTGTTTTAAAGCAACACTAAGTAACTCGTTTACCTTAGGACTAGGGTAATACAAGTGCTAATGGGATGATTGGGGGGTCTTTCATCTCCCCTTGGTGTCTCTGGCCAGAAAACCACAATTGGAACTTCGCTACCACCGGGTCGGAGCACCAATGCACACTAATGCAATCGCGAAGAAGAAGCTAACAGGCTAACGGGCAAAGCTTACCGCGGGCTAGCGCCACAGCGCCACAGTTTTTACAGCCTTTGTCTTTTCTGTCAGCGTAGTATTTACTCTTACAGACAATTAATGAGTAAAAAAATGCTACATGCTACGACACCTGCAGTGGCGCTTATGGCCTCTAGGGGCATGCGCTACTTAGTACTGCTTTAAATGTGCTATACAAATAAAACTTGAACTGAGTTGCATGAACTGACGCAGCATCTCTTTGCGGATCACAGTTTCAGCGCGGAAGTTTAGCCGTGCTAATTTATCCCAGCCGCTATAGCTTTGTAGTGTTAAAAGACACTGACACACAGCAAATGGAGCTGAAAACAAATCTGTCAAATGAGTCTCTTTTAAATGCCTGAGGGCAACAGATGCAATTTAGCTAGCTGTTAAAGGAATAGGCCACCGTTTTTACATACTGAGATATGTTCTTACCTTAGCTTTGACGAGTTCTTTAGGACCTGTCTGATCTTCCCCCGTGCCTTCAGTCACGTAAACACAGCGCAGACGGCGTTAGCATTTAGCCTCTCCCTCTCTCCTCTATAGCTCCAAAACAGGTCAAGATAGAAGCTACCAAGCTCTTCCACGTTTTCCCTCTTTAAATATGGTTACGTGAAGTGTTCCACTACAAAGTATAATTACACAAAATTAAACAATGTGGATTTTCTAAGCGGATACAAGGGGGAACTACATTGTAAGGCATAATAATACCAGGAGTAATTTGGCATCCGCACAGTAAAGTGAAGATTACTGCGCAGATTTCGAACTAGTAAGTACTAAGAACTCGTCAAAGCTAAGGTAAGAACATATGTATGTAAAGTATGTAAAAACGGTGGTCTATTCCTTTAAGCTAACCTGCTGACTCATGTGCACTGTTCTAATTCAAATAAATCAAAACGAAAAAGTGGAAAAAATGGGGAATAAGTTGAAATAGTGCCATCACTGCTACAGTTTGATGAGGAAAAAGAAAAGGAGAGAAATCAGGTGCAGGGCCTTTAAGTAGCAACTTCACACTTGACTGCTGACAGCCATTACAATTTTACAATGTGTTTACAGAGACTAATTAGCAAGCTGCCTATAAAACTCTAACAGACGCCTTTGAAGGAGCATCATAGTTGTACCAACAAGGTGACAAGAAACAAGGAGTGGAGAAGTGGATGAAGATGAAATGGAAGAAGGGATTTGAAAAGACCGCAGGCATAAGGTCACAAAGTCCCCGAGACCTCAATGCAAACACAAGTGCCTTCCCAGACAGCGGTACAAGCTAATGCTATCAAGACCATTAAGATTTGATAACATTCACAGATTAATGCGAGCTTAGGTTCACCAAATGTGTAATTTCCTACTAAAATGTGGAGACGCATAACATTAAGGGCAATGTTGCGGTGTGTCTGCAAGCAGCTTCGCACCTCTTCATCAAACCGCCGACATTTTTCCACTGGCAAAAAGCGCAATGCCCCGAGGTGAAAACGTAGTATGGGATTTTGGCTAGCATGAAAAATATGATGGTAAGAGACTTTGGGGATATGAACAATTGTGCAAGATCATTCATGGTGAGAAAGTATGAGCAGCTCCGAGAACCACATAGGACGTTTTAGGCCCGTATTGGGTGTATATACATTCTGGACGGCTTAGGTCGAGCCACACACAGACATGAAAATGACAAGGAAAACAGGCTGCGGACCACAGGGTAGCAAAATCCCCGCTGGTAAATTATAACTGCAGCCTGGCCCGAGGGACTTGACCAAAGACGAACACAGAATCCTATAGGTTTAATTTTTCCAGCCACGTTTGTAGACGGCTGAGCAACAGGTTCCATAGTTTTTTAATCCTATTCGGCACCAAAACCAGAATGAAGAGGGCACTGTGTCAAACATGAGTTATTATTACTAAACTGAGAACGGACCACATTTACATATTTAGTGCCAACAATGAGGTTATTGGGATGGGCAGGCAAACACAAAAGATCAAAGTGATACTCTGAATGTACTACAAATGTTATAAAATGTGCAAAATCATCCACCTGGTCTTGCATTTTGATTTAAAGCTAGTAATAATATATATATATAATTTTTTGTTAAGTCTCTCCTTCCCGGATCTCAGGAACTAATCAGAGTCTAGTATCCTCCCGCATTGACCAATGAGACGAGGTTTTCCTGTGAACCAGCCTGTCAGGTCCAATCAGGAGGAAGGTGGGAGGAGCTTGATCGTTTACTTTTGAAAGTGCTGCTCCTGCTCTCCTCATTTTGCAAACTAAGAGGAGCTTTGGAGTTAAAGAGGGAAGGAGTTTGATTGTGTACTTTCCAATTTCACTATCTCTCCACACTTTGCAAACTTCCAAACTATCACTTTAAGAAATGTGGTTCTTGCTCAGTGAAAAATGTCGGCAGTAATTAGGTCATTTCTCTGGGAGCTGGCCGTTTTCCCTTTACTTTTCTTCTAGATTTGGACCTTTTCCCTTCCCAGTCCCTCACCATTTTCTATCCTACTTCAGCTTTTAGATCGGTGTCGATACCTCAAATTGTTATTTTTGGCTTGTTTTGAAACATTTTTTTTTACTTCAAGAGTGTTCAAGAGGCATGCAAACGCGGAACAATGTATGAAATTCTCTCCCCACTTCAGCTCTGGATCTCCAGGGGGGTACGCGAGCTGCAGGAGCTCTCGCCCCGTGCGGCCTGTATTTGTGTAAACAGTGGATGTGTGCGCAGGACTTTATTTTACACACCAACGCCAAGGCCTTGTACTGTGTGTGCCATGTTCTAGGATAGCTAATTACAAGGAAAGACTTCTCCAAACCAGGACCAGCTATAATCCACAATAAACAGAAAGCTGAGCCCCACCGCAAAGCCTAAACAAGGTATTGTGGCTGGAAGTCGCCGACAAATGACATTCTTCCGAGCTCCGCTTTTGTTTGAAAAATGAGTTCAAATGCGATTTTTCATCATGATAAAGGGATAATAAAGAAATAAATATCATGCACACTTTATGACCTCAAAAAAAATGCATGGATGAATGAAAAGTTCCTTCCAAAGGCCTCATAAAAAGTTCCAAAATAAGACAAAGTATCCAGCTAGAACGGACACTTGTGGTAGACGTAAAAATAACAACAAAAAGAAGTACAGAGGCTGCAGAATGAAAACAAAAATGTGTCCTCGAGAACCTTTTAGCAAAACCTAGCCAAAGATAATGAAAAAGTCCATTGTTTAGTGTTCCAAAAAACGTAAAACAAACGATCAAAACAAAGACTTTGATCCTTCTTCTTCAGTGCGGTCCAGTCTGGTGAAATCCAAACTCCAGCTCTTTTGTTGCAACAATCAACAGTAAATACAGCACAAGCCATTTAGAGTGACGTTCGAAGGAGACTCGAGATGTCACACATTTCTGCTTAATATTATGACGTCCCACTGACAGAAAGGCGCCTATGGCAACCCAAGAGCTGGGGGGTTGGTCCGCCATTGGCCCGTGACCGAAGTGAGAGGGAACATCGGAGGGCAAGCGAGGGACTGCAGTCTCTCCTGGGTGCTTGTGTTACTGCTGCTACCACCGTGTTCAACAATGCCAGCCTCTGTCAGAGTAGATAGGGCGCTTCGGGACGTCCTACATGTTGATAGGGGGGCGGAGTGTTTAAAAGTCATGCACACGATCAGAGCCAAGTGACGTTCATTGAGATGTAAACCTGTTAAATGAGCTAAACTGACTATTTTCAGCTGCTTACCGCGGCTCCCTCGAAGCCCCCAGTGGTTGATCTCACCCAGTGCTAATCCATGAAGGTCCTCTGTGTTTTAGTGCACTTTTAGAGAAGCGCTCAAATGCCTTGACCCACTTACGCTCCTTTTTTTGTAAGGAGAAGACAATAAGAAGTGAGAGGTCACGATTTCGACTTGGCCTGGTGCACCCTCCGCAGGCGGCAGTGGGAATGACATGAGACACGAACGCTGAATACAGGCGTTCACATTGAGCAAATCTATGGCACCTTGAACACACTTTGAGCGCAGATCTGTTCAGAATGGATTCGGGATCGGACTATAGGGTTTCAAAATGTGTTCAGTCTCAAACTCCAGGACAAAAAGATCAAAGTGTTCAGAAGCTCAAATGACCAAAGTGAACAGCGAACTCATAACGGAGCATTTCTGTACTTTTGTCGTATGAATGATTCCATTTCCACGTGTGGTTTGCAAAAAATGTCAAACTCCGACTTTGCAACTGCTTCCACGGCTGAGGTCCTTTTATGGCAGCGGTAAATAATTCGAATCTGGAGGTATTTGTGGGCGTGCGCGTGTGCGTGTTTGAGAAAGCCCGGCTCATTGGTACGAGATGTAAATCCTGCCTTCGCCCCGGCAGAGATTTTCCGTGAGATACTCGGACACCCCGCTGGGCACCACCACTGGACTCCGTTAGGAAAGTGAGGAGGCGGCACTTTCCTGCAACAGAGCCTATCTATCCGCGCGGGCTTCATACGCGAGTGCTTGTATTTGTTTCCAATAAGCAACTGCGTCCCTCTGCCAACACACTTAATAACTTCCAGTAAGTTCGGAGTTTGTGCCCTTTATTTGCTTTACTCGGGACGCTTTAAAAAATGCTTTTGGACGTCTTCGCCTTCGACATGCGAGCTAATAAGTCTAAAGTAGCCTCCCCAATTTGTGTGCTCCCAGAATGACAGCAGAAGAGTGAACCACCAAATGACATCATCCGGTGGAACAGAGTGTACGCTGTAAGAAGAAATTGCTTGATATGGCGGGGTATGTCCAACGAGGACAGGTCACCAAGGAGGGCTAAAATTGCACTGATTGGTATAATAAAACCCACCATTTTGGACAACCCGTTTATTATCCCTAACCAAAAACTTTGAACTAATGGACATTTCCAGAGTGCATGATAATAATCGGGCAGTTTGGACAGGTATCACAATTAGTAAAGCCCATTAGAAATAGTTTAGATGTAGTAATATGAGCCCTGTGCAGAACTTTATATCGTATGAACTGAATTTTGGTGTTGCAGGAAAACAAGAAGCTGTTTTTGCATACTTCTTGCCAGTCAATATTAAGAGGTGTGTTTCCGATGTCTACGGACCATTTCTCCATTGGTAGTGTAATTTGACTTTCCCTTGTGAACAATGAGTTGATTTGGCCTAACTTTTTTTTTTTTTTGGCTTTTAGTATTTTTATTTTTGTAAGCAGTGTGGGGGAACCATTGACGATTCCACTTTTAATATGGGGTTCGAGTACGTCCCTTAATTGGAGATATTGAAAATAATATGAAGTTGGTTATATATTATAACTCGTTTTTATTTGATCAAATGTCATTAGCGCACCGTCTTGTATGACGTGGCCCACGCTCGACACTCCTTTATCTTTCCAGGGCGTAAAGAGGAATGATTTGTTATTTATTAGGAACATCGAGTTGTTCCACAGTATTGCATGGGTATTTAATGTATAGCTATATTTGAGAAACTCATTGGCTTTCCACCAGGCAGTTATAGTGGTGTTGATAGACATTGAGTTACTGAGATACTGTTGTGTTTTTTTTTGTTTTTTCTATAAGTAGCAGTTGGCTCAGATCGATGCTGGGTATAAGACTACGCTCAGCATCAAGCCATGGTGGTACTACCTGCATTGTCCAATGATGAGCCCGCCCTTTTGTCTTGGCATTTGTAAGGTAGTAAGCTTAATTCTCGCGTTTTGATCTCTCCAATAGAATTCTCTTAAGAAGTCTTGAGGAGTCACACTGAATACGCAGAATCATCCATCAACAAGGCAACACACGTGCTTCCGGTATGTTTTTCACCAGTGAGTGACACTATTGCACGATCAAAAGCTTGAAAAAGTCAGCCACAGCACGACGGCTTCTTCGGGGGCCGCCGTGACGTCACTGCGTTGGCGGCGTTGAGTCAGCAGAGGTGTCAGCCGGCCTGTCAATTAGCGAAAACGGCGCGCTAATAGGCCTCCACGACAACGCTTTACACAAACAAGCAGTGTTTGGACAGGCCCGTGTACGCACAAACAAACGGGGGCGCAGGGGGGCACACGCAGCACAATCCATTAGCGAAGGGGTCACGCGAGTTTGTGAGGGGACAGCGATCCGGTTACAGAGCATCTTAAGCAAACAGTAACAGACGCTTTTTTTTTAGACGTTTCGTACCATGCAATTATCCCAGCTTATCTTTTTAAATCCTTTGTAGCGGATTGTTAAGTTTTCCATCCGTACAGCTGCTTTCAAAGGCAGCAGTCACACACGCAGCAAAAAAAGTGTGAAAAGAGCGACGCGATTCATCCTCAAGCAATACACATTTAACAAACTTTCGACCCTCCTCCCGTTTAACAGCATTCCTCGAACACACTCCAGAAACGCTTTGAAAGATTCGCCGTGGAAATGATAATAACAGGAAAAGGTTGTTTTTTTTTTTGGAGAGCGGGGCGGCCCGGAGGTATAGCCCAGAGCCGCTCATGCACACACTATCAGCCAGACAGTGATTTACTATGGCTCATTGAGGAGATCACAGAGCCAATCAGCACGCACAAAAGGCAGACACTTAAATAGACAGGAGGACACATGTTCGGGCTGACAGGAGACTGACAGGAGACGCACGGGACGGGAGGAGACATGTCCCGGGCCCGGTGGAGCTCCCTTTCCTGATGTCTGATGACGGGATGATAAGGCAAACTGGGCCTCGTCTGCAATTATAGACTTTATTTTAATTCGAGATTATTTCATTTGCGCGTGAGTAATGCTTTAAAGATGGGTGATTTTCAAGTTGAAACATGGGTGACACTCCCAATTTAAACATAATTTAGTCAGATTAAGGTCTTTTAAGAGTCGATTTAGAGCCGACTTGAGCCAGGTGGTTTTTGGAAGGTCGAACATCTTATGAGGTGGTATTTGGAGTGAAAGATTCGATAGATACAACCAGTAAGAATGCATCTTAGAACTTCTTAACACCGAATGCATTCTCTCCCCTTTGCCTATAGGCCAGTGTAACGCCTCATTTGAAAGCTAAGACCCACAAAACTGATATTTTTCCCTGTGTTGTCGTCACTTTCTCACATTTTTCTTCATCTCATTTTTGTCAATTTTTTTGTCATGTTTTTGACACTTTTTGTTGCGTTCTCAGCGTCGTTTTCTTCTCATTCTGTGATCAGTTCAGTTGGGAGTTAAGAGGTTAAATAAAAGATACAACTACTTTGAGAATTTGCTCTGATTTGTCTGATATAAAAAGTACATAGTTCTATCATAAGCAGAAAAAATGCTGACCTTAAACCGTGTGTTTGCTTTAAAAGTTTACTTTCCTCGTCCAACTGTTGCATCATGACGGCATCCATAATATTTATATTTTCATTGTTCCAAGCATTAAATCTAATACAAAAACTGTTCAAGTGAAACAAATGTCTGCCCCCATGATAACACAGAATAATTCTGATACTTATTGATATAATACATGTTTTCCAGGCCTTATCGTAGGGGGACTTGTGGGATTGTGAAATACAGCTTGAGAAACAGAAAATACTGGAAGCTTGAAAAGAATAATCAATTATCATGGTGATCTCACCACTGCTTCTAAAAATGGCCATACAGCGTGTGTTTCCAAGAACTTCAATCCCTCCTTTCACAACTCAGATTACGCATGTAATTCAACAGGCTCCACTGTACAAATGGCTAAAGGAGTCACTTCTTTCTTAAAGCCACACCGCGTAACATTTCACAGAGCAGAAAGAATGAAGTAACAAGCATTTACTTTATTGCGGGTGTTTTATTAAAATACCTGAGCACTCTCACCTTTCCTCAGACTCGAAGTGTAACTTTGCAGTGAGCTCATCTCTGTGCAGATGTTGCTTCTTTGCTTTGACTAGACTCTAACATATGATTAAAATGATTACGTTTACTCTAAAAGGCTTTATTATCATATCCTGCAACAAAAAAGGACAGTGTTGATACATCCAGCTGCTCTATATACTCACAGCAGTACATGAAGTGCATAGTCCCGTTGTAGACTAGTCAACTGTTGACCCAAACCAGCCTAAGTATCTGGAACACCATCCCGTGTGTTCTAAATGTTTTTCTGTGGTAGGTTTTAGGGCCAAAGTTCAGGGAAGCCGCCACAGCCCTTTGGGAGCGACTACAAAACTCACACACATTCTACCAAGCCCTGACCTTGACCAAACGCGTCATGGGAGCGATTCACCGACAGGCGACGGTTCACAAGGGGTTCTGGGTAACGGGAAACAGGAAGTGTCCCGAAGCCGCGGGTGCGAAGGGCTTAGTTCATATAACGAGCTGCTGGCCGAACGCCGCCGTGTGTGGCGAGGCGCGCACTGACAGACTTATGCTTCGGCCAACACCTGAGAATATAAACCGACCTTTACGACTGATTTGGCGCTCCCATGCGAGTTTAAAGGGGTACGTTGACCTGCGACCTTTGCAGCAATTAAGTGCGAGGCATCCAGGCTCGTGAAGGGAGCGGCGGGCGAGCTCTCCGGTTTCAAACTGTGCCGAAGTGGGGAGGCAAGGCCGTGGCAAAAGGGCTCGTCCCCATAGGGCCATATTAGGACGGCTAACCCTCCGATCAATCAACACGACGCTAAAAAGAATCCACAACAAGAGGGCAATTAAGGTCCCGCCGAGAGCTTGGCCAAACACAGAGAGAGATAGGGTTTGGACAAGGGGCTGGTGTGCACAACTTGAGCCAGAGGATTAAGAAAACATTGATTTACTGCACACGGCAAAAGTCTGCTTGCATGTAAGGCCTTCTGATGATTATGATTTGGATTTAATGTGCTTTGAATAGCTACATTTAGACAAAACGATCTTTAAAAGCGGCTAAAACACAAGCCAACGTGGCGCAATGTTCATTTATGGCGTCAAAACGTTAACCGAGAGTTGTGTTTGCATTCTAAACAATTCGAGACGTGTTATTATTCAACACATTATCACTGTTGGGCAGATGAAGTGCTGTATTTGGCCAAAAACAATAGCATCCTCTCCAGTGATGAATGAGCTGCTGAGTCACTCCCCCACTGTTGTTGCCAGGTCAGGACTCCGTCACCAGACTTCTCGAGAAGGTGTGAAATGCAATCGACTTCAGCAAAACCCATGGATTGTAGGAAATGTGAAGAGATATGGCGGATCCGAGCGGGACAGTGCATTGCATATGGTGGATCAGAGTGGGACAGTGCATTGATTTACCTTAGGGGAAAGCCACACCCATTCCAAATCCAAACAGTTAAAAGGAGAAGCTTTTAAAAAAACAGTCATCCAGGGTGCTGAACCCCCTGTAATCATTTCAACAAGATTAAACGCACTATTAGACTAACTCGGTGGAGGTCATTACACGTCGCTTAGCCCGCCTACACGAACGGACGCTAACGGAAGATTCAACGCACGTGGTTAAACGGTAAATTGAATTTCCACCGGGTCTTGTCTTTATCACATCACAACTAAACATCGTTTCACCAGTGTTGACAGCGGGCTAATTCCAGGCCCCACTTACATTACCTCTAATGCCACACACAAGGAGGGAGAACCGGGGAAAACACATGCCAAATGCAACAGCGGAACACAAATACCAATAAACAATAAGACAGCAGCCACATATAGGAAAAAATACACATGCTGTGGCAAATGTGAAAGTCAAGTGAGGAAAACATAGGAGACAGAAATATACTGTAGCTAAAACATAAAACAAACACACACAAAACAAGCCAAGTTAGGATTTTCAGCTTTTTTCACTTGATTGAACGGTTGCCCTTCGTTACTACCTAGTTCTACACATCAGGTGGCAAGTTACTAACAGCATCTGTCGACGATTTTTCACAATGTACTTTTGATAACCTTACTACTTATGTACTAGGGCTGTGTTCAGTAAATACACCATAACACAACATGCACTCAAACATTCATTATTCAGCATAATAAAAACTCCATTTTGTGCACCCATAATACCCCTTGTTCTTTTTTTTTTCACATTTATTTTTTATTGAAGAGACAAATAATACAATTTTACATATTTACTTTTCTTTTCTTTTTGCTCTTCCATTTTTACATATGGAACTTGCACAAATGAAACAACAGAGAGGTGGGGTACCCTTTTGGTTTACATAGCATTGTCAACAATCAGCAGTATTTATATTTCAACTTTACGTGAAATCAGATCTTATCTTATTACATATTCTGTCCATTTTGACCAAATCCTGTAAAATGAGTCCATTTGCAGTTTCAACTGAGATGAAATTTTTTCCATGATGTAGATGTCGTGAATAATGTTGATCCAATCCTTGTTTGTTTCTTCTGGTGATGGCCTTTTTACTTGCCGCTAAGAGAATATAAAGTAGTTTCTTGTCTCCATTGTTAAGACCATCCAGTTCTATGTCACCAAAATAGGTTGCTTTGAATGATAAAGGGAATATCCTTTGTTCTTAACCTCTTAACCCCCGCCTTAGCCGAGTACATTATCTGCTGTTCGGCCTTACCCAAATCTAAACGCTTACAGCCTATAGCCTCATTTGACAGCTAAGACCTACAAAACTCATCTAAGCAAATCTTTTTCCTTGTTGCCGTAGTCGTCACTTTTTAAACTTTTTTTTTAATCGCTTCACTGCAAAAAGTAATTAACTAGATCAGTAAAAACATCTCAATTTGAGCATAATAATCCACATTTTAGTTGTTTTGACTAGTTAAGAAATTCTTGGGCATTTGTCCTGGATTATTTCACTTGTTCTGAGATGTTTCTGACTCGTTTCGATACATTTCGTCCTTATTTCAGGTCATTTTCTTTGCCAATGGGGTAAGAAAATTGGTCTTATCTCATTGGCAATTTTACTTTCTTATTTCAAGCGAGATTTACCCCAGAACTGGTCTGAAATGTCCTCAAACAAGCAAAGTAAACTCGGTCCGATCAGAAAAAAAGTGTCTAAATGAGTGAAAACCGACAAAAACAGGATACATTTCCTCAATTCAAGTCATTTAAGCCAATGCTTGATATTTACTTTTTGCAGTGTTTTTTGTCACTTTGCTGTTGCAAGTCACAAGTGAATGAACTTAATGCAGTTACTGAGATGTAAGCCACAGATTGATGGGAAAGTGGAACATAAGCAGGGTTTACAAAGGAAGTTTGTAACGCAGCTCATGGCTCCAGAAGTATTGACTTGATGAGTGAAGGAGTAACAGCACGAAGAACAGGAAAACAGAAAAACCACAATGGATATAGATATTTTTTTTTCCACCCAAGATAAAAAGTCAATGCTGCCTGCAAACCTGATGACCTTTCCTTTCCATACAGCTTAATTATGGCTTAAGTTGAGAGATGCAGCAGGACAGCGTTCATAAAAACTATTATTCATCCAAAAGTGGACTGGGAGAAGCGCTGAGGCACCGAGGGGAGAAAAAAAAGAGAATAATGAAAAAAGAAAAAAAAAAAAAAACTATTTTAGTAATAGCTTTTTCCAGCGCGGAGAGAACAGCGGTGGAGGGAGGTCGGGAGATGTTTAAACAGCCCTGACAGCCAGGGTGTAGTGTATTAATCTTTTCAAACAGAGAGAGATCCCAGTTATTATAAACACAGGCGCGCTCGGGAACAAGCTGCCGAACTGTATAAAGTCTGCGATGTCGGAATCTAAACTATGAAATTCACATGATTGCCCATTTGCTTTCACAAGGGGGAAACACGCAGGGGTTCGTATATATATCGTATATATATCTCACAAGGACTTGGAAGGTCATGTGGATAGTGTTTTTAGTGCACACATCAAGTCAGTTCATGTGCACAAAACAATGTAACTCTCCTCGTCTCCTTTGGGGTTTCCTTTCTGAGGTTCGCAAATCATCGGCCGCTGATCGTGCAGTTCGTTTATTTGTTCTGGACGCCTCAAAGAATGATAGAACGCACCAAAGAGAAAGGAGTTACAAATGTGTATAATTAAGAATCGTTTTGCCCAAATACTAACTGCACAATCATCATCAACAATAGAACAAAAAGTTTAATCGCTGCAATTGCCAAATCACAAAAAAAAAAACTGTTGGATATAGTGGTATAGCAATTATCGCTCTTGCCACACATCTTCAAAAGTCCCGGGTTCGATACCAGCTACTAGGGATGGACGATACCACATTTTTTGGAATCGATACGATACCGATACTTTTGGGGTCATTTTTGTTGATACCGATACTCATTTCATATGGGTGAATGTATTTCAATCAACATACATTTCTAAAACTGGTTGTTTTATATAATTAATTGGTCAATTAAAATTATATTACTTTAACTGATTAATTAAACACTGCTAATGTGAAATTAAATACATAAACAACATTTAAAATTAATACTTAAATGACAAATAGAACCTAAACCAGAATGATAGGACTGGCTCAGTTCAATCCTTTGCTGTTGTGACTGTTTTGGCTCAGAACAAAGAAATAAATCATCCTTTTGTGTTGATAATTGCTGCCCCGCCTGCCTTTTACATATGCAAATTAGTATCGATACTTTTTGCCCAATATCGATACTTAAAAAGTAGCCGTTTGGTATCGATATATCAATACTTTGGTATCGATCCGCCCATCCCTACCAGCTACACACTCCCACATAAAGCAACATAAGCTCTGAGGGGACTATGATGTTTGCAAGCAGCCGAGTGTTACTTGCCGTGTGTGATCCGAGCTTAAAGTTAACCCACGATAATCTCATCAGAGTCTACCACACCGAACAGCTTCCCTCACCCGATGTAATGCCACCACCCTCCCCCTTTTTCCTCAATCGCTGTTTTTCTTTGTCCCCCCCCCCCCCCCCCCTTCTGAAGGCAGAATGTATGAAGGAAGTGTGGCAGCAGCATTCAGACACAGACAGGGAAACCTCCTTGCACCGTGTTTGTTTTGCGCCTGTAAAAACAGCTGTGCGGTGATGGGGGGGGGGGACGATGGCGCTGGGTGAATCACAAGGAGGAGCGAGCTTTAGTGATTCATTGATTAGTCTAGCTCCGGCACTTTTTTCCTTGAAGTATGCCCAAAAGATTACATTGAAAGGTCTGACAGTTGAAAAGCATACAAATAATAACGTCTGTGTTCGTTTCCTTGTGATATTTCAGAAATGGTCTGAAATTGTCGACACCCTTTGCTTTTTTTTTGTAGCTAAAACAACATTGTGCAACGATTCTCAACCTCACAGAGTCTCACTTCTGGGTGCAAAAGGGATATTTACACCTCTCAGTCGTCCTAAATCTCACTCTGCCTCTTGTTCTGTTTTTCCCTCCACTTACGGGCCCCCGCTGCCGGTGCAGTAACTCAAACTTTGAGGTTGTCAGCTCTGCCTTCAGCGCCCTTCGCCCCCGCCGTAAAGTCCCCCTCGCCGCGGCCTATGTACTTAGGCAGACGAAACCAAAGGATATGAACTTTTCAGGTTGCGTTGAGCTTCTGCGATGTGGGTGGCGAGAAATGTTTCCCCCCTCAAATTTGCGAGAAATATTTGTGGTCCGAAGCGGAAGTTACTGACGGCAATGTCCCCGCTGAATCCAAAAGCCTATATTATTCTAAATCAACTCTCTTCAACACTTAATTGATGTGTTTATGTATGTTTAAGTAATCTTGTGTGTTCAGTCTGTCCTCCTCAAAACCACCAGCTGCTGTCGTGGGGTGGTTCATCCACTTTCAACAGACTCTAACCATTTCAGCGCACAAATTGCCTTTACTAAAAAGTGTGTCTTGCAAAAAGCTATAGCATTTACTGGCCTTGTCAAACTGCTTCACTACAGTCCATGCACCCTGACTTGCTTTAACCTATCTTCCACACAGCTTATAGTATGCTTTAAAACATGACATGCCAATGCTAATGAGCTAAAGAAATAAGTGTTGAATATGAAATCATATTTTTCATATGGAGGGCCGGGGTCTAAACTTTTAGGAGAAAGCAGTCGGTATGGAATTGGCACTGTAGGGCTACGATCAAGCTAGCTAGCTACACAGAGTGGAACTATCTCCTGCTTTTCGCCAAGTTTTTCCAAGTTAGTTTCACCTCTCCACATCTATAATACATTTTCAGAAGTCATGAGGCGACGCAATGGATTTTACAAGTGGCAAATGCTTCCTCAAGGTCCTCTTTCAAGAGATGCAT
Organism: Gobius niger; assembly: GCF_951799975.1. Taxonomy (NCBI): domain Eukaryota; kingdom Metazoa; phylum Chordata; class Actinopteri; order Gobiiformes; family Gobiidae; genus Gobius; species Gobius niger. The sequence continues at coordinate 25,827,556 of NC_136868.1, read as the reverse complement.
CGTCTCATAGAACTCCCAGACCAGAAACGGTGGGTGCAAGCTAGCTACCGTGAGCAAAACATTTCTCCCTCAAAACCAGTCAAACAAGCAAACTGCACCAGACCCAAGGGCCGAAGTGTAGTAGTTTATTGAGCAGTTAACATTACTTTTTTTTCTTGAAATTTCATAATTATACAGTTAAGTGGTCTAGGACTGGGGCCCGATCGATATGGATTTTTGGGGTGCGATACCGATATGAAGGTGGTTGGCATGGCCTGTAGTTGATATATCAGCCGATATTTTAAGTAATTCAATTTGATGTTCATGTTTTTTTAAATCTTTCAAATAGTCTGTAGTTAAACATGTAACTCGCTCTATTGTGGGCTGGACAAATCCTCACTCAACCACCTACAACAAGTCCAGAACGCTGCTGCACGCTTACTGACAGGGACGAGGCGGCGGGAACATATCACTCCTGTGCTGGCCTCCCATTGGCTGCCCGTCAGCTATAGAGTTGACTTTAAGATCTTGATGCTTGTGTTTAAATGTCTTCATGGATCTGCTCCTGAGTATCTCTCTGTCCGTTTATGCCCCAGTCAGATCAGTAAGGTCTGCGAGTTTGAAGCGTTTGAACGTGCCCAGGTCCCGTTTAAAGACCCGAGGAGATCGAGCGTTTAGTGTGGCTGCTCCCAAACTCTGGAACAGTCTCCCCCTAAAAGTCAGAGCCGCTCCAACCATAGAAACCTTTAAGACTGCCCTTAAAACACATCTGTTTGCGTTGGCGTTCAATTCAAGCAGAGCTGTATTATAACTCTATTGTGTGTGCTTCTCTTGTTGTTTTGTACTGTAATTTTATATTGTGTACCTGTATGTGAAGCACTTTGGGCACCTAGTGTTGTTGTAAACGTGCTATACAAATAAAGTTGACATTGACATTGACATTGACATGTATTATTACAGTGTAGAATCATTCATAGAAATATATATAATGGAGGTCGACTGACATGCCGATAGGTACCAACGATATTTTTACAAAGGTCTTGTCTATAATCCTGTGTATTATGCTTCTAAATGTGTCATTGTTGAATTGTGACAGCAGGGGGCGCTGTATATTCATGTTCAGTAAGTGTTTTTTCCGGAGGTATTGGCCGATAAAAATACTGATATCGACCGACAGCCAATATCGAAAAGTCCGAAATATCGGCCTGATACATCTGCCAGCCAAGATATCAGTTGGGCCCTACTCTGGACCCCTCCTATTGCTGTCGAAACACGCTTCGGCCAGTCCCTGATTAGTTCTTAGGGCAGACAAAGAAGACATTGAACTTTATGCCAGTTTTCGTCTAATCTGGGTAGACTCAGTAACAACAGATACGCATTTTGCATTTTGCACCCTATTGAACTGAATAGACGGACACCGCAGCAGCTGATCCACATGTGCTTCTGCGGACGGGGCGTTTGAACAGCTGGTGGAGGTGAGGTAAGCCGGCGCGGGTCATCACGTGTCATCATTAGGTGACCCAGTCTTCTTGACGCCTGCCAGCCTGATTTACAGCTAATAAGCCGGCCGTGACAGTAATGATGAGCAGCACTGATGGCGTGGCCTGCCTCCGCCGGAGCCCCTCGCAGTCAAAGGAGGCCCCTGTCCCTTTAAATGACTGCCCTGATGACTGGAGGGAGACGGCTCGGCTCGTGTTTGCCCCCGCACATTTTACAAGGGACTAAATACACAAGGAGGGTCTAATTCACTCAGGTTTAGCAGCAATGATTCAAAAGACTGTGAAGCGTTAAATTGAGGGCGGTCATTAGCGCTGCAACATGCAGAAAGTAAACAGGAAATGGGCAAAGTAGGCAACTATTTTATGTGGGCACAAGGACATTGCTCAACTAAATAAAATGTGCTGATAGTGCACAGACTATGAGGTAATGGTTATAACTGACGCAACAATACTAAATTAGTAAAGGGGGGGATGCAAATCAAGCTTTTAACCCTTTTTACAATGTTGTTCCCTCATCAAAACATATGGAGTAATTCATGCATGCCTGAGTAATCCTTCAATCTTCTGTGGGGACTCTGCAAAGTGCCCCAGTGCCTTCATTATGCTCCTCCAATTCACCCCAAGCAAACATGGGAGATAGATAGACCAATAGAAATTTGACATAAACTGTTTTAACTGCTTTAGAATATACAATTTAACATTTTCTTGTTTACTCTTACATGTCTCCTGCACTCAATACAGTCCAAATGCTTTAATGTCAACAAGAGCTCCAGTATTTCAAAGTCTCCTTTCGTTTCTTATGATGGAATGCGGCAGGAATCAAAGACATCTTAGTGGTTTTGAGGACAACATTCCCACCTCTATAGTTTGCATTCGCAGATTGTTTGAAAAGAATCGCACCCTTGTGATGAATGAGGATCATGGTTTCAATCTTTGTTTCGAATAGAACCAGTAATTACAGCGATACTGACCATAAACTAGCGAGGGCATTCTAAGGAAAATCGTTGCTAGACAACGGCCTTGTTCGCCCACAATCGACCCTGGTTTAATTTCCATCCACAGATTATTTTCTCTTTCATCTAATTACAGTACTTTTTCGACAAACTTCCACTGATGTTTGGTAGATAATCCTTTGTTTTCCCAAAGATCCAAGGGCCTCACCCTCAAAGCCAGCTGTAACTTCATCCTCTATGAAAACACACTGATACAAACAAGGCATAAACAAAGTGAAGATGAAAACAGATGTGGACAATCATATCGCTGCTAATACATTCTGCGGCGTTCCGTGAGTGGATTTAGGAGGTGTCTGATTTCCGCAGGGTGCCAGCAGCTTGACTTCACACAGCTCTTGCCTGGAACATGGCACTGGGCCGCGCCATCGGGACATTTGTGAAAGCCATCCAGGCAAACCCCGCTTTGATCCGCGCACAATCTAATAAACTTCAGAAAAACTAGAACAGCGGGGAGACATCAGAGCGAAACCAAAGCAATAGCTCGGATTTGAGGAGACGTCATTTGGCAAAACAAAACGGACAAGTGGGGGGGGGCAATGCTTTCAGTTTTACAAGATTGTGTTTTATTTGTCAGAATGATAAAAGCTTGTTTACATTAGCAAGGCAGATCAGTGGGATACCCCAAACTGTCTGGTAATCTCTACATCTCTACACAGTCAAACCTCCAAATCTCCAATGCGGGTAAATTATAAGTTATGTTATAAAGTATATAATGTATCTTTTAGTAGAGGGTCCATCCAAACGCGGGCCACACTTGAGACTACAGCCTTCCTCTCAGATGTGGACCATGTGCGACGTGATGGTGGGCCAGAAACACATCATTAAATCCTCATATCAAATATTAATTACCAGCTGCTTCACTCAGACAGGAAATAATAGGCCTGACTCATAGAAATCCCTCCACACTGAGAACAATAAGAGGGCAGATGCTGTAAGCTAGGAGAGGGCCAGATTTGATCATGTAAAATACCAAAGGGATGAGAGCCAAACTCTGTACAAAAAGGTTTTTTAGTCATGACAGAGTCTATAAAACGGTAGCTCAGTATGTGCATGTACAACACACTCTTTCCTGTACTTCACGGAACTATCTTTTCCTTTTGTTTGTCATACTCGAAGTAAGAGATTTTGTGGGCAGGAATCCTAGTGTGATGAGTGGTTCCCCCGGGCTGGGCTTTCACCATTATTTTATAGGAGGTACACAGCAAGCACATGTCTACCTTTGATTAATATGACACTGTACAGGAAGACACTAATGCCAAAACCTGCTAAGCTCTTTCGGCATTGGAGAATTTACTGTCACACCAGACAGAGTCCTACATTTTGCACCCGTGGGAGACAGCCGAGATAGACAGATAGTGCAAACTTACGTGGGACGTCCTGGCAGAGGCGTAGGGATGGGATCTGCAACAGAAGACCGGGGGGATTTTCAGCACAGGATCAACTATATTGTTACCAGATTTCTCAATCCACAGCCTGCCAACTACAAGACACCGTAAGACTTTGGGAGACATTCAGCGCCGGGCCAAATCTCCTGTAGGAAAAGCTAAGTAGGAAAATAAATGTCAAGGTTTGCAACAATAAGGGCATAGAAAAGTTCAATGTTCGTAACTTGGAGGATCTGCGGTGGTCTTCAGAGACGTGGATTGCTTTTTTTTCTCTTACCAAACTTGACGAACAGCACTCCCGTTGTCGACACCGTCCCGTGGCTGTTGGTGGCGACACACTGGAAGTATCCCGTGTCCGTGGTGTCCAGATTCCGGATCCGGAGGCGCGATCCGTACGGCATGGACCGGTAGGACACGCGGCGCGGCTCCTGCACAACCGGAGCGTCGTTTTTCAGCCACTTTACGGCGGGCAGCGGGTTGCCAGATACTCGGCAAAACAGCTCCGCCGTGTGGCCCAGCGATGTGGTGATGTTGTTCATGGGAGCTTCCAGGCGGATGAAGTAAGGTCCTGGAGAGGGGGGGAAGAACGTGAAAAACATTATTTATAAGAGTGAGAGGACAGCGAGGAAGAGGTGAAATGTGGGGATGATGCCAGTTGTCGGATTGAGATAGGAACACCGAGCTAAGCAGGGAAGATATTACCTTACACTTGGGCCAAGGGGAAATACATAAATCAAATCACACTTACTAATCTGAGCAAGAGCCAGATATGAAAATACTTGGCTCTATCAAAAACTGCACACACTACGCTTCGCACTTTATAATGCGGTTGACGCTGAAAAATCACCTAATCGGAACACGCATCTGCAAGAAGCTCTCACGTGGCTACTTTTACAAGAACAAGGTGACACTGAACCAAAGCAGAAGAAGAAGAAATCAAAATATTTCCGGATAGTGGACGGTTGGGGGCAGCGCGAGTTTGGTGGTCACAAAGAGATCTGGAGGGCCACCTAAGAGTTTAATGTGCAAAGAAAATATCGGTCTGGAAAGTTCCCCTGACCCCATCTCAGGTATGCAGAAATGCTCCCGGATCAGCCAGAGTAAACAAGGATGGAAAACACATCCAGAGGGGATCAAAACCTCCACGCAAAATGTAATGTGTACAAATGAGGATTAATGAACAACTGGAATTAGATTTCCGAAAGACTCTCGGAAAGGTAAAACGATAGCATTCACTCGCTGGTTTGTTGGAGGTGAAGATCTTGATTGAATCTAAAGCTAAGACCATTTGGCTCCGTGTGGCGTGACGGATCTTCAGAGCTATCTTTGAACAACATTTTAAAACCCCCGAATGGAAAATCCCCTAAATAATCCACTAAAAGCAACGATTGCCTTTTCCAAACAGTGCACACGGTTTATCTGCGGCTTTTGTAGACTGCTATTCTCCTGCTTATGTTGTGCACATGTGGCGAAAAAAATAAACCCCGTGCTGCTCAAGGCTAGCTGAAGAAATGAGCAAAGTTCTTGGCAGTCATGGCGAAATAAATGCTGATATTTTCACCAAACATCCCTGATCTACTACGCACCTTAACAACACAGAGGAAAGTGAAGCAGGGGCAAATGGTGGACCGCATGGGGGTTTTACGGGGAGCTCATTCCCCTCAAAGGATAAAGAAGGTAGGAGAGCGTCTCCTCCGGGTGGGAAAAGCCAGTGGGACTGTGAACAAACACGGTGCACTTCTTGAATGAGCCGTCTGGCAACCATCTGATCGTGCATGTTTGTTTGCAAATTTGTACTTTTATTTTCCTGCCACCTGTAACTGCACTTGAAGGTACTATCAAGCTGCTCAGTCTGAGGCAAGTTAATACAGATAATCCCTAAAAATAGAGGCCAATGAACAGGCTTAAAGCAACTTTGTCAATATATAGGTGGAGTCAGTGATAAATTCAACCCCTCCCAGAAGTCCAACCTTCTGTTAGAAATGATTAGTTGCTGACAAAGCCTCTTGAGGTGAGATCGCTTCTAAAACAACCCTTAACAGCTTGAGAAAGTTTTTTCCCTCATATTATATAACGTTACCCTACATTCCCAGGACAAAGGAATATCCATAATTCCTTGGTTATTGCATTTCAGGGTGAGGTACTATAGGTGCGCTGATGAGCGATGAACACATAAGTCTTGTGGAGTATTTGGACGCAGCCAGATCTCTCCTGTTCTGGCGGCTTTCTCCATACAAGGGCATTGCTGTCTCCCTCCTAATCTATGCGTCTGTCCACTGGAGTTCATTAAGAGCAGCACAGCTTCACATCGTCCCGCAGTACGATGAAGGTGACTTCATCCACAGGTAGGCTTAAAAATGCGTGAAAGAAATAGGCAGAGTTCAGAGCAGTGGGGTTTCTCTTTAGAATTAAAACGATGCCAGTGTAAACCTTTCAAAAACATCGTAGCACCGCTCAAAGATTGACAACCTTTTGTGCAACATAGTATTGGACAGTGTGTCAGCAGTAGCACCTCCATGTTAGGCCGCAGGTTCAAAAGCATCAGGCCATGAAAGTGAGTGCCAAATACATGTTGTGAAAACACATTTGTCTTGTCATGCACGGTTACATCTTCGGTTTGGCGCAGCCGTGTGCTCCTAACACAGACTTGATAATATGCGGACACTCCAGCATTTCAATATCCTCTGTAAAACCTATCATGTTACATTTTTTGTTTGCAAAGATAAAACTTTCTTTTCCCTGCCATGTAAGCTTGGGTATTTCTGCACCATAAATGAGCTCAGAAGTATAATATAAAAGACTTGGGCATGAGCCTGGGCATTCCAGTGCGAGAGACTGGAGCCTGCACATAATCGGTGTCACTCGCTCTTTTCATAACTTGTTTACTCAGCCAGTTTAAAAATCGGCTTTAATTTCTAATTCGATCTGTCTCCTCTGATTTTGTTACGAACTGCGAGTACTTAAAATGTCATGAGATAGTTGGGAGCAGAAATGACAGGAAAATAAGCAAAACAAAACAAAAAAAACGCACCCTTTGTGCTCCCACATATCATAATCAGTTTCCTTGCAAATAATCAAAGTATATGAGCATCTTTTATAACTTAAAGATCTGTTTATCTTAAGATCTGTTCATAATTGACCTCCCAAGTGCCACCAAGCCTGGATCAGGATCAAATAATGACTAAACAGAGTCTAAAAAGGGTCTAAAGTAAATATTTTAAGTAAATGGCGCACACGACAGAGGTCAGATGATTGTCCATGCACTTCATGAAAGACCTGATTTCAGCAATAACAGACCAACCATCAACACCACGTCATAATCACCCAAATCATAACATTCTGCAAGTAGTGATCCTCATGCGGACGGACTGCTGTGATGTCGCAACATTGATAATTTATACTAAGCGAAAACAGGCCCCTCTTAAAAACATATGCGTCCTGCCAAGAGCAGCGGGGTCACACAAACTGAGTGGGTTTATCGCAGTCTCATTAGCTGATGGAAAAGAAAATGTCTGCCGGAGCTGGACGCCGTGGCACTTCATTAGGAGGTAATGTAACGAGCTGTAAACGCAGTATGGGGCAGGAGGAGGCAAGAGGTTAGTTAACGTGTCGAAATAATAAGTTAGGTGAGGAACAGTTAAAAAAAAAAACAGTGAAATTGCAGTGATAGTTGATGTTTAACCTCTTAACCCCCACCTTAAGTGAGCACATTTTCTCCAGTTTGGCTTTACTCAAATCTAAAAGTTTCTTGACTGGAGCTTACAGACTATAGGCCAGTGTGGCGGCTCATTTGAAAGAACTCTAGCCTCTATTTTTTGGGATTACTTTGGAAGCACTTTTTTGTTGCTTTTTCATCCTTGTTCATGACTCTTTTTCGTTGCTATTTTGACGCTCTTTTCAAGAAGCTTTTAGATTTGGGTAATGCCGAACTGGACAAAATGTGCTCAGTTTAAGAGGTGAAAGACTCAAACTTGCAGTTTAATCAATGGCCGCTGGTTGCTCTGCTTTAAAACCACGATGCGAGGGTCCGCCATTGTCTGCCATTGCTGCATTGCGGTAAAACAAGCTAGTTTTCCATTAGAAAGCATTGCACTTTCCACACGTTTTTAAGCTACTGTAAAGCCTGGTTTCTAATTTTTGGGAACTTTCTACAGCTAGATATTGCTGCTGTGATAACGCTGGGTTAGTTACAATTAAAGGACTAGGCTGGTTTTCGTGAGAAACGTTTTAGAGATCTCGTATACTAAAGAGAGCTGGACTTTGATTGACAGGCTGTTAGCATTAAAGCTAATGGCGCGGGCTACAACCAAACTATGCACCGAGTCTACAGTGAAGATCCCGCCCTTATGCCCTTTTTAGGAACATGCTCCATCACAGTAGGGTAGGAGGAGTCTGTAAATCCGCCATGATTTCCCCCTTGAACGTGGTTATTGTGGCAAACGGGGAGGAGTGAAGAGACAGAGTTTATTAATATGATGTCTATGGGGTTAATGCTGTAAAAAAAAAAGTATTTATGGCAATTATATTACATAACAAAACAAAACAGGAAACAATTGTAATCCATGGTTATATTGCTTGTATTTTCTTGGAAAGACTTTGGAAACTGGGCGGCAAAATGTTTCATCCCTAGGCAGTTATCGCGCTGTTCCCACACGCTGTTGTTACTGCGCAGTGGAGTGTGACCAATTAATAACATCAATTTACAGGAGCACAAGCAACGGGTGATTCACCAGTGCAAAAACGTCTGCTACCGACATCATTCTGTGTAAGTGTCCCGCGCAGAGTGTTGTGAAACTGTATCCCCGTCCACAGAGCACCCCTTTAATGTGGCAGTGGGTTAAACGGAGCCCTGTCATCAAGCCTGCGTTGCCCCCGCAGTGGTTTAGTCCAATCAAACACTGCTATATGTAAACACAGCCCGCTCACACCGCCACAACAAGGCCCAGTGGACATGTTCACTATGGGACATGTTACACAATACCGCTCATTTGCACAGATCACTGGAATACAGGCTTCGGGACACCGGGCAGGGGATTGCAGGACATGCATGGATGGAGGCACAGCAGCTTTTGTTTTGTTTTTAATCTGTAAAATTATACACTCATTACACTCCAGTTTAGTTTGGTCTGCACTTCATATTCAGTCTGTCGCCCTATTACCGCTATTATCATGTGGAGAAAGAAAACTTCTGTGTTTTAAAGTCTAGACAAGTTCTTCAAAGCGTGTCATTTTTATGTTTAATTTCAATGATGACATCTTAGGCACGTGGGATATTTTCGAGACTCAAACATTATGCAATAATTTTTTTAATACAAAAATACTATATTTGAATGCCATATGGAAGAAAGAAATCAGCACACATTTCATTTCTTAAGATTTGCAAATAGTTCATCAAACAGAGATAAGAGAGTTGGACAAAATGTTCAACTTTTGAGTAAAACAAATGTGGTCAATTTCAGAAAAAAAATAATAATTGTTGAGCAGTGTCATAATTTTCCAAGAAATTTAGAGTTTGAATCCAATTTAATGCTTTTTAATGACATTTCTGCACAATTCATTTAATGACTTTGAATGTTTTTTAATGCCCCGTGAAAACACTGATGTGAAGTTATAATACAATATAGTATAGTACAGCCTGTGGACAGGTTTGGATTATTGCCATCCACATAAAGCATGTCCAAATGAAGTCCAACGTCCATTCGATTTGTATAATTTGAGGCATGCTGCAGTCTTCTCTATCAATTCAAATGAGTCCTTGCTTGGGAGACAAAACAAGCTCACCGGCGTCTACCCAATCCCATAAGAAACAGATGCTGCGTTTGAATGACAAACGTAAAATATAGTGGTTGGAACATGTGCACCGTCTGCACGATGTTTCAACAGAAAAATTAAACTGTCGGTATAATTTGTATGGTGCTTCCCTTGGCTTTATTTACGGGCTTTTAAACAAGCTAGATTGGTGCCCATAGTGATTATCTTGACTAAACTATTCAATCATCCCCCAAAATGACTGCCTTTGTTGTGGAGTGGATGTGGTGAGAGAGATAAAAAAAACATTCACCAACAAATAAAGGTCAGAGTAAATTAAGTTGTCCCGGCAGAGGGTGGAAGATGGACCTGATAGCTTGGAACGCGTTAGTGTTTCCAGGAAGATGTTGATGTGGATTAGCAGCTAAGGTGGCTACATTAGTCGATACTGTACGTTCTGCTGTTCATTTTGTGCAGTATACGCGAAAGCTGAACTCAAATCAGACCATGGAGTTTATATATGGTTCTTTGCCACTGACCTATTCTTCAAAGTCACCCAGTGCTATAACAGCTCTCCACAACCTCCAATAATGCAACAAGTTACATAGCATTGAAAAAGTACCATAGCAGTTGGCATGTGTGTGCAGTGTAGCTACTTACCATCACTAGTGGTATTCCAAGTTGCAGCAGCCACCACACTGGGGTCTTGGGGCACATCAGACCCTGAAAGCAAAAGCAAAAAGAAACCATGAGCAAAACCATTTCCCAAAACTCAAGCAAGACTCTCACTAAACTAGGCCTCGCTTCGGCTCAACACTCCACAAACACACGTGCACGCCCCCTTCCCAGTTTTTCCCCGCATGTTTTGGTGCCATGATGAATGAGTAGCAGGCAGGGAGCCAGTGAGGGGCCGTGTACTGTACATACATAAACATACATATGCAAAAACACGTATATAAACACGCATTTGTAAGTGCCCGTGGGCTGCGGTGGGAGAAGGAGAGGAGAGGGTATTGGAGTGGGGACTAGGGGGCCCTCGACTGGGGTCATGCTAATTGGGTGATAATGTGCCGTTTCACACGCGCTGCCTCTGGATTTAACAAGTGTGCGCACTGAAGCCTGTGGAACAAGACGCGGTAATAAGCTGCTCAGACCGATGCACCTGTTGGAGAAAGATACGCGGCTGGGATGGGGTACAACGAGACACTTCCCTGTATTTGCAATCCAACATTGTACATACTGTAGATGGTATGCATGGATTTTGACGGAAAACACAATATTTTTGCCTTTTCTAATAATCATTTATTGACATGCAGCTTGTCGTAAGTTCAACCAACTGCTTCCAGACAGTTGCTTAAAGCCACACTGCGGGAACCTTCCTGATTGTCGTAAAAGTCTAAACACCAACAGACATGCGGGCGAAGCCTAACGTGCTCCTGACTCCCAGATAGAAATGCCTTTTCTGCAGAGGGTTATCAAAATGAAGCATTTGGAAAAGAAACAAGAGACATTTTTCACCAACAAAAACAGAATAAAATAACTACTTGTGTTGCATGTTATTGTGTGAATTATTAAGCAGTAACGCTTTAAAGCAGTACTAAGTAACTTGTTTACCTTAATAAATCCTTTTTGTAGTCCCTATGATATGACGGGAGGGTCTTTCATCTCCCCCTGGTGTCTCTGGCCAGAAAACTACAATTGCAACTTGACTGCCACCGAACCGGAGCAACCAATACACACTAATAGAATCACGAAGAAGAAGCTAACAGTTAACGGGCAAAGCTAACTGTGGGCTAGCGCCACTTAAACAGTATTTACAGCCAAGTTTGAGTGAAAAAAATGATTTTTTTTTTATTTTTTTTTATTTATTGTGTCTTCTTATAGCTGTGTAATCTTATAGCTTCTGGACTGGAGAGCAACAGTGTAATACCTCAATTGAAAGAAAAAATATTGTAACTTTTTTTGTTGCGTTGTTGGCGCGGTTTTGTCACATTTGTGAAGTATTTTTGTCGTGTCTCTATTATGTTGCTTTTTTGACACTCTTTTGTCACTTTTTTGTTGTATCATTGTTGCTTTTCTAGCACATTTTTGTCACTTGTGGCTTTTTTTGTTTTGTTATTCTTTTGTTAATTTTTTTCCGCCGCTATTTTGACACTGTTTTCAAGAAGCTTTAAGATTTGGGTAATGCCACAATGGGGAAAGTGTGCTTGGTTCAAGTGGGGGTTAAGAGGTTAAGCAAGTTTAAAAAAATATCATATATATGCAGCAAAAGAATGCCCACAATTAAGCTGTTTTGTTTCCCTTTTGTGCAAGACACTGTTTTACACGGCACTTCTTTCTCCAAAGTTTGTTATGGTGCCAGTAAAGACTACCTCCAGACAGTGTTTTGACTGCACTGGGCCCCAAGGTGAGACACTTCTGTTCTAGGCTGATGCACTCTGGATAGCATACTTCTTAGTTGGCAAAGCACTGCAGTCGGTGGGAGGACGAAGGTCACTAAACTCATTACCGCTGAGCTAACCAAGGGTCGCGAGTTCAGGAATACACCATACATCGCAGACAGTACAGATTCTAAGGGAAAATCTCTATCTATATCTTTGCATGTCTGCCTTATGGTAAGAACCGCTTAAGCCATATCTGGGATGAATTGGAAGGTAATTTTCGGATTAGCTTTGTAATGTAATGCGGTAACACAAGGAAGCAATTGCATCGGAGCAGTTTGTTAACGAGAGTCTTAAAAATAGCGGCACAAGTCAGATTGAATTAGCGGTTGTTGACGTTGCGGTTTGTGTCCATTAATTAAATGATGATCCTAATTCAGATCATTCACCATATGGTAAAAGGAGGCCTGTGGTGCGCGGTGGGATTTTTCTACAATTAAGAGTGAAGGCTGATGTTGTTAGAATAGTACAGTGTAATCAGGATCATTTCGGTGAGTTGTAGTGAGTCCAAATACTGTTATGCATACGAAACTACCACTGTCGGCCATCACTACAGCTGCAACAATTAAAAACACTTCACAGTTCATAAAAAAACACATTTCAATATCATGTGTCTTAACCACCAAAAAGTAAATAATAGAGGTTGTCTGTTTAACTGGGCACTGAGGACTTGTAATGCAATTTCCTCATAAAATCCCATTTCATTTTATGATCATCAGTCTAAGTCCATATTTCATGCAGCTGCTGTGGCCAAGACGACTTTTAGCCGCTTGTCTACATTTCACATAACAGTCACTGTAACCTTCCCCAGACTCTTTTTGCTCCGATACCATCTCTCCTCATTGGTTTTATATTAGAATGGCCATTATCTCAACTGTCAAAAATGCTGAACTCAATTTCCCTCCGAGCGGCTTCAAAGGGAAAGTTACACAGCCCTCATCTGAAAGTTGTGCATACGGTTTCCATTGGCTGTCAGAGGGGATATGTTCAAACGTCCTGGGACATTTGGTTATTGGCCCGAGAGCAGCCGTCACCGGAGTGGACTGGACAATGGACGCAGCGTTTAGATTGGCAAACCTTATTCTTTTGGAAATTTGGATCCGAAAAGTTTCATTTGAAAAAGCTGCACAATGGAGATCTCCGAGTGTAAGCAAAACAAGGCACAAAACCTAAGCCTAATGTGAATGTAACTTTACGCATGCATTGACATTTGTGCTTCCTTCATGCTTTTTCATTTAGCTCCACAAACGAATATATTCCACGGTGGTGAGCGATGAACCATTCTGTCCTAGTCAGAAAGCTCCTCTTAAGACATGGACAGGCACTTCTTTCCACAATAGCTGTAAAAACGAGCCACAAATAAAGAAACGTGGCGGTCGTGCAGTTAAATCTTTTCACACACACAGTTCCATGAGAGCTGCCTGTGATCGGCATCCAGCTGCATTTGGCTGCTGATGATAAAAATCACACTGGGACATGAGCTTAGCCCCGAGACGCCGCAAAACGCGCAGTGACTTAAGCCGTCACTGCAGCATATGGGGAATGGTGCGGATGAAGACGAGTCGAGTGCACAAAGACGCCCCGAGTTTCTCTGACTGGCCGTTTTGCCGTGTCAGTCGCGCCCCATCTGAACTCAGGAGATGACGCTACACAGCCTTTGTATAGAGTAGCGTAGCAGCGTCGGCGAAATTCTCCCACCATTATTAGGGCCTTTCCCGGGATCCTCCTCCAGCTTCAGTTAACTGGAGAAGTGACCTCACTGTGGGGTCGTCTGGAAGCGCATTCAACCCACCATTTTCACAACGTTGCTTTGTCAAGGCGGCGCATCAACCACTCGTAAGATGGATCACCGGAGATAAGGAAACGTCTGAAAGGGCCCGAACTTCCCCACTGCAATTTCCTCGCTAACAACCGCCGTTTCATGTCCTATTTGTTTCTGTGGCCTAAAAGGAAGCATTAAGGCACTTATGCGAACATCTCCTCACTTGTGCCCCACCAAAAGAATAAACAATAAATCACGAAGTCCCCCAAAAAGCCGCGCTCGAGATCCGCCCGGGGTTCCAACTGCCTAAATGACTTATTACGGCAAATGGGATTACGGCTGGAAAACCATCGGAAAGTTACCATGCTGGCGTATGCGCAGGGATTTCAGAGAATCAAAGCAATCCTTGCCAAAAAAAAAAAGAAGAAAAAAAAAAAGAGTTAAGGATAGGTTGTAGAATAGGGATAAATATAGGATTGAAGACATGGAAAAAAAGAAGACAAGTAAACTATAGGAGGGGAGCTAAGACCAGTGTGAAGGGTGTCGTAAAATATGCTTTTTAAGAATCGGGCGGCTTTCCCACAGTGCAAAGTGATGGTTTGTGTTGGCCAGACAGTTTATATGCACTCTCATTTAAAGAACTGGAGAAATATACAAGCTGGACTTCACAGGGACTGACTCGTGGACTACTGACAGATGGGGAGTCACTGTGTGTTTTATAGGACAAAAGAAACATTGGAAAACCCATATCTGGTTTCATAGTTTTGTGAAAGTCTGGATTAAATAAAGAAAATGTGGTATATTAACACAATAACATATGCTATTTTAGTAACTGTGGCGCACAATCCAAAGATGGAACCATTTTGTTTGCTTTACCTTTAACACTTTACAACTTTTTAACTTAACACAATCTCTGAGTGTAGGAAAGAGATTGTGTCACAATGTGTAGATTTGTGTCTCAATGTTTGGATGGAGTGCCCTCCGCTGGCAACAGGGGTAATTACACATGCTAAAAACAATAGACAAACCTTTTCAGACAAAGGCAGGCTAACAAATCAGTGTGCCGTGATAAATGGCTGACTGGTTGGTTGATGGGCTTTAAAAAATGCGGCCATTTTGCCCCATGCACCCCATCGCCCCCAGATTGGATCTCTTACACAACATAATCCAGGAAGGAAAGTAAAGTAAAGTGTGAATGATGTTTTTGATGTAAATTTAGGGTTTATCGTTCTCTGCACTGCCACCTCCATTATAAGAATGCCTGAGTTAAAATAAAGGCTCTGATACAAGTGTGTGTTTTTTTTCCCATAGCTGCACCTGTGAGGAGCTAAGTGTGTGCAGGTGTTTGTTCCCAGGTTCCACTCAAGCGTAAAGCACTCCCACATCAGCGAAACGGCATCACAGACTAAAAAGAACAGAGGTGAATACAGGCCAGGCTCCCCCCCCCCCACCCCCACTCAGCCAGTGATGTAACACAAGAGGAGTACAATTGCAGGGGTCAATATAAGAGGAAAGGATGCTGCATGCGAGGGCTTTCTTCAGTCCCAACAATGGGCAAAAAAAAGGAGTAAGAAAAAGAATATCAAGTTGCAACATACTTACACAAAACACAGTTAACAAAGCAGACAATGGTTTGAGCGTGTTTGGGAGCTTTTTGCAAAGTTGTTGGAGAAACAAGAGCAGAAAGAAATCCTGGACTTTAATATGTAATCACTATACTTGGAGAGATATTACGCTCTCAGTAGCAAGCCAACATAGGGCGGGGGGGGAAAGGAATAAGTTTGCATTACCAAAACTTGCATGAGCATGTAGGAGGAAACCCGAGAGTACCAAAAAAGCCTATGCAGCACAGAGCATGCACTGTTCACACAAATAATATTGCCAAGGCTTGGAAATAAACTCTTGTTAGGATTTATGTGCAATAAATCTGATTTCACCCGGATCTATTACAAGGGAGAATTCGCTACACTTTGAGATTGTTAGTTTGTATTAATCACGGGAGTTTAAAGCTTCTGGGGCTGGTATGAGCGCTCCTCCATGCTGGGCCTTGAGGTCTGCAGATGTTTCGGTCAAATGCCGTGCACTTTCTTGGGGTAGCAGGTTAATTAATGACCCCTTGTTGACTCTGTAACGCAACGCAGCCCGACTGATGGTTAAGGACTGGTTAGGACCATTTTGGGTGAGGCTCCCCCTTCGGCTCTGGTTACGGGCGATGTAAGCACACATACGAGGAATGCGTGCAACTATGTTACCACCAACAGTGCCGCTCATCAGTTTCATCTGACAGTCCGGTGCATGTGTGTGAGCGAGTGAGAGGGCACTCGGCTTACGGTAAACCTGATAGCTTCAAGGAGATGGTTAGATAAAGGCTCAAGAGGTTGACGTAATGTTCAGAGGCCGTGGTTCTTTAGCCCGAGAGTGACTGCGGAGTGCTAATGCCGTCGTCACGCCTCACTGTAAGCGTGTCACTGCACCGAAGAAACACAACAGGGGCTTAGTTCTTCTATAAAGTCAAAATATGTAATCTAAGTAACTGGTTTACCTTAATAAATCATTTCTCTGGGGGTAATACAAGCGTTAATGGGATGATTGGGGGTCATACATCTCCCCCTGGTGTCTCTGGCCAGAAAAACACCCTTGCAATTTCCCTGCCTCTGGGTCGGAGGCGCAATACACACTAATAGAATCACGAAGGAGAAGCTAACAGGCTAATGGGCAAAGCTAACTGCAACTTTACAGCCAAGTTTGAGTGAAAAAAAATTATCTATTGTGTCATTGAGTTGTGGCACAATGTACAATATCCCTCTGCCTTTGTATTTTCTGTCAGCGTAATATTTACTCTCACGCAACATGCTTTGACACCTGCAGTGGTGCTTGTGGCCTCTAGGGGCATGAGTTACTTAGTTCTGCTTTAAATTGTACTAAAATCAGTTAAGACGTGGTCAAAACTCTGCTGTGGTTCAGGGGGCATGAGACAACATTTTTATGGATTGGCCACCGCAGAGTCCAGTCCAGTCTTTGGAATGTGCTCTCCCAAACGTATGCGACACTGAATCTTTGGACATTGCAGAAGCATGTTGTAATCAAAGCTAACTTTTTCGTTACAGGCAGTGTACTTACATGACATAGAGGAAGAATGTTTATTCTAGCATTACCCATCCATCCCATGCATCATGTGTGACTGCTCATAGGCAGGGTTGGGTATTTTCGAGATTTTAAACTTTTAAACGAAAGCAGTTGCAAAGGTCAGCGGTTCGAATCGTGACTCCGACTGGTGCTTGCTGTCATTGCGTTTTTGGCACTTCCTCCACCTTTCCCATGTATGAATGAAGATTGTTCCAATACCAATACTGGTGTCCAATACCCACAAATGGCAGCCACTACTGCGTTCCGTGTAAGGCTAAGGCTACAGCTTGCTATTTAGCGAGCTGGAGAGGCATTGCGGGGTCTAAATTCTCAAATAGTCACACAGAAAGTGTTCAAGTTACCCCTGTGATGCCTTCATTTGGTTTTTGAGAGAAATAAAAAACGTTGGCAGAATCGAGCAGCGTATTCGACTTGCAACAAACAGCTCAACTACCAACATACTCCTCCTTCCTCTCTGTCTGGTGAAGATTTAAGACTGTCATGATGCAAAGCCAGTCTGCCTGTCTTTCTGTCCACATGCGAGACAAGAATACGGCGGTGTTGTTTGGCTTTTTCGACGTGGCTTCACTGTAAAGCCAGTATCCCATAAGCTAACAGTGCGCATGGTGAGAATGCCTTGCGCCAGGCCTCAGCACTCATGTGTGCGGGGCAGAGGTATGCGCATGTCCAGGTGTAGACATGCGCTCTGTTGCAGAGGGCTCACCGCTGACAGTCCAGATTCCTTTGGGAAGACAGATCCATCAAAGAGGCCCACATGGATTCTCAGATCTCCGGGATAAAGCTCCAGATGAACAACATGACATGGGCTTAGATGTCATGGGGCACAGTCGATTCCAAAACTATTAAGATGTATGTACGCAATGTTCCTGGTTTGGCATGGAGTGTGATCGTTCTTCGGCGTGACATACAGGTGTTGGCAGGGAGGTATGTAGGTCAGAAATTGATAAGAGGTACAGTCACTGAGCCCATTGATGGTCAAGGAGGGAAGTACAAGTTCTAGTGTTTACATTGGACAGTTGAATTTCAGTCTATAGCGTTCAACACAGACAACAGTTAACATAAACTATAGAACAAAGCCAATAGTATTAGCAGGGTTTAAATGAGCAGGGCTTGATCACAAGTGAATTTAACTTCAACACAAAACAATGGCATAAAATACCCCTTACTTTAGGCATTTCAAACAGGCAATGAGATGCATGCCTCTTGTTTATAATTAGAGAGTGTGAGAGAGGGACTGACAAGCTCCTCGACACGTTCAAAATGGTCACAGTGAACTGCATCTTAAATCAGGAATACAAAGAAACGCAATTTGATGTTTTTCCTAAATCATTCTGTCCTCTTTTCAATCTTCAGCCAGGCTCATGAAATATGAGAATAGGCCTAAAGCCAGTAAATACAACTCAACATTCTTAATTGCGTTACAACCCCATACCCAGAAGTTGTCTGTGCGGCCAAACTGCCATGTGCCTGCCACAGGCCTGATTGCTGACGTCTGCTGCAGAAGATAAAGTGTGTAAGAGATGCTTCTGAGAAGCTGGTGTGAGACATCATGTCTCCATCAACTGATGTCTGCAGCACTCTCCACAACAGGGCTGTAAAAGGACAGGGCAACTGTCTCCAAGCCAGCAACAAATCAAGGGACAGGGGAACAGACGGAGACATGGGTGGCAGTTGAGGGTGGAAATACATGCCAGGATTTAGATTATTCTAGATACAGTATGTCGTCAGCTAGAGCCATCTTCCTCATCAGGATAAATATATATTGCACTTTTATACCTACTGGGCATTGACAGCACACTTTTATATCAATAAAACAATTGACACATTCAGTCCCCCAGTTACTCATTCTGCTATGGACAAGGGGCGAATGTTTTACCCCAAAGACACAATGACAGCGGGACTACATTAACACTTGTACGGCTTTTTTACAGTCCAATAAAACGATGTATAAAATATGTATTTTTGCTACATGTTTCTGACATCAAAGTGCATGACTCAGAGCAAACCCAAACCTCAGGGCCATTATGGCACACTTCCCCGTCAGTCACACACTCTGTGCCACAGGAGCCTCTTCTGTCCTGGGACTAGAACAGAAGCTGTGGCATTCCTTTGCTTGTTTATGCCATTTCATCTTAACCCTAAGACTTGTTTAGAAATGTTTACCAAACCTAATGAGGAAGCCTGTATGAAGAGGCACTGACTGATGAGCTAGAGAGCTAAATATTAAGATGCATTTGCAGCTATATTCTACAATAGCAGATGGGAAAAATGTATTGCCGGACAAACTCTATGCCATCAACATGACTTATATGTTGGTCAAAAAGTCCTCCACACCCCTTTTCCTTGTACATTAAAAAGTAACTGATCCAGCTAATGCGTCAAACATGCACAGCTTACTTAAAGCACATGTGATGAAGTTAGCTCCGTCCTGTTCAGTATATAAGATTTCCTCCACGACATAAACGGAGTATTTAAAATCAATTGTCTCCAAAAAGGATAACAAGGAGTAATGCTGTTCACACATGTGTGCTGCACTGCGGTGATGGAGGGTCCAGGAGGCTTTGGGAAGGAGAAGATTCATCAAAACTGGTCGGGTCTTGGTACGAAACCTCTGTAGATATAATGGGTGAAGCAGATGGAAACAAAGGATGTGAGGCCTGCATGTGTGCGAGGACATCTAAGACCAGGAGACACCTGCACTGGAGAAGACGGGCATGGCGGATACATTAGTGACTGTGTATGGGAAGGTATTAGTATGCGGTTTTATCTCAATTGCTCCTAATAACATAATGAAACTCACAAGAAAGTCTTTCTTTTATCAATAATATCAGTTAAGATACACATTATGTAGTATGGCATGTGTATGGTTTGGTTGTAGATGGACAGGTGCAACAGAAAGTGAAACAATGACAGACTTGTGAAGTAAATCATTTCGCCACGTACTTTGCCAGCCTCAGCCTGGTGGCATCAACTGAATGTCTTTAAAAAACAAATGGGAAGTAAGCACAATCACCATACCAGTGTGACATTTGTGTTGTTTTTTCGGCACATATTAAAGTAAATTGCATAAATGAAAAAGATCTGGAAATACTTTAGAAATGATTTGCTCTTAAATAGTAATAAAAGGACATTCGAACATGACTGTTTGAGATGCATAGTTCATGGATGCAACCATTTATCAACTTTGGCAATAGAAATCGAGAATTCTTCATGGTTAAGAGACATTTCAATGCCGGGTGGATCATCATCTTGTACTTTCCATCGACTTCAACTGCACACTGATTACCAAAACACTTGCACTCATCACCGTGGCCCGCAAACAGAGAAAAACTTTGAAAGGGCACAATGTGGGAGGATTTAGCTCCAGTCTGGCTTCTATTACAGTGCGCTAAATACTACAGAGAGAAGACACAGGATGATCTGACTTTTTGGCAATTCCTGTGCCAGCTGAGTAGAGGAGTGGTGAGTGCGGGGGCTGACTAAGCACACCTTTGTAAAGCGCCCGGCGGCTCAGTTCTCCAAATATAGTCTCACATCACCTCCAATAAACCCAGCTGTCTCAAAACAAACGGGTGGAGAAGAGGAGAAAATGATGCATCAAAAAGACCAGAATACTGACTGAGTTTTTTATTTCTTTCCGTCTCTAAAGATCACCGGTTTGCTAGTGATATTTTTTAGCCCTATATGCATCAAGTACTAGGGCTTTATCAGACTAGTGGACGTCTGTGGCACTCGTTGACTTCACTGAGAGCCATTTGCTGTGGACCTCGGATGCACGAGGAGGACGAGGAGAATGGGGCTGGAGGAGAGAGGAGTGGCAAGAGAAATGGAGGAGGAGAGATTGGAGAGGTAAGACCTTAGGCTATTGTGCCGCAAGTAGTTTCAAGTTTTAAAAATACTTTGATAACTTTTCCATGACTTGAATAATATGCCATTGCAGCATATTCTCGTTCACTTTCCTTTAGAATCCTTCATTTAGATATCTGAGTCCGTCTCCTGGCAGCAGTAAGTAGTAAAGCATTTGGAAGAGAGAAGACAAAAATGCCATTTGTTAAACATTACATTCCTAAATGATTAATGGTTTGATGTGAAATCAAAATTCTGAAGATCAAAACCCTGATTTAAAATTAAACACTGTATTACGTAGTTTTGGTCCTTACATGGGTTTTGTGCTACATAGTGGAGGATTTTGGTGAAATGCTACAATGGCACTGTATTGGGAAACATCTTGTATTTTGCCAGTAACCATGGATGTGCAGCAAACAATGGACGACAATAGTGGGAGAAATTAGTCAGAAATTGAACTTCACTCTGGGAGTAGTTTTTAATGTGGCAAAACGTTTCACTTGGAAGCAGGAACGGGAGGATGCAAAACTGATTCTTAAAGGAATAGGCCACCGTTTTTATATACTAAGATATGTTCTTACCTCACTTTAGTCGAGTTAATATATCCCCGTCTGGTCATTGTCCGCGCGCTCTGTCACGCAAACGGAGCACATACGCAGCCTCTCCCATATGTGACATAGCTCCGAAAAAGCTCACGATAGAAGCTACCAAGCTCTTCCACGTGTTCCCTATTTAAATAAAGTTACGTGAAGTGTTTTCATGCGAAGTATATTTACACAGAAATGTAACGTGTCGATTTTATAAGCAAATAAAAAGGGGGACTTTATTGTGAGGCGTAATGATACGAGGAGTAAAACGTCCGCGCAGTAACTCCTAAAGGTTATTGACGGAAGTGAGCGGGGGAAGTCTTTAGGAGTTACTACGCGGACGTTTTACTCCTCGTATCATTACGCCTCACAATAAAGTCCCCCTTTTTATTTGCTTATAAAATCGACACGTTACATTTCTGTGTAAATATACTTCGCATGAAAACACTTCACGTAACTTTATTTAAATAGGGAACACGTGGAAGAGCTTGGTAGCTTCTATCGTGAGCTTTTTCGGAGCTATGTCACATATGGGAGAGGCTGCGTATGTGCTCCGTTTGCGTGACAGAGCGCGCGGACAATGACCAGACGGGGATATATTAACTCGACTAAAGTGAGGTAAGAACATATCTTAGTATATAAAAACGGTGGCCTATTCCTTTAAGTGTCGAGAAATGCTTGATGAGAGAGCAAAAGCAAAAAAGTGTTGTTGTTGATCATTGGCCAGTGCGCTCCCATTCCACAAAAGGCATTGTGTAAACCAAAGTGCAAAGATGAGGAAAAAGTTCAGCAGCAACAGTGGCCAATAAATACATTTCCTTCTATTGTATTGTGGATGGTGCCATGTGTGTCATTTAGACATCAGGCCCCTGTTATCACAATCAGAGACAACGTTATATAGCCTCTCAGATATTACACGTTATGCGTCGCTATGCATGTGTTAGAATTGGCAGCGGGCCGGTGCGTGCTGGCGTTGGTTAGGCGGGGCTCCTCCTCACCCCAGTGGCGCAGTGAGTGCAGCGGCGGCGGCGGCGGCAGAGAGGGGCTGTAATTGGGGACATATGCCTGTGTCAACCCCCCTCCTCTGTGAGCCTCCGTCTTTAGGTCAAAGCGGCAGGAAGATCAAATGCTCCTCTTTAGCGGAGCATTCCTCGATAAAACAACAAGCCGGCAAGAGAGGGGAAAAGAAAGGAAATCACAGAGATGAGTGGAGACAGGCAGAAAGAAGAGACAGGTGGGAGACAGTGGACGCATATGGAACATGTTTGGAGTAATATCACAGGTCTCCAATGACCGGCTTCGACTCGAATCATGTATTGTCTCGGCCACTTTTCCCGTCCATCAGCGACGAAATTCTGCTTTTGTTGTTTTAACTTCATTATGTTCCAGAACGACAAGTGATGAGTTACATTTCATGGGCTCTTATTTTGCAAGTACGAAGCAAATTTGGAGCTTTTAACCATGTTATAACGCTACACCCCCCTCAAAAAACAACCCGTGTTATTTAGTTTATCCTGCACATGTTTCAGTAATCCTCCACGGTCTGTCATTCTCTCCCTTCCACACTCAAAACAACATAAAGCTCTCTTCCCCGCCCTGAATGAAACACGTTTGCTGATGCCATTGCTTCCCCTGAACATTTTGCACGGCCGCTCTTGTAGCTAGAGCAATAGGGAAGGAGTGCGCCCTCTGCTGGCACTTTGTATAGCTACATTTTACAACATCTTTATACCAAGGGGTATTTTTAAGACACATATATTAGAAATGATACAACAAACAAAATATCAAAGCGTAAAAATGCCTGAATAAATCATAGTTACTACTACTATACTTTTGGAGATTAACTAATGTACAGTAGAATGAGAACTTTACTTTTCTGTTTTCTTCCTGTGCTCATCTTCTGTCCACTTTGGTTGTGTCGTTGCCATAATTGAAGTCCAGTCCAGACGAATATTCAAATCTCTACCGCAGCAATATACTCTTTCCAAAATTTCTACCCACCTCTGCGAGAAATCTCCCGGCTAAGCACATACTGTATATACATGTTGGCCAGGGCGCTGGGCATTACGTAGTGTCTTTTCAAAGCAATAAAAGCATGATGGGCTAAGGTCTGGTTCTTGCTAACATAAACACTCCTGCTTCCCTTCAAAAGACACGGGAGAGCTAAAGTAGGGGCTGAGAAATGGGCCGCCTGGCTACCGAAGGTCCGCTCTTAACGGGGATCGGCGCTGACTTATGACCGCGCCACAGTGGACGGGATCCCCGAGTTATTGCATGCTTTGTCATGAGCCAATATTCCATCCATCAAACACAAAGGATGGAGGAGAAGCGTTCACACTTCAGTCCGAAGCTTTGATGACATAATTGGCGCGCGACTGGCACAAGTTTGAGAGACTTTCTTTTCTTTAACGAACAAAATGTGCTAATGGTATCAGACAGCAGTTGAAGGGGAATGGCTAGAATGAACAGAATCCAGAGCTAAAATGAAATATTCCAACAACACTTCCAATTAAGTGCAAAGTGAAAGCAGGAAATGGAAAGGAATATCAGACACAGCAGCGATAAATTCACAATAGTTAAACTCCCTGACAGATTCTTTGGCATTGGAAGCCTGGATGTTGTTTGGCTGGAGGGAGAGGCTGGACTGTGTCAGCTGCACATCTGGTGGACGCTCCGGGTTATAAACTATGGGCCTGGGTTATGGACTATAGGCTAGCCCGGCCCTTCTGTCTGCGTGTGATTATATCAAACGGAGCCTTTGAACTGGAGAGCCACTGCTGACACTCTGCAGAACTCCGGCACCTGGGTCACTCCCAACATGAGGAGGACAGCACCGGGTGAGCTGCTGTCAGTGCCTGGATGCTGCACACATGTTCAGGAGCTGAGACAGTGTAAAGGTTCACAGAAGGAAGAAGCAGAAGCTACATGTTTAGCCCATATTTTAAACCGAAGTTGTAATATTCCAAGAACTTCATTATTGACGATACACCATAACTCATGTAGGCTGTTGAGTACTTACAAAATACTCATCTGCAACTCGATGTATTTGATGTGTATGTGTGTTCCAAAGAGAAGTAGTCCAAGTCAAAAAGGGGCTTAGCAAAAAACGTGCAAGCCAGCTGGACCCAACATAGCTTAAGTCCATCCATCATCACTTTGTCAAGATAAAGCTCTGCTACATATTGGAGAAAATCTGCACAGCATTTGGATCTATTTTTTTTTTATATAATGGGGGCATACTACTGGAGCAAATAATATGCATTGGGAGGGTGGTTCTCCAAGCCTTCTACGTACTTCAAGAAGGGAAAAGGATTATCTGCCAAATATTAAAGCAGAACTAAATAACGCATGCCCCTAGAGGCCATGAGCGCCACTGCAGGTCGTAGCATGTATTTTTATTCATTAATTGTCCGTGAAAGAAAATACTACGACGACAGGAAAGGAGATCTTTTTTTTTTCACTCAAACTTGTCCCGTTAGCCTGTTAGCTTCTTCTTCGTAATTCTGCATATTAGTACGTATTGCGTCTCCGACCCGAAGGCAGGGAAATTGCAAGGGTGGTTCCTGCCAGAGACACCAGAGGGAGATTAAAGACCCCCCAATCATTCCATTAACACTTGTATTACCCCCAGAGGGACTATGGAAAGGATATATTAAGGTAAACTAATTCTAGAAAATTAAAATGAAATGTTTAAAAATCTGAAATAGGTTTTTTGCCAGTTGCCATGAAACCATGAAAGGACGAGGCAGTCCTAACTCATTTCGAGCTCTTCACAAACTGACACAAATATCTTGTCTCGGTTGTTTCCATGAATTAACTTTGTGCACGTTTCAGATTAAACTTAACTGCCCCATTCAACAATTCAGCAACACATACTTTTCTCACTTAAAATAAAATGCAGACGGGTCACCTCTGTCTTCATGTACCCGCACTGGTCTCTAGCGGGTGAGGTATTTTAAATATAGTCGGGAAAGGATGTGCCCCCTCAAAGTATATTATGATTACGCCCTCAGATGACAGTGTAGCTTCCACATGTGAAGACACGGAGCTAAAGTCTGAAAACAGTTCAGTTGTCAACACGTGTAATACTGTAGAGTGTCGTGCAATGTAGCTCGTTTCTCTATGGGTCTAAGAAAGCATACACCTCTGTGAAATGACCATCGAATTAATTAATCACACTAACAGTGTAAACTTTACCCACCATTGGGTCAAAATTACTTGCAGACTCGACTTTTTGCGCCGTTCCAAAAGCCCTATTACTTCTTCTTTGTTTGACTCAGCTGCGAATTGAGCTCTGGCCCCTTGCACATTCTTTCATTACTCTGCAGTCCACGCTAGACCCTGCCAGAGAGATCCGAAGTGTCCACACTTCACTTACTTTGATTGTTTTTGGTAGAAACTGCTATTCGGGCTCGGGCTCCATTACGGCTGCACAGCACGACTCGCATGCGCTACATAGACTGGTTTGTGGATTTGCGTTCTCTTGTTTATAATGAGCGCGCATAGTTCTGATGTTTGCAATTTAAATTTAATATGCTGCATGAGTGATGATGGCACGCATTTTCTATTGTTTAGGGGCCACAAAGTCTGCTAGTAAAATGTAGATATTTAAATCAACTTTTTTTTCATTATGCGTAATGTGACCTGGAAATGATTTCTGCTGAGAATCTATATGATAAAGCAGATCAACCGTTTATCCTGTGAGCTACTTTTACATCAGAAAAATGAGACGTCATTATCCAGGAAAGTGTGTGTAAATATATTTTTGTAACATTACGACTTCACACCAGAACCAAAATGTCTGCAGGTGGTGTCCATCATGCTGAAAAAAAAAGAATTCAAAAACTGTATTCAAGTTTATGTAGAAATTAATACAGCTTTTGGTAAAAATGAAGTTAAGCCTTGTGTGCTCATATGGCTAGGTATATGTTATTAGATCCCCATGGAATGGTGAGGACATATTATAGCTCACAGATTAGTTTTAGATTGGATATTGTGCAAGTTTGCTCAGTCGTGGGCCGTTTTTTGTCATCGTTAAATGATGGAGGTCCAAACCTCTGCACATACATTAACCCAAACTCAAGATTTGTACAAATGGTGGTTCCTTACATAGAACAGGGTGGTGTTGTGGTCCTGTTTAGATTGCTGTTGTATGGAGGCATATTTCTCAAAATCCTTATGGAGGCCATAGGAGCCATGTTGGCCGGATTTGGCCCACTGGCTTGACATTGCTACCCCTGTTTAAAATAAATTGGGGATGACTCATGTAAAAGAAAATCGTTTATTTATTTCTTTTAATGTATCTACTGTAGAATGAATTGAACTCGAAAATGTAAATATTGTCAAAAGAACAACTTGAACAACATCTCTCAATCAACAATCGCCCTCAAAAAACAAAACCAAAAGCTCAAAACCACAACCATTTCCTCAAACTACTTACAGTACCCCCCACTTTATTACATTCACCGGAAAGACACATTCAACTCTTCCTCATTAAGTTTACAGGGCCCCCCCATACAGACCCCTTGGAGCTGCCCAGCTGGACTCCCAATCCAATATTCATCAAGGTCGGAGCAAGGACAAGTCATTACACATCGAGCCCCTCCGCGCTCTGTTTGTGCTTTTAGGGCAGATGACAAAACAGCAGAAATAACCAGAGCTTCCCCCCCCTGGCACAATAGCATCAACTGTACCAGAGAGGCAGGACGACCTTTCATTAGAGCCAGACTGACAAGTGTGGCTAGGCAGCTGGGCCCAAGTCACTCAGCCCATGAATAAGGCTTTGTATCTTCTGC
Source organism: Gobius niger (assembly GCF_951799975.1). Lineage (NCBI taxonomy): Eukaryota > Metazoa > Chordata > Actinopteri > Gobiiformes > Gobiidae > Gobius > Gobius niger. The sequence continues at coordinate 25,800,354 of NC_136868.1, read as the reverse complement.
AAAATGAGAAGATAAAAGTGTGACATGGAGATAAGGAGATCTGCAGAGTTAGTGGAGGACATAGGCTTTAGTAGGAAAGTGCCACTGCTTGTCGTGGATGGTATTTACTAGAATGATGTTCAGAGGAAAATCAAGCAATGAGCCAAGACATAATGGATTCATTTTTGGTAGGAAGAAAGAAAATCCTGTTTTAAAGTTGCAGGTCTCTCTACTCTAACTTTATTTGACTTTAATTAAACTGTAGCATCCCGCTGAGATTCAGAATGTCTTTTACCATGTGTCCTAGCCCAAAGGGGGACCCTATTGTGTGTGTTTTGAATTTGTGTTGTTCAGTTATGAATAATGAGGCCACATATCACGTAGGAGTATTGTAGAATCACAAAGCTCTTTTAAAGCCCTTTAAAGCCCATAGCGAGCCGTTATAAATCTCCAGCCGTTCTGAGCGTGCCCGCTGCCTCCAAAACAACGCTTGTGTTTTTGCTCTTCTTTGACCCGTCTTGTAATGGCTTGCACATGAGGAGAGAGGGGACAACAGGGGCAGGGAGCGCGGCGCAGAGCTGAAGATCGGGCAGATGACAGGAGGAGGCCACAGACTCCAAGGGCTTTGAAATGAAGAGGGCCGAGGAGACAAGCAGGCAAACCACACCGCCGAGAGTCCAAAACACGGAGGGGACAAGACATAATGCAAATACGGGGGTGAGAGTCAAAATGGCGGATATTGGGAACAGATGCGGACACCATGAAGTCATAGCTCGAGAAGAAACGCTCGAGAAGGTATTATATTGTCAATGAGAGTGCCCAACTTAGTCTTTGTTGAGTTGCCTCCAGATGCTTTGAGTCAACTTATATCAAATGAGTTATAAATCAACAAAAATGATCCTCAAACATAAAGCAGAGCTGTACATATTGATGCTGGCGTTTCTTCACATGTTGCTACGTTATAAAACAGCAAGCTCTTCATTTGATTTTTGACATTCTTTATAGAAAACATTTGGGATCTGAACCGCGAACCGCACGAAACCGTCTGTCAGCGATACGTCGCACAGCTAGCGTGGACAAAGCGCGTGAAGGTTGTCAGCCAACAAAGCTGCATTTTAGCAAGATGCGGTCACTTGGCGCGGCCTTCGCAGTGATAAGCATTTCTAACAACTTGTAATCAAAGTCAATTGCTAAGAACTGAGGTTTTCAGTTCACTGGATTCTTCCAATACATCATGTTGTGCTTTTTGGGTAGCTCCTCAGCTTTTGTTGCCAAAGACGACCCCATGAAATCATTCGGCAAAACAAACAAGGTCCGTGTTACAAAGAATTTCATCATCGGCTTTAAAAGGCTTTCATTTGGCTCGTTTATTAATCCCTTTTCTTTTACAGATGAAGGTTTCCATTTACGTCTCAAGATAAAATGCGGTTGTCATGTTTATTATGATGTATGCAATAAACTTAAAAGTGAGACCGAATTTTCTTTCAGCATGTGTTCTTTATTTCATGCCTTTTGGTTTTTCTTCTGAACTCACTCCCATTCCCTATTTATTGCTATTGCTTTATTAAATTGCACATTTCTGCCAACCCGTCAGCTAATCACAAGGTTTTTAACATCTTGGTGGGCCTGAATTGTAGTTGATGGTGGCAGCTTCCCAATAAAATGTAGAGTTGAAGAGAGTGTGAAAGAGTAAAACCATCACGGATATCTGGTTTAAGCAATGTTCATGGGCAGATCTGCACTGGGAAAATTGCCTTGTAGCAGATTAATGAATTCTAGCATTTATTCAAACTTGTTTAATTCTCTCCCAATGCTGTTAGGCCAATACCAAACTTGCGTGAAATGACTGTGGTTTACAGGTATGCGAAGGCTAGATTCAAATAGTATCATTCACTCACAAGTGAGGAATGATGGGAATTATTGTATCAACCGCTGCTGGGAGAATACATGCCCCGGTTAATTACGCTCACTGTATTATTAAGTGGATCAAATGACTGCGCTCTCTTTTATATAAGTGCGGAAACTCAAGGAGGATTTGCTCTGCCAATAAAAGCACGAATTCAGCCAAATAGCCGAAATTAAGTGAAAAGTATGGCATGGTCTTTATGTGCGATAAGAGATGTTTAACAAGAACATTGTTAACTTATTGCCCTGATCTTTCTATGGCTTTTGGGAGTTTGACGTCTTACAGGGCAAAGATAGGGACACACTTTTTGGGGTGGCACACATTATGCCCCCTGAACCGCACCCAACCTCTCCGATTTGCTCGCCCCTCAAGACACTCCCTTGGTGAAACTAAATGTGTTGCGGTTGATCAGAATCTTTATTCTAAATTGATGTAATTCCAACTACTATGAAGCTCAATGTAAAAAATTGTTAGATTTTTTTTTTTTTCTTAAAGAAGAGGAAAAAGAGGTGGACCAAGCACTGGGCCTTGAGGGACGCCATCATTAAATGCAAACAAATCAAATATTTTTGAGCAAATGACAGTACATCTGTGGGTTATTGTTTTTCTAAAATGAAGCCAACAAACTTGCACGCTGTCTCAATCCTTATGCTCATCCCACTTGTGAACCAATTATGAGTGGTTTACTCTTACTGAATGAAGGGTATCTCTGAAGTTGCACCGAAAAGTCCAAAAGTGGTCAAGGCCAGTGCAAATCTACATTTCAGAGATCTATTTTCAACTGCCTCCTCTTGCATTTCCACATTAAAAGAGCACAGTTGTAATCTACACCCAGTCCTCCAGCCGCTCATGACTCCTCATCCAAGAAACATTAGCAGAACCAAACCATTAAAAAAAAGGCTATGCCCTCTATTTATGTACATTTGCCAGCACCAGATGTTAGCGGGCCCTATAGGTTGTTGTAATATGCATGTGTGGCAGCCAAACACAGGTAGTTGGGCAATAAAAGGCGTGCGCACACTTCCAGAGTGAGGCCTGCGCAGCATATTGTGGGCTGTTAATGACGCTCAAAGGACCACTCCTGCTTCCTCAGAGCGCCAGGGGGATTTTCTGATGTACGATTCAAATTATAATTCAAAATGCCTGCCTGTATGTGTGTTGGCTAACAGTGGCTTCAGAAAGTGTTTTAATTACTTTTATTTTATTACGTAACAATCTCGTAGTAAAGTTTGATACATTTCCCTTCTATTGGCAAAAAAACTCTACACCAACGACCCTATAATAATGCACTATGAATAGAACTGCAGACCCATTACGCTGGTCATTAGTTGTACTTTTGTGAGCATTCCTAAAGGTTTAGATCATAAACTGCCAATGATACAGAAAGGTAAAGCCTTTATGAGCCTGACTAAGGATTTTTGAAAGAATTATTTTCTATTTTCTTCTGTAGTCAGACTGCACTATAATAACAAAGGAATAAATAGAGGTCAGTGAATTCCTGAACCCACCGTATCAACCAAGTGTTTTCTCTGTAAGACTGTAAGTGTGGCTAAACATTATAAACTTGAAATGACGCTACACTCAACAATAAAAAGGCTCCTGTTTTCCATTTTGCCCCATGCAGACAGACGTGACAGAAACACTGTGTGACTGGCGCTTCCAGGCAGGACAGCAGCACGTTTCAGACCGGGCCCGTAAAAAGAGCGCTCCTAAACTTTTACAGGCTGACAACAGCCCTCCCGCCACTTTAAGAGCCGACTGTTCAGGTCGGTCACGTGCTGATGAGAAAAGTGTGCCAAATAAGCCTGAACCCCCCAAAAAAGTTGATGCAAGGAAATCACTGAAGAGTAGGTCTGTGTATTGTACTACATGACAAAACAGTGATGTGTATCTGTTATGCAGGTTTGCTAAATATCTAGTCAAAAGGGCCAAAGAATTTTTACTAAGAAACAAGTAAAGCAAAGTGTCTGCTCAGTAAAGGTTGGAAAACATTTTTTTAAGTTGCTGTAACACTGTTTTTAAACGATTTCGAAATTGGTCCGCTATAATGGATGGTACACATTAAGGAAGGTTGCTATGGAGAATGGACCTGGAACAGTTGCCTTATTTCAAGCCAGCGTCAATTCAACCTATAGCATTTAAACTAAATTTAAACAGCATTATAAAGTACTTGAGTCTATAATGGACATCACTTTATGCATGCCGCCGCTGAACTAGGTGCTCCATTACGTCTTAATCTTGTGTTGACTGTTTCTAATGATTAAACGTGTGTCTCTTTGGAACTGCGCTATTAATAGAGAACACAGAGTGGCCAGTCTGAGTAACAGGCCTGTGGAAAAGACTTGTCACAAAAGCCTGTGTGCCTTAATGCATCAGTTGGCCTCTCTTTTCATCTCGTCATCTGCACCAACATTGTCATTATCCCAGGAGGAAAATAACGGCGGGAGTAGAAAGCACGGAACCACTGGCTGGTCATCGCAGTGCTGATTTATGAATGGACAATGAGGGGATTGAATATCCACATTTATTGATGTATTTTAAGAACATGCTGGCTTACAGTTAGCCTCTCGTGAGCAAGTGACCTTTAGTGCTTTGATGGGATCAGTCAATAGGTATATTGCAATAACTTTTATGATTTGGAGATCTGTTGTGCCGCCCGAGTTGAAAAGTGTATGCGGTGCACCAAGAGTGACTCATGTAACTGAGAAGTTTTTGGATTGTACAAAGAAGCCACAATAAACGATTAACAAAAGGGGCTTTAATGAAGAGAAAGTCAAGCTCATAAACGCAGCATGCATCTCCTTATTTTCAGCACTAAAAGTGACTTTTACGAGCTGCAGATGCATGGAGGGGAAGTGGGTGAAGCACATGACAATTTGCTTGGGCTGGACTGTCAAGCGTTGCGGAGGAGTGCCGAAAAAACAATCAAAAATGAATGGAAGATAGATTTGAGCCATCGTCGCTCTCACCGTAGATGCAGTCCTAAAGTTGCACGAGAGAAAAGTGCATGTCCAGAACAAACTGCAATTCTGTGTGTCTCTTTTGCACAGTGAAAGTCCTTCTTTGTGGTGCACTTAAATGATTCAATCCTCAAAAATGCTGACTCAAAAATTCTTCGTCATGAGTCACCAACAATTGCATGCTCATAGGCCGTGGCGGAATACGCTTGGACTTATTCAGCATCGGAAAACAAAAGTGCAGAGTGAGAGAGATTAACAAAGCAAGGTCTGTGTGAAAATACCCCTCAAGGCAATTCTGTAAAACCTGGTTGGTGATGTGCGTCAATCCATGAACTCCTGGTTTAAAAAAGACGACACATGGGTGACCAGCAGGATCAGGTAACGGCTGAAACTTTAGCCCAGCTCTCCAAGCGCTGTCAGTCTGCTGGCCTCGGGGTAAGTGGGAGCTCATTTCACTACGTTCTGCCATCTGCCACGCTGTAAAGTATAGACAGGCTCGTCCAATAAATATATCAACAAATCTCAGAGGGACACTTTTGTTCAGATTTCAACCAGTTATTCATGTGAAGACAAAAAAATAATTCCATTGAAGTAAAGGAAAAGAAGACTTAAGAAAATAGACAAAGTTCTTGAGCTGTCAACTTAAGTCTAGGATGAGAAAACTCTTGGACAACTGAGAGCTTACACAAACACTAAGAATAATGAACCAGAACCAAAACCAAGCTAAGATTGAAGTAAAATAATGCTAAAACTGAGCTTTTGTGCAGACAAAAAAGGGTGAATCTTCAGCTAAACTGTAACCAAATCTTAAAGGGATATTTGTTTAGTGGTGCTAGGCTAGTGCTAGGCTAGCGCATGTCTATGGTAACTAGTAGCCTGCATTAAAAACAGTGCACCTGAGGCAAATCACTTATAACACCAGACTACCGATGTAAATGTCTGTGTTGACTGAACATTTTTTTTTAATATAACCATTTTATATTTAAAATAAGTTACATTTGAGCAGCATCAGCTTCCTGGTTGTAGCTACGCAGCGGCGGAGTGATCTGCTCTGTTGCCGGATCTACAGTAGTTTTGGAGGACTAACCCATGATTTTGAAGAGGTTTTTTAATGCAGGCTACTAGTTACCATAGACATGCGCTAGCCTAGCACAAGCCTAGCATTACAAAATTCTTCAATCATAAGGGCTGCATGAACTAAAAAAAACATAGATATCTCCAGAAATCAACAACACTCTGGATAACTAGGAAATGAGGACCTATGCCAAAAATCCTGAAATAACCCTTTAAATTCTAGAAACTGAAAAACTATAAAGCATTTAGTGTTTGTGAAGATTTAACCGAGCTGAGGAGGAGTCCTTCGCAGGTCAAGTTTCCGTTTTAGTCCAAAAATAGCCTCCGTTTAGCCCCAGTCATTGGTTTAGTCGTGACTTAATCCTGATTTGGTCCAAAACAAAACAATTCAACCTCTGATATCTAAAGTCAAAACTCAACAAACAAACTTTTTTTCTTGACCTGATGGTAACTTGAAGATGTAGCCTTTAGCTGCAGGGTGAACCCGTGTCACTGTCATTACACCTCCCACTGAGATAAAAAAGGAAAAAAAAAAAACTCTGGCAGCCAGCAGCACATTCCGGCTTGTTTTACAACCTACTCAACTAATAGCCCCGTTCCTGGTCCCTGTCATTTTCCGCCGTCATGCCCCAAACTTCTTTGCACATCAAGAGCTGAGAGAGATCTGTTCATCCCCTTGTTTTTGTCCCGGTGTGACGCATGTATGCTTGATAATTGTCAATCAAAGTATTAGGGGGGGAAAAATGAGCAAAAACATTTCACGTGTGGGAGAAGAGGTGTTGAGAACAAAAGGCCTTGTTGAGCGGCATATTCGGACTAAGTAATGACAGCAGGGCTCGATGTGCTGAACGCAGCCCAGATAACACAGGCCACACTTTTGTGAGATCATCGCTCGTGTAATCGAGTTAGACTGAAGTTCGGCTAATGGGCCTAATAGGAAGCAAGTAGTGCTCGTAGACTTGGAGTAGTGGCTCAAACAATTGGTTATTTAGCAAAACATTTAAGCTAAAGCATTCAAGACCGAGGCAGCCCATACTAACAACGGCTCTGGTTTCTAACAAGGTGGAATACCAAACACACAGCCCGGTTAGCACCCATTTAGCCTTAAGGTACGCACTGGCTTCCATCTATGCCATTATAGCATTTCCAAATGAGGAAAATTCCTTCAATTTGGACCTTTAAGCCCCATTAAAGTTGAAGGGTTGACACTGGCAAACGTAATATCTGTGAAGAATGTAGCCTAAAGCCAGTTTGGCACCATATGGAAATATTGGGTGCTCTTTTAAAGGTTTTGAAGTAAAGAATTACTTGCAAGGCAGGAAAGTGTGCCAAGTCAAGCACATCCGCTCGTCTCTGCGCAAATGTTATGTTCCCATTTGATTTTTGTGACAGTATCTTGGATAACATCTGCGGAATGATCACTTTGCCAAAAACCTTTTTTCCCCAATAATATGCTAATCATGGAGTTTGATAGCGCTCATGCAAATATCCTTACGAAGAGGAGAAAAGCGCATTCAGTCCTAATGCATTCTACTGATGGGAGAAAATGCATGGAAAGTGACTGAAAATTCGATAAGGGTGGGGCTTGGACAATATGCCACCAATTTGTTGTTTTTACAATATCCGGTGAGGTCTTGTGTCTGACAGAAATTGCATTTTTTACTGGAAAAATAAATGCTTACAATATTTGTTGGAATTCAATTGAATGTGTGTTAAAATGGTTTCGGAATAGTTATCACAATATTGTACAAGGCTATGGAAGACTATAGGCACCTTAATTCAATTGTCTATTCATTTGTCAAATGGCTATGCATTATGTTATTTTAGTATACATTTTGTAATTGTATTTGGCAATATTCTATTCCAAAAGTTCTAATGGCAATTCAATATGTAAAGTGTCGATGCAATGTCTTTATATATTGCAAAATACAAGATTTTGAAATGAATAGCATATTGCCATGGGATTTTGGCAACTTTATTCATTGTTCTATTCATTCTTAAAATGGCATTTAGTTGGGAGTTGCATTTGGCAAAGTGGAATGTTATATCCTATTTTGACATGTAATTTTCTATTCCAAAAGTTCTAATGGCAATTCATTATGTAAAGTGCCGATGCAATGTCTTTATATATTGCAAAATACAAGTTTTTGAAATGAATAGCATATTGCCATGGGATTTTGGTCTCTTTATTCATTTTACAATGCAATTGAGAATTATGCATTTGACATTCTACAATGTGTAATGCAATTTACATTTGATAATGTATTATGTATTTCAGTTGACTTTTGATAATTATGCATTTTGTTATGCAATTTACATTTGACAATGTATTATGTATTTTTAGTTGACTTTTGAGAATCATGCATTTGACATAAAAGAATACGTGGTGAAACAGCACCATCTTGTGGTTACAGCATTGCGGAATACAAAACGTCTCACGCACAGAAAGTCTCTTTATTCAATTTCCAATGCAATCCGCTCCTGGCCAATCAGAGAAGAGCTCGCCTCAGCAGCGCACGCAGCTCAGGCAGCGCAGCAGCCGTGAACCACAGCCAGGCAGGCTCAGGCTACGGTGACTTCTTGCTGGTGGAAATAATTACAGTCATGGCAGATTTGATGCAACTGATCAGACTTCATGAAGATTCAGAGCTAATCCAACGTTTTGGTAAGTATTTGTCTTGTGGGTGAAAAAAATAAAGCTAGTCAGACTGCTAACTGGGTGCTAATGCTAGGCTATCCTGTAGCCTCGATTCGAGTGTTTATGACCATGGTTCCCAGTGTATGCGCGTTGTGCCATCACAAGCACTCTGGTAGCAACAGCGGACATTGTTGTGCACGGCGTCGGCCTGCGCTCACACCAATGGTCCTTATCACTCCTGGGTCTGTCCTGTTTACACCCAGTTTTTACCTGATTCAGTGTGCCAGATATAACTATGTCCTTTGGTTTTGTTTTGCACAACACCCAGGTGCACAAGTTCTCAAAAATAGTCAGGGAGCAACAAGTCTAGAGGTTTTAGAGTTAGCCTATGTTATTAAAAGTAATAAAGCCGTATAGGCATGAGACACTGATTCAATTAATATAGGGAGAACATTGCATGAATATCCATAGACACTTTGTTTGCTGCAGCATTCTGTCACGTTTTGATGGGTGTTATTATGTCAGGCAGCAAATAAAAGAGTCCTTAAACTTTGTGTAATTGCTGATTATGTGCCAAAAAGTCACTAAAAATTCATGAATATGGTGGAATGAGCTGTTTTGGATTTGACTGTTTATTTTTGCTCAGATTGGTCCTTCACCCTATGTGGCAGACGAGTCTCAAAGGTATGATGGGTCCACATGATGAAGGTATTGATGTTCTGGACTGGCCTGCCCGTTCCCCAGACTTAAATCCAATAGAGCACATCTGGGACATCATGTCTCGGTCTATCCATCAACGCCACGTCGCACCACAGACTGTCCAGGAGCTGACTGATGCTCTAATCCAGGTCTGGGAGGAGATCCCTCAGGAGGACATCCGTGGTCTCATCAGGAGCATGCCCAGGCGTTGTAGGGAGTGCATTCAGGCACGTGGAGGCCACACACACTACTGAGGATGATACAGACTCGTTTGGAGGAATTTCTACAGAATTTGGATCAACCAGTGACCTGATTTGTTACTTTGATTTTAACTATAATTTTGGATCCAGACCTCCAGGGGCTGAGAATTTGATTTCCATTTATCATTCTTATGTTATTTTGTTCTCAACACATTGCCCTACACTATGAATAAAGATTTTCATCCGAAAAATCGAATTGATTGACATCTAGGATGTGTTTTTTGAGTGTGCCCTAAGTTTTTGTGAGCAGTGTATATTTTTTATAGTAAAAAAAAAAAGAAAGAATCTATTTTAACCAATTAACTGATTGCAAACATGCAAACAATTTGCGAGTCATATTTTTAGTTTTCAGGTAACATCTACTACACTAAATAATGGCCAAGAAAGGCAAATATTTGTTTAAAAAAAATAGACATTCAAACAAATGTAGCCTACTCTTACATGGAATTTGTAACTAGATTCTGTAGTTTTCTACTATGATTGTAATAAAAAGACACCTTTTTTTTTACTATACAAGTAACGATTAGACAATACAAGTTTAATCACAATGTTTTTTTTGGCTTGCAATGGGCATCTGAACATTAGTTACACAATATATAAAGTAGGCCCAAGAGGTAAAAATCGCTTCCACAATGTCTTTCTGCTTTAGCGTGATCCCTCTGTCTATCATGTGAACAACAAAATGAACCGTCACAATGCTTTTGCCTAAAAGCGTTTAGACCAATGTTGCATTGTCTTTTTTTAACACTGGAAACCGCCGCGCTGGAAGGAGGGCATCTGGTCCTGGAGTTTGGGCTGTGAAAGGATGGATGGCTGTGGACCCATCATACCTTTGAGACTCGTCTGCCACATAGGGTGAAGGACCAATCTGAGCAAAAATAAACAGTCAAATCCAAAACAGCTCATTCCACCATATTCATGAATTTTTAGTGACTTTTTGGCACATAATCAGCAATTACACAAAGTTTAAGGACTCTTTTATTTGCTGCCTGACATAATAACACCCATCAAAACGTGACAGAATGCTGCAGCAAACAAAGTGTCTATGGATATTCATGCAATGTTCTCCCTATATTAATTGAATCAGTGTCTCATGCCTATACGGCTTTATTACTTTTAATAACATAGGCTAACTCTAAAACCTCTAGACTTGTTGCTCCCTGACTATTTTTGAGAACTTGTGCACCTGGGTGTTGTGCAAAACAAAACCAAAGGACATAGTTATATCTGGCACACTGAATCAGGTAAAAACTGGGTGTAAACAGGACAGACCCAGGAGTAATAAGGACCATTGGTGTGAGCGCAGGCCGACGCCGTGCACAACAATGTCCGCTGTTGCTACCAGAGTGCTTGTGATGGCACAACGCGCATACACTGGGAACCATGGTCATAAACACTCGAATCGAGGCTACAGGATAGCCTAGCATTAGCACCCAGTTAGCAGTCTGACTAGCTTTATTTTTTTCACCCACAAGACAAATACTTACCAAAACGTTGGATTAGCTCTGAATCTTCATGAAGTCTGATCAGTTGCATCAAATCTGCCATGACTGTAATTATTTCCACCAGCAAGAAGTCACCGTAGCCTGAGCCTGCCTGGCTGTGGTTCACGGCTGCTGCGCTGCCTGAGCTGCGTGCGCTGCTGAGGCGAGCTCTTCTCTGATTGGCCAGGAGCGGATTGCATTGGAAATTGAATAAAGAGACTTTCTGTGCGTGAGACGTTTTGTATTCCGCAATGCTGTAACCACAAGATGGTGCTGTTTCACCACGTATTCTTTTATGTCAAATGCATGATTCTCAAAAGTCAACTAAAAATACATAATACATTGTCAAATGTAAATTGCATAACAAAATGCATAATTATCAAAAGTCAACTGAAATACATAATACATTATCAAATGTAAATTGCATTACACATTGTAGAATGTCAAATGCATAATTCTCAATTGCATTGTAAAATGAATAAAGAGACCAAAATCCCATGGCAATATGCTATTCATTTCAAAAACTTGTATTTTGCAATATATAAAGACATTGCATCGGCACTTTACATGATGAATTGCCATTAGAACTTTTGGAATAGAAAATTACATGTCAAAATAGGATATAACATTCCACTTTGCCAAATGCAACTCCCAACTAAATGCCATTTTAAGAATGAATAGAACAATGAATAAAGTTGCCAAAATCCCATGGCAATATGCTATTCATTTCAAAATCTTGTATTTTGCAATATATAAAGACATTGCATCGACACTTTACATATTGAATTGCCATTAGAACTTTTGGAATAGAATATTGCCAAATACAATTACAAAATGTATACTAAAATAACATAATGCATAGCCATTTGACAAATGAATAGACAATTGAATTAAGGTGCCTATAGTCTTCCATACAAGGCAACTACACCTTACGATATGATACGATAAAACTGAATGTCCTTCGGGATTAATTAAGTGTATCAGCTGCACAACAAACTCATACATAAAAACAACAGATTAAGGGGAGAGACTACAGGCAAAACTCATTTTTTTCAGTTTTCAGGTTTTGGGCCAAATTGGTCTCTGAACATACAAGCTTTCACCCGGAAACAGAAAATATGCCTAATCTTCACAATAACATGTTTAAATATTGCGCTGATTCAATGTTCCCCCATAGACTTATATGGGAGAATGCAATTTCAAGGGCCTTTATCTCAAAACACATTTTTCTGTCATTGTGGCGACACTATGTCCACGTCAGTCGGACCTAAAGACTTCACATTTTCCAGCCTTGGACTGAGTTGAGTTTTGAATGTCAAAAAATAAGGCGAGAATCTAATTTTTACAAAATTTTCCACTAAAAAACAGCTTATTTTAAAACTAAACAAGAAATCCAAAATCCCCTCTGAAAAAGTCTTGTCAACTCATTCATCAATAAAATGAAACAATAAATTTGAATGTAACTCTATCCATTATTCAGATTTCGTCGCCAAAAAGATGTTCTTATATAAAAAGATAAAATGACAGAAAACCTGCAATGTATTTTTTTTCTCACATTTATGCCAGTGATCGACAGCAAAAGTTTCAAATTGATATCTGTAAATATACATGTTTTCCCTATTCACCTGCAGCGTCTCGCCTTAAAAACAAGAAACGATTCAATAAACAGGACAGTGCAGAGAATAAATATAAAAGTACTGTAAAACTATCATTCCCATTTAGCCCCTCCCACCGAAAGGATTTGTTATACAGCAAATTCCTCATTTAGCCTTAATAAATGATGAATCAATACTTTATCATGTGACTAACACTTAATAACTACTTTAAGTACTACAGTTAATGCCTAGCTCATAATGAATAGTTCTTCACATACTTCACTCATTCATTGTTAAGTAGTTATTACATATTAGTCACACTTAATTCATCATGAATAATTCATTAGTTGTTAACTCATCATTTATTACCTAAACAAGGTGCAGTTATTATAAAGTGTTACTGACATTTTTTCTCATGCTGTCCAAAAGAAGACTACACTTTTTGTGGTTCATTGTTTAATGCCAGAAAGACATTCTCCCACAATAATCTATAAAAATAAAACAGGATTTAAAACTAAAATGGACACAGATCCACAACATCCCTGACTGATCGTGCACATCTGCTGCACATGCACTGCCTGAAAAACCTCAGACCCACAGCCAACAATGCACAGCCATAAGTCATATTTATATTAGCTCTCATTAATAGAGCCGGGAGAGGCAAAGCATCTCACGGCTCCGCACACATGCTGTGGTGTCGAAAACAATGTCTCCTTCTATCACACTCTAATGCATACAGGACAGGCCCATATGCACCAGAGACAAAGGCCCCATTGAGTTCAGTGGGGAACGGGCTTCATAATAAAGGCAAGCTGGAGCGGCCTGAGAGAGCCGGGACGCACTTCCCGCTCCAAAACCTTCATGAAAGTGGACATCTGATCGCTCCTTCCAGCCCTGTTTGTGTGAGATGGTGACACTGATACCTTCTAATAAAACAGCCCAGTGCGTCCGCGCAATCAGGCCCCTGGAAAGGTCACCCTCGGCAGGTCAAACTTTGGACAGATGGGCAGGGGGCACCAGGCAAAGAGGTGGAGGTATAGGGGGCTGCGCAATATCACCAAGTCCAGCATGCATGTCAAGGGGTTGAAATGCATGAACGCCAAGGTTCACTTAAAATAAAAACAGGTGTGAAAATGAAAAATGGATCAAAACCGTAAGATTTACCAATAGAGGGTTTACATTTTTATGATAGTATGATATAAAACGCAATATTTCTGCTGACTTGGGAGTTCTGGGTACTATTAAAAAAGTTTGTTTGTTTTTAAAGCAGTACAAAGTAACTCTTCCCCTTAGAGGCCATAAGCGCAACTGCAGGTGTAGTAGCAAGTTACGATTTTTTTTACTTATTAATTGTCTTGGAGAGTAAATACTACGCTGACAGGAAAGGCGAAGGGAGAGAGGGATATTGTGCATCCAATTATACAATGGAAATATTTTTTTTTCAGTCAAACTTGGCTTTAAATACTGTTTAAAGTGACGTTAGCCCGCAGTTAGCTTTGCCCGTTAGCGTGTTAGCTTCTTCTTCGTGATTCCATTAGTGTGTATTGGTGGCTCCGGTCCGGTGGCAGTCAAGTTGCAAACATGGTTTTCTGGCCAGAGACACCTGGGGGAGATGAAAGACCCTCCAATCATCCCATAAACAATTGTATTACCCCCACAGGGACTACGAAAAGGATTTATTATGGTAAACACGTTACTTAGTACTGCTTTAAGTTCAGCATTAAAAATCAGTACCTTATAGAATCTAAAAAACAACTCAGAGCTTTGGCAAACAGCATGTTTTCCTAATATGTTACAACCATAAAATAAAGCACCCTCGACTTGTTCAGTCTTCTATTCCATGCTAATTAGAGCGCTAAATACACAAATAATAAAGGTCGAGGAGGAAGCAGTCAACGGGCACACTTCATAAGGAAACCGCAGCCACCTCTGATAGTAGTGGAAAAACAACGTAATGAGGCATTCATGTTCAGAGGAGGCATCATAGTTGTGTAAGCTCGCATAAACTAGTTCAGGTGCGTCAGCCGTCTGGTGTCCCGCGCTTCCCGGGCTCCTGAGGACTTTACGAAACGGTTGCCAGGTCTTGAAGCGCACAAACACGGCTCCGCAGCGTTGCTTGGACAGTATGGTACAGTCATCTTGGCTCAGTGGGGAGATATACGGTCTGAGTGAAAGGCGGACGCTGCCAAGAGGCTCGGTTTCAGAACAAGAATACATTTTCAGATATGAAACACTTGTGGAGGAAGAGGGATGTTGTTTCGAGGCGGCACGCAGCTAAGCGGACCATATCTGTGAGTTCAAAAAGCGGACTATTCACGTCATGACCTTCGTGACCTAAAGGTTTAAAGCTACCAGGACAATCCATTACTTTAACGAAAGATCTAACCCTTAGTCAGGTTCCTTAAGATGAACTATACGTCTCACTGGCAGATCATCATGATGTGGATCGTCTGAAAACAGGTGAGGGAGGATATCATAAGACAATGGTCACATACAAAACCGAAACATCCACAGTCGAGATAACTCACATGGCCTCATCCAAGCCCAACCAACACGTCCTCCCCCCCGTATACCGCGGTGAAGCACGAGTGAGCGATGACCAGATGGGATGCACTCCACAAACCTTGGCTCGACACGGACAACTTTTCCAACTGCTGTTCACGTTGACGGAGGAGTTTCCCCGAGTCTTGCCTCCAGTCAAAAAAAAAAAAAACACAGAAAGAAATTGCTCATACTTAACCTTTGGGCTTGTTCAAAGAGATTCCCCCCCAACAGGCAAACACATGTATCTCAACAGACCATGTACGAGCATCAGAAGGGTCATCTTTACCAGTTTGGATTTCAGAGAAGATAACCTTTTCTGATCTGACCAGTCCACGAGCTGCAGTCATGTCCTGAGGAGATCACTGCATGGATTTGGGGGTTGGATGAACATAAGAAGATGGGAAGTAGAGGTTTTATCTTCATGTATTACCTAGATCCATCGCCACACACCATGAGCGAGGATACTTTTCAGCATGTGTTGGGTTTAGGATACGATAGAACACTTTAAAAGTAGAGTGGAAACATATAATACAAGAGAATTGCATGGGTGGCTGAGCAAGACGTAATTCTAGTAAAAATCACACAAAAAACTTTCAAAATATAGCATTTGCCTTTCATTGTTTAGTGTAGACAGTTAAGATTACTCTCACATTTTACCTACAGCTATCGCAATTAACATCCTGGGACCACAAACTTCGATCAAACGGCATCATGTGGTAAAGTCTTCCTGAACAGATGGAGGCTACATGTGGCCAAAACCAACATGCATCTAGTTGCAAGCAGAAAAACAGACTCGCGGACGACTGGACTGAGGTAATGACATTTTGTTAAATTAAAAGGTTGATTAGTGCCAGATCTCTGTGTGTTTCCATAGCGCCGCAGAGAGAAAACGTACTTCAAGGCCCGCAGATCCTTGTCCATCACTGCAGAACAAAGGCTCGTACAGACTGCAGGCAGGAGGAGAAGGAGATAAGGGGGACATTTCAAAAGCCTGAGGTGGACGTGGTGTTTATCTTCACATGGGATCGCGGCCCGGAGCAGCAGCAGCAGCAGGACGGCTTCAGTCTCTCACAGGGCTGCTCTTCTCTGGCCTGTGCAGACCCGACATACCTGGCATTCCTCCCAGTGCATCTGTGTCAGCGCGAGTGTGTGAGAAACAAGGGCCTAACCTCCAGAGATGCATTGGTCACACCCGGCGTGGGTGAAATGGGGCTGCAAGCAACACGCTGAATGGATTATAGTGGTCGGGCATAAGATTTTGTGAGTCGTTTTGTCCAAAAGAAGCGCTTCTTTCTTCATAACTTTACAAATAAGTGTTGTCTTTGGGAATGATTTGTATGAAACTTTGTCTCATTTATATGGACTTACTGAGAAGAAGATTTAGTGAAGGAGCTATTCATATAGTACATCCATTCACATAACAAAATACACTGTCTAGTCACCATCATGGTAAACGAGTGTTCGAAGTCACGGCTGCACTGGGGCATTTCGACAGAAATATGGCTGTAAATGTGGACCTTTGAGACAAACGCACAAGAAAAAACACTGAATTGTTGCTTTCCGATGAAAGTCTTTATTTGCTGGATTGTTTATTGAGTGAGTGAGTGGGACAAGGCCTCATGGAAGACCCAGGACACGCTGGTGGGACTATGTCTCCGAGCTGGCCTGGTGTCGCCTCGGGGTCCCCCCAGAATAGCTGGAGGAGGTGTGTGTGGACCGGGAAGTTTGGGCATCTCTGCTGAGACTGCTGCCCCCGCGACCCGACCCCGGATAAAGCGGAAGAAAATGGATGGATGTTTATTGAGTGAGACAGGAATGATAACATCCATAACATGACGCACCTAAACATGCCAATCGCATAGAATATGTGGCATAGTCATAATAGGACCAACAGTCAGGTTCACTATGTAATTTCGCCGTTTTTCTGTGGAGGGTATCAAAACTATATATTTTTGAAAACTTTACTAAGTAAGCAAGCAAAGCAAATAACATTTAGATTGGGAGGAAACAACGTAGTTTGGCAGAAATTTACGAAAATTGGCAGAAAATTCAGTTTGGTTTTTCCAATCAATAAAAGTCAACGAAACCCTTGTCATATGTTTCATGGAGTTACCGTAGCGATGACCAGAACTCCCCCCATTCACTCTTATGGGAAATTGGTATTTTATCAAATGCAAACATTGTTTTTCTCATTGCTTATACCATAAGGTTTTCAATAATATATAGTTTTCATACTCTCCACGAAAATCCCACAACAGTGGAAATCCAGGGAAACCGGACTATAACACAAGACTGCTAGCAACACTGCCAGACAGATGGTCCAAAGCCAAAACAGCTTTATAACACTGACATGCAATTTGTAATGTATCTATGTGCTCCTTCCTTCTCTTTACAACTTAATGCACTTGGGTCTGTGATTTTCCACCTGTACTTTTTTGGAACCGTTACATCGCCTTGGCTACAAAAATAAAAAAAAGTGTTCTGTAAAAGTGCACTAAAGCTGACAGTTGCAGAGTTATTCATTAATAAAAGTGCTGCTGCCTTGTTTACAGGAGCCGCCGCTCCTCGCTGTGTGTTCCACTAATAAAGCCCATTACGGTGGAGAGGATAGGCATAAAAACAACCAACATGTTTATATTTGTCTCGGAGCCAGCAGGGGAAAATGTGCAGCGACTTGTCCGTTCTGCCTCTCAGATGGCACCTCGGGGTCGGGATATGATTTTTCACGTAAACTTTTTTTTTTATTTACTGCTAAGAGAGTCATTTCACAGCGCATGCAGCCAACAGACTTCGGTAAAACAGGAGAGAGATGGGTTTTTTTTGAGAAGGCTTGGGGGGCGGTGGGGTCGCTGAGCTCATAACCGAACAGAAGGAGAGGCAAGAGAGGTTTTTTTTTATGCCTTCGGCGAGAAACACATGCCAGTTACCTCGCATAGCGCTTCCCATTTTAACCGTTGCAGATGTTTCTTGAGTCGTAAGCGAAGGGAAGATTTCCTCGAGGCTTTGGGAAAATGTGAATAAGAGGCATAGTCGAAGTATATTTGACAAATAAAGTCTAATAATATAAAGCATGTAGTTGGCATAGTAAGATATGTCCCCTTTAATCGCAATTAAATGCAGTTGACATCACTTTTCACCCATCTTGTTGATGTAACAGCCGCCCATAAAATGAATCCTCCCATCTAAAGCAGTAGAAAAAGCGAGTCAAAAGTTGGATATGACAGACCGGTGAAGCAACAAGGGGAGCGCTCGGACAGACATGGAGAGAGATGAATGACTGGTTTTGCTTAGAGCTTTTCCAGGCTACATTTCTGCTACAGCGGTGTAAGGTATCACGCTGGCTAATCCTCTGGTGGTGATAGACGCAAAAAGACGGAGTGCGTGTAGTTCGGGCGCGCACATGTTTGGACCAATGTTCGAATCATTTATCATCGCTTCCCCTACTGTATGTCGATAAGTCGCGTTTCCCCCCCCCCCCCCTGAGAGAGTCGGTCCCGCTTCGTTTCCACAGCGCATGGCGAAAAAAAACGCCCGCGCCAAATGCTACATCTTCTGGACGATGTTCAAGATGCCGCAGCTGCAAAAATACTCAACCTAAAACAACAGTTAGCGTAAGCTGATTAAGTGCTTTCGGGCTCTTCGGGGATACCGTATAGTCAAAGGAGAATTGGAGGTTTAAGACTTGCATGCATTTTACACGGACACTTGACAATTTTGTTACCAATGGCGTGCTATAGCTTCAATTTCAGTGACAGGGGTCTGTTTTAAAAGTTGAAAAATCCTGCTGAAGTATAAGGAATTCTAAAAAGATATACAAACATATTAAGAATGTCTCTATTTATGACAAATGGTGACTTTTTTGTTGTTTTTGTTGATTATCACCACATTCCTATACTAATGTCAGGCCAGAACATGCATATGACAGGTTTTAAAGCAGTACTAAGTAACGTGTTTACCTTAATAAATCCTTTCCGTAGTCCCTGTGGGGGTAATACAAGTGTTTATGGGATGATTGGAGGGTCTTTCATCTCCCCCTGGTGTCTCTGACCAGAAAACTTGACTGCCACCGGTGCGGAGAAAGCAATACACACTAATGTAATCACGAAGAAGAAGCTAACATGCTAACTGGCAAAGCTAACTGCGGGCTAACGTCACTTTAAACAGTATTTACAGCCAAGTTTGAGTGCAAAAAAATATTTCCATTGTATAATTGGATGCACAGTAACCCTCTCTCCCTTCGCCTTTCCTGTCAGCGTAGTATTTACTCTCCAAGACAATTAATAAGTCAAAAAATCGTAACTTGCTACTACACCTGCAGTTGCGCTTATGGCCTCTAGGGGGAAGAGTTACTTAGTACTGCTTTAAAGCTTTAGAAAATATGTCTTTTTTAGATGCATCTGTTGTAAGTATTAATTATTCTTACTTTTTCTTATATCATTTTTTTCAGTGAAGCAGCAATTTTAGTGAAGAAATGCTGGGAGGAAACTTACAAGAGGTGACCTAGATAAAGGTAAAGTTCCATAGCAGTTTGACTCACTCATTTCCCATTGAAATAACATGGTTGGCATGGCAACAGCTTACAATTGTTTACCTCTGTCAGTGGGACACTATAAACATCACAAAAATGACCAGACTAAAGGAAGCTGGGTACATTTCGAGCAAAATGTTAAATATAATCGCTGTTTTAGCAAAAAAATGTGTCTGATTTGTCATAGACTTCACTTAACTAAAGTATACTAACTTTATTTGCATTCACGGCCTTACAATGCACTTTACAATATGCCTTTATGTCCTGAAGTGGGCAGATTGTCGATGGCGCCTCAGCAAATCCCAATGTTAGCAGCCACCCCTTGTTGAGCAGCCTTGATGTGGAGTGTGCAGGGGGGAAGGAGAGAAGTGACCGCCTGGCCTGAGAAAAGGGAGAGTGCCCTGTGAAGTCTGCCATTGCAGGCCAGACGGGGTCAGGGGGGCGCGCAGTCAAAGACTTCCGGACTCTCCCTCACAGTATGGCTATGGGGGGCTGCAAACAATAAAACTCAGCTTAACATAGCACAAAAGAGGAGGACTAAACTTTACAACGGGACACTTTTAAACGTATATGATTAGAAGCCAAAGGGACAGTTACTTTCACCTGTCGTCCGTTAATCTTTTTTTTAGTATTTAAGCCGCGCAATAACATTTCTGAGAATCGTGAAAGGATCATTTGGACGAAAGTTAATTTTAAGAGCAGCTTCGCTTTGTCAGTGCTTGGCTATAGTTTTGTGCACAACATGAAACTACCCAAGACCCTATGGCGCTGCACTCACACAGCGGCCCGCCATGATTTAAAGCGGGATAAAACCATGGCGTCCCCCTTGTTAGTGTAATTTACAGTGCCCGAGATATTTAGAAGGCGCGTTTCCTCCTTGCCACTTTTCACCTTGTCAAATCTGGTACAGTCCACACCGGCCACTGGGGAGACAAATGAAGAAAACTTGCGGCACGGCGGGCAGTTCCCTTTTTTTTTGCTTTACTTTTGCCTATAAACAACAATACAGCTTTTTGCAGAATACTTTACCAATATGAACTCGTAGCAGCCACTTCGAGTGATTTGAAACACACTGGGAATAGTCCATGCAACTTTCATAGCAGGGGATAAACATTAGTGTGACTTAAAAGCACACCGTCTGAACGCCTGCTGCTCTGCGCTGGATCACGTTAGGCCCAGGGTGAATCGATTTATCAATGTGTGAAGGCTGAGACGTTTTGAAGGAAAATTCTTAATGGTTTGATTGTGAAGTCTTCCAGGTCCAGTCGGTGTTTAAAGTGAGAAATCATTACTGCAGAACTGAGTGAGAAAGAGAGAGAGATAATGTATGGGTAGAAGTAGCTCCGGCCAATTCTGCAAATACTCCGTCCAAAATGTACAAAATGACAGGTATGAACTTTACACTGGTGTCTATTGGTCTTCGCCATTCATTACAGACCTTCATGCAAATCTAGATGAAAGGCTGCAGCGGCGCAAAACTCCGTCAATACTGATGGCTTTCTGAAAGAGTCGGCAAAAAAGGTACAAGTAAAAATATATGTATCCCATGCTTGTTTTTGTTTGTTTCATTATCTTACAATAAAACGTTGGCATTTTTCTTGGCCTGTTTAGTTGAATACGTTTAAGGTCTGAGTTGATATTACTGCTTGTTTGACCTTTCAGTGACCCAGTGGCTGTATGGGTGGTTAGCTTAGCGCCTTAACTTTCCATCCTGGTGGCTCCAATGATCAATCAGGATCAATTTTATCTCCGTGTTTTTAGGGTTTCTGGTAGGTTTTCAGAGTGGAATGTGCACGTAACCATGGATGCGGTTCAATCAGCTGGGAAAACCATAGCAAAAAAAGAAAAACAGAAAATAAATTTGCAAACCTAGCACTAGCCTAGTACCACTAAACTCTTCAAATATGAGTACTGCATGAATTTAAAAAAACATCTCCAGAAATCAACAACACTCTGGATAACTAGGAAATGTAAAAAAAAATCCTGAAATATCCCTTTAAGTCTCGCCCACTCACAGCAAAAGACAGATGCTTGCTTGGTCTTTTTTTTTTTTTTTTAAGGTATTTTTCAACTATAAAAAATGTCTATAATGAAATGAACTTCTATACGTTTAACACCACCATCAAGAATCCTTTTAGTTTGCTAATCAAACTCTTCATAAATGCATGTGACAGGTATTTTAAAGCCTCTGAGGTGGAATATCTACTTTGCATTAGAATCTCAGCGTTTCAGACAGGCTTTCCATGTGGCTTGAGGGCAGGGGCCGGTGGTTGACGGGAGAGCAGAGCCCCGGGGAGGAGAATCTGGACTAACAGTGAGCGAGGGCTGTAAAAGAGCCATAAAACAGGGTCAACCAGAGGGGACAGAGAAGAGAGCGGGATGAGGAGAGAGAGAGAAAAGGGGGTCTGGGAAAACACACCGCAGCGTCGCTCCCCTTGTCTGTGTGCCTGCGACTTCACTCATCAGCATTCCTCCACTGTCTGTACCTCGCTCTGTCCGTCTCTCCGCGACCGCAAAATCAATCATCGGCCCATCATCAGCCTAATCTCGCCGTCGTTTACCCCCTCGCGGCCCTTATACGGCGGAGGAGCCCGGAGCCGTATGAAAATTTCCGTTTTGGATATTCAAATCGGAAGCTTCCAGAATCGTGTCAGCACCTCCAGGAAACTTCTTTGTTACAATTACGCGTTTGTGTCCAGCTGACCCCGCACTGCCAAAAGGAATATTCTTGTGGGGGGAAAAAAAATGTCTCCTGCAAGTCATAATAAATCCTGTATCGTAATTTGCTTATTGGCAGAGCATGTAAATTGTGTTACTCTGTAAAACGTCGCTGCTGTGGTTGATTGTCGTCGCATAAACATGGGAATTTTGGGATTATTTCCTGGCTTTGGTCTTTTCCAAAACTAACCTATTTTCCATATTAGCATTGTCAAATTCTACTAGACGAAAGATATCCCTGTTAGTGTCTTTAATGTCAAATAGTTACAAGGCGGCAATATCCGAATGGAAATCATGCATGCATCATATGTCAGGGGGTTACAGGAAGGGTACAGAGGGCCGTGTACAAGCACAACATCAATACTCCGCTCAAACCTCACACCAAACTACAACAGTTGTTAATTCACCCCAAGGACAAAATAGACCAACAACACAAATGCAACGTGATATGCGAGATGCCTTGTTTGTCGTGCAACAAATCATACGTGGGGGAAACTGGCAGAGCGTTTAACATCAGGAAGAAAGGGCATCAAACGGAAACATCGAAAGCGTTCACACGAGCCACCAAACGACGAGCAGAACAAGAGCAGCTGAAGTCTGCCGTATCAGACCACTACAAGAGGGAGAGCCATGTCGTGGATTGG
Organism: Gobius niger; assembly: GCF_951799975.1. Classification (NCBI taxonomy): domain Eukaryota; kingdom Metazoa; phylum Chordata; class Actinopteri; order Gobiiformes; family Gobiidae; genus Gobius; species Gobius niger. The sequence continues at coordinate 25,777,325 of NC_136868.1, read as the reverse complement.
GAACAATGCCTATGTCATCGGCACCGAGAGCTGTGAACACCAAGGTTGGATCAGAGAAGCCATCGGGATCCGGAAACGCGCCCCCTCCCCAGACTGTGAACCGGGTCGAGGGGGCGTACCGACTTTCCCACACCTGGGACACAGTTCTGAAGAAGCCGTACTGTCAGTCTGCTACGACAAGCAGGAAGACAGTGTCAAAAACTGTATCGATCAGCTGACCAGACACATCGCAGCAACACCACGAGACAACCTCTGAGGAAGGCCACAGTTGTAGCCGAAACTGTCAGGTACGAAAACCAACACTGAGGTCTGGCTAGAAGAACAAAAAATGGCATCATTCGTAGAAGACCTAATGAACCTATAATGAACCTTTACTTGCATGAGTCTGATATTGCAAATGTAAAAAAAACTATCTCGTCCCATAACTTCCAAACATTTGACCTCATCTTGCTCGCTGACCAACCGGCTTCAGTAAAGCCATGCGGAAGTACACGCGCATTAACATTCCAGGACCTCAAATCACCTTAAATAAACTCCCTGAGCATGCTCCCCAGACATAATTTGTTGTCAGCCAGGCCTCGCCGGACACCCCCCCCCCCCCGTGACCCTTGCCCTGTTCAGTCACCCATCCTACATACTGCCCTTCACATCCCTTCTCCCCATCCCATTACCGATGCCCCATCCATCCCATATGTAGATCCGCAGACTGATAAATGCTGCTTCTCCATTATCTCCGTTAGACCTTTCTCTTTCCTTTTCATCCCTCCCTCGCCGCATTCCTTTCACCTTCCACCCACTCCCGTAATCCCGTGTGGGCTGCGCCGTCTTAAAAGTTCCGTGTTGATAAGCGGGTGATTCGACGCGATATCTAGATAAGAAGCTACAAGACCATGCTAACATGAGACGAGAGTGTGCCTGGCTAAAACTGGCTTGTGTTTCCACGGATGGACTCCTACAATACAACATTTGTGAAACGCTTATTCGATCGATTTGACTGAGCACTTATTGTACTCGTTCGAAAATGTAGTCTTCTTTCTGTCTAGATTTCCTCTCAACAGTGCTTCTTAATATTCTTATTACATCCCACACGTCAACAAAACATTTACAATCGTATAGAGGTTGGGTAAGGAGCTGGAAAAGTGCCTGTACCCGTAAAGGGGGGTATAAAACAGTCGCCAAAGCCTTAGCAGTATGTAATTATAAAGGTGAGTTGAGGAATATGTGAATAGCAATGCCAAGCTGGAGATATGGTTATTTTCAGATTAAAACCAGATGGTCAAACAAAGTTGATATTTGAGGTTTCTGCCCAAGCTTGAATGGCCCTACGTTTGAGATGGCAGATGATGTGATTCAAGTAAGTCTTTTCAGTTTGAATGCAGCTATTGCAGCTAATGTCTTCATAAAATGTCATCAGGGCTTTCTTGTGAAGCTTAAATTCCACTTTTCTGAGGACATTTAGAACTGAGCACAACCAGGCAACCCTTGAAATCGTTGGGACTCACATTTGTCAATGAAGCTTTGAAGATAGTTCTTTCGAAAATACAAATATAAACAATCTAATGTCACGGCGGAAAGGGTACAAACAAAACAACCTGGTCAAATCTCGAGCGCCTTAAGAAAATGCTGACATGACGGCTCTCTGTAGAATCAAAGGCAGCCGAGGTCACAGAAAGGGAGAGAGAGTGCAGTTATTTACTTCGCGCCCCTCACACGCGGTCAGTCCGGCCGAGCAGCTGGCCTTGACCAAGAGACCCCAGCTCTGCATGCTCTCGGCCCGTCCACCTGCCTCAGGAATGCTCCTTAAGAAGAAGTTCAAGAAGTTTGTGATTTCTTGTGTCCACACATTTTCAGATCTTGAGATGATGATGTGTGTTGAGTCGCCACAAATGCAAAACACAATTCTCATTTCTATTTTTTTCTTGTTCCGTAAAGACGATGTGCATTGATGTTTGTATGCTTTGTTATGCAGCATGCACAAAGCTGTCTTTGCTGCACATGACCTGCCCAAATGTTTACATTAGTAAAGAAACCATGACTTTTCCTCTACGATACCAAACAAACTCGACCATGAACCATTTGATCATGATGTTTTCCGAGCATGTGTGTGTTTATGCGTGAGGTGTGACTTTCATATTGGCCTCTCTGTAAGCGAGCCTGTTTTCAGCACTTAAATCTGACGTGCTAACTAGAGCCACTTTCTCATATTTGGCAAGACTGTGGACACTGGCCAACGCCCCGCCCCTGCTACATTTAGCCTCATTAATGACAGCTGTCACATATATCAGCCACACTAAAACGTCCACAAGGAGATAGGATATAGGAGACAAGGCGGTAGGGAACACACTTAGGGCCCAAAGTGAGTGAAATGGAATACGTGTTAATAAAGCATATGGCTTAGCAGCTTCTGGAGAAGCAATTAGGCCAGAAACCCGGGCACTATAGGCAGCCCTCGAATCTTCTGCACTAGGGTGGCTAATTGCTTATTAAACTGCTTTATTAATTACATGAGACAGGACAGAAGCCTTGAGTCGGAATAAAGTTAAAATAAAAATGGCATTCTTTTGCATGCACACTTCTGGCTTCTTTGTAAAGAAAAGAAAAAGAACAAAAAAAAAGCTAAAATAATAGCTTTTTTGTATGACAACTTTCACTTTTCTGTTACTTTAGGCTTTAAAGTGGTCATTTTATGTATATAGAGGCTGAAGAAGCAGAAGAAACCAAAGTGAACACTTCAAAACACCTCAAAACTGTGTGAATGAAGTGAAATCCTTGTCTGTGTGTGAAGAGATAATGGTTTGCAAAAGTCTACTTAAATTTATCATTTTGACTTACCTTTTTCTTACACAAGAGTATTAGGGTTGAAGAAACTATCATCTTTTAAGAGTAATTTTGTCTGCGCCCATTTCTGGTTTATTATCGCTCATCTTCAACCTACTACAAAACTTCTTTTCACTTTTTTCCAAAATACCACCTCGTCTCCAGTGAATTGCATGAGGAAATTAACCTAATCTCGTTGCCCAGAAAACAAGTGGATCAGGTCGGCAGCTAATTGCCTTTGGGTCCGGTTGTGTAAGGAGGTTTGGGGGAGCAGTGGTGCGGAGGCACCCGTGCAGAGTACACGGGGACAGCAGGCATGAATGAGCACTTTGTGTATATCGGGATCGGTAATGACATGCAAATACAAGGCCCCGGCCGCAAAATGAGAAGACAAATATGGCCAGTTTGCACTGCGCCTACTTCAGCTGTCCGTCAGTGTAAGGTTGTCTTTTTCTATGAATCCATCACTGGGGGAAGTTTCTCTGTCAAGCTTTCCTAAAATGTGCAAATAGGCAGACAAGTTGTGGTAAAGTTGTGGTTCGTGAACTAATACAAACTATGAAGTATCTGTTTAATTGAATTATATTGAAGGAGGAACAATTAGCACCACCAAACAAGTCATAAAAAACACGACTAAGCAAGGTCAAAAGAAATGAGAAATCAGTCATTGCAGCAAAGTAGTTGAAGTTGATTCACTCAATATGAGCTGAAGAAGCCTCTTGGATGAGAAATGAAAAGTCTTCAAATCTAAACAAGTAGTACAAGTGACAATTAAAAACCTGGGCTATAATGGACAATTCAATGTAAAGTGAAAGCTCACAGAAACAATACAAATTTAGGCCAAAGTTAGGACTAAATGTAAACCAGAGCTAAACAAGGTGAAGTTTTGGAACTTGTTGGCTGAAACTAGATATAAAGCAGAACAAAACCTGGATTAAAACTGAACCAAGTGACGAAACAGAGCCTAAATCATGTCCAAACTAGAACTTAACCACATCTAAACCTTCAAAACAGGACTGAAGCAGGGTACATGAGGACTGAACCAGAAGGTGCCAGTCACTGATCGGACTGTAAACATTTATACAACCATTTTCCAGGATACATATGTTTTCGAGTCATTACAACTGAGCCCATTTTCATCCACACTTTTGGGGGCACAACATGGCTTTTGTGCATTCTTCATCGGGCCTCCCCTGGACAACATAGGCCGCAGTCAGGACCCGCCCCCCCCTCGGCCGCTCGGAACACACACATGACATCGCTGTCAGCGCGACCGCCACAGACACATGAGGACTTACAGATGACCGGTGAGCTCCAACAGCCCTCTCCTGTTCGGCAACCCCCGCAACGCTCAGACATGGAAGCTATTATATGCAGGGCGGCTGGGAAAAGCATTCTGGATCTCTCTGGAGTTTGCAAAGGAAAAATGACAGATTAAGACATTTAGCCCACATGGAAAAAATGGGACAAAGCTGATTTCCAAAAGCTTTCTAGTCCCTCATATTCTACGACAATTATGCTGTCAGAATCGGTGAAGGTGCACTTTTCGAGATGCGTCACGCGGGAACAGCCTAATAGGGGTGGGCGATGTGGACCTAAACGTGTATCATGATATTTGTTGGTATGTATCACGATATGACGATATGATATAATTAAATTCACTGGTTTAATAAAGCTATGAAACATATTTCCTTAGTCATGTCTGAGTGGCGGTCAATCCTCTGTAATCAGCAGAACTTTTCGCTTTGTCATCATCTCGTGTAAAAGGAGAGTTTAGACTAGGGATGCACCGATGCGAGTGCGAGTACTTTGATTTAAGTACTTGCCGATATCCAACACCACAGTACAAGGCATTTTCTTCAACATACTTTTTGAAGAGTATATATACAGTTTATAGTCTGACTTTTTCACAGCAGATTGGTTAATAATTAGTTAATTTACACATTTCCTTCAAGTATTATGCAAAATCGACTTTTTCAAACTTTACATGACATAATGTTATTATGTCATTCCCTCATTAAAAACATGCCTGAAGTGTTGCCTCGGCACATTCACGTATTTTTGAGTAACCTGTAAAAACTCTGATGGCGGCCATTTTAGGGACAGGTTTGCCTGAGTCCTCCTAGGAACGCCCCCACCTCCTGGAGACGCCTCCGAGCTTTGGTCACCAGCCGAGTAACCAACCACTGCTCCTCAGCAGAACCCCCTCCCCACTGATGCCACAGACAGCGTGTGGAGGGGGCGTGTCGGAAAGGCTCAGAGGTTCTTAAAGAGACAGAGGCCTATTTCAAGACATTCACTACAGCCATTTTGAGAGAGCAATTTTATACAAGGCAGTTATTCTAATTTACTGCATTTACAGACCAACAGGAGGTTTGGTCATCATTGTAGTGTGATATAGACTGTGTGATTGAAAAAAGCATAATACCCCCTCTTTAAGTAGGCTACACTTTTAAGAGAAGTTATATAAGAATTGAACAGATGCCATTTCATTTTCATTTTTTATTTAATATAATTTTTTATTTTTATTGCACTCTCCATCATAGACACAACATATCTCCAAAAGCTCCTCAATGTCTGTGCTTTATTCATTTATACTATTGTTCAATAAAAATGTATTTAACAGTAGTATTAAAATGGTTACTTATTGCTGCAGTTTAATGGTCTCTTTTCGCCTTTACTACAGCTCCGTGTAGATTTGTTTGACATGTCAAGTGGTATCGGTCTCTGGTAGTATGAGTATGATTATGACCCCATCCCTAGTTTAGACAAGTTTAGAGATGATTGCGCCGATCGGATGAGTTACTTTGAGACACGGGACTTACCTGTACACGGAGAGCAGCTTGGAGAAAACTTCCAGGACGCGATGGTGATTTTATTAAAATCCTGGAGGATGAGACAACAGTTGTTGCTTGCATGTTTCCAAAAATAGTCACAGGAGTTTTGAAAAGTGGCTCCATTTGTGCCAAAGTTGACGACGCTTGGACCAGCTCCACCTCCGCAGCTTTCCCTCTCGTCCTGGCTCCAGTTCGTTTTCTTGCACACGAGTTTTCATTTATACCGGTTTGAGACAAATTCCTAACATGGGGAATATTTCTACCGGTACAGTTAAATTATCGCCTGACCTCACAGCCCACACGTGACGCTGCATGAAGTCGCCCTCTCTTTAAGTCAGCAACAAGCTCTCACCTTTGATAGCCCCGCTGTACAAACTATAGGTTTATTTTGATAAAGGAACAACTTGCAACGCTCCACGACAGGTAGGGGAGAAAGTGGAAAAAAAGTCTTTGAATGAATGTAATTATGCTGACAATATCCACTAAGATTTCTAATATTAACAGTAAAGTACAATGAAGGAACAACAGCACAATTCGTGTTGATGAGCGCGTCCGGGTCTGGCAGAAGGACGTGGAAATACCCTGCACGGAAAAAGCACAAAACTATAAACTTAAATAATCCTGTAAAAATCAATATATGACTTTGTCCTGTTAGGTATTTCCATACTGCAGGCTTTCTATTTCCTATCTGTGTCGGTGAAATAAAATCTGTAGGAATGAATAGACTGAGCACTTTTTTTTTTTTCAGATTGTGGTCTGTCCACACCGTTGAATGGAAGCCAGGTTCGTCCCACGCTTCAAACTCGTATCCTTTAATATGAGGCCTGACCAGGAGGAGACAAACAGTTTATGGGCTTCCCTACGCACGCATATTACAACACATCACCGGGCATGTGGACCCGAGTGGAGCGCAGAAGTCGAGGTAAGTGCGAGCGCTCAGGAGTTTCAAACTGTCTCTTAAGTCAGAACACGGAGAGCTCGAGGTGGAAATACATGCTTACACTTTTTCTTCTAATCGGACACATGGTTCCAAAGCCGTGACCTCATGTGAACGTGGCAGCACAAGTTCAGTCCGCAGTGAACCGTCCTACTTTCCTCTCATTAACAACCAATTCATCAAGCAGCCGGCTGTCATTCCTTATCGCCGCCCTGTCATTTAGCCCAGCAAAACACGGCTACCAAGTTTCAAGCACTTTTATGGACAAAATCGCGGCTCCTAACATGGCATTTGGACACATGCGGCCCCCAAAACTTACTTAGACGCTGGGGGCAAAACTTTGACCAAAGAAATGCCTTAAAAACAACTGTTTGCAGACAACTATGGAAGCAACCTCTAATTCGCTGAAGTCATTTGGAAAGGGCTTGTGAATGTGGTCATGTGTGGTTTATGGGAGAGGGCCTGCTTGCTCTGGGGATGTTTCAGGGAGAGCTTGTGTTGAGCTACCTTAGCCTTTGGACTTATCTACCGCTCATGACGAGAGTAAACACTTTACGTGCTATAATCTGTTGTCGTTTAACAATTGAGCCAGTAAAGAATGTTAGCCTTTGTAGATACTGTACGTGCCAATACCAAGCACGGTTAGATTCAAAAACCTGGAAATGTATTCAACTTTATTCCAAACTTTCCATAAATACTGGATCACAAAGTCCGATAAATCGAAACAGCTGGATCTTCATGTCAAAACAACGTAGCGCAAAGACACTGACACAATTTGACTATAATCTAAAAGGGCATAAATATGGTCAAACGGCTACCTCTCCTAATGCTACAATTTCCCTCCTCCATCCAGATCTGCTAAAATCTAAAAATGAAAACCTCCTGCTCCCCCTCCGCATGTGAGAAGAAATAGGTGTCTGCCTGAGCAAACGCGCATGTCCTCCTCCCATTTTGGAGTGAAGCAAAACAGATAAGTTCAGTAGTGCATTAATAGGAGCTGTATTCTCACAGCTCAAAATGATTGTTGGACATTTGGCACAGGAAACGCTGGGAATATGTGCAATCACAAGGTCAAGAGTGTCTACACACACACACACACACACACACACACACACACACACACACACAAACGCACCTGGTCTCTCCTCCCAAACCCCTGCGACACTCTGCAGGTCCCAGCTTTCAGGCCGACACAAACATGAGTGTGAGAATGTGAGTGCGCCTAGAGCCTTGTAAGATATGCACGGTATTGTCAATAAACGGCAAAGACTATGAGAAACCAAACAGAAGACAGCGATGGAGCTCGACCGCCCCACCCTCCTCTGTTCGGGAACTGAAAATCCCATTCAAAATCTCCATAGACTTCTCCAAAAGTTCAAATATGGTGTTTAAAGGAACGGCAAAGGCGAATCTAATGAGCTACTGTATGTGCCTAACAACTGACCATAGAGTATTTTTGACCTGAATTAGGGTATGCTGAATCGCAAGACATTACAGTAGATTTAGTAGTAGACCTATCAAAATCAATCTTACAAGCATGCCCATTAAGATCAAGGTTCTTCAGTCATCACCTCTCATCCTAAAGGCCTCGTCAGCAACACTAGGTTTTCAGCTTTTCCACATGCGGGCTAGTTAACTACTTAACTGGAAACCTTAGTGTCGCTGACAAAGCCTTCTGGATGAGAGGCAAAACTTCCTAAGACATAAGGACCTTCGTCTAAGAAGGACAACTCCTGTATGATTGAGAGCCCCTTTCCAGATTTCATACATTTGTTTACATTTATCACATTTAATCACACAAAGCCACTCCCAGTCGATACAAAATGCAGTTTCCAAATGAATATTACATTTATTGGTAAATGGTAAATAGTCTCAACTTGGTGCTTTTCCACCTACATTAGGCACTCAAAGCGCTTCACAGTAAGGAAACACTCACCCATTCACACTCTCATTCACACATCAATGTACACAGATACTGGAGGCAAGGTGGGTGAGGTGTCTTGCCCAAGGATACAATGACAGTGTGCACCTATGGGAGCCGGGATTCGAACCCTTTAACTACCGATCATGAGACGACCCGCTTTATCACCACTGTAATCCAAACCCTCTCTGTGATTAGCTGTGAATAACCCACTGTGCCAAAGGTCAATGTCAGTGTGATGGTCTCGGGCTTCTTTGCTGCTTCGGCCCTGGACAACTTACTGTCATTGATGGAATAATGAATTCTACAGTCAACCAGGCAGTTCCTGAAGAAAAACGTCCAACCATCAGTCTCAAGCGCTCTTGGGCCATGCAGCAGGACAATGATCCCAAACATATGAGCAAATCCACTTCTGAATGGCTTGAAAAGAACAAAATTAAAGTCCTGGAGTGGCCAGGTCAAACTTGCTCACTTAAATCCAATTGAGATGCTGCAGTGTGACCTTAAAAGGGCAGTTCATGCACAAAACCCCAATAAGGCTGAGTTAAACTGATTCTGGAAAGAGAGGGCTAAAATTCCTCCTCAGTGATGGGAGAAACTCATCACCAGTTATCGCTAATGCTTGATTTCAGATATTACTGCAGAGGGAGGCACAACGTTCCCATAATAAATGTGAACATTTGCAAACTGCATTTTGTACTGACCAGATATAACATTTTTTTTTATCAAAATAATTCAAGTGTGATGAATTTAAACAAATGTATGACATCTGGACGGGGCATATACTTTGTCACAGTACTGTAGATGTTGGTGGGGGTTCAACATCAACAAACCACCGAGATAAAAGGTCTGATGCTCAAATTAAATTAGTTTATGGTCGGATAGGTTTTCCCAAAGTTCGCAAGTGAACAGGCAACAGCTACAGAACTGCTACAATTGATCTTTTATTTTCTCTGTATTAGGACTCAGCTGCTACGGTCAAAAACTTTCAGGGAAAACAAAGAGAGCGTGTCTTAAAATAAAGTACATTCGCTTTGTTCTAATACTTTGTGGGTTTTTAACAGCGTGGACTGAAACATGTGTCAAAGAACCCCATAGAAGTCAATAATATCTTGACATCTTTCGTTTGAGACTTCCATATGTTCAACTTTAGCTCAACCCTTCATGAACAAACAGTATTTCACTCATATTATTCCAATATATGTCATGATTTATTGCATATTTATCCATTTAATAGACCACTCAACTTTCAGTAACTTCTTGTACCGGCAGGTTCTGCCAAGAGCCATTTTACAGAGGTTTTCTGAGCTAACATAACAAAGATGTGTTTGAATCTTCAAAAGAAAGATGTCAGGACTACACCATGTTGCCAGCATCTAATACAAAGACCGTGTGGGAGGAGCCTTTCCGGTTATTCTTATAAAAATCACTCAATAAGATTCAGAAGAGATTGCGTTTCTGCTCCTGAGCTGCTTCTGTCAACCCTCTCCTACACAGGATAAAAATGAGACACTTATAAAACACATGGGCTCGAAAACTGTGATGGATCTGCAGTGCACTTGACCAGCTTGTGCTCCAAATTGTTTTATGCTGTTTTATGCTGCAGCCAAGCCCCCCCCAAGCCCCCCCCTCCACCCTTACTCTCCATGGTTTCACTTATCCACAAGATGCCTGCGTTTGATTACAGCTTCAGTGTCAATAAGGCCTATTTTGAAAAACAGAGGGCGAGAACAAAGCGGAGTGACAAGTGAAAGGACACGCTCCTGTGACGGGACGACAGGAGACATGACAGTGTGTTATGACTGAGGCTCATGTGCACTCCACATGTATGGGGCGTTGTTTGTTTGGCCCATAGCGTGACATGGCAGATCCTCTTCACCCATTCACAAGACCTGAGCTATTTAGAAAGGGAATCAGAAGACATGATGACTGAAATACTGAAGCATCTTCATTCAAGCAGGAGAGTAAGGGTGGGGCATGCTATTCATAATCAAGGAAGTACAGGGGGAAACAGACTGGTGGATGTTTAAAAATACACGCAAGATCTATTTTCAATCACTCATTCATTCATAGCACTAAAGTAATAGCATGATATCTCAAGGGGTAACAGCATGGAAGTTATGGCCTTTATGGTAATCTTAGCGAGCCAGCCAGTCAGCCCAGACTGCACCAATGTCTAATGACCCCAACACAACAGGGGGCGCCATGGAGGAGAAGACCTGGCTGGAGTCTCTGGTTCCTGCCCCAGTCCAGACTGCACCAACGTCTGAGGACCCAATCTATTCAGACTGCAGTAGCCTCCCCACAGCTCTAGAGGCCATGAAAGAGCCCGCTGTATGTGCTCCTATCCCGACTGCAGCACAGTCTTTGGACACCACAACTACAGGTGGCGCTAAAAAACCTGTCCTGACTGTCCAAACAACAGAAGATACAGAGGAAGGCCGGTTCAGGAGGAGCGGTGGATGGGAGAAGAAGTTCTGAAAACAAAACATTGGAGCAAGGCCTCAACAACCAGATAAGACTGACCAAGAACAAGTCCACCCAGCTACTGCCCTGCTCCAAACAAAAGAACACAAGCAGATAATGTCCAACAAGGAGCTGAGAGACAAACTACAAAACCAGGTCCACAAGAACGAGACGCTGAAAGCTCAGCAGAAAATGATCATGGACAAGTCCAACCAGCCGGAGCGGGCCAACGTACTGCTCCAAAAGAAAGAAGAGTGTACGCATACAGAAAAATGTCTTGGAAAATGAGGAGAAGAGAGCTGAACTCCAAAACTAAGTGCAGAAACAACAAATGCTGGAGCAAAGTCTCAAAGCTGAGCAGAAATGGACAAATCTACTCCGCTCAAACAGACAAACTTAATGCTTCAAAAGACGGAAGAATTTCTGGATGATCTTCGGATTAAAGGGCTTTTGGTGAATGAACTGAGCAAAACAGAAAAAGAGAAGGAAGCCATCCAGCAGCAGCTCGCCTACACCGCTTATTGGTAAAATGAGGGTTTGGATCCAGAGCCAGAAAATGATTTCAGGTGGCACAAGAAAGACTGCACTCAGAGACAGTCAGTGCCACACGCCAACACCACTAGGAAGGGCAATGTCACAGTCCCGGCAGGGAAAACTGCTGCTAAAAACAAAAAGAGTCAGTGAGCATGCATTTGCGAAAGGTGCTCTGGACACGATGGCGAACAAGAACTTAACCAGGAAAGTGGAGGGACCATGGGGAATACCACGCAAAACACTCAAAATCTTTCAAATGCATGACAGGATTTGTCTTTTCAAATGAAGGATGAAAAAACACACTGCTATGGGTGTGAAATGTGCATGTTCCAATAACTACTTTGGGCCATTCCTCCATCCATCACACAGGTCCAAAAGTGCTCCTGTTAATACTGATATAAGCACTGGCTGTAACCTTCCATTAGAAACATTTTGGCACAAGCTCTTGTATTGCAAAACTGGGACCTTTATTCCTGGATTTTCTTTGTGACTTTGCAGTGATGCGAGCAGCATGGTGGCCACAGTGAACAAAACAACTTGTTATTGAAAGTCAGGCAGGATTTCCTTAATGTGGATTTGTGGTCTGGACAGCTGTGTGCATGTAGGATCATGCAAACCCTGGCGCCATGTTTGTGCCAACCACAGGTGAAGACAGCAGTCCGCATCCATCACCAGTCAATGACAGTCAGAAGAAAAAAACAATATGGGTTGAAGGGCTTGTGGTTATTCATGGAGGGCGGGGTTAGACACTTATTATTGCTGCAGATAGTGCCATCTCCACTATTAAAAAGCACTCACGGTTAAAGCTAAACTCAGGAATCTCGGGGTGATCTTTGATGAGAGTATGTCTCTAGAACCACTCTAGGCATATGGTTAAGAACTGCCACTTTCAGCTGCGTAACAATGCTAAGCTCAGGGTCTATGGTGACTAAAGGAGACCTAGAAATGATCATTCATGTGTTTGTGTCCTCGCGGTTGGATTATTGCAACAGTCTCTTCATGTGTTTGAACAAGTAGCTTTGAGATTCTATTCTAAATTGTGCTTCCACATCCTCTGAAGTAGGGTATTATTTTTAATTACCAAGTTAAACAGTACCAATAATTGTCAGAGTTTAAATCAAGTCTATGGGTGGCCGCCAAGTTTAGCCTACTTACTGCAAAACAGCTTCCAGCCTCACTTGTGTCACTATTCTAAGTCATATGATATTATGACCTATCTGAGCTTTACGCAAATGAGCTTATCAGCACATGGCCAGTGTGAGGGCACCCTGGGGCAACATCTAGTGAAAGTTTCATGTGACTCTGTGGAAAACAACTATATGGCTTTAACCTCAGTCGTAAGTTCAACATATGACCAGCATTCACCAAACATCTGCAAACATATAGCACGCTTAACCAAGCCGCAGCCTCCATTCCTCAGCTATCATTAAAAACTCTACAGAGCCAAATGGAGGTCATGGTGTCCACATTATGAGGGAAACTCAACTTCATGTACGGTATAATATCCAGTTTAGGGGAAATTACAATAATTTATGTGCAGAAATAAGCTCACTTGGCTTGTTTTGTTATGAAATCATTTCTCCTAGCGTGTATCCAAAACATGTCATTAAAAAGGCCAATTTTTCCAAAGGTCTGAGCTAATACAAACCATATATACAGTATATAATTAAGAAGAAGCTGGGCTGGATTTTTAGGTTCCGATACCGATATAAAAGGGCTGGGCATATACATATATAGGCCGATATTTTAAGTACTTTAATTTGATGCATAGTGTAAATATCTTAAATAGCCTATACTAAAACATGTATTATTATAGTAAAGGTTTCAATGACAGAAATGCATAGAAATACTGTATATCTAATAGAGATCACTCGATTTGGGTTTTGATTGGCTGATGCCCATATGCACCACTGATACTGTTGCCCAAAAAAAAAAAAAATGTCTCATCTAAAATCCTGTGTATGATGCTTCTAAACGTGTCAGTGTTGTCATGTTTAGTACTTCCGAGGAGCTTGTTTGAAAGACAAAAATCAGCAGATTCCAAAACAAAAAGCGGAAGTCTCTATCTCCTGGTTCCGAAATTATAAACAAAAGCATACATATAATATATAAGTAGTTAAACTTGTGACCAATTTTCACCGTGATGTTTCTCTTCTGCCTCGAGGCCTAGGACGTTGAGGTAGGGCTCATTTTAAAGCTCTGATTCAGCTCTTTCCAGTGCAAAAAGATATCGGCTGATAGCTTATATTAAAAATACCCCAAAATTGGCCCGATATGCCAGCCGATATATCGGTCAAGCCCTATAAGAAGCAAACATAAAAATCACCAGTATTTGAATTGGTCTCACGAGGACCAAGTTAGGGATAAGGTGTAGTGCATTATGGTAATTTATTTAAAGATATGTATGTGTTAATTGGTAGAGGCGAAACAATGCACTGTGCAACTAAAGTGACGGTGCATGTCGAAGTTTATATAATTTTTTATATTTAAGCTCCGTGGTGCGTGTTATGTGTGTGTGCGCGCATCCAAACAGAGCGTATGTGTGTCATCATCACTTACCGCTAATCTGAAGGCTGCAGGCACAGCAGACCTGTACAGTGACATCCTCCAAAACACAGGAAATCTGTGTGGCTTTGTAAAGGTTAATCTGAGTCCTGCTGATGACCAGGCTGCGGTAAAGGATAGATCCAGTGAGCCAAACAAATGCATAGAATCCATAATCCGCCTCAAATGTTTTGTTTCCAAAAAAGTGCAAGCGGAATGGCAGAAACAGGAAAGCAAAACTGAAACTACACTGTGCTGCTTTTTCTTTGTAAGTCTATAACTGTTTTGTTTTATCCCCCATGTAAAGCGTCTTCCAGTGTCCAAATAGAGCAAAGAGTTCAAACACATTGGCCAGTAAGGAAATTCATTAGACATGAAATTCATCTAAAACTTCTCTAATGCTGCTGCCATTTTGGAGACAGACAAGCTTCAGTTTCACAGCCTGAAGCAGAACCTTCACTTTGATACCCTCACATGCGGTGGGGGGACGGGGCAGGGGTGTACCTCGTCGTGTCTCCACTAATCACATACCAAATCCATCACAGCGCCCCGCTCCTGCACTGGAGCTGCCAGCGCCGGACACACACAGCTTTTAATAAACAGCGCGGCCCGAATGAAGGCTTTGGATTACAAAATATACAGTGAGTGAGTCTGGGCTTACAGCAATTATCACATACAATCCCATTAGCATCACTCAGCATAAGGCATAGCCGAATATGACACTGTAATTAAGAGAGCCCTGTGTTTACAACAATGGTGTGTAAGAAATGAGGGTGTAAGAATGGAATTAACTTCAAAATGTGTTTAGTCTAAATGTTATGATGTGTGTGATACAAATGACCACGTAATGACAAGTTTAATTTCTGTTTACATGCCGCTAATCGTGACTTTAGCCTTGTGGGGACTTGTGTTTGGAATTCGTAATGTAGTGGCTGTTGAAATGTTCGATAAATGTAAATGGCACTTTTGTTCCAAATAAGGTTTACAGAAATTGTTTTTTGATTTGATTGTCTTTTTCTGTGTAGTTACTCTCACGGACAGTTAATGAGAAAAAAAAAACCTACAACATGCAGTGACACTTATGGCTTGTAGTTCTGCTTTAAGACAAAGTGAGAGAGGGATATTGTACATCCAATTACACAATGGAGATCACATTTGGCTGTAAACGTAAAAGTGTAAAAGTGGTGCTAGCCCACAGTTAGCTTTGCCCGCTAGCTTCTTCTTCGTGATTCCATTAGTGTGCATTGGTGACTCCGACCTGGAGGCAGGGGAGTTGCAAGTGTGGTTTTCTGGCCAGAGACACCAGGGGGAGATGAAAGACCCTCCAATCATCCCATGAACACTTGTATTACCCCCAGAGGGACTACAAAAAGGATGTATTAATGTAAACACGTTACTTAGTGCTGCTTTAATGTTATATAAACTTCCTGGTCCTGACCAAACCTTGTGCAGGGTCTGGAGATGGGTCAGGACGGTGTACTGCAGGTTGTTGCGGCAGCTTTGAAGGATTCATCAATTGCAGCAGAGATCAATACCATCATCAGTATCAATGGTATCAATATTTGTTTCTTTTAAATTATTACTTATCAGTCAAATTTATTGAATAGATTGATTTATCTGCTCATTTCAAAATGTTAGATCAGTTTTTGTAGGATCCCACTCAACTCCTTCAGTTCAGAACAGGTACGCAACTCGAGTGATAGTGGACTTGGTAATTGGATCGATATCGCAATACTGGCCCGAGTATTACTTGGCATCGGATCAAACCAAGATTAGTAGCATTGACGAAAGATTTTCCTAAAATACAATGCACCTCAGTCAATTTCTGTTCATATCTGCAGTGATGTGAACTAAAAGAAGAACTAAACTTTACTTACTAAATGTATAAGCCTCCTTTTTTTGGGTGGGGGGAAATAAATCCAGTTGTTGTGTTTCGCATGTTGTGTTTCACTATTAAACCTCTGCTACTGTAGTTCAAATAATTTAAAATTCAAGATAATGATGCGCCAATGTTTTCGCTTACATTCCTCAGCACACAGCAGCCGGGTTTAGCCTGCTCTCCACACAGGAAAAAATGTGTTTACGCAGCCTTTAAATCAAATAAAACTTATTGCACTGGTGTAATTAAACACAAATGAGATTAGCGAGTGGGCTCACTTCCTGGAATGTGGCGGGGACAGCAGAACAGCAACTGGACTTAATAAGACGCCACAATGGGACAGATGTGAGCAAATCATTTTGTTTCATCTAAATCAATATTAGAGTGGCACGCTGGCGGCGGCAAAGCACTTATGGCTCACAGCAACAAGCTCCTGGATTCAAATTCTGAATCATGTACATCTGTATTTGTGGTGTTTGCAAGTTCTCGCCGTGTCTGGGTGGGTTTCCTCCATCAACGCAAGGCATGCACATTAGGCTAATCCCCGAGCTGGTACTCTGACTATGCAGCGCACTACAACTGAGAGGTTCCCCCAGTGGCAGTAAAGATCAAACACAGAGGACAATTTTCCCCATGAGGACAATAAAGTATGTCTTTTAACCTCTACCTATTAAGGTAAAGTATGAGAAAAGATCCGACTTGTTTGCCTTAGAGTGAATCCGAGCCAAAATCATGTAAAAAATGTATGTATTGGCAGCGTGATGCAGACAGTGAAAAAGAGTTCAGTGACTGAAGAATGTTGGCTCTTGTAAACTAATCTAACTTGACTGAAGCTGTCCTGAGTGGATGTCCGCCAAAGCAGAGGAGAAGATAATGCCTTTATACTGGAGTCTGTCGTTCATGGGAACAGCAGGGCCACTCCAGGCCCCTCATTATTCAAGCTCTATTAGGCTTTTCATATAAATAAAGTTGGAAATTGTGTTACATTTAAGATTCAAGATCAAGTTTGTCCACTAACTTATATTATTTTCCAGTGTAAACATTTTATGTAAATTTTGTACTGCAATTACACTGCCTGACCAAATAAAAGCTCACACTCTTTAATTAGCTTTCATTACAGCACGCATTCGCTGTGGCATTGTTTCAATAAGCTTCTGCAATGTCAAAAGAACGAGTGTTGCATTAAGTTTTCATCTTGTATCCAGCAAATCTCAAAAACTTTCACTGGGGTTAAGATCTGAACTGTGTGGCGGCTGATCCATGTGTGAAAATGATGTCTCATGCTTTCACAATGTGCATCCTGGCATTTTCATCTTAGAATACGCCCGTGCCATCAGGAATGGACAGATCCACTGATAGAATAACCTGGTGGACATTCAGGTTGTTCATGTGCTCAATTGATCTCATTCTTTGGGCACATAGTGTTGCTGAACCTAGACCTGACCAACTGCAGCAGCCCCAGATCAGAATCGTTAATCTAGGTGGAAACGTTCTTTATTTTAGTATGTTGTGCAGCAAAATAATTTAAAACAGTGGTTCACACCAAACTAAAATATGTGACCTTTCAAGTACCAACAGGCCTAGATATCAGGACTAAACCAGGTCTGAAATAGACTTAAATGAGACTAGATTACGGTATGTCTAAAGACGAAACCATGTCTAAACCATGAAAAACACCCTGAGTGACCCTCAGCTTATTCAGACAGCAGCAATGTTTCTTAATCTAAAACAGAAGTTCCGCACACTTCCACAGATGTTTCATTTTTATATTTGTATCTGTTTAGTCGATCGTGTAGTTTATTCTTTGGCATAAACAAAAGCCGAATCCAGCATTCTCTCCTGTCGTCAACCCACAAATCCTCCTCCATCACACATGCTAAGTCTTATTGGAGCCGGTCAGTCACTTATCTATCAACGGCCCCGAGTCAGTCTGACCCCACTACGGTGAACAAACGCGTCCAGTAGGAGGATTCCACAGTCACACACATGTATGGATTAAAGTGGGCTCCGTACAGGACCTGGACACATGTCAGCAAACGAAAAGGCTTCTTTGTCCTTTGATAACCCTTGTCCGGCCGCTCTATGGGAGGCTGTCTCTCTAACGAGTCCTCCCCACGGCTGCAGCTCGAGGCCGGGGAACACAGCGGAACAATGGCCTCTCTCTGGGAGCTCAGACTGGCTTTACTAATGAAACGCGGCCCTCAATTTTACATACTTTTTGCTGTCGACTAAAATTAGATGATACTGTTTTTATGTCAGCGTCGGTGGTGCTCATGTGGTCTAATTAAAATGTGTTAATGTATTTGCTAATATACCCTTTCAGTCCTCATTACAACACTCTTCGTTTAAGCCTCCTTGAACTAACACCATTGACCCAAGCTGATGTGTTCCTGACCTATAACCGAGAATAAGACATTCAAGCATTTACGTGAAGCACCGAGGGGGCCTTAAATCATTTTGGCCTTCTGGATTTGAGCGCACTTCTTGAGCCAAGCTGCAAATGTTAGTCTAGAAATCGTAGCCAGAGACGGAGAGAGGAAAAGCAGAGCCGAGATCTGCTGACCCCCGTTTAGTGCGGACGATCTGATGAGTGAAAAGTGTGCATCATAAAAAGAACCCACAGCAGATCCCATCCGCGGTGGAAATCCAGGCGGACCAGTTCCTGCAACAAACACTCTACTGTCCATGAATCATGCTCTCCACTGCGTTTATCTGTTAACGTCTACACAAAACCATTAGTGATGAATGGGTCAATATAGAACTTTTATGTTTGGAATCAATCATACTTAACGTATATAAATGTTTTATGTAGTGTCATGCTATTGAATAAGCAGAATAAGCAAGAGACCCTGCACGCAGCTGTACCATAAACAGATAGTGCCTGCCTTGCTGAGCATCAAAAGGCAATTCTACAACATTATCTAAAGCAGCAGTGTTGGGTAACGTCACTTTTTAAAGTAACTCGTTAAGTAGCTTGTTACGTTACTGCTCTACTTTACGCGTTAGAGAACTCATGCATTACCAATAATAAACAGTGTCGCCAATAAAAGCTAACCACGCAAACAGACCGATACCAGTAACTGTACAGTAATAGTAACAGTACAGTAACAGTAACTGGACAGTACCAGTAACTGTACAGTAACAGTAACCGTAACTGTTGCTTCTGAGCTTTATTTCGTATGTGGACAAATGACAGCTAAATGCAACAATAATGAGCATGAACTACAGGCCTATATCGACTTATAAAAGCTTAGCTTCGTTTGCTATACGTAAACAGGTTGGCTCTGTCAGAGCTCTGGCTCAGAAACTGCGTCAGGTTTTCAACAAAAAGAACATCTGTAAAGGAGCTCTTACGCTTTATAATGTGCATTGAATTGGCAATACACAACACACTCAACTTGATTTAGATTAATTGTACAGCTTTCCTCAACCACATAACCAGGTACGAGTTTGTCATTTACATTGGAAGGACCAATGCTGCCAAAAGCGAGGCGTTGCTGTTTGGGAGGGCGAGCGCTTCATCAGGGTTTTCTTCTTTAGCTTCGCCTCAAGCGCTGTATTGTCCTTTTCTCCAGTAAGTAAATGTAAGTACTTACACAATGTGAACGACCTTGCTGAAAACTCTTCCATGTTGCTGAGGTGACGTAAAGTTTTGGAGGACACAGTCTGCAGTCTGGAAGGAATGAGCCGAGGGAGGAGGACTAAACTAACGGCATTACTGATTTGATAGAGAAACTAGTACAATATTACTTGCAACTAACTTGTTACTCTGAAAATGCAATCTGAGTACTCGTTACTAAGTAGCGCGTTACCCCTAACACTGTAAAGCAGGGATCTGTTTTTCAGGACAAGTGCACATTACCGTCTAGTACAGCTTGATTATTCTCTCTAATATATGTTGAAAAATGTAACAAAAGACCATAACTAACACTTTATAATAACTTAGTCCCCTCCATTAAGGCTTAAAGGTGCATTATGCAACTTTTTATGTGGAAAAAAAAGTTGATATTTGTGCATATTTGACCTTTAAGTGACCCAGTGGCTGTGTGAGTGGTCAGCATGGCGCCTTTACTTTCCATCACAGGGGCCTCTAGGACGCTTCAGCATCATTTGGTTGGAGCGTTTTCCACTGTTGACGGAGCCTCTCACTAGAAAACCTACAAAACAATTGATCCTGGAGTGTTGTAAAGACCACTGTGATCTAAAGTAAAGTTGCCATGCTGACCACTCACACAGCCGCTGGGTCACATATGCACAAATATCTTTTTTTTTTCACACATAAAAAGCTGCATAATGCACCTTGGAAAAAATGGGGGAAAAAACAAATCAGGTAGAAGCTCTTTAAAAGCACAACTTTCGAAATATTTGCAAAATCAAATAACATTCCCAACCAAATAAAGTTGCTTTGAATTATATTGTATCTAATAGAATATTGACAACTATGTATAAATATGCGGGTAGCACTTTATAATAACTACACCTTATTTAGCCTAATAAATGATGAGTTAACAGATAAATCATCTTAATGAATTGTTCATGATGAATTAAGTGTCAGCTCATCAGTGTAGTGTAGATATTGAAAAGTGTTACCTATACGTGTGCTTTATGCTGACTTCACATTTCAACCATTAAAAAAAAGTCACACTTCTTATACTGTTCTTCCTAAAAGCTCCCTGTGCAGAAGCGGTGACAGAGACCTTCGTTATTTAATGTCCCTGTCAACGCTTTCAAAGGCTTGTCGGTGTAGTGAAAAACGGAGCAGAGCACGCACAGAGGGGGAGGTGATTTCCCCCAGGGTGCCTTGTAATTGCTTCAAGCCTCCTCTTACGGGACAGGACCGAACCTGGAGGGCCGGGGCAGGAAGCAGGACAGGAAATGGCCTGGATCCAGCCAATGAGGAGACGGCGCTGGCGATACCAAGAAGGCGCATGCATTGTGTCACTGCCTTCAAAAGCGCGTTGATATTTGCAAGAGCGCTCCTAATTGAAATGAATGGACAAAAGTGTAACATTAAGCGATGGTGCTCTGACCGATTTCAACATTTCATAAATGGACTTGTAGCATGTCAGGGCATTTATAACGCCGCGTTTTATCATGCGTCTCGAGACCCATGTGCTGTGGTCTGCTTACTGTCCCGCGGGTCGGCTAATGCAGCTGTGGGCCGACATCTGCGCAAAGGCTCACAGGACCTGCTTTAAATCACAAAGTTTAGACGCACTGTGGCTATTTTCTCAGGCACAAAGGATCGACAAATGCATGCATCAAATCACAAAAAAAGGAACAAGGCGTAAGATTAAATGGTGCATGCATGTCCCACTGGATGCAATTCAGGCCATTGACAATGAAGTCTCAATACAAATGACCAAGGAAATGATCCAACATGAAAGTAAAATACTGCATCAAGGGAGGGAAATGGTTCCTTTTTTAGTTCAGATTGAACCTCTCCATTGTATTTAATGACCCCCTCTTGTGGTTGAAGGCTTGGATACTCCTTTTCCTCAATAATTCTATAAATCTCAAATTTAAATTCCCGAATGGTGTGCTATTTTAGTAGAGTTGTAGCCTGGTCTTACCATACCCTCATACTCATTTCGTACAGAGGGTCTGGATCTTCAATTGTTTTCAGGTGGGAGGGGTGAACTCCTTTTAAGGTTTGAAATGACTGGATCACTAGCGTCTTGTCGTGACGTATGTAATCCGCTCAAGTGAGTGAAGCAAGCGATCATAACTCAAGGCTTCAATTTTAATTTCTGAGCCAGAATGGATTGAAGACCTTCCATTACCTTTGTATCCGCCGCCATTGCCAAACTACAACCAGCAACACCCACCTTCCCCACTTGCTGAATGGTAGGTTGATGTAACGCGGCCACTGACATCAGACCCAGACGTAACATGTAGGGAAATGACAATTGACCAGAGTTTACGGATAGCAGGCTTAGGGAGTTGTAACACATGCATAAACTCTGCAAGCGCTGAAAAGATATGTCCAGTACCGTTGACGACAGGGTTAAACCTACAACATCTTCAAACAAAGCGCGCCGAGGTGGCCGCTGTTTCAATATAAACGGCCCTTGTGGGTGAAAATGGCATTACTTGTGCCCCTCTGGAGTGAATAGGCTTGTGCGCGCCAGGCCATACAGAACACAGAAAAGCACCTCTCCAATGGCACAGCTGTCTTATTAACTCCCAGCGCCCCCGCCAACCCAATAGACACTTGTCGGACCACCGGCGTCACCAGCCCAGAGCACCCTTTAAGCCATGCTGAGAAAGCAGGTGAGACTCTGGGGATCTGTTTTTTTTCCCTTTTCTTTTCTTTTTGTCCGTTTCTGCTTGGACCCTTGAGACCTTGCCCTGCCATCTTTTCGGTGTCCTCGCGCTCTCACTCACAGCCTCCACATTTTCTTCTTTCTTCCAGCGCGGATTAGCTCAGCGGGACACCAGCATTCCATCCCTACTGGAAGTCTTTGTCTTGACATTCCCACCCCTCCCAGTGTCCTCCGAAACCCTGTGTCCCACCGAGGAAACCAACTGCTACGGCAACTATGGCAACACCAACTTGATGTCCATTAATCACAAATGTTTTACACTTTTGACATTTAAAAAATATCGCATAAAAAAAATGCTTGTAATTTATTTGGAAGCTACAGCTTTTGTTATCAGTAGTGCTAATATCATTTCAAGGTTGGGGGTGCCCGATGGGACCTCTGGAGCTGAAGTCAATTTTGCAGGACGCTACCTGTTGTGAGGTTTTGATCGTTGGCCTGTTAATGCGACACGGAAGCAGCAACAATATGCTTTGGACCGGGGCTACATGCACCCATTGTGTCTGCTTGAAGTTAAGGTTAAGCTGCATTAGTATAGTGTTGCAGTCACGGTCAGGTCTCCAAAACAGCATCAACCCATGCACTTGTTTCTCAATCTAGCTTATTGAAATGACAGAAGTGTGGTCAAGAGAGGAAAGGGATTCAAACGACTGCTCGAAATGCTGATCCAATAAATGTTTTAAACCATTGGATTTTGAAGGATTTAAGCTTTCAAATGAATATATCAGCTACAAAACAGTATTATGGCATTAAGTGGATAAGAAAGGAAAGAGGGAACTGCATTTCGTCATTCGTGACAGTTGAGAAATGATGTACAAACCATGGGATAGACGCTCAACATGGCTCCCCAGCACACAAAACCAAAAAACGGCTCTTAGAAGATAAAAGCGAAGGAAAAGATTGGCATTCCAGGTCAAACACCACGCTTCTTAACCCCGGCACATAAAACAAGATGTAAGGAGGGACAAAAGGAAGAGGAAGCGACATGTCCTTGGGCAGGCTAAGAAAAACAGGGGAGTACATGCGAGATAACAAAACATGACGCGGAGAGAGGGCAGGAGTAACATGAGAGACTGCAGAGATGAGCCGGAGACGGGTGATTGATGGAGCTGGCGCTGCACTGGCCTTGAGCGTCTGCCGGTTAATCCACTCACCTGCTTTTGACAACCGAGTATTCACACACACACACACACATGCGACAAAGGAGATAAGAGAGATGTGCGGCAGGTGGGTCGGTGCTTCTCTAAACGTCTGCTTTTGTGATGACATGAGTTTATACAGATAAGCCGTGGTAGATGGATGTGGATTCAAGCATTGAGACGGAGCGAACTACAGGGTCTGACAGCGTTTAAAGCATTCGTTCACGGAGCCAAAGGTAAGTTGGTTCGATTTCCGCCTCCGACCGATGCATAATGCTGTTGTGGCCTGTGATGATTGGTGGTCAGTAGTAAACATCAGTTTGCCACTTTTAGAGAATTAACAATGGTGTCCGAGAGGATAGATGAAAAACAGGGAGGAGTCTGGATGTCTTATAGAAGTTTATTCACCATCAGAGCGGGACCCGGAGACATGAACTCGAGACATTGCGCTAGTCTTGCCATTCAAGTCTGCCGACACTTCCACAGAAGAGGGATAAATACCCACTGTCAAGCATAAATACCTTCTGCCGAGTGTCATACGCAAGCAAAACATTCAGTGGCTGAGGTTCGGCGCCTGAGCACCACAGTCAAGGCTACAATAGAGATAGTACGACTGTACAGCATGACCCAGAGTGAATGAAGATAAAAATGTGTAGCTATTTTTTGTATGTCTTACTCTAACTTTAAAAAAAAAAGTCTGTTTATCTTATCAGTCAAAGTAGCAAAATAGAATTAAGGTCATTAAGGTCATTAAGGTCCACATCATGTTCAAATTAGATTTTTTCCCCCCTTCATTTAGGAGTAGGATATTGGTTGTTGAAAATGAACAAAATACTCCACATAACTTTGTTAATATTGCATTGGCTAAAAAACAAACGTACCATTGGGTATTCTGAGTCTTCAGTAAACTGGCACAGGTTTTGCCCAGTTCCAATGACCCCCACCACTAAAAGCCAGATTATTTACAAAGTGAATGTTCCACCTTGTCTCTGCTAATATTGCTTCTTGCACAGGCTTTCGTTCCATAATCTCCATGACTGACCCTCGCCCTGGTATGAGCACTCCACTCCAAAAAGCATGTGCGTGTGTATTTGTCCATTAATTACACTCACAGAACTGTCGAGGTCCCACAGGTCCTTCGCGATGTGTGCCGCTCTCTCCGGCGAAGTTTACACAAGAAGGTCATTTTAATCAGGTTGAATACCAGGCTGCCTAATCTGGGAGACTTTGCCAGAGCATAAACAGAGGATATCCCCGGGCTCAGCCAGGATCACATACCCAAGAGTCATGGAGAAGTCATCCCTGCAGCTGACCGGAGCTATACAGTAACCTCCTAACCTCTCCATACCCTTTGCACATCGTCATTTGGTGCTTGGGAACTATTTTGTCAACTCTCTCATCATAGAAGTCAAAACAAAACAGCGTCTCGTAAGACCTACTGCCGGTGTGCTAGTCGCCTATAGATACAGATGGCGTCGCGTTTTCACTCTTTTTAGCAGGTTCTGGCGGAATATGAACTTATTTATCACATACAAATAAAGGCAAGTCTAAATCGGGTCCATATGGAAGTTTTTCTTTACAGCAGATTGTTTAGTAGAAGCGAAAAACCGGCAGTTATAGTTATATTATATATAATGATGCTAACATTAAGCATTCTCTGTTATTTAAGTAATTATGGGCTGTTGTAGTAGTAGTTAAAGTAGTTTTAGAGAAACCTATAAGTTTTGATTTTTCTCTCCTCTTTGTTTTTCCGCTCAACTGCTTCAAACATGACCATATACGGACGATTCCAGCGACGCCATCGGTATCTATGCAAGCTATCTCACACAACTCACTGACAATGTGATCATTTAAAGGAATATTTCAGGATTATGACATAAAACCATTACAAACCTCTTCAAAATCATCGGAGAGTCCTACAAACGTTACCATATCTGATTTGTAGAAAGCTCCTTTGTGAATTCCACGTGTAGTAATGACGGCTAGAGGTAAACAAACTACTGTAGATCCGGTAAGATAGCAGATCACTCCGCCTAGGCTACTAGCCTAGCACTACAAAACTCTTCAAATAAAAGAACTGGATGAATAAAAAATACAAAAGAATCTCCAGAAATCAACAACACTCTGGATGACAAGGAAATGAGGCCCTATGTCAAAAAAACCTGAAATCTCCCTTTAAATTCTTTTACTGACAACAATCTAGCCTGTATGATCAACTTCAACAAGGCCAAAACATCTGAATTTTGAAGAAACACACAAGCTTGTATGTGGCTGTTCCCTCTTTCTCAGCCTGATAACTTATCCATCAGAGGTCTGCCTCTTTATCAGAGACAAAGTTAGAATGCAGAGCTATAGACTGGCGACCTTGTTATCAGTGTTTAATTTAAGCTTAAGCACATATTTAGGTTCGCATGTGCGACTAGGTTGAGTCCATGAGAGCAGATTTGACGAAAATACTCACGCGGATCCAACAATCCACGTAATAATAAACGTAAAAAGAAAATACAATACAACAAAAGAATGAGCGACTGCAGGCTTAAACAAACGCGTGTCATATTGCATTACTCTAGTTTATATGGGTATTGCTGCAACTGTATGACCTTTAAGTACATTAGCATGGACAAATTTAGTTAGAGCACAATACAGCAGTCGGATACATAACAAGAGACAGCAGCCACAGACCAGCACGGATCATTGAGTTGTTGCTCACTGACTAACACACGCTCTACTGTACATAATTGTGTGTAAAACATGTGATAAGAGTTGCATGAGAAATGTATGACCGTGAGGTACGAACAGCACAGTGGAAGTTTTCAGAGCATGGAGAAATTATGGGAGTGATGTCTGATGACCATTAAGAAATGAATAGCCTTGTTTATAAGCCTCGAGTCACATTAAAGTTTTCTCCACTGATTCGCTCAAAGGATATGTTATCTCCATGGGGCACAAAGAAGGAGAGTGTCGTCGCTGTTCGGACAGGCACAAGGATACAGTCCCGTCAGTCAAAGGCTCGCCAAAGCTTTCCAGTCACAATAAATGAACTCATATATCCATCATGCTTAGTCTTTATGAGTCAAGAGTGTTCAAATAAAAGATCTGGTGCAGTACGTCGAGCTAGGATGAGCCGCTGTCTGACTACGCACAGTTAGAAGAGAGAAAAAACATCTCCTCTGTTTGCAATTTCGCTTCCGTAAGATCATAAAAACTTTTGACTTTTTATGACTTCTAGCTTCTGCAGTGAAACTCAACATTTTCCAAGATGCAGAACAGTGCATTATCGTCGGAGTTATTCCTTCTTTTTAATGTCTCATAAAAACAAGCATGATTACGCAAAACATTGGTAAATAGTGCAGCAGTAAATAATGGCTAACTATTTAATAGAAAATAATTAAATGATGAAGCAACACTCAAACAAGATCTTTGATGACACTAAAACAAATGACATGACAGCAGTATGGGGACACTGTTCATCCTGCCGATAGTAGCCGCTCTGGCTTTGTCTCAAGGCAGTTTAACAGCCTCTGGAGCACAACAAGGGCAATTTCTTTTTTTCTAATCCAATTTTACCAGATGTGACAAGAATCAAGTGTGGGAAAAGTGTCCATTTGGAGATTTTTAACACAATTGTAAGCCACAAAACCAGGTGTTCTTGTTGTAACAGGAGGCAAATACACTTAAGATAAAAAAAAATGTAAAAAAAAAGAATCAAATTGAGCGCAATTTAGTTAAGGGAGATTAGATCAGATGGGCAGAGGCATGGGAGAATAGGACCTAACAAGGGCCGGGTTTCTGGCCTGGTTCGCCCCGGTCTCTGTGGACCCGTGCCTGGGGAGTTGAGGGAGGGTAATGTGCAGGGGGGGATTGGAGATTTTGTCACGGGACACCTGCCTCCACTTAACCCCTCTCTCCCTTTGCCTTTCTGCTTGAGCTGGCTCTTTCAGTCGCCTCCTATATACCAGCCCTGGTTCAGAAATCCCCCGCCTGCCCATAGATCTCAGGCCCTGTGGTTCAAATAGATCCCAGGCCCTGTGCTACAATGTTTTCTAGCAAGATTTTCCCTCAAAACGTATCCCTGTAGTGAGAGGGTGACTCATATTTGGCTACAGTTTGATAAGCCTGTCCAATAGCACCAATACAGAACGAAAAGTGTGGCATTCATTTATAAAACGCTTTTGTTGTCATCTCCAGCCAACTGCTTGTCATAGTTGGCCCATCACTCAACAGTTTGAGCGGCAACAAAACTCAAAATAAATGCTAAGATTTTTGATCTGAGTAATCTTTGGATCTTCACCTGTGGCTATTCTTAGAGTGGCGGCAGCTCCTAAAAAAGCTCCTTCTGAGTTCCTATCTATCCGGGAAAAGCTTTCCTCACCACTAAGCCTAACCCCTTCACCGTGGAGTAAAAACACATGCCATAGCAACTCGTCTTTATTTTCCTTTTCACTCTCAGCTACGCAGCGAAGGGGAGCAAGAAGAGGGGGGGGGCTTAGGGAGAGGTTGTGTGAAAACTAGTAAGTGACACTACTGGATATTATTTAGCTGATAGATCAATATTGCATTTTCCTACCAACAACGTGTACAATAGTGATAAAGATTTTTTTATGTGGGGAAAAAAAAGGATATTTGTGACCCAATGGCTGGATGGTTAGCATGGCGCCTTCACTTTTGATCAAGGTGGCCTTTTCAACACTCCAGGACCAATTGTTTTCAAGGTATTCTGGTGATAGAGTCAGCAGTGAAAACAGCAGTGAAAACCTATTAGAAACTCTAAAAACGTCTGATCCTAGAGCATCATTAAGGCCACTGTGATGGAAAGTAAAGGCGCTATGATAACCACTCATACAGCCACTCGGTCACTGAAAGGTCAAATGTGCACCTAAAAGTTAACAACTTCCACAATGCACCGTATAAATAAAATATTTACTGCAAACAAACACACACTAATGTAATACAATTGCATGTGTTTATAAAAAACACAGAAAGAACGCTAACTGTTGTTACATAATCAACCTGACGCTTTTTTGGCACCATTCTCTCAATCCGGTGTTAGGTCAGAAGTTACTGACACCAGAGGGGAACTGGGTCCCCCCATTCAAGCCCACCGTCAGCAGCATTAGCCGCCTCCTCTCCTGCTACAGCCCATTCTCCACGGCTCATAAAAGCACAGCCCGCGCCCCCTAACCCTCTCCTTTATGGACTGTCCCGTTTGCTCTGGTGCCATTCACTTTCACAGCGCTCCCTGGTTCACGCCACCACTTCAGATTGGGAACAAATGATCGCTAATTAAATCTCACCTTGTGTTAACTGGGCAATTACAGAGTTCTCGACACTGCTGGTGCTGCCAGGCAATTCAGCGAATGACGGTATAAAAGATAAAGTAAAAGAACAATTATCTCACGGAGAAAACCACATAATAGGTTATTACGTTTTTTCTGGATTGGTAAGAAACAAAAGTAAAGTTAAGTGTAAAGTGTAAAGTTAAGTTTCTGTTCAAAAGAAGAACCATCAAGCATCATTTCCTGATTTGACCACTATCGGACCACTCACAGATCGAGAGGTGGGAGGTCATCGCACCGAGAGACGGAAGCTGCCACCCCACTCTTCCAAAACATCAAAGATGGCGTGACTGATACACTGTTTTGTTCTGCTCTTTAGTCTGTTTAGATAAGAAACAGTGTTGTACTGGCAAAAATGCCATCCCTTCCTTGTTTAACGTTTACTGAAAAGGTTTCCTGCTGCTTGTTCCTGCATCATATCTGGCGTTTCTCCAATTGGTTAATGCCATCTGTCAATCACGTCCACTGGTAAATCGCTGAGATCACGCTCGCTCCCAGACCATAGCTTTGAAAAAGCATCTTTGGAAAAAGCATGTAGTTTGACAGGCCAGGCAAGGGTTCCCCAGCGGCATCGAAGGATGGGTCAAATGCAGAGGACACATTTTCCTATGAATATAATACACCTTAACCATAACCTCTTAACCTTCTCAAAAGCCGGAATCTTTTGACTCTTCTGTCTGACTCTTCTGTATGTGTATGTGTCAGGAATTTGTCAGGAACAATTTCCTAAGAATCGAACCAGAACTCACTTCACTTTGTTCATATTCATGTTTCTATTATTGGGATGTTTCTGTGCAAGCATCAGTGCAGCAGTGAGCGATCGTTGTGCAGTGGGAACCCATTTCCATATCTTCAGCAAGGGGAGGTCAAGTTTTACTCAAAACAAAAAAAGGTGCACCGATTCATTCACAGCAAAAGACCAATGGGTAAAATACGGCATTAGTTAGTCGTAAGTCTACCGAATATTTCCTGGAATGACAACTTTGTCAACTCAATCATTACACAGTGTTGACCACAGAAGCTGCAGACCAACTGTGTTTTAACTGCAACATAACAATAGTGGCCTTTGTCTCCTGTCCTTTTGACTCCTGTCGGCTCCTGAAATAGGCCTAATAAATTTAGCAAAACAGAAGTAACGAAATGATTGAATTACAAACACATTACAGAGAAGGGGAAAAGGGGAAAAACAAGTGCCAGAATGAATGAAGGGAGCGGGCAAAAGAAGAGGCTTGTCTCAGGATTTCCCGTGTGTAAGATAGTGAAGATAGAGATGGAAAGAATGATTTGGTCTTGAACATTCTCTCTTGATTGCTTTATTTGTTTTGTCAGGCGCTACAAAACATAACAGACCCGGTGGTCCGGTGACTACTGTCAAGTCCAAGGTTATAAAGCGATTGGATTCGGACTACTTTATACATCCCAACAGGGACATTTTCTTTTCATCTTCCCCACTCTGTAGAGACGCCGCAGAGAACATGGTCAGCCGCAGTGCTCCATTCTGTTCAGGGGGCACTTAAGTGTGTGGGTGTTCACTGGTACAGGCACTTGAACTCAGGGTTTGCGGCTGAACGGGGGCTTTCCAAACTGGCCACTGACAAAATGATTTAGACGAGAAAATAAAAGATGAAGAGAAGAGTTAGTCCGACTGACCTTAGCTGGGAGCTGACATGCAGTTTGTCCAAGACGTCCTGCACGACCGTCGGATTTACTTGAACTCTGCATGATTTTCTTTGACATACCCAACTGACTAGAATGTATGGAGTCTCTTATGTAGATTGTGAAATAATTAGATGTAAGAAAAAAAAAAAATAGGGAACATTTCTGAAGGACCTGTGCTCTCTTGGTAAAGCTGTTTTTGTTGTGCATACTGTGGCATTTTAAAACAGAGCTAAGTAACTTTTTTACCTTCATAAATCCTTTCCGTAGTCCCTCTGAGGGTAATACAAGTGTTCATGGGTCATTGGGGGAGATTTAATCTCCCCCTGATGTCTTTGGTCAGAAAACCAAACTTGCCTCTGACCCAGCAGCCCCAATACACACTAATGGAAAACATCTCCCTCGCTGCTTTCAGTTGTCTACAAAATCACTTTTTACTGACATGGCGGACAGGTAAGTCCTGACTGTATTCTGTCTACAGCTTTCGGTTTGTTGATGAACAATTTGTAAAACGTTATTTGGTTTATCACGATCAGAAGAAGCTAACAGGCTCACGGGCAAAGCTAAGTGTGGGCTAGCGACACTTTTTTAGCCACGTTTTACAGCCAAACTTGAGTGGAAAAAAATCATCTACATTGAATATTTGGGTTGTGGCACCATATACAGTATCCCTCTCTCCCTTTGTCTTTTCTGTCAGCGTAGTGTTTACTCTCAAAGACAATTAATGCCACCTGCAGTGGCACTTATGGCCTCTAGGGGGAAAAGTTACTTACTACGTCTTTAAGTTTGAAAAGACAGCTTGAGATCAAAGACAACCATTCATTGTCATCATATCGTCACTTTATCTGAACAAGAAAAGTTTTAGTCCACATTTGATCCATTCTTTAACAACAGAAGGACAACCATTCAGGAGCAATGGGTGACAACAGTGAGGCGCACAAAGACCAGTCACCAATACCAAACGTTAGATTTGGGTGTTTCGGGAGCCTAATTATACCTATCAAGACTTGAGGAGAAAATGCAAACTTCACTGCCCCACCAGGCCCGAGGAGGAATCAAACCTGAGCGTTTGTCCGGTCAGAGTGCAAGCCACTCAGCCAGCGTGCCGCCTTTGCAAAATCCAAGATAAACAGCATAGTAGTAGCAGATAGTCTAACTCTGTATACAGAACTGAGATATTTTCTTTGCAATAAGAATATAAATTAGCATATTCAAGACACAGGTGAACAGTATTGCTATTTTTGAGATGTTCAATCAGCCAAGTGATACAAAAGCCCCCCCTAATATATAAAAACAAAAGTCTTTGGGTGAAACAGCTGTGTCCCAGCGAGCGTAACAGTACCCTGAGTGTGTCGACTGCAGGCCTGTTTATCTTGTGCCCGATGGTGTTAAAGCTGGAAATCCCAAAATGGCAGGTTAAGAGTGAGACGCAGTAATCCGTCTAAATCTCGGTTACGAGCCCCGCTTTGATAGACACAGCGCCTTAAATTACTCCCCGACTAAAAGGTAGCTTTCTTCCTGTCTGGGCAAGAAACGACATGAGACCAGGATGAGGAAGGAAGTGACAAACGTGATACGCCAAACAGGTATGCCTGCAGGAGACCAAGAATGTACATGAGCTGGGTCCAGAGGGGTTAAAAGTACTCATCTAAATTCAGATTTTCTTGACGAAAGATGTCAGAAAGAATACTTGGAGTCAGAAAGAAAAACATAGACAACATAGGTGCAAAAAAAACCAGCCATGCGGGATAAGAAAGTGGTGACAAGTCCTTGTTTTAGTCCAGAGATAGCTGCTAATGGAAGTTTCTGGAAGTCAGCACCAAATGGAGTGACCCAAAAAAACCTCGCTGATAACATATCATGTCCCGAGCTCTTATTGTGGGACGACGGGAAGAGCCACTTGAGTGCAAATCTGACATACTAATGAAGTGTGATGTTAAATAATGCTCTCCATGCATTAGTAGAGGTCAAACCGTGTTGTAAATTTACCACGGTGACAAAAAAAAAATCCAAATGTTTGTCTTGGCAAGAAGTCCGGCCGTTTACTCAGACCCTTTTCATCTGGTTGACTCTCCCTCGTCTACCCCTCGCGCTGCTCCTAGTGGCAGGGATGTTTTATGATTTGCTGATAGAGCCGACAGACAGGGGTCACCGGAGACAAAAACTGCTTTTCAGCTCTGAGCCACGATATCTCCCAGCTTTAGACTCGGCGGGCCCGGTGTGGAGTCGGCTGGGCGCTTTTGAAGTGGAGGGGTGGGTGGGTGGGCGGTTGGGTGGTGAGGGGTGCATGTGGCCTCCCTGTCCCGCTGCGGCTGAGGTGAAAATGACTTTGCCATATGTGCGGGGCTGTGGTTGCTGCTGCTGTGCATAGACCTGCCTTTAGCTGCCCCTATCGGCTTGTCTTCATCTGACCGAGGTTATGCTAGGACGGAATAACACAATGTGGCACTTAGAGAGAAGAAAGAAAAAAAAATGGGGGTAATGTTTGGGACTCGTTTTAACGCGGGGGCCGTTTTCTGTGTGCCAAATGACACAGGTCAACTCAAAACATACCAGATTTATCTTTTTAATACCATTTGCAAACACAAAATCTGACTAAAGAAACATAGTAATACAATGAATTAAACCACAAACTGTGTTGTTGGGGGTTTTTTTTAAGTCCGCTCTGATCCAGGTGAGCTGGGGGCAGCTGGGAGTAGTTTTCCCCTCATTTAGCAGTTCATGAAAAAGCCACAGCCTTCCAGATGTGACAGAGGACACATGGGAAGCACACACACGTAAACACACAAACTCAGGCAAGACCAAAGGGGACAAGTGATAAAAAGGGTGTGAAATAAATTTAAACCACAAAAAATGTTGCTATGCTTCGAACGTCTAACTTTCTCTTTCTTCTTTTGGAAATTTTGCATGTCTTTCTGTTATGTGGATGCAGGTTTTCTTAAGTTTGCACATTTACATATTAGCTGTAAAAGTGAACCCATTAAATGCCATGGCCACCCTTCAGCGCACTGCTGGCTTGTGGTTGACCTACATTTGCCTTTGTTATTACACACATACTGGCGGCACAGTAAAAAAAAAAAGGAAAAAAAACACTAGCTGCTAATCACTTTCACATTACAGAGCAGCCGGGTGATCTTGGTGCCATTCCAGGACCACCAGCACAGGGGCGCGGGGCGTGCACATTCACAAACGGCACACCACCAATCACGGCGTGGGGGCGCAATCGTTACACGTGGGACACGGCCCTTTTAGGTCGTTATCTGTCGTGTCAAAGGATTCTATAGCGCTGCCTGGGAATCTCACGATGGCCGGTAAGCGAGCCAATGGACCTGTTTAGCATTCCGGAGTTTAGAGCCACATGAGAACTACCTCTGCCTTTACGAGCGAGCGGTGCACTCATTAGCAACGGCTAATTTGGGCTAATCCAGCACATGAAAATAAAGCTTTACTTTCCTTTCAATAACACACACCTAAACGACTAATTATGAGTTTTGTGAAAGTTTATTGAGTTTATTACTTGGGTAAAGTAAAATAGTAAAGTAAAATAGTATGTTTTTTCCCCCCATATGTTTGGGTTATAGTTATAAGGCAGCACAAATAATCACAAAACACTGTAGTTGAACCTCTACAAACCTGTTCAGTTATTCTTCTCCTAAAAGTCCAGGAGCACTCCTATTTGAGGGAGGACTGAAATGTAAACTGCTAAGTTAATACAAGAGTCACAGCATTTCAGAACATGATTATAGAGGTCCAAACTACAGGGTTAGCAGGTTTTAAAGCCAAATCAAATTGCAATGTTGCTTTGATGGAGGTAACTTGGGCAGGCCTTCTTTAAAATGCCTATTATAAGCAAAATAACATGTTTAATCTTGCTGAAATGATTCTACTAATGTGCTAAACGTTGGTTCAATTGGCAATTTTGACTAGAGATGCGTGACAGACACATAGAAAAGGCCTAACTGATTCGTTCAGTGTGGAGAAGAATTTTTTGCCTAACCTTCAAAAGGAAATACAAAGCGCATAATTCAGGAATCTGTTTTGTGAACAGAATAACAAACACTGAGACTGTGTCCAGTCCTGTGTGGGATGAGCATAAGTGGAGATTCGGGTTTGCCAGATGGCTCGACTTAAAACACGCCTAAATTTGACTAAAATGGACAAACAGAGTGGAAGGGGGCAATGGAAGGCCAGGAAGGGACAATGGGTCAGTGCGGACTAGTCCTTAAAGCTAGGAAACATTGGAATTCACCACAAGACCTGATTTTTGGGCTTTATTGCTGTATAAATGTAAATAATAAGAAGTGACCCATGTGAGATGGTTTGGAGGCAACAACAAATCTAGGGAAAAAGAGGTATAATTTGCATTATTTAAGTCTTTAAATTGTTATACGGTAAAATAACATATGGCAAAGGTAGTAAATTCCATTATTTATGTGCATTTAAATACAAAATACAGAACAGGGTAAAAAAAAACAACCTCAAGTAACTTGAGTGCACTTTCAGCAGGAACATAAACCAATGAGATGAGCGGTGCCTGCTTTGTTGCAATCTCATTACCCGATGCATGCAACGGAATAAACATCCTCAAACCAAAGAAAAGCTGAAATAATCCTTTAAGTGCAGAAAGCTTTAGGGCCAAATGTTTCTGGTAGAGCGCAAAGTCCAAAAGCACTTTTCACACTTAATGAAAGCCAAAACAAAAACAGCGCATTAGTGTTTGTTGTTGAGCTCATGTCCTGGTCTGATTAGCGCAGAAAAAAAAAAGCATTTTCAGCTGTGGCCCAAACATGGAATCAGGAGTCTTAAAGCAGTACTAAGTAACTTATTTACCTTAATAAATCCTTTCCGTAGTCCCTGTGGGGGTAATACAAGTGTTTATGGGATGATTGGAGGGTCTTTCATCTCCCCCTGGTGTCTCTGGCCAGAAAACCATGTTTGCAACTTGACTGCCCCCGGTCCGGAGAAAGCAATACACACTAATGGAATCACGAAGAAGAAGCTAACATGCTAACGGGCAAAGCTAAATGCGGGCTAGCGTCACTTTAAACAGTATTTACAGCCAGGTTTGAGTGAAAAAAAATATTTCCGTTGTATAATTGGATGCACAGTAACCCTCTCTCCCTTCGCCTTTCCTGTCAGCGTAGTATTTACTCTCCAAGACAATTAATAAGTTAAAAAATCGTAACTTGCTACTACACCTGCAGTTGCGCTTATGGCCTCTAGGGGGAAGAGTTACTTAGTACTGCTTTAACAGAAGTAAATGAATCAGTAAACAAAGGGAAAGTGGCAATGTAGATAAACGATGGATATTTGATGTTATCTTTGAATTCTTTGTTGCTTGTGATATGACTAAAATATCATCAAACTGGATTTTTTTTCTCAGCAGCTTTCCAGATTGTAACTGTATTGTCTTGAAGGTCCAATTCACCTCTCTAAACTTTCAGTCAAGCTATTGTCAAACGTTAAGTATTGTTGATAATATCTACAGAAGAAAAATAGTGATATTGGACCATCGCAGGGCATGACGCTGCCTCAGCCAATCACTTCGAGCCATATCTTCTTGAAAACCGAATCACAGACCTCGGCCCTGGGAAGTATTGAGCTCTTGTAGACCAAGATTAGCTGCGCTCAAGCATCCACGCAGAGGTTAAGCAAACAGACCGGGGGATCACGCGGACTTAAGCCTCTTATGCGCACCCCTATGAGAGGAAGATCATTGACTTCTGATAGAGGTAATGGAGGTCAGGAGTCGTCGAAAAGATAAAGGCGTCGCCAACGGAACGCGTCGTCTTTAAAGAGCGCGGGGCTTTTCGCAGTCGAGAAGGCCCGGCCCGAGAGTTTAGCAAAACATTTCTTAACCTCGGCCTCGGTCTTTTCATTACTTTTAAATAAACACTTTCTGGACACTTTTCTTTCCCCCTTGTTGAGAACTTTCCGTTCAGCCCGTGCCCCAACTCCTGCTGGGAGGTGAAGAGCAGTGCGTTTTCATTTCCTGCACAATCTACAGGAGAAATAACAAGGGGAGGGAGACGGGGAGAGATGAGGGAAGGCAGAAAGGTGCAAAAAACGCTGGTATGCGCGATGCACAGGCAACACCCAGGCAGAACCAAGTCACTGTCTGTAGCGTTGGATAGCTCTATTGCAAAAACCATTTCCCTCTGTGATGAAAAGAAGGAGGTTGATGACTTGATTCCTATCTCATGAGTTTCACAAAACCTTCCAATAACAACAGTGCAATGCTGACCGCAGAAATCGACACTTGCTCAGGCAAAACGTGTACAGTCATTTTGCCCATGTCGAGCCTGTACATGTTTCTAATTGCCAGTGACCATTTAGTCTTTCGATGTAATGTATTTGGGAGAAAAAGAAAACTATTGTCAAAGCTTACTATACTCGAGAGACGAAGCACTACGGCTTTTGATTTGAGTCAACACAACACAGTTTGGGGACGCTCTGAGGCATTTTTGATAAAGTAGCAGAGGAACTACGCCTTAAATTTGTGATGATGGCCAAGTATGGTAAAGCTATTCGGTTCGATTAGGTCTGCCAAATGCGTTAATAAGTTCAACGTGCACTCTGGAGCTGGAGCTTTTGAGTCCTCGCCAAAGTTTCGAGGTGTTAAATCCAGTGAGTTTTGCAGACACTCGTAAATACTTTCAGGAGAAATACATATACAGATTGTTAAAACGGCCAATGGGAGACGCATGTTTGAAGCCGTCTGTGGCTTTAAGGGAGAGTGTCCTGACACTGAAATATTTCCTGTGTGCCATCACCTGATGAGAAAAACGTGCCGCTATTAAACATACGCAAACACTGATTTCCCAGTCGGTTTTTGGATTCGACCGAGGAGCAGCGGGCCAGGCGTAGTTTGCTTGATTGGAAAGTTTACTGAGGCCAGCAGCGACGCAATTTAACCCACTGTGGTCAAAAGCAAAGCGTGAGTGTGCAACAGGTAATGGTGGACATAGTCAAACAAGGAAAAAAAAAAGGCACGTTTTCCTTCGGACTCACTGTTCATTGTCATGGTCGGGTATTATGAAAATGTGGCTTCTCATACAGGAACAATCCGATGTTGAACTACACTTATTGTTATTGCAATGGCACAACAAAAAAACAGGTAAACTGTGTGCCTTAACCTGCTATCAGGAATATTTAGATTTCCTATTGGTTTGAATCTAGGATCTGAAAGCCCAAAGCAGGTGGGTCTGCAATTCAGTTTAAAAATTGCAATTGACCTTTCGCAAAACCCCGCCCCAAAATATCATTGTCCAATTACTTCATCGCAACCGTTGTTCCTGGCATTCTCCGGATCTTCAACCATTGAAAAACGTGGACCTTTGCAGGTTTTTCCCCTTTCAAAGCTGGAAAAAAAGCACCTGCTAAGTTATAAGCCAAGGTAATATTCGTCTACCATCCGTCTTGTTGTTTCACGAGTTGTCGTTGCTCACAAAAAAGCTGTTTCTGCTGCTGGAATATCTGAGACGTTAACTTTTTAAGTGCAACAGGAAGCGTTAAGATGCTCTCAGCAGAGCCTTGATATTTCAGCCGCAGGTGGTTTTGTTTTGGGGTATCACGGTCGGAGAATCAAGACTTTACCTTGCTAAATAAGACCCACATTGCAACCCATTTTGCACCAATCCTATCTTGGAGGATATCACATTGGTATTGCAACAAAAAACTAATTAAAACACGCTTTTCCCCCCTTATGAAGTGTGTTGAACTCCACTTCCTGACGGAGCTAGCTAACAGTTCCTAAGGGGGCGGGGCTTTTCCGATAGATCAATTGTTATGTCATTTGAACATGTATATTTCATATCTGGTGCACAGAGAATGCCATCTTCATGCAAGCAAAAAAAATATTTTACACAAGGAGATTTGGGTATTTTGGTGAGAGTGACAGTGATTACATCAGCACCAACTGCAGTAGTACTAGTATGAAAGGCAACAGCAGCTGCTCTCTCTCATCTTTGTAGCAGTAATGGCACTATACACGTTCGTATTGGTAGCTGCACCTTTCATTTTTAACTTGCCGTAAAGAGGCAATATCATCTGCAGAAGGCGGCACATTGATTCGTATGAATATCCAAAGGCAGGTTGTGCCATGTCATGCCACTCAGCGAAAACAAAACAAATCCAGATCCCCTCTCAAGTCGTTGAATGAAGTGTCTGGGCAAACACTACTTGTTGGCTGATAGCAGGGCTGACTGGAGAACAATGAGCTAAAGCCTTTAGCTAAACAAACTCACTAAGCCTAAGAACATGCTTCACTTATCGGTCAAAGCTGGTGTACCAAGGTCCCCAAAAGGTCCCACACACATGCAATACAAATGTTCCCATCGCCACTGCCATTTCTGCTGATTAACTTTACAGCAACTAATTCACTTTCAAAGCATAAGGCGCTGCAAATCCAGATGTGCATTTAAACCTGTCGCATAGGATCTTTCTTGACTTTGAATTGTGCGCGATGGCATTTACAGTCATGTTGGTATTACTTAAGCAGATCTCCTAAATGCACTTGGTGGCCAACGTAGGCTTGTTAAAACCGGCGGCTTAAACACACACACAAAAAAAAATCCATTTGGACGTGACTAATCTTCAAAAGACAGAATTCCCCAACCTCAGAGTCTCACTGGATTGAAGCGATCGCCTCTGATTGTAATTACCGAGCAATAAAAAGCCTGAGAGAGCTGAGAACACTGGTCTTTGTAATTCGTATAAACAGAAAAATGAAGCAAAACCAAACAAAGCGCTGGTGTATTTACAACGGAGTACACAGACCTGAAGGAAGCGGCGGGCTGTTTCACACTCCACATAAATCACTGGATGGACCATAAAATATGATTTCCTGTAATCCACCATGGGTCTTTCCACATCTCTCATCGGGACACAGCAGGCCATTAACATCGTTTAGACTGAGAGGGCGGAGCGACACAAAAAGCAACACTGGGGTGACTGAATATAATGAAAAAAAGCTACAAATGAATGGTTCAAAGGATGGGTAGAGAACTGAATGGAAGTAAAGTAAACTCCTCCTCACCGGATTGCAATGCATTCAGCCTGCTGCTAGAAGATCTCGTGTTGACGAAGCTTCTTCTGCTGCACAACCCAGTGCAGCAGAAGAAGCTTAAGAATCTTTGTCCACCCTGATGCTTAATCCTGGCTTTGTTTTTGCAATTCACATTTCATGTTTGAGCAAGCGCTTAGTCTTCCAAGAGCATTTTGAAAACCGGCAAATGACTTGTTTCTATATACGCTCGAGAAAGGATTGACATTATTTAAGTTGATGGCAATAGCCTGCACCCTTGCGTACAGTATTTCAATATCATTTTAAAAGAAGAACGTCTTTTCAATGATAATTTGCAGTAAAAGGTTTTTGTGTTATTTTTTGCGATGGTGGCGCAGTTGGTAGAGCAGGTCGTCTCATGATCGGAAGGTCGAGAGTTTGAATCACCGCTCCTGAAGGTGCGCACAGTCATCGTGTCCTTGGGCAAGGCACTTCACCCTCCTTGCCTCCAGTGTCTGCGTACATTGGTGTAGGCAAGGCAAGGCAAGTTTATTTGTATGGCACATTTCATGTACATGACAACTCAATGTGCCTCACAGTGGCACCAAACATAGTAAAAAATAGAATAAAAAGCATTAAAAACACAAAAAAGCATTAAAAACAAAATGAAAATCAAGAAAACAAATCATTAGTTACAATTTCATAAAATAAAAAAATAAAAAAATAAGTTTCAATCTCCATAGGCTGCAGTAAAAAGGTGTCCTTTCAGCCTGGACTTAAAAATGCTCAGGGTTGAGGCCTGTCTCAGATCCTC
This sequence comes from Gobius niger, assembly GCF_951799975.1. Taxonomy (NCBI): domain Eukaryota; kingdom Metazoa; phylum Chordata; class Actinopteri; order Gobiiformes; family Gobiidae; genus Gobius; species Gobius niger. The sequence continues at coordinate 25,737,118 of NC_136868.1, read as the reverse complement.
ATTGAGGCTGTTCCAGACTTTTGCTGCATAAACCTGAAATGCAGCCTGACCATGTATGCAAAGTGTGACTGGGTGACTGGTTCCTACGTGTAAAGCGTGTTGGGCCTGATGAAGGTAGAAAAGTGCTATATAAGCTGAGACCATCTACCATTTATTTTCTACACAAAACACAACTAAGTATCAGTAAGTTTAGCAAATCATTTTCTAAGTAATTGGCTTAAACCTTAGAGTTTAGGGGTATCTTGAGTAAAAATAAAAGACTCAAGGGGTACGCGGGACAAAAACGGTTGGGCACCACTGTGCTAATGGTGGCTCTGTGGTGGTCGCTGCTAAAGAAAGGAGTATTAGAGCTGAACCTACGTAACAAAAATAAAATGTATCTATCAACAATAAGTTACTATAATAACACTCCAAAAGAACCGTGCTTCATTGCAAATGCAGATAATAATTGATTCAATGTAGTTTTGTTTTTTTTAATAATAAAGATTCACTAACTCCATGTTATTCCCAAATGTGTCTGAAAAAGAGCAAGCTAACCATCATCTATCATGTTTTTTACAAAGAGCCAATTGTGTCTGGCCTGTCCATCTGCTCGCACCGGGGCCCTCTCCAGTGCTTAATGCAACGCAAACAGGGCTTAAAAAGATTTACTGCGACACACAGTGGGGACTTTAAAAAGCCATGTTTCATCCCGGCCCCTATTAAACCCCAATGCGGTGCGATCTCCACGTACTACAACGCCGTAAGTCTGGCTGCAACGAGCAACTAGTGAAAGAGTAATTTGATAAAAGTGCAGTGAGGAGTGGGCTGTGTGAAATGTAAATCTCCGGGCTATTCCCCGCGGTCCTTAAGGCTGCACCATGCCACGGTCCGTATGGGAAATTGATATGCAGTACGTGTGGGTTATTCCATTAGACTCATTAATGTGTCACTTTGTCATCGGCGCACTCTGGCGCTCACAGCTTCCCCTACGACTGCAGCAAAGACGCCATTGTGCAGCGTGTGTAAAGTACAGCGTGGCTACATTTTTAATGTGGCAGCGGCCATTCGTCTTTCGGACAGCGGGCGCAAGATCCGCATAGAAAGGTACAGAAATGGAGGCTAATTATAGGCGGACGCAAAGTGTGCGATGGGGTCAGCCAATATATACTCTGTCTCTTAAGGCGAAGGCCATTCTAGTGACACGCTTTATACAGCGACTGACATTTTGGATCAGCATTTTTGGAAGAAATGTCCACAGGGGAGTGCTGTCTTTATGTCACTTCTAGTTCTAGATAATAATAATAGTAATTTATACTGCAGAATCGGATGCCAAATTACTGCACCTAAAAAGACTCAATGACTTGAAATGAGAAAAAGAAAACCAACCAATGAGGATCTCCAAAAAAACATTTGTGTAACTATAGCATACACAGATTATGAAGTACATATGATTGACAAAGCGAAAGTAACTCAGAAAGTCAAATATAATTTAGTAGTTGTCAGTTTTTTAAATAGCAGTAGAAGTAGAAGAAGTAAACGTGGCGATCATGATGACATAAGACGTAGTGATAGAAGTAATCATACTCAAATGTCAAATAGGACTGTTTTCGTTTGACCAGTTCATTCAGATTTACATTTCCTTTTTTGCGTGTGTTCCACCCTCCTCATGCAGCATTAGCTCCTTAAATGGACGTCTGCCACAGCATTTTTTATTTTTCCATCTAATTGGATCGGAAATTTTGTGGCAGCCCAAACATCTCTATTGACCCACAGTTTGCATAACACTGGTCTGGGCTGGAGTTTTGGCTTTCTTTTTCCCTCGGCCCTGTGACCGACGACCTAAGTGTGCGCACAGTAAATTGCAGGAGAAAGGCTTTCGCACTCGACTACAGTTTTGGCACAGGTTTTATCGAAAGTGTCCGGCGTGTATCCCAGTGAACTGCCTTTCGCCCCCTCCATCAAGTGCCTCTGACCGTTGCAAAACAAGCCAGCCACTCAAGACGCTGACATGCTTTCGGCCAATCTACACTTTATTCCTCAGCAATTCACAAGGAAATCCGTGAAACTGACCAAAAAAAAACATGCTCGGATGTTGATCAAGAAAAACTGAAGCTGTGTTTTGGGTCATTTGAGCATTCTTGTGTATTCATCTAATCTGTATGTCCCATTATGAAACCGTGCGCTCCTACGATGGTGCGGGACAGCCCCCTTTTCTCTCACACACAAAAGCAGCTCTAATTACCTTGGACTGGAAGTTTTGCCATTTAATGATGGATATTGAGGAAAAGTATAGCCTATTTTACACATATAAAAGAACAAACGTAGAGCTATTTTTATCCATAAAAAGCGTGAAAAGCTGCACAAGAAGAAAAGAGACGACTGCAACAAACTCTCTGCCTCCTCAGTCCGGCCATCAGACTGCGGAGTCTCAATCCATGTCAGGTCGAACTGACTGAAAGACATGTGGTGTAGGCTCTCGTTTGTCCAGGAGTTTTTCACTGTGTAGCGATTTAAACATCGCCAACGGGACTTGGTCGGTTGGGTTGAGGAAGACAGAGACGAAACATCCATAACACACATTGAAATATCTCGATATCTCGCCGGGGTAAGTACGATGTGGTCCATTCTAATTAAACACAAATCGTAAGTAACTCGTTTTTCAATATAATCTGTCAAAATAAGACTTAAAGAAAGACGACATCAGAACCAAAACAAGTCTAAAATGATAACTTTTTTTAAGTTAAAAAAGTGTCAATCTCAGTCAGATGATGTGATTTAGTGATGTTGGTATATATTGTGGCTTCTCGCAATACAGATATTGCATTACCTAATGTCCCGATACAATATTTTTTGTGATATATTGTGCAGCCCTACTCTATACTATGACCCAACTTTCCCTTTCCCTCCCTCTGCTGCCCTCAGTTGTGCACATTTTTGTTATTGCCCTATTGTACTGTGTAGGCTTTTTGTTTTGCACCAAGGATTAACAATTTCAATTATCTGTATGTGCTTTACATGCGGTAGAATTGACAATAACATGTAACTGAACTGAACTGAAGCAAACTTTGGTGGCATACGCCTATGACCAGAAAAATCTTCCACTGTTGTCAGCTCGCCCCATGGCTACAGGGAAATACAGGAGGACTTGGCTGTAGTTAATACATGAAGGAAGGGAGTAAATTAGTGGCAAAAAACCGAGCGAGTATTAATGATTTATGGTTATGCTCTAATTAAATTTAGCTTCTTCCTGTTAAAAAAAAAAAGTTTAATGTGTCTCCGAGAATGCACCCCTCCTACATCTGGTTCACACATACATAGTTCATTCCTGATTTTCCAACATGGGCCAAAAGTATGTAGCGTTTTTGGCCTTCAGTGAGGCAAGGCTGCACTGAACACACAGAGTATCATTTTTAAATCCACATTTCAGCAGCAAAAGTTACATCATGCAAGATAATAAAAGCTAGAATGCATTAATTATCCACTTGACTTGACAAATCAGATACAGTTTTCTTCTTTGCACCAGCATTTTCTTTTCCAATTTCTTATCCCCAATATCCCCAACAAGATCTGCTGCTGCGAGTGTGGACGACGTTCACAAAGCAAAACCAAGCCTTGTCCCACAGCTTACTCGAGTGAGCTTGACTAACGCGACTTAAGCCTCACCTAAAGTATTCCCTCAGTATACGCCGTCTCCGGAGACTATCAATTACAAAGAGCTATCATATTGTTTCAACCCATATGCAGCAGAAATACCAGTGGACAGATCCCAACACAGACAGACATCTCAGTAGCACAGCCTCCCTTCTTTCTCCAACCAGGAGCAGGGATTTTTTTTTTTCCAAAGCGCCGAATGCCTTTCGTGTCAACAGTGCGTCCCGTTGAAAAGTGTAGCCAGCCAGTTCCACCCGACATGATTTATAGCTTTCCTGAGTGTTATTAAAAGGCTAAATGCAACTCTAAACTATATCCACATAGACTCGGTGCCCTGCAGAGGACCTTTTAAGAGCGGGGGTGAGCGTCCCGGCCTCTGGAACATATACACTGTTTATACGCTGGATAAACATCGTCGTCAATTTATTTTTATGAACATGTCAGTGATTATTACCAGGGAGCTCATGGGGGAGAGGGAGATATAAAGCGGGAACACTAGGGGGATATAGAGTTAGGGGGGCGGTTGATCACTTTTGCGTTGCTTCACTGATAGGATGAAAATGTGAACATATCCTCACAGCCTATAGGTCACTTCTCAAAGATGATTTGAATGTGTTTTAGTTGTAACACGCCCTGTGATTGGATAAGGACAGAGCCAGTGATACCCTAAGGAAGCAGCAGTGTTTGAAGAGTACAATGAAAGGCTGACAATATATGAAAATATAAAAAGTTGTCGGCAGATTTTGCACTGGATGTTCATTTATTTTTTTCAACCGCAGCGGCAGTACTGTCTGAACAAAACAAAAAAACACAATTATAATTACAAATTCACAATGGTTTTGTTGGGACCTTATTTTATGCATTGTCGGTTACTCCATCCCAACAAATAGCTTTGTTTATCACATAAAGTGAGCGCATTTTCCATTGTGCCCTTGGGCAAAACGTTGCATCCACCTTCTTCAGTATGATATAGTGTGAGGTGATGGATCGGAGGCACAGAATTGTTGTCAGGTCTCTGTCTGTCTGCCCCGGGGCATCTGCGGTTGCAGAAGTACCAGCCCTAAGTGTGCAGAGTGACGCTTCTTTGATGGTGCATGCCAGATTCAGAATATGGAACATTTTACAACAACCATATCGCCCATTCACATTTATCAGAGAAGAAACAGCCCATATGTGTAAATCCAAACGTGTTGAAATGCAGCAGTTTTGCCTCATGAAAAACAATCTTAACATACAAAATTGAATGTCACGGGTGCATTATGCGTCTGAAGTATGCAGCTAATACAAGACAAATGCAGTGGTTTCCACTGGTGCATGCCAGACACCGCGGTTACAGGAGCGGGGCCCCGGCTCCGATCTTTTCTTCACTCATTCATTACATTTAATTTGATATGATTCAGCAAAATGACTGAGGAGAACGACTTACACACCTGATTTAAAATAAAAGACCACACTGTAAGCTCCACACAGTGTGCAAACAAATGTGCATCACTTGACCTGTTTTTTTTTTTTTACATAATTATGGAAGAAGTAAAATATGCAATAATTCTATACAATAATTTATTAAGTAAAAGAAAATCGCTTGCAGCAGGAATAGTAGAGAGTACATTTTGCTGAGCTAAGGCCGTTTCCAAGTGCTTACCATTTCATAAGCAACTAGGCTTTCATCAAACTGTGCTATGCAGTAAAAGAAACAGACAGTACATCCATGGAAAATAAAGCTTGTGGGACACAAGGACAGAAATAACAAAACAAAAATATAAATGCTTAAAAGACATAATGAATCTTTATATCCACTCGATTTACATTTAGCCATAGATTTATTACTTTTATAGCATCAGAAGAAACTTTTGTCTGCAACGACAAATAATTTAAAAAAAAATCCTCCAAATATTCTGCCCACAAAGCTACAATCAAGCTACAATCAGGCTTCAGCATCTGACTAAGTCTTTGTCGTCATTTGCCCAGTAAATGGCATTTACATTGCAAGTGTGAAAGCATCTGTCTTCTTAACAGCCACTTGGCTCAGCTTATCTTCTGATCAAACTCCATAATTGAGAGCTTTCTAAAGAGACAATTGCCACCCAGCTGACCAGTTAAGAGCCATCTATTGTCTCCCACTGGAGTCAAGTCTCACTGAATAGAGTCCTCGTGCTGAGGCTTCTCAATCACAAAAGAGAGATCATCTCAGCCAAAGATCATTTAATGGAGAGGGCAGGCTGGGAGATGGCACAGAAGCGCCGCGAAAAGAAAGAAAAACACCCGAAATGAAACGAGTGGGTGGAGGTTTCTGGACGGACTTCATCACAAGTGTGCGAGGAAAAGTTGTTAAAACGTTTTTTTTGCAACTTACCAGATGCGCAAAAGTCCACGGCACACAGCAGCAGCAGCAGCAGCAGTGGGCTCCAGTGCACACCGGCTGGACATCTCCACCGACGCGGGCTCGCCTCTATCCGATTTGGGTACATTCCTCCGGGCTGTGCGCAACCACCTTCACTCGCTCCTTCACATCCACCACAAGCCGAGCACCTTTTCCAGAAGCGACGCGACGCTCTCAGAAACCTGGAAATATCAGCCGCCACCAGCGTTTTCCCCCAAACTCTACCACAAAAAGAGCGTTCCCGCGCGTAAAAGTGTGACAAGTTTGTCCACGACGCGCTGTGCAGGTCTCGCTCCTCTCTCCGCCCGTCACTGCCTCTGTCCCACTGAGCGTTTCTTTCTGCAAACTTCAGTGAGTGAGTGGAGAAGTGGCGCCCGCAGAGAGAGAAGGGGCCACATGGCTCTGATTAGCCAACACACGCCACCTAGCGGACGTTAGACAAACTGACAAGAGCACTGGGCCCTGGCTGCAGCTCGCTTAACCTCTTAACCCCCGCCTGAACCGAGCGCACATTTTCTCCAGTTTGGCTTTACTCAAATCTAAAAGCAACGAAATGCAATGGAAAAGTGACAAATTATTAACTACTTTTCTTTTTCTCTCTCTCCCTCTCTCCCCCTCTCCCTCTGTCCCACCCTCCCTTTCTTTCTTTCTTTCTTTCTTTCTTTCTTTCTTTCTTTCTTTCTTTCTTTCTTTCTTTCTTTCTTTCTTTCTTTCTTTCTTATGCTATGGAGCACAAGTTCACAAAACAAGACAGAACAAAGCAAATTTTCACAAACATCATTTCATACTGCTTTGTATTTTGGCATAAATGCAGATAGCACATTTAGTAGGGGCAGGCTATATTGTATAGGCTATAGCAGTGGTTCTCAACCTGGGGGTCGGGACCCCCATGGGGTCGCAAGATAAATTTGGGGGTCGCCAGATCATTTAGATAAAATATACATATTTTCATTAGCAAATAATCTAATGTTTTATTGTAGCATGTGTTTAATATTGTACCAGAGTGCCATTATTTGTTCGTAGTTTCATGAATTTTATTTCAGCTATTTGTTTTTTTTCTTTGTTTTTTAAGAATTATGTATGTAGTATGTGTTCCTATTTCTCACGGTGTGACCCGGGCGGGGGGTCACAAACCCCTTTACCTGTTATAATGGGGGTCGCGGCTCCAAAAGGTTGAGAACCACTGGGCTATAGTACGAGCATATTTATTATAACTTAAAGAGGGGGTATTATGCTTTTTTCAGTCACATAGCACCAGTCTATATCACACTACAATGATGACCAAACCTTCTGTTGGTCTGTAAATGCAGTAAATTAGAATAACTGCCTTGTATAAAATGTCTCTCTCAAAATGGCTGTAGTGAATGTCTTGAAATAGGCCTCTGTCTCTTTAAGAACCTCTGACCCTTTCAGACACGCCCCTCCACACGCTGTCTGTCGCATCAGTGGGGAGGGGGTTCTGCTGAGGAGCAGTGGTTGGTTACTCGGCTGGTGACGAAAGCTCGGAGGCGTCTCCAGGAGGTGGGGGCGTTCCTAGGAGGACTCAGGCAAAGCTATCCCTAAAATGGCCGCCATCAGAGTTTATACAGATTACTCAAAAATACGTGAATGTGCCGAGGCAACACTTCAGGCATGTTTTTAATGAGGGAATGACATAATAACATGATGTAAAGCTTGAAAAAGTTGATTTTGCATAATACCCCCCTTTAAGAGTCTTGGATGTTTGTTTTGTTCCATCCTTATTACATTATGATTGTTTGTCGAGATATTGCATATTATCTGTGACAAGTTATTTGGGAATTTTCATTTCAAACAAATTCCTAAAGTTATTTTCATTAGTATAATAAGTAAAATCCATAATATTGAACAATGAATAGGCTTCTTTTGTTTTGTTTTTTACATGTACCCTGGGTGATGTGGTGTGATGTAATTTGCAAAGAAAAAAATAATGATGCCTTACCTCACTTCATAATGCTAATTCAATATGTGCCTAATTATTCCAGGAAATCTAGCCATTCTCTTGTAAAACACAAATAACACTTTACAATCTCCCGCGTGCACCTGCAGCACATTATAAATATGAGCTATTCGAACCAATACATCTCCTCCTGTATGTTTCATAATTACGCAGTGGTCGTCCCCGTTTGCCCTCGACACAAAGAGGCGTCTTTTTCAGAGAAGCTGTTTTCAATTAACGTTCGCCCCATTCTGAGTCACTCGAAAATCACGTCATTAAGAAACCGTAATATGAGTTACAGCTCTGACGGCGGCTGATCCTCTTTGAAATGTACGTCCAAGATGAGGTGAGTCAACTCAGCAAGTCAACGCGCTGACTTATGTGGTGATTTCTGTTGGTTTAAAATTAAGCCTTATAATAGCACTGCATTAAACAGCCATAGATAAGAAAAAACAAAGTATGACAGATAAATCCTGCAGAGGTGGGGGAAGATATTAAAGTACTTATAATATTATTCATGGGTTATTAAATCATTTGACTTGAGTACATACCAGTAAATATTTGTATTTATATTATAAATTAACTTATAGCTGCTTCCATTCACTGCACTGTGGTGTCGTTCATGGTTGACTTTGCTGTTCAGAATGAAGGCTCTGAACTTTTGAATATACAGTATCATCATGCCTCTCCATGCACATCGCACATGTCTATAGTCTCACTGCATCACAAGTTTGTAAATGTACAGTGGACGCGTTGAAAAAGACGTTTTAAAGTGTCTATTTATTTATTTTCTTTTTGAATGTTTTAACTCTACAAAACGCTTTACAAACTGCATTCTTTTACAGACTTTGCATCAACAAACCAAAAAAAAAAATCCAGTCTATGTCTCGATGTCTGAGAAGGCATTTCAATATACTAACACACTAATACAGCAGGGAGAAGCCGTGGATGGAAGAGGCGGAGATGGGGTGGAGGTGGGTCGCAGCGCAGCTGGGAAGAGAATGAACCATGATTGGGGCTTAAAAGCGCGACCGAAGGCGATGATTGGCTGCTGAGGAGGTGCGGCTCTTTCGCTGATGGCCGAGGTGGAGGTGTGGCCCTCTCGGAAGCGGTCATTGACTGGAGGTAGGTGGTGCTGAAATTAGTCTACCAGGTTGAATTAACGTCTAGGCTTCGTAACACTAGCAAAAGATCAGGTGCAGGGCTTTTAAATCTTCTCTCTATGTTTGTCTTTATCAATAAGCTTTCTTGACCTTGACGAAGCAAAACAAGAAAGGTCATAACTGTGCAGCTCCAGTTCTCCTCTTCATATCTTATCATTAAATAGACATATCATAATCCCCACTGCAACATGTTTTGAAGTCGTTAGGTAAAGTGCATGCCTGACCTCGGATAAACTCATCTCCTTTCGCCCGATGCCAAATTAAAACCCTACCACTTTATTATAGCCTTATACAGTTGACATTCAACTAAGATAACACACTTCCTGCACACGTACTGTAATTGTGAGACAGAACACGGTATGCAGAGTGGTAGTCCTGGGACCTCTGCTGCAGAGCGGAAGAGGAAATGAAGATAAAGCTCAATCAGATGGGTGACAGATCTGCACAGTGCAAATGCAGAATATTTCTAATAAGATATTTGAAAGATTTTGAATGCAGCCATGAATATAACTTAAGGAATTTACCCCTGCGCATCCCCCAAACAATATTACTTCAGAGCATAGCGGATGGTTCACTGCTGACCCAATGAATTGCAATGTTTGTGTTAATAATGTGTCACTTTTGGGAATCTGCTCAGGATCTCCCGGTTATACGAACAGACCTCCGAGAGGCTTGGAAACAAATTAATTCTGGACCACTGCCTTTTGTGTTGCAACTTCCTCAGTGTAAACTCTTCATGCATTTGGAGATGATCATATAAGTCTCAGCGAAATAACTGCAGAGCACCTATGTGATTTGTGGTGGAATGAAAGGCATGACTGATTACAGGTGAGAGGCTGTACTTCAGAAGTGAATCTGTGCTTTGGGGGTCTGCATGTTTTCTTCGTTCTATTTCTTTTTTTCCCCCACTTTTTATTCACTCAATGAGTTACATATTCAGCATGTCCTGGGAGATGTGAAACCAGGGATCTCCAGCTAGAGGACTGCCAAGCGCCAACCAGGTATAACCAATAACAAGCGAGACACACTCTGCAAACATTTAGGTTATTATAGTCAAATATTTAAATGGAACCTCATATCCTTCTGCCCTTTTTGTGTGCAAGCTGTTACTCCGCTTACTCCAAAATACTCAAAGCATGAATACCTCTGCTGTTGTTTTGTAAAAGCAAGAGGGAAAGATTGGAGATGGCTATACGAGAATCAGAAACATTTCAGAACATGTTTGTAGAGCCCTAAACAGAGTCGGCACCATTTGTTTTTACTTTCCCTAAACAAATGCAGCTTTGGTGATTTACTAACTGTGACCATTCATATTTAAATTCCTTTTGATTAATCTTGTAATTTTATTGTTTAACGTAGTCCAACTTGACTAGCCTGGCAAGTCCAGAATGATACCATTCTGTATTTTTGGGCGGATGCATTTCAAACAGGGCAGCCTTTTACACTGACATGTCAAATAGCAGAATTATTTTTGGACATCTGACGTACTTGTTGTCCGGCTAATCTGCACAAATGTCTTTTTTAGTTTGAAGTTGGATGTAATTCTGGCTTGTTCATGGGGTGGAAGGGGTGGAAGGGGATCGGGGGAATTTCTCAAAAGCAGATCCCTCTGGGCATTCGCTGTGGACAGTGAAGCTCTTTGTTCAAAACATGTCAATGATCGATCACTCACCAATCAGACCATTGATGCTCTCACCCTGTAAACACACCGTGAGAAACGGAAGTCACTGGGACCAGCACTATACCAAGGAGGATAAGTGCAGATCCAAAATGACAAATGAGATTATCAATATATCAAAAAAAGATCTTAAACTTTAAATTACAAGGTGCAATTAACCATAACCAAGGAATCCTGCGGGTTCAAATGCAAGCGGATGACATTGATTCCAAATGTTTTGTAATACCACTCCTTATTGCCTCATTATCCAATTTTTCTTTCATCCATAATCCCATAAATGGTCCATAAATTGTCCCCCAATCAGGCGCGCTGGGCCGGACAATGAATCCATTCATGTGTGGCGTCTGGCGGAATATGTTTTCATATCATTTGAGAATGTGCGTGACAGTTTAACAAGAGGATGCACAGCTTGTAACATCCTCAATGAACATGTGAACAATAGTGGTTTCAGTGTTAATTCAGCGCACTGCTACTTTCTGGCCCGTAGTTTCTCTTTGTAAACTAGTATATCGTCTTTACAGCTCTTTCAGCAGACAGATCAAATGTTCTATTATGAGCAAACTTTTGAACTTTGTCTTGGCATCTTTCAGACGTGTGTAGCTCAAAACTTCTGACATTGTAGTTTAAACAATAAAAGGATTAATGTATTTATGTGTGCTATCATGCCATAAATGGGCAGATGAAAAGAAAGTGTTGTGTGTGACACTGCACCGTTTTTTGGGGGTAAAGCACATACATATACAGTTTGCAATTTTGAATACCGAAGTATCATTATGCATTACTACAACATGTAACAATATCTCTACTCAGGATGAAAATGAAAGCCAACTGATTGACAGTGGCATTTTTATGTAGTCGTATCCACGGCCCCAGAGAGCGCACGTTTATGTGATGTAACCAGCAAATGTGGCACAGACGTCGCAGCTCTGTCTGTGGAGCTACAGCAGGACTTTCTAAAGATCTGCTTCACTCTGAAGACTAAATTAACACATCAAAGAGGAAACAGAAAACCTTTCCTTGTGATTTGTACAGTTTGTCAACAGTCTCAGTCTGAGTCAGTGTTGAAAATGCTCAACACGTTAGCATGCTACCGGTTAGCAACTGCCAACCATTGACAGTTCAATCAACCGTCAATGGCTTCAACACGATAAACACATGTGTAGTTCACATCTATGAACACGGAGGAAATATTACAGCAACAGCTCAGCTCTGACCTCTGTCACATGTTGTATTCAAGGCTAGATGTTTGGAGTGTGGTCAGGGCTTTATCTTGGAGAGGTCAGAACTGAGCTGTTGAAGCTAAATGCTAACCGGTAGCATGCTAACGTCTTGAGCAGCTCAAACACTGATTCACTGGTTTCTTCACATAAACGTGCACCTCTGTGTTTTTCCTGTTTATCTTCTTGAGCAATGGTTACAAGTACATACAAATGCCACTGTCAATCAGTTGTCTTTCATTTAAATCCTGAGTAGAGACATTGTTACATGTTGTAGTACTGCTTAATTCTACTTCGGTTTTCAAAATGCCGCCATGGTCACATGACTGAAAGGCATGCATACTGTTATCAAAATTGGTTTCAGCCCAAACCTAAAAACTCTTTTACAGTCTCCACAAGTAGATGCAGTACTAAATACATATTAATAATGACATAGAAAGAAGAAAATGATGAAGTAGCTGTGGAATAAAACTGAGAAATCTATGCAAATATGCAAAAAAGAATACGCCAACTCCACAGACAGGACTCGGCCTTCTTGCTGCGAGGCGATAATCGAGATATTCTTCTTGTTCTCGTTACCTGGACGCTTACACACAGTCCGACCAAATCCCTGCCAAAAAAACTTAATTGACAAAACCTACGGAGATAGTTTTACTGGTCCTGTCCCATGGGTGCTTTATTCTTCAGCCTTAATATACCCGAGTGTGAGAATGGTGTCTTTGTCTGTCGAGTCCCCAAGTAACCAATGGACGTGCTGCTTGAGAACACACAGCCACATGCCAACTCTGGAGAAGGTCTTTTGGACATCTAATAGCTGTGGACCAGTCTGGCTTAATGTGGGGCCTCATTGTGATTACCTGATGTCATGACAGCCAATCTAAGTCCGGCCTGTAAGCCATTATTAGCATCTGAAGAAGAGAAATACAGTCATTGCGAAGTCTGGCCGTGCAATGCAACACAAGGGTGTCGACTATTTGTGACATAGAGAACACGGATCATGGTGCTTCTACTTCAAAAACTGGTATCCACGCAGACTTCCATTAGCTTTTGAAAGCCCTGTGCTAAAACCCTAAGTAAGCACAGATGAAGAAATCAAGTGTGTCGCGCCATTTGAAGTTTCCATTTGAAATTGTGTTTGCACAGCTTGCGAAACGTTAATAACCGGAAAGGTGAATTAGAATTTGCGATGTATGCCATGACACGACTTTGTCATAACTTCTGAAAATCACATGTGATTTTGGAGATTAGCATAAACAAGCAAGGCTAATTGTGTTTTAGCCGCCATCAACATGAATGACACACAGGCGTGACGGAACATTTGGGAGGAAAAGGTGGCCTCTGTGTTCAAAAGTAATTTTCTCGGCCTAATTTTACCCCGGCTTACGGCTTATTAACTTAATGGCGGCCAATTCGTGTCCAGATTTTGAAGTTGCAGGAGGAAATACTTGACGTCCATCCAGCCTGCGTTGGGTAATACTGCGAGATCCATTGAAGCTACATTGTGGAATATTCAAAGTTTGTTGTAGTATTGCTAAAAAATGCTGATACATAACCAGCGATACCAAATACGCTCCTAATGATCAGATATGGGTTTGAAAAAGTAGGAAACTGCAAAAGGTTTTATGAAGAAATATCTATGATGAAATAAATGCCTGTGATTGTTCTATTTATCATCTTTCCAACCACGTCATCACTGAAAACACTTGTCCTTGTTTTTCAAAGCCAAGCCGTTCTAAAGGCCGCCAATAGATAGTGCCGTTTTCTGTTCTGGTGTAGTTTGTATCGAGAGGCGTGACGGTCTGACGCAACTGCTTCAAAGTGCTTCACAAAGTCTCCGGCTGTAAATTCAATTCCGTTTATGAATCGCCCTCATGCATCTTTTGATAAACCTATCTGGAATCCCTGACCTCCCCACACATTATTGCTCACATCAATCGGGATTACGTTGACCTTCATTGCACAACAGAATTGGTGGAAAGAAGAAGTGGATGGGGGCGGTTGTGGTTTTCAACAGGCCTCAGGAATGTCTTAAAAGCCTATATTTCATGGGCTTTCCAATATTAAGGGCTTTGACTCAAACTTGGCTGCTGCCTGGAGCGGACTTTTACTTCTATCAAAAGTTATTTCACTGCACACAACAAGCCATCATTAAACATCCTACATGCTTGCGGATGCTTGGTTACTCAAAATTCGGGTCAATCAAGGCCACTGCACATATTTTCAAAGAAATGTGTAAGGCTTCAAATTACAACCACAGTATTATGGTTTTATCATACTTTTATTAGAGTTATGTGAGTGCACTCTCTCTATGGGGGCGATGGTTTCAGGTTATCCAATTATATGCCGGTGGTTTTAGAGGACATAAATGGAAGGCACAAAGTCAGTCAGGGGGGAAAAGGGTGTTAAGGGCAATGGCAGTCTCAAAATGCTGCAGCATAGGATGGCTACAATGAAAAGTTTAAACCGCAAACACAGTCTACTTTACAATACAATAGCTTAAGCTGCAGCGACTTCTAGTGGTGGGATTCAGAACTGAAATATCCTCATCACCATTCAAATAATCAGATATTGCAAATAGTCCAGGAAGACAAAAGATCAATCAAAGACGATGCTTGGTTTGGTTTATGCTACAATAGCATGGCAGTGCAACATCTACACCATATATTATTTTGACTGGACTGTGTACAGAATTTGTACAGAAAAGCACAACTCATGATTCACATTGAAGGTTATGAGTGTATTTCATCAACCTATGTAAAAGAAAAATAGTGCACCAGTGTCTGAAGCTGAGACAGCATTGAAGGGACGCTTCACCCCAAGAGCAAAGAGGTGTCCCGTTATTGGAGATGAGGTGAAGGCAGTGGGTCAGACAGATCATGTGATCACAGTGGGACCAGAGCGTCCTGTCCGCTCATGAAGCTGAGAGACTTTCAGGGCAATGTCCACCAGAGGAGCCAGCATCACCTGCAGAGAGGCATGAAAATTAACTAAACACTATTGTCCAAAATAATTGTATGCATTTAGATATTGAACATATGGATTCCTTTTAGCCTGATTAAATTGTGTAAATACTTAAAACTTCTCCTACTTTATCAGTAATGATAGGCAAAGTCTGTGTGTTTTTAGCAGATTTTATATTTTTATAACTTGTAAACCCACAGTATTCGTCCTTGTGGTGTATTGCTATGTGCTACATCATCTGTTGCTCAAATCATTCTACGCAATATCGCTATATTTCTGTTCCTCCTATGACCATCTATTCCTTGTAGCTTGATAAGTTGATAAGCTGAACTTCTCCTGATTCCATCTTAAAACAAAAAAACCTTCATTTAACCTGTGTCCAAGTGTCAATATATTCCATACTGATAATGAAACTAGGTTATGTTTTGTCTGCAAAGTGTACAATACATCCAAACTGTCCCCGTTTTCTGGCATTGATTAACTGACTGACTGAACTTTATCAACATTTAATGCTCTGTGGACGTAGCTTGTTGAAGTTACTCCTGATTGTACTGACCTGTGGGTCTTGGTAAATCTTCTGGGGGTCCTTCTCGTAGCTGTCGATATAGAGACGAACGGTTGCCCCTGCGCTGCCTGTACCGCTGAGACGGAAGATAATCCTGGAACCGTCTGAGAAGATGATTCTGAGGCCCTGGAGTTAGAGAGAAGACAGATGAAAGATTACGGACCGGACGTTCTTCCACAGTCTTTGGCCCTGTCTGCAGAGGGACTCCCATGAGCCCTAAGTCCATCTGCCTGTCTGTTCATCTGCTGCTGAATGCTTATTAAGACATTTGTTTGGACATTATTATAGTTGGCTGGACACTACATTTGCTTGGCCATTACACTTTTTTGTTTTGTTTCATTGTTTTAGTGTTTGTGCAGCCCTGTGAAACCACTCCTGTGGTGACATTGGGCTGAAGAAAACAACCTGATTGATAGGTCGATCTTTTACTGCAATACTAAATAATGGACATGAGGGACTTTTGTACCACAGTCCCATTGATGGAAAATATTTTTTGTTGAAGCATGGTGGGACAAGATTATTTATACCCTATATCCACAAGATGCTCGCCAGCATTTAATCCATTCTTTAGTTTTTTTAAATACGAATGCTGAGAAATACAACTTTCATATTAGTATTGTATTGCAGACTGTATGCATGTATACAATTACTCCTTCCTTCCTTCCTTCCTTCCTTCCTTCCTTCCTTCCTTCCTTCCTTCCTTCCTTCCTTCCTTCCTTCCTTCCTTCCTTCCTTCCTTCCTTCCTTCCTTCCTTCCTTCCTTCCTTCGGCTTTGTGATCAAGTAAACAAAAGATTTTCTTTTCTTTTGTGTCTAATCCGCTTTCCTCATACCTGGTTTTTGGACACGCTTCCATCCACAGGATCTGTGTAGGCAAAGTTGTCTGCAATTGCCACCTCGTAAGTCTTGTCCCCTGATGAGAACTTCTTTCCCACATAAGCAGGGTCGAACATTGCAGTTTCCAGATCCTTCATCATTTTGTTTGCACCATCTGAGTCAACCTCCTCATAATCATACCTGAAGACCAAAGTGACTTTAGACGTATGAATGGAAACAGTAGTTACATGTTGATGCAATCTTACTGAGACCCACAAGGGGGCATCAGTGCACTGTGTCAAGTCCATGAAAACTTACCGTGTGAAGAAATTTCTACCAAATTTCTGCCAGTGATCCTTCATGATGTCCTCAACGCTCTGTTTTCTAGTCGCCAAAATTGATAGCCATGCAAGCACTGCCCAGAGCCCATCCTTCTCCCGGATATGATCAGAGCCTTTTTTTAATAAAAAAAAAAAAAAAAAGATTACTCAAACATCTCCAGTTTATTATTTCTAAACAAAAATATGAGAACTTACCTGTGCCAAAGCTCTCTTCTCCGCAAAGTGATAGTTTTCCAGCATCCATCAAATTACCAAAAAACTTCCAGCCTGTAGGGGTCTCATATAGCTGCATCTTCATCGCTTTTGCCACACTTCAAAACAAGAACAATGTCACAGCAAGTGCCACAGAGCAGAAATCACTCTTTACTATGCAATTTGTGATTACTTGTCAAGCGCTCCACTCGTTGGCATGCTACGGGCCAAGCCTTTGACTCCCGTCTTCTGGAAATACGGGATACCAGTAATGTTGGCGGCGATGACGGCGACAGAGTCCGACGGGTTCACGAAAAAGCCGTGTTTACCGAGCACCATATTGCGGTCCTAAAGAAAAACGAAAGCACAAACACAGGTCAGCATGTCTGGTTCATAAATAATGTCTTTCAAGACCTCGTTGAAGAGACGTTGACTTACACCATCGCCATCAAAGGCAGCTCCAAAGTCATACTCTCCTCCTTTCATTGTATTAACTAAATCGGCAGCGTACGTCAAGTTAGGGTCTGGGTGATGGCCTCCAAAATCTTCTTGAGGAACACAGTTGACAGCAGAATTGGCAGGAGACCCCAGTTCTTCACAGACAATCTTCTTAACGTAAGGGCCAACCACTGAAGAGGACAAAGCGTCTCAGTGAGAATAACAAAAATAAAAGACTAGCATCACTTTTATGTAATTGTCATTTTCTTGTTTAGCTAGTACAGCGGTGGCCAACTAGTCACTGACCAAGAGCCAAAATTTTAAACCTTGATCCTGTCAAGAGCCACAAGGGCACCGACCATTCGAGAGACCCAGGGGCGGTAGTGATAAAATATAATGTGACCGTTATATTGAATCACAATAAACGCTAACTTTATGCCTGGCCTTTGTCTTTTCTTTTTTTGTATAAGATGTAATGGTTTTCCTCCTCACCAAAATTGAAGTAAATGTATATTAAATAAAATGACATTTTGTGCTGTTCTGCTCTGACTGGGACAGAATTTTATTTTATTTTTTTAATGCCGGAGTATGTTTGTGTGTGGGGCCCTTCCCACTGAGCCCCCTCCTCTGATTCGACCCTGGCCTGTGCGCTCAGTGCCTGCAGTTTGGTCCTGACTGGACTGTGCAGAGAACGCACTCGATGCTGCACAAAGTCCATGAACTTTAATCAAGAGCCTCTAGAGGACGTCTGAGAGTCTGTTTTAAGTTGTATTTGTTACAGTTACAGTCACATGTAAAAAAAAAAAGTCAATAACTTTGCGTATTTCCGCGTTACAAAGTCACGCTTCACATCTTATGCTAAGAGCTCCGCTTTTTTCCATTTCCTAATTTTGATCTTTTTCTGTGAATATGAGGCCAACTGTCATCAAATAAAGTGTAAGCTAATCAGAAACTTGAAAAGCACAGAAGCTGATCCCAGAGCCACGATCTGCCTGCCTGTTGTTTAACCTACATACCGCTTTGAGTGAGGCTGCCGCACGGGAACATTTTACACGCCGCCTCGAAAAGGAGATATACAGACTCTCATTCATGTGTGTAGAGATGGAAAACAGGGTCTGTATGACTATGGTTGGATTTTTGGTCAAGATTCTTCAAGACTGTTACAGTTTATTGGAAATATTATGGCAATTCTTTTGCAAAGAGCCGCATTATTTTAAACATATTATCCAGTCATGCAAAGAGCTGCACTCTGATTGGCCAAGAGCCGCGTGTTCCTCTGAGCTAGTAATTATTAAATTATACAGTATACATGTTTTAGTTCCATACCTCCGTGCATTGCATCTAGGCGGACATTGATGTGATTAGGTCCTGAGAGAAGCTCCTTCAGTGCAGCAAAGTCAAATATGCTTCTGAGCATCTCTGCATACGCCTCAACACAGTCCACGATCTCCACTATAAATTAAAAAAGTGATTACATCAACTATATTCACTTTTAAGTCTGTTTAATTTAACTACTGGCAAATAAAATGATACCTGTAAAAGGTTTGAATGTGTCTACTTCAAATGTCTGTTTGCCAATTTTGGAAATGTCCACTTTTAGCTCTGGACAGATGTAATACTCTTGCAGGCTTTTGCTGACTTCATAGATCTTATTTGTAATTCCCTCTGGAGCAGGACCTGTGAACAAAAGAACGGTTTTAGTTCGAGCTATTGGAACAGATTTAAATGCAACCACAATGCATCTAACCTCCACTTGCGATGTTATACTTGATGCCAAAATCCCCATTTGGGCCCCCGGGGTTGTGACTAGCTGTGAGGATAATACCACCCACTGCCTTCATCTTGCGGATCACACAAGAGACTGCTGGTGTCGACATGATGCCATTCTGACCAATAACCAGGCTTCCAATCTGTGGAAAATAATAGCATAATGTATCAAAATGTATGCGTTGTTAGATTTTAAATCAAGCAATTGCTTTAGACTCCTGGTGCCTTCCATCAGCCTTTATGTATAGAAAATGTATTCATTAGCAGGTTGCAAACACTGACAAACTATTCAAAAGCAATAAATGCAAGATCACTGAATGAATGACATGACACGAATGGCAGCTGCTATTTAATGTTTGCAAAACATTACAATGCAACAAAAAAGCACATATTTATTTCCTCATGTTTGGATGTAAGAGCAGGATGCCCATTGTTACCAAGGGCATATGCAGCACAACGTGACCAAGTGCACGTTGCAAGGCACGCCCCCTCTGGACGCCTCCATGCAGCCAGTCGCATCTCTCTGCTCTACACAGGACATTATGAAACATTTCCCATTAATTACTTGCCATTTGTAAAGAACCAAGGCTCACGTACAAGGTACGCGACCATTTTGGTGACTAGGGATAGACTTACTATTTGAAATGTCAAAGGTTATCGTGTGATATGCAAGTGACCCCTGCTGCACTTTGGCCAGCAGATCAGGGCGGTCATTCTGGCCAAAAAAAAAAAACACGGGAAAATCCCAAGAGATGATAACGCCACCTGTCAGGCCAACTCATCGAGCTATTAACTATAAAGACCACAACATATGTATCAGTATAAAGTTATATATACATTTGATGATCACACAAGGCTTCACGCATGACAAGCTAAAACGTGCATCAAAATACGTCCTTGATTATTATTAGCCAGCCCAGGACTAGACAAGCATGTAACATTTACATCTCCACTCCTGTTCTAGCTGACTGTTTGAAAAGATAAATAAAATCCATGTGTACACCATGAAACTAAAACGATCCAATCAATAAACTCAGCATGAACTTACTGCACTGACTGGCTAGCTTGACCTGCTAGCTGAAATGCCAGGCAAATGCCATGCAGAGCTAGGTTAGCAAAGCACAGCTAAAGTGAACACCGACTCCTGACAAATACTGACCCCATTGGCAGCAGCGATCTGAACGATCAGCTGAATGGCATCTTTCATGAAAAACCTGCCGTCTCCTCCCACCACCACAGTGGCCGCCTGGCGCTCAGAGGGCTCGATGACTGAGATAATGCTCTGGATGAAGTTTTCCGCATAGTGCTGGTTTTGTTGGAAGACCGTCACCCTTTTCCTCAGGCCGCTGGTCCCTGGCTTTTGGTCCGTGTACGGCTTGGTCTTGACTGTGGTAATCTTCACCATTTTGAGTCCGGTTCGAGCCCTCAGCCACCCCCCTGTGATGTGCAGCCTTGATCCGAGGAAAGGGACCGCAGTGTCGGCAGCCAGCGCAGGCTCACGTACGCACCGAGCCACGCCCCCTCCGAAGACCCGCCCACTCGGTTTAAAGGGCAAGTGAGTTAGTCTGGCCTGCATTCACTTTTTGTACATTTAAATATGATGCTCTCAGTCTCGATTGTAATAGTGTGAAATATATTAGCATCATGGTATACAGTGTTTTTATTTTTTTTATTTTTTTTTGCATCATTGTATACAGTGTGTCAACAGTAAAGATAGCTCCAGTGACGTCAGCTGGATAAGAAGTGAGATGATGCTGTGATTTATTACTTGTCTACTTCCATCTGATTCATTGGTCATTACATTCGCCGTGGTAGTATAGTGGTCAATACTCTGCGTTGTGGCCGCAGCATCCCCGGTTCGAATCCGGGTCACGGCATTGGTGGGTGAAGTTTTTATTCAGGGCAAAACACAGTCATAGGATAAATGTAAAGCACAAAATGGGATATCTCAACCTTTCATATCGAGCACGACAAATAATACATTTGGCTCCCTGAGTACCTCTACCGGGTCAAAGCTCAGGGCAAAACTAGGACTAAACCAGATGTGGAATAGAATTAAACTACTAAGACGGACCCAAATAAATGAGTCTCTAAATAAATACAAAACACTGCAAAGGGGTATCTCGAGAAGCAGCCTTTCTACCTCATAGTGCACCACAGGATGAGAACCACTGGCAAGTTTAACCCAGTTTAGTCATGATAGGGAAAAACTGCCTTTCAACAATATTTGAACCCCGCCTTAATGTGACGTGTTTCATTGACTAATATTGTGAAATTGTGTGGAATCTGTTTGCCTATTGCATTAATGTTTGATTAAGCTTGAGCAAAGTCCAAACATGTTGAGCGTGGTGCGGTGTGCGTGCAATAACAAACCCCGAGGTGCATCTGATGATTGGTTTATTTATGATTAGGATTGCCATTTCTAAAACTCACCAGTGCAAGAAAAGTTTCCTCTTACATAAGATTGCTGACAAATTGACCAAGCAGAGTTACCCCATAAGCGAACTTCTCCTCACACTGAATAGAACTTCATAAAAAGAAGAGCCTCAGTGCCAGGCACAACATTAAATACGCCTTACACCATGTGACATTTAGTTGGTCTGCTCTACTGTTTCAGCAGAGAAAGTCAAAGGGCAAATAATGGCCAGGGAGATATAAATAGTAGAGCAAGACTTCTCTCAGCTGCAAAGGCCAAGGGCAAATAAAGTTTAGACCCGAGGGGAATGCAAAGCAAGGCCTTTCTGTGCCACTCAGAGTACGATTAGTAAGTCCTAGGAAAACAGAAGATACAACTGAAATAAAATGTATACACCGAATTGCTTGATTTGATCATACTTTTTTTTTTAGAAATGTTTTTGTTACTTTTCACAAAACTAAAAGTTTACACACATTTAATTAATATTTTGTAGCAATGCCCTTAAACTGTATAACTTGGGTCAAACGTTTTGGGTTTCCTTCCATAAGCTTCTCACAATAGTTGGCGGGAGTTTTGGTTCATTCCTCCAAACAGAACTGGTGTAACTGAGCCCCATTTGAAGGCCACCTTGCCTTTTCAGCTCTGCCCATGCATTTTCAACTGGATTGAGATCAGCGATGGCCACTTCAAAACACTGACTTTGTGTCACGGCTCACTATAACCCAGAAGGACAACGAGCAGGAAAGTTTTTAACAGATTTATTTAGGAAACTTTTCAGGTGGAGCAGGAGGAACCAGGCAGGTAGGTTGATGGACAAGATGGTAGGCAGACAGGTGAGTTGACAAGAGCACCTGAGCACAAAAAAACAGGATACAAAAATATTGATTTAACAATGACTGAGCCAAGCGTTACTAACTGGGTAGTAGAGACAACGAACTGGCGAGGAGTGGCTGAAGAACCAGGCTTCTTATACTGCAGGTTAATGAGGATGGATAAGTGTCAGGTGTGCCAGCAGCCAAGCCAGGAAAGCCACGCCCAGGTAGGAGGAGAAACAAACACACACACAGAAGGGAGGGGGAGAGCCAAAATATGGATCCTGACACTTTGTTATCCTAAAGCCACTTTGTAACCAATTTGGAAGACCCATCTGTGCCCAAGCTTTAACTTTCTGGCTGATGTCTTGAGATGTTGCTCCAATATTTCCACACGTGTTCTTTCTTCATGATGTCATCTATTTTGTGAAGTGCACAGTCCCTCCTGCAGCAAAACAACCCCACAGCATGATGCTGCCACCCCCGTATTTCACAGTTGGGATGGTGTTCTCAGGCTTGCAAGATTCTCCCTTTTTTCCTCCAAACGTGACGATGGTCATTAACATTTATTATTTTTTCTTAAGACCACAGAATATGTCTCAAAAAATCTAAACTGTTTATACTTCTTTTTATTTGCAAACTCCAATCTGTCCAGCATCTTCACCAGGTCTTATGCATTTGTTCTTGGGTTGATATACGGATTTCATTCATTTGTTCGTCTCTGAGACACAGAAACCCGCCTTCTTTCTGATCTGTATGATGACTGGACATTTCCATCATTGTTTGAACTAATGAACGCGGCACCTTCAAGTGTCTTGAAATTACACCCAAGGATGAACCACACTTGTGCTTCCAAGGTCATGACATTGTCAACTGGGCTTTCCCAAATACTTTAAAGGGTTAGTAATCATCTTAGTGTATCATTAGCCACATAGCATAACTGCCTAAGTCATTTTGTATTGTTAAAATGGCAATAAAAGAAAAACAATGTGTTTCCTATAAAACGTCTTTTTACATGTTTTCCAAAATCAAAACAAAAATGAGTTAGTATGCTATGTGGCTAACGGTATGTAAACTTCTGACTTTGTAAAAAGTAACAAAAACATTTCTAAAGAATGCTATCTCTCATTCTTCTGGCATTTGACAGAATAGAAATAATTTTTAAAATTCTAATTCACCTAAAATAAATAAAAATAAATTCTGGTTTCATGTCAGACAGTGAGAAAAAATGCAAATGTGTCTTTTTATAAAGTGTATGCAAACATATGGTTCCCGCTGTATATATTTAAAAAATTGGACTGAAAATGACTGATGGTATTTTATGAGTATTATTTGAATTGCTTTTAATATAGTCAGAGAACTTTACAACATGTTTCACATATTATTAAATATAAATATGGTATAAACTGTTTTACAGCAATTTAATAAACATTCAAATTATGCTTCAATTCAAATGAAAAGTTTCATTAGATTAAGAAGATCATGAAGATATATTTGTGGTAATGGGAGGGTCAATATATCTGCAGAATCAAATACTCACCAGCACCAAATTTGATACACAGTATTATTGAATGCTGGGTAGTATGGTTTCTGCACAGTTGTATGTCCAGTCCAGGTTTTCATTAAGAGGTAGAACATGTTGGCAAACCTAAAACATAAAATGTATATTTCAACACAATTGAGCAAAAGAGACATTTTGTAAGAACGCAGTTTTATTCTGTTCTTTATTAAAGAAGTACCATCTTGGAGCGGCCTGATACTTCAAGAGCAAACACATTCATGCCTCTGTTGTTACAGCAGTTCTTGCAAGGCTCATTGTTGACATGGATTGTCACTTTCTGGTTGGTCTGCAATACAAACAGTTTAGACTAAGACAAAATGTTGAAATAATAAATAACGGCACACATTTGTTTTAATTTATTTTTTTAGGATGCTTTGGTGGTAAGGTTTCTGTACTTGTGAGAAACAAGTCATTCTAGCTCAGCTGATCCTGTTGCTGTGTAACAGAACACAGTGTGTGCATTTCAATTCAGTCAAGTCAGTGGTATTACTGGTAGCTATAGGCTAGTAGAATGAACTAGCTATGGTGTGTGATTGGTAAACTTCATTGCTGTTTCGTGAACCTATTATAATGTATACTTTTTCTTAAAATGAAATAACATGATCTTGTCATTCAGGAAAACAGATATTTGTACCTTATTGGTAATGAGAGAGGAAATCCTATGTTCTCCTTGGTATGTGCAGATCAAAACATTGTCATTCCCCTTCAGAGGTTTAACCGCTCCTTTTGCTGTTATAGATTTATAAACAGCTTGGTTAAGAAGTTTAGCTCCTGAGTCCAAACGAATAGGGTGCAACAGTGGTTGGACACTTTCACAGAGTATGTCAATTTGGAAAGGACAAGCCTGAAAACATAAGACGGTAATTATTATACATTATATATTATTTTTTATATACTGAAGGCAGTAGGCAAATTATTGTTGAAGTTTTATATTGACCTCCACAAGTTCAAGCATACGGTTGAACCCCATTGCTTCAAGGGTTATCCACAAGTCAGCAGGGTCCCCATCTTTCTCTGTAGCCTCCATCAGATTTAGCTCCACGAATCCCTGCCTTGTCAGCTGATTACTCCTCATATCAAAGTTTTCTGTCACAAAAAAACATGGGATAAACGTCTGCTTTTTTTTTTATCACTGTAGACACTTTTTTAGAAACATTTTCTTTTGCATATGAAAAGAAGGTTACCTTTGCAGACTGCCCAGGCATCCTTGTCACACTTTTCCCCACTGGTTCTGAGCTCAAAGAAATTGTATTCATCCAAACTCAGCAAACCATTTCCATCTAAGTCTATCATCTCAAAGATTTCAGACAGCACCTCCCTGTGGCAGAGACAAAGCAACGCAGGGTTTTATATATTTTCTATCTTCTTTCTACTTGTAATAGACAAGACCAGTGGTTCTCAACCTTCTGGAGCCCTAACGCCCATTTGAACAATTAATGGGGTTCGGGACCCCCACCCGTATATACAGTTGGAAGAAAAGTAAGTACACTGTTTGGAATTTCTCACATTTCTGCCTAAATTGATCATAACATGTGGTCTGATCTTCATCAAAATCATAAGAATGAGTAAACAGTGTCTGCTTAAACTAATACCACCCAAACATTTACATTTTATCATATTTTTATGTTTATGTGTACTTACTTATTCCACGCTTTCTTGTGAATGTTTTTGACCAATTTAGGCAGAAATGTGAGAAATTCTCATTGGAGTACTCACTTTTTCTTCCCACTGTATGTAACTCATTCCCACTGTTGGGTCACACTTTAAGAAACACGGACATTAGCCTGTATAATTCTTTAAAAAAGAACAAAATAGCTAAATCAAATAAATCAAATTGAGAACAAATAATGACACACTGGTAAAATGGCACACACATTCTACAATAAAATAATAAAAATAGAAATATATACTTTTAATCTCCATGATCTGGCGATCCCCCACATTTTTGAGAACCGCTGGACTAGACCCAGCTAATGATATGACTATTTTAATACTTTATGTGTATAAGTGATTATTATTGTGTGGAATATTCTTTTTGTTTTGTGCTTCGCACACTATTTGCTTGAAATAAAATAAATGAAAACCAGACTGTAGAACATTCAAAGTTATACGTTGGCATGCTCTGAAACATAAACGGTATGATTTTGACGCAAACCTGAGTTCTGGAGTGAGATCCAATTCTCCCGTGTCAGTCCGGTACACAAGCTTCTTGGATTTGTGAAAAGTGTCTGTTTTTCTGCTGCTTTTTTTTAACCTACAACCACTACTAAAAGGGAGTAAGTAGTAAATCCCTGCATTCAGCTCTCCTCTCCAGACGTACTTCTGAAAAGTGTAACAATGGTTTTAAAAGTGCAGAGCACAAATAGCTAAAATAATGTAATGTTTTTATCGCCTACTTCTTTGTCTTTAGATTCAGTGAAACAAATTAACGTAGAGTCCTCCTTGCTTTCTCCAGTCGACAAAACAAAAAGAGCTGTGTCTGTTGACATCCAGTCAGACTTGTCTAAAACAAACCAAAATCAAAGACAAGTAGAGTTCACAAAAAATATTACAAAAATTCTAATTATTCAGATGAGAGAAAGAAGTGCAGATGTATTGATATGATATCTGGAAGACACCTGCTTTGTTGCTGAGTGAAACAGGTTGAATAGTCAGATAGACATCTGTAATTTGGGGGAGGTGAAGCTGGTACTGTAGAGAGCTGATACTTCCATCCTCCTCCACAAAGAAACAGCCTTTCATAAAACTGTGTTGCCAATCCTGAAAGAGAAATCAAGCAGTTATGTTTTGTTATTCGTCCAAGTGTTACAATGCAATGATAGTTTGCTACTTTGATCAACCAAAATGTGATCATCATCTATAGGGGTGATTCATCATTATAAACTCAGTGCGGAGGCAAATGCATACTATTGCTTTACTAGACTTCATCCAGAAGAGGGCAGAAGTGCACCACTAAATTGGATGTGGGACAGAAGAAAATGTCCTCCAAGAACTGATGTGGTAAATTGGAGTCTATTTAACTTTGATAAATACAGACTCAATCTTGCGCCGGAGGCCATTCAGCTATCAAGACGATACTTGGTAATATTTATGGACACTAATATTTCCTGTTTTTCTTCATCAGGCAACTGAAATAAGGCCATACATTGATATTGTGCAGGAATGTCAAAACTGGGAGTTTTCCCTTTCCAGTCTTTGGAGACACATTAAAAGAAAACACAGTTGATGTGGTTGAGCTGTGAATGGCCATAGAGGACCAGGAACATCGGAAATGGGCCATATATCTTTTTAGTGGACAAATAAATCACTAAGTTAAACAAAGAAAGAACCATAAAGACGGGCCATGTCGCACCTTTAGAGGGAAGCCATTTTCTCAAGTTATTTATAGTTGGCTGTGAGAGGCATACAAGATCAAACCATAACACTTCAGTGGTTTGTCCAGACAATATTAAATGAGGAAAATTGCCATGGGCACCTGTATAGTGCTTAAACACAGCAGAATGAATGTCCCCATAGAGAGAGGGTCAGCTGGCAGAGTAATACAGCCACTGTCATCAGCTCTGACCACAAACATGATTTAAAGCCACATCGAGTCTTCCAGGACAAACCACTCACCGACCAAAACGGCATACAAACATTAAGAATTCCTTTCTTTAGTCATCACATAAAGAGCAACCTTAATGATGAAACCCCTTCAACCTTTTAATGTTTCCACTAAAAATGCCTTATGTCAAAACAGCATTCGTCACAAATAAAAACGGAGACCCATATCCACTACATAACAACAAAAACACAGCGAACCCCCACCATCCCAGCCCAATTATCAGCCCCTGGCAATATAACAACCAATACTGCGAGGTGAACTTCCCGCAGAGGTAATCTCTGGACACACATTTCTTACAGCAATGATGTCTGGCTCTTTCCAATCTCAACATTGCGCCCAGACCGGGGAGATGGGGCAGTTATTACAATTTATTAATGTACTTTTTTTCTTGAGGTAAAGAAAACCAGCTAAGGTTAAGCCAGAAAGAGTCGAAACAAGAAACAACACAAAAAACAACCTAGGATCAATAGTGTGTACAGTATATCCTTTCACCATGGGTTGAATTGGCACAACAAAACACTGTGACGGACTGAAGCAGAGGTCCATTGCGAGGTATTGTGCGTGCGTGCGTGCATGTGTAGATGAGTTGTGTTCAAGGGATGTCAAAACACTATGTCAACACTGAACAATCAATGGTAAGCTAATTGAAATTGCAATTTAAATATTTATAGATATAAAACTGAGATGTATTCGATGTAAAACCTAATAACTGTAGTTTAGACCAGTGTTTACCACAGGGGGTACTTGTAGTTCAGATTGGAAAAGGAGGGGAAACTGAACATTATTTTGAAAGGAAAAACTATATTTTTGCACGGTCATATTCCATGATGACAATGCCTGGTTCCGGGAGCATGAGAAATCATTTTCACACATACAGGCCACCACAGAGTCCAGATCTTAACCCCATTAAGAATCTTTGAGAAGTGCTGGAGAAGGCTTTGTGCAGTGGTCATACTCTCCCATCATCAATACCAGATCTTGCTGAAAAACGAATGCAACACTGAATCTTTTGTCACTGTGGCATTGTTTCAATGCCAGCGAGAATGCATGCTGTAATCAGAGCTGGATAAATAAATAGAGCATGTAACCATTTTTTTTTTGGTCAGGCAGTGTATGTGTACCACAGCTGTACACAGGCCATCTTCTGGTGATGCTCTTTTATTTATTCATGATCTAGTCCTGCAAGGCCATTTGGGCATGGCCTTATGTAGCTCTGGTTCATCAAACCAAATTAAGATATGATTTAGTCCTAGTTAGCCAAGATTTAGACGGCTCTGTTGTATAGTTCTTTTAAGTTCAAAATATAGCAATTGCTTTACCTGTAAATTTGAAGGCTCTTGGACATTGCTAAACTTGGAGCAGCTGGATGTCATAGGGATAGCATTAGATAATGAAGATCGTCTGCTGCGAGCTGAGGAGGATCGAGACGATGATCGGCTTTCTGTAAAAGAAGCATTCAACTTAACAATAAAAGGTTCATAAAAGGGGGTAAATATTATACATTTTAAAACACATAAGCATAGCTAATAAATAGGTATTTAACTTGAATTATTATACAGCAATACGTAAACAAACTGAGAGATTATTTTGACGGATTACCACATAAAGCCTGGCCCACCCCCTTCAAACACGCTGAAGAGAAAGATGAGAGGCACAACATCGCTGACACCATCATTTGTCTTCTCAGAAATCCATTGCCAAGTTCAAGCAAAGATGGCTCCGCTCCAATTGCACTAAACACAAGCATGTGATCTAAAGCTTAACCTCCTTTAATTAATTAGGGAGGCATTTTAAATTACAAATGGCATAACAGCACCCTTTCAAATGTCTCATTTTGCAAAACCATTTCCTCCTTTGAACGCTAATTGAAGCCAGAAAATGTCAATTCCCTAATGAGGGGCTGATTGTTTTCGAGATGCAAAGTAATGTGATATATGCCCACAGGCGAATCAGATAAATAAATTAACTGCCTTGCTATTTGTTATCGATCCATTGCGTAATGATTCTGTAGTTTAATCTCGAATATTAATGTTATATGTGAAGAATCCTCGAATGCAGCAACTTTAAATTTTATTCAAACAGCACAGAGCTACTTGCTACAATATTTGTGATAGTGTTCAACCAGGTCAACTCCTAAACTACTTGTTTTATACCTGACCACAAGAGCTAGTAAGAAGCTTCTGTGAATAGAAGCAAAACGTCCTCAACTCTACCAAACCCAGTCCAGTCAACGATTTAGCCCCATTACGATGAATACTTCCTGGACGGCTGAGAGCCCTCATAAATGGGAGGTAAGTAAATTTAGAAATACCTAAGAGATCTCTTCAATAAATACATTTTTTGTGTGATGTACTGACAAATGCAGGTGGGAAAGGCGAGCCGAAACTGCTGTTGAGCTCCGACAACATCGCATTAAACTTGCGCAATCACGCGGCATCTCCTGTCAGCTTCTTGTTAAAATGTAGCAAGAATAGATCAATACGCTGGAGAGGCAAATAATGTGATAATCCCGACTAGTATGTGGGAGCTCATTTGTTTTTGCAGTGGTGGTCGACGGGACCCTCCTCTCCACCTCCTCCTAATCCCTCATCATCTCCCCAGTGAGAAGTGGTGGAATCCTCCGAATCAATAACATGAACATGAACTGACCACTTAAATCAACCCCATTCGTCTTCCTACTCCTGCCTGTCTCGGGGCCTGCACATCGGCGAGTCCAACCACAACCTTTGCTGCACTTGCTCCTTTACAGAATAGCGCAAAAGGACATAGATTTTCATATCCACTTTCCATGTGATAGGTGGGCAAATAAGTGGATGGCGATGCTGTCAGTATTACAAAAACTGCTTTACTCGTGTTAAGATAGGGGACAGATTATAGCCGGCCTTGCCTTGGACAACATATTTACCGAAGTAGACAGATCTTTTGTCAATTCCTTGAAGGCAGAAATGCTTTAGGGGTCCCTCCCTCCAAACAAGCGGCTCTAATTGTGCGGCTATTATGATGTATGGTGTGTCTTAATGAGGTGATTTGTCAGAGTGGGGAGAAAAAAACGGATCAATATCAGAGCTATTATTTATTCATCTAAACTAATCGTGAGGTGTTTTGAGGTCGTCAGTCTTTAGTATGGCAGAGAAACTAAATTGGCCATACATTTTCAGATTAAATTTGGCTGGTTATACAACTTGTGTTAGTCCTCTAAATGTACTTGGCTATCAAATACATGTTTAATATTCATAATGATCAACTTGCCTTTCTTAGCTGAACAGTCTCCATCTGACCGGGGTGTTTCTAGCGTCTGACTTTGGGTGGTCGATGCTTCTATGTTCTTAGGAGGGCTGTATGACTGGCTGCCAAAGTTCTGTCTCTTCAGCTTTGCATCAGCCTCAAGTCTCTCCATAGCAGCCATCTGACACTGTTCTACTGTGGAGACAAACAATCTGGCGAACTAGCGGGAAGAGAACAGCACATATAAGGAACAATCCAAAAACATACATTCGACATCAGCGTAGAAAAGCATACTGTATATGTTTCTTTTCTCTTTTTTTTACCTCTTTATAGTCCAGTTTTCCATCCTTATTGATATCAGCTAATGAAAAAAGGGCATTGATCTCCTCGGGAGTCATTTTGTCACCTCTCTACATGAAGCACAACCATGTCATTTCTCATGTATCACAATTGAAACCAATAAAACATGATGAACTACCACTACTCACATTTGTAAGAGCCTTCTCCAACTCACTATGTGTTATGTATCCATCACCACTGGTATCTAGTTTTTTGAAAGCTTTCAGCAGTTCATTTTCATCGGTCTTCTTCTCGCTTTTAAGAATGTTGCAAAAGTCATCAAAGTTCAGTTTAGATGTTCTTGGGGTCCAGTATTTGTTGAGAGTGGCTAGCGATGGATTTCTCCCAGCCTGCTGCATAACTAGATAAAATGGGTAATCATTTTAGAGGCTTTTTCAATATAAACGATAAAACGTTTGAAAAGACAAGCGTCGTATTAACAAACAAAGCCATGTCACGTTGTTGTAATTGCATAACTAGCTATAGGCCTATGTTGAGATGCAGAGAAGGCCAGTTAAATATAAATGCACACCCTTAATACCTAGCTATTTTTGCTGGATAATGCACATGTCACAAATTAGTAGCTTTGTTGTAAGTATGAGTTTCTTACCACGGCAAAGCTGTTGTTTTGTAGAAATGTTTGCCAAACTGGATCTGAAGACAGCCAGGTATGCAGCTCTGCATTGGACGTAGAAAAGCTCATCATCTGCTGTCGGACGTGGAGATTCTTGAAAAGACATCCTTAAAAAGAACACTATCTTGTGATTAGCAACAGCGCGGCTAAATGTATCACTGTGCTGTTATGGATTCATTAAGATATAATAGTTCATATCGATATAAATCACAGAATATCTATATTCACTAGTTTATGGTTACTCTGCGTTAGCAGAGTCCAGAGTGGAAGAACGTTGCTAACCACAGGCTGTTGCTAGGTAAACAAAAGAGTATGCATCACCCTAAACAGCTCCCCTGAAACATGTGCTGTTGTTACAAAATATGTTCTCGGGTTCAGTAATGTTTATGCAGATTATTATTAGTGCTTTAGCTCATTGAAATAATTCCATATATAATTTGTTTTGCTTAGCGCATTTTTTTCGTACTCGACACAAGCATAGCCAACACGTTTAAAGGCGGAACTATATAATACAAAAAATGTTTCCGCACGAACCAAAAAAGGGAGCGTCCAGCAGCCTGACAGCGCCAGCTTTTGAAGTGGGAGCTTGAAGTCGAAATGCCGTAAGCAGTTATGTTATATACGTTTAAGTATCGTTTAAATGTTTATAACATATTTGCTGTTCAAGCATACACTCTCTGCCCCATGGAAATACAATAAAAAAGGCTAATATAACATAAGCAACTACGAGCTTGTAGGGGTATAATAACATAAGCAACTACAAGCTTGTAGGGGCATAATAACATTGTTGGCACACTATCTATGTCTTTTTTTCTCAGAGTAGTTGTAACTTGTAACTGACCTATGTCTCACTGTTTTGCAGTCTACGGATGGAAAACACACCATGTAAGCAGATTATTTCGTAGTATTTACCTTTGCGTTACATTACTTACAGCTGATAAAACTATTGTGTTTTGTTTTCTGAAAGCCTCCAGCCTCCAAAATGCCAGTCCCAAAGAGGAGGAGTCATCTACAGGCGAAAGGAAATACTTCCTCTGGAGCAGGTTATGTTTATTTTTTAAGATTAAGATTAATAACAATATGTCTTTGTGACTTTGACACTTTTGTATTAGATTCAGTTCTTATTTAAAAGCGCTGGAAAATTGACAAAATGACTAATAAAATATGCCCAAATATACTGTAATTCGTTATATATTGTTATGTGTAGGGCTGCCTCAGTATGGCAATAATAGTAACAGAAATACTGTTGTGCTTCTTCCACAGCCAAGTCCAAATCCTCCAAACTCGACAAAGCTCCACAGACTGATGAAGAAAAGTGAGTTCTACTCAGATAATTATCTGTACACGGATCGATGTAACATTGTGTCATGAAAAATACACACTCACACACACACACAAATCAGTGTTAAAGAGAACGTCCTTTTATTAGTTGCCATATTTCAATTGCCGCACTTTCCTGATGGTCATGATGACGTATCAGGATTTAATGACAGGAGACACGGAACGATGGAGATTCATCATTGGCCAAATTATCTGTGATTTACATAGCACTAAAAATAGTTGTATAAGAGTCACTTAATACAAGAACCATTTCCTTAGCCTTGGCTGACATTTTGTGTCTGGCCCATCCATCAAGACGAGCGTTAGTTTTTTAATTTTATGCCTCTGCCACCGAAACAGCCACGTTTATGATACATTCATAACACTCGCTTTATTACGCCAAACGATACCACTGGAAGCATGTCTGTATTTTAAGACAAAGAAGAGGAATCGTGGCCTTGACAGCTTAATGACGTGACTTGATCAAGAGTATGATAAATTTATTACCAAGCTATCAATCCGAAATGTCCATATCATCTTTCATATTTGATACAACAAGTTATTCATTCTAACTGATGTGTCGGCTTTGGCTTCTTAGGAGAATGGACTTGGATCCAAACTTGAAAACTCGATGAGTGCATTCATCACGGCCAGGAAAGAGCTGGAGGAAGTTTTGGTGAGAATATCTTTTCCTTTTGACCCTGTGAAATAGGCGGAAATGTCTTTACTATCATCACATCATTGAGACTGAGAGATTAGAGCCATTACACTGAACTGAATATTCACGTTCAGACATGGCTACTCCATTTCCTACATGGTTCTGGATATATCCCGACGTATGTGTTTTAATTAGTCAGCAGGGGGCAGTAGTGAACAAGGACGCCCCCTTTCATACGTGCTGCTGACCTGAAGTCTGAGCTGCTAAGACACAGAGCCCTGGGTAAGTGACTGTTCTGTAATGTATGAGCATGTGAGGACAATGGTCTAATCTCATGTCTTTCAGCTTCGAAAGTAAATCATCTTTAAAGGAGAACACGAGGAAACCCTGTTGAGGTAAAATAAATATATGCAATGTATTTTTAGGAAAAGTTAAACCACCACCTCAATGAAATGGTCCAAATATCCACAAATAGAAAATACTGATCAATTATTTGGATCACTTCTAAAGAGGAAATTATCTTTATTTGGTGTAATTTCGATGATGCCCTTCCTTTGGTGTTTGCTGATGCTTTGGTCACAGTATTTGTCTCTGGCAGCCACCAAGTGAACATTCAGTGTGGTAGAAACCTTATCTTTGACTGTACAAGAATCTACAAAAAACAACAACCCATTTTTGTCCCAATTGTTTTGTTGATAGGGAGGGGGCGTGAAAACGAATGTGGTCACAAGCTTTTATAGCTTTGTCAAGGTCTTCAACATCTGCTAACACTTCCCGCTGTAAATCTATTCTCCCTGGGCCATCATGTCCATTTCACATCATCGCCATCAATGAACGCTTTCAGACAATTGTGTTCTTTGCGACCTTTGGAAAAGAAACATTTTGTTATGGCTACACAAACAACCTGATGAGTGGATTTCCTAGGGAGAGAATTAATGTAATTATTTTAGGCACATTTTCTGCCTGCAGCAAAGCAATTCTTGTGATCCAATCACACAATGGAGACTTGTGGAAAATGAATGGACCGGATTGTCAGAAGGGGAGCTTGTTTTTCGATAAGGTTGTTAGAAATTATTTTAATTGGTTCCAGTGAGAGAGCTGGACATACATGATGCTTTGTGGATGCACGCCTCAGGAATGTCACATTTTTGTCACATGGCAGATCTGTGAAATTTATCAGTTGTGTATGAACCTCCTTACAACAACAGAGCTCACAATGTCAGCTCTGATCGCAGTGGGAGAGAATGGGCTCTCTATGTGTACTGGGACACACATTTTAAGTAAACAAACTGTTATTCAAAGCTACTGAAGAGTTCTGCCCTATATCTGCCAGGAGTGTGAAATCTAGACAGACGAGGGTGGTAGTTTTGTGCATGATCTCCTTCTAGTGTAAAATGTTTGTTTACATGCGAAGCTATGGCCTTAAGCATTGGTTCCATTATCCAGATATTGTCTGAGGGCGGCTGGGACTGTTGTTGCCCAATGGAGACAGTCTGATCATGTCATGGCATTACATGAGTTACTACATGGAGCTACAAGATTCGGACGAAGTAACGTATAGCACACACTCCACAGAATAAACCGTGGAATAATCACTGCTGTTCCCCCAAATGTTTGTCTTTGGGTTTGGCTTGCCATTTACTTTATCAACTTATTTTCACCAAACTATCATAATGCTTATCATAATGCTTACTGCCTTATCAAAGATGAACAAAAGTTTCAGTAAGCAGTCTGGAGGAGTCACTTCTGTTGTGCAATCAGACTTGGGGCAGGTATAAATCCCCTGGAGTCCAGTCACCGCATTACAAATTCCCCCAGCGTCTGTATGTGCTGATGACTACAAAATTGAAAAAGAAAGGCCCCAATAATTCTGAGGCAAGTTTCCCTGAGCAGTAGGTATTGATTATTTGTGTGTGGTGAGAGATTTGGAAAATTCAATTAAAGAAGTTGTGCAAAGGATTCATAAATTCAGCCTTTCCGAGCCGTACCGAGACACGGTTATGTTCTAAATCAATGCTGCACTTCACAATATATTTTCTTAGGAACATAAAAATAAATAACATTTAAACAGTTCTGCTTACCACGGAAACAAATTTTATTTTCTATAAAGCCTTTTAGTAACAGCCAAGCACTGACTTTAGCACATCTGCGGACGGGAATGTATTTTATAGCGATTTTCCCCATAATAAAATCCCCTATGATGTGAATTTTTAGATGACAAAATGAGGGGAAAGGGGACGCCTCAGCAGAGTAAAAATTGATCAGGCCGTAGAGGGGAACACATGGGGAAGATTTGTATGTCAGCAGTAATGGGCTGTATTAAAAAGAAGATTCCTTAAGATGCTATAAAAGTTATGGGGTCCGGTGCTGGCCCAGTCTCTGCCACATCAATCCTCCCCGAGCACACGGACAGATGCCACCTGCCCGCCCGCAGTTTTTATGCTTTCTGATTGAACTCACGCTTGCAATTAAATGGGGGAGTTGTATATTAGGCTGTTTTTATCCAACTGAAGACGGTGGCCTTCGATCGGCGCTGTGGTTTGCAGAGTATGCAGTCTTTTCAGACGAGATATTTGATTTACCGAATGTCATTTAGTTTCATTTCGACATGTACTTTCTTTATCACTAAAACACTTACCAGATCAACTATTGATTTCAAAACAGTGATTATATGTTCCTATTTAAATTTTAATTATTGTTGACATTTGATAAAGTTATTTTGTTTGCTTCTGTTATCCAGATAAGGATGCTCCAAATAACTCTTATCGGCCACTGTAAGTAATTCACTTTATGAGATGCTTACAATCAAGTTGACAGATGTGTTGTACATCTTAAACAGAGGTTTTCTGTAAACTTTCTTCTTTGTGAATATTGTATCTCACAGTGGCTGTATGTTCTATTGCCTGATGCCAGTGGGGTTAAAATCATGTTTTCCTCTCCCTTGTTCCCAGGTTTCTCTCGGCGAGGCATCTCAGCGGCTGACAGCTAATGGAATTGCTCTTCACCTCTTGTGTAGCGCAGAGCGTATGATCCCGTAGAGCCATGGCAGGAGATGAATGTGGAATATGTGCTGTCAGTTTGAGGCGGAGGTGTCTGTGAAGGCGTCATTCATCTGCTGGAGATGGGGCTGGAACAGTAGCAGCCAATCCTCCAGTGTGTTCGACTCTGTCTACCTGCCTGAGCTGCAGGCTGCCAGCTGACAAATGTTGGTTCTACATTAACCGCAATGCTGCTACGCTGTGCAAATAATATTCTTAGGATGGCAACACTCACTCTGTTTAAAAGCTAAAAGTATGCCATCCTCCCCACCTGTGTAGCTTAACACCTTTAGAAAAGTAAATGTTGGGGTGGAGAGGGTGTCTTACACAACACAGTAGTCTCTTTATTTGGCAGCGCCTGGGAAGGCCGAGGCCTCTCCCTGCCCGAGCCGACCCAAGCAACAGCTGTGTTCACAGCAACATTTCCTATTTCTGCCTAAGGTGGATCGCGTAGCTCTCACTTTATCACCCTTAGAGGCCACGTGAAGGACAAAGCCACTCTACCCATAAACAAAACTAATGTTTTGATTCAAGTCCCTCTGGTGATTGATAAAAATCTATTCTTTGAGGGCGGCTGTTATAAACCATCATCTCTCACCCAGACTCAACACTATCTGCTTCTAGCTACAACTGTTACTGCTTCACACAACCACAGAAGTAATCTCGCAAATGATTGATTTGGGATTCCTTGGCAAGTTTATGCCCATAGCACATGTTACCTAGTCACAGCGTAGTAAATACATGCTAATTACTCTGTTTCTTGTAACTGAATTATGGGAGACAAATTAAATGTGCCACTAAATTAATAAACATTATCTGAATCTTTGTTTTTATGTGTTCTAAATGCGATTGTTAGAAGAATATCGCCATGATTGTTAAATTGTTCACAACTTCTAATTCTAAATGAGCTGCAAAGTCATAAATAAATGTATACACGACTGACAGCACAGCCTGCTTTGTCCTGGCATTTGTGTCCCATTGCAGCAACAGTTAACATAGATTTTAAACTCCTATTTGTCCCTATGGAGCTTTATTGGCCACTGGCCCAGGGCCTCAGATGCACAAGCAACTCTCAATGACCTGATAACATTTATAGTTGTAATGGATTTTTTTAATGCCTGTCATTAACTGGTAGAAAGAGCGGAGAAAGAAATTGGTTGTGCCCCTTTCTGTGGTATTTCACGTTTATAGCGATATGTTGAGATGTGTCACCTTCCATCATCTCCTTTAAAGGCCTGTCCCGTCACAGCCTTTGTTTGAAACGCACACGTCTTATGTGCACAACTCTTGTAGCACCTACGAGCCCTAATGAATATTTAATGGCACAGAGTAAAATCCCAAAGATATAATTTCTGTCCAATTATTGGCTCTGTCTAAGCCATGCAGTAAAGTATGATTTAGTGTGATGCTTTGTAAATGTAGACAGTTTATGTACGAAACCGGCTTCAACTCATTAAGTGTGAGGCAGTAAATGGATCCTCGTTTTCTGATAATGTTCTTTATTTTATTTATACAAAAAAAAGTTTGTACAAAAATTACATTAGAAAAAACGTTCACTATGTAAACCTGAGTACAAGACATTTCCCATCACATGCTACAAAAAATAGGCGCTATTCCTTTTCAGTATTGATGCTTGGTTTTAAATGGCCAGCAATATCAATTAATTTTCAAATCTGTAGTTCCCGCCAGAGCTTTATGTGGTCGTAGGGTTGGTTCAAAACTATCTGGAGAAAGTAACATATCTCACATCAATGGTAGGAAAAGACTGTTTTGAAACCAAAACACTTAAATTGCTGCCGTTTTGGCAGTGGGGTAAATATACTTGTATGTATACTCCACACAGCAGATTGCATATTTGGTCCAAGTTATCAAGTGATGGAATTCCAGCCAACAATGAACGTCGACATCTGGCATAAAACATGATTATGGTGACCAGATGTCCCAGTTTTGTCTGTCCCATGTCCCATTAGATTTCTCCAAAACTATTGATTTGTTCCAGGCTGTTGATCCAGTTTATCACCAGTGCCAGAAGCAGCAGTTTTTACTTGAAACTTACTGACTTTTGGCCATGTGTGCATCAAACACAAGGCTTCCATAGAGAATGAACCAATAAAAAAGCTTAAAAGTCTATGGTCCGTTTGATTAACATTACAATTTTATCATTCAACCTAGGGTGCGAAGTCACTTTTAGCTCCCGCCACAAATTCCCATTGCGTCCTGGACTCTGAAAATCTGGTCACCCTTAACATGATTGCCACGTAACATTTGCAACACGTCCCAGGCTGAAGAATCACTTCAGTTGATCTTCTTTTGGCTCTTCTTGCCGGGTGGCTCGGTTAACTGGACGATATTTAAATACACGAACGTGCCCAGAAAATGGACAAAGGAAAACGTAGAGATGAGCACAGGAAACAGGTCAGGCAGATGTGGCGGAGGAGACACTGCTACGCTTGCGATGTTTAGAGCAGCCATTGCCAGGATGCTGACGTAGAACTGTAACAGACAAAAATAGGTAATAGTTAGTAAAAGCATGGGCAAAAGTCTGGAACCGGAGCGAGTTTCAGGGTGAGCTAAACTGCTGATGCTCCAGTGTGCCAAGATTAAGTTCATTATCTTCATAAAGTACAAAATACTATAAGCAATTTATTGTGATGAAGATTGAAATAGTCCACTGTCAGCAATTTGAAGCTTGAATACTTCCTGGACAAGCAGCGTAGTAAGTTTTAATTTGGCCAGATAAACCAACAGTGGCATCATGTGGTCACGTTTTTATTCAAAGTTAAAATTAAAAGACTCCTCCTTGTAGGTAATTCCCTTCTTGTTCCTTACGACCCGAGATCTGATTTGTGCATCTGTTTGAGCGTCCTGATCCGCAGTTAAGCCGGTGATGGAAGAAACACACTCTCCCACCCTGCTTTCCCAAATCCATGAAACCCTATCGCCGTCATCAGCGCTCGCTATTTATGCTGCTTGAGTAAATAAATATATCTAGGCGAACCTGCGTTAATGACACAAGCTATAAAAAGACACCTTCTCTTAATCTCCGACACCCTACCAGTGCCCCTGTCGCCGCGGGCCAAGCCGTGCAGCTACTTCAGACACTGTGGAAACTTAAATAAGTGATAAATAATTCTTTGGCTGGCAGCGGCTCTCATCCCCGGACAGCTTACACAGCTTACAGTGGCACATGATCTTTATTTATACAGTTGGATGCACCAGCTCACATGTTTGCAATTTTGAAGTATCGGCCACCTGGGAATGTATAATCGGCACCCTTCCTAATGCATGTGTGTCAGATGCACACCATTAAGAGCAGAAACGTCCATATGTGCCTCAAGCAACTGTGTTTTTTTTTATTGTACCTGGTTTACTGTCAATGTATTTGTACCGCAGTTACTTAGCCTATTTATATGAAACGAACACTGCTGTAAAATTCAATGTCAACAAAAATGAACTAAGAGGTTTTTTTTCACCATAGTATTAAAAAGTGGAGGCATTACTGGTTATTCAAAGATAAGTGCGATTGTTGTCACATGAAGAGATTTTAAATTGAGGGTATAATGCATGTTTAAAGTGCTTTATTTGTCGTTATACAATAATTGTAAAATGATTTTTTTTCCCCTGCATTTGACCCATCCTTCGATTCCGCTGGGGAAAGCCATAAAGTGCAGTGCCCGGACATGGCTGTAGCATTCACCTTCTGTGCATGTTTTTGGTGATGGGGGAAACCGGAGCACGTTAACAGAAACCAAGAGCGCTAACCACTCAGCCACTGTGGCACCACGGCCTTTTAAACACACCTAATTCACCATCTTACACTTCAAAAATGCTATATTGATCTAAATATTATATTAATAAGAATAATACAGCGGATTTTCTCTTTGGTCATTTCTTTCGAGTACTGTGAATCATGCAGATGATGTCACACCATGGCCACAGAAGCCAATTTTGCCATTAATTGTTCGGCCAATCGGTCCTATTTAGAATGGAAATGATGCAGGTGCATGCCCTTTACAGGCCGCTGCCATCCATCTGAGATTATGACATCAACCTCTAACCTTTAAACACCCACCTTCCATCTTACAGCACAGCCCAGATCGAGCTTTGGCAGGAAGAAGAGTATCTTGCGGTAGGCTCCCATCCTCAGCTCCTCCTCTGTGCAGTGCTTCAGTGGAGACAGCAGGTACATGCTGAAGTAGAAGAAGGCCAGCGAGGTCACAGCGTAGGGCACCAGGAGGCCGTCTTTCAACAACAGCGGCAGCATGCTATTGCGAAGGGCAAAGACATAGACAGTGATTTACTTTTATGAAGCATATAGGACATTATCCTAAAGCTCAGCGTTGTGTTTATAGAGGGAAGCGGGACGTTAAATCACATAGCTCTTTATCCAGCAGGCCGCACATAAGTTGCCCGTCCCCTGGAGAGAGATGACTCCTGACACTCACGCCAAGCTTATCTTTACTTTAGCAGCGGGGCATGGGCAAGAACAACAGTTGACTCATATTAAATCGCACGTCGCCCCGGCTTGTGAAAACCAATACACACTCAACAAACCAATTTGGATTGTAACGCCAACAAGGAAGCTCTATTCACAAGACAAATGTTTGGCATTGTAAAAATACATACTTCTCCACTTTTCGCACACTAGCCTCTTTCCTCTTCCCCGACTGCTTGTGCCTGTGTACGCGTCCAACCAATTACGCTAACAAAAGAGGTACTTTTTACAATTTTGTGTAGGTTGTAGACAATGTGTAGTTTACTCTAGACAGTACAGGGGGACACAAGCAAAGCTCCTGTTCCAACTCGCTGCACACTTAGGCAGCAGGCATGCCGACTATGCCACGTAATCCCCACATATCCTTATACTAAACCACACGCACAACAATTAGTGCTGCCGGAAGAAGCCAACAACAGCTGCTGAAAGTTAGATGGGGCATTTGCAGCACTCCTGGTCTTTTCCATTCATAGTTCTTGCATGGGCTGTTGTAGCAAATAGATTTGGCTTTCCAAAGATCATTGTTATCGAGGCATTTTATGTTTGATGGTAGCAGAGCGGAGAAAGCGGTACATAAAATGACAATGCAAGGACAGACTTAGGCCTAGGATACTGAAAGTATGTGGCATTTGCCAAACTTTATCGCTCGGAAACAGTATCTTTTTATGCTGAATGTTTGACCTTCTTTGGCATTTCAAAGGGGCCGTTATGCTTTTATTTACTTTCTAAACCAATCTGTGTCACTGTTCAGATGCTACTGCATAATTAACATTTTTAAAAGCAAAAGCATTTCTATTGTGATGCAATTTCACTTAAATATTTTGAAATAGTCTATATTTTGCCATCAATGAGAACAGAGGGCGTCCTCAATGACCAGTACTACCTTGAGTGGGGATACAAATGGTAGGTGGAGATAAGAACAACAATCCAGTTATTAAACTATACCATGTGACATGATGTTGTTATCTGACAAAATATACTTTATGTTCATTTACAGTCATTAGAGGCAGAGACAACTTATTTTGTTTGTGCTTGCTAGAAATATTTTCGTCATGGTTTAGCCCTTGATTTTAGCTTTGTTTAGGCCTAAAATGTCTGTACCTGAATGTTGAAATCTGAAGGAACCAAATGGCGATCAGAGGAAGGTCACTCAGTAGAAGGCAGGCCGGCCTGAAAGAACACGTAGAAGATTAGTATAAACTTGACGAAAGACACTTATTAAGTACCATTAAATATAATTTGATCTACGACAGGAAAATAACCCATGGAAGGTCAACGCAGGATATAACTATAATGCGGGTATAATAATAAAGCTTACGGAGCTAATAGGGCACCCGTATTATGAGATTATTGATGGTTCACCGACAGGACAGTCCACATTGTTCCATTTCATATGACAATAGTGTATCTGCCTTTTGTTTCATGTGACACATATAGTGTGATGACAGCTCACCTCAAAATCCTGGACTTTAAGGATGAATGTTTCTCTCTATGCTCTACTGGCTAATAATAAATCACATAATCCAATGTTTGAAGCAGAAAGTATTTTACATGACATGCGTAATCCTTGCTGTAGCAGGTTTTGGATTACTAGGCATGTAAGCAGGATCTGGTCAAACTTTTGAAAAGTTTAGAAAAGTTTTGAGAATAAATAGTGACGCGAACATTATTTGATCTTTTTTGGGAGTACCACTTACAGTCCCTGCCTGGTTTTCAATATCTAAAATAGTCTCAATACAACCTGGAATAATGCTTATGTCCTGTCGCGGAGCTGCTTCAGGGATAGTCATCACTAGTCTTACGCTGGTGTCCGATGGGGGCAGTTTCCGGGAGTCCCTGAGCTCATTGTCACGGCCTGTGCCATCGGCGATCCTGTTACAGCCCAATAATTGATCCTGCACAAACAACGGCCCGAGCTGCTGCCTGTCGCTCTGCCTTAATCCCTCGACATGCATTACAGATAGATTCACAGGGACAGGTGGGACATAGAACTCAATAGTTAATAAGGCAACAAACTACTCTAATCTAGATTAATAAATGGGATGTGGTCTGGAAACCTGATCCCTTCTTATCATATCTATCTCAGATTTGAAATGTTAAAGTGGACATAGTATTGGGTTTTAAAAAGACACATAATAAGTAAGGAGTACTCTTTTCAGCATCTTGTGTCGTGCTTGGAGGGCCTTTTATTAGCAGCAGGGGGAATTAACTATGGTAAAAAAAACAAGATACAGGCCTGCTTTTTTGTTGTTTGTGACATGCTAACAAATCAATGGCATCAGGATGAATGCAGTTGGAGTGCAGAAAGGCTAAGAACATGTCCAGTGATGGTTGTGAACTTTGGAAAATGTTTGTGGTTTACAGAGAGAACCAGATGTTTACCTACACTTTATAAAAAGATACATTTGCATTTTTTTGTTACTGTCTGACATGAAACCAGAATTGGCGTTTAATGTTCTAGGTCAATTAGAATTTTTGTCAAATACCAGAAGAATGAAAGATAGAATTTTCTACACATTATTTCATTACTTTTTACAAAACCAAAAGTGTACATACATTTGGTAGCATTGCCTTTAAACAGTATAACTTGGGTGAAACATTTTGATATCCTTCCACAAGCTAACCGCAGCGCCACCGTGCTTTAACTTTCCTGGCTGATGTCTTGAGATGTTGCACCAATATTTCCACATAGTGTTCTTTCTTCATGATGTCATCTATTTTGTGAAGTGCACCAGTCTCTCCCACAGCAAAACAACCCCACAGCATGATGCTGCCACCCCCGTATTTGACACTTTTTCCTCCATCATTGTCTGAACCAATGAACCTGAACCTACAAGAGTCTTGAAATTGCACCCAAGGATGAACCAGACTTGTGCTTCCAAGGTCATGACATCGTCAACTGGGCTTTCCTAAATAGTTTAAAGGTATAGTAATCTTTTGTTTTTGTAAAAAGTAATGCAAAATGGTGTAGAAAATTCTATCTCTAATTCTTTTG
Organism: Gobius niger; assembly: GCF_951799975.1. Taxonomy (NCBI): domain Eukaryota; kingdom Metazoa; phylum Chordata; class Actinopteri; order Gobiiformes; family Gobiidae; genus Gobius; species Gobius niger. Next base: position 25,692,914 of record NC_136868.1, on the reverse strand, counting down.
GAATTTGACAAATACATTTTTTTTTTAATTGTAATTGACCTAAGATAAATAAAAGTTAATTCTGGTTTCATGTCAGGCAGTGAGAAAAAAATGCAAATGTGTCTTTTTATGAAGTGTATGTAAACAAATGGTTCCCGCTGTATATATTGGGTAAGAAATTAGGCAGGAAATAGAGACGAGAGCGCTCTCGGTTATAGGAGAAACAAATCGATTGAACATTATCACTGAAAGTGAGTGAAGCAAAATACTACTGCGGGTACGTTTTTGATGAGGGAACTGTGCCACTGTCACTGTACCACTTGTTCACAATGTTCAAAGTGCAACGTACATCCACCATGTCTGTCAATTTAACACATAAAACCATAACAAGTGAAAACTAAGTGTACTTACAATGAGGCCAACAGGATGGACTTTTCGTGGACTTGATAGGAAAATAGAAAAAATGCCAGGGACGAATTGACCTAAAGGGATACATAATATATTTTTCACAACTGTTATTTTAGTTATATTATATTAAAACATTAACTATAAATACTGGTCTGGTCAGTACTTACCAAAGCCAGTTTGAACTGCCAAAAGGTGGGTTTGGTCAAAAGACGGACAGAAGACGGCAGAACAGCCAGGACAGTGCACGCCAAACTGTGCAACAACAGTAACAAGAAATGAAATTACCACAATTCACCACTGTCATAAGCTTGAGTTTGAAAAAATCCCCAATGGGAAATTAAGTTACCGCAGCATAAAAGATTATTACACAGCCTATGACGTGCCGAGTTTAAAATCAATTAGGAGGCAATATGAACGAGGGCCTTAAGCACATATTTTCAAGCTTACAAACACATCTTTCTGTTGTTTTGACTGAGCAAACACGCCGACATATCAAGCTAAGATTTATTCACAATCAGATAAGCTCACATTTAACTATGGAGTTTGCAGCCGTGATAAGAATGCTTCCAGGGCTGGCAAAAGAATGGCCGAATCCCACAGCCCGTGTGGGGGTTCAGCTGCATTATTTTAACCCTTCATTGTCACCTGCTGAGGGCAGTGGCACCGGAAGAGCCTGACAATGTGTCAGCACCAGTATGTGTACATGCGCTGAGAGGTCAGGCGCTGAGCTAAAGGCCAACAATGTGTTTGTCCCGCGATTTGTGTGGGTAAGATTTGGACAGCTGTATTTAAAATCTCATAGTCGTCTAGAGTAAGCACCACACAACATTAACCAATGTTTCATGGGTTGAGCAGGTTTTGTGATCTGATCATCAACGGCAGACCTTTAGTCAACCTAAGTGCTCCAAATTAAAATGGTTATTCATATTGTATAAAGCTTCCTTTGAGCAAACCATAGCACTTTACTTTACAGTCACTAAATTACCAACCATGTTTACACTGGATTAGGGCGGAATGAGGATTAATCATATTATTACTAGGATATACAATGAGTGCGTGCTGTTTATGCATTATCACCATAGTTACCATGTTATTACACTTTCTGGTATCTCGCCTTTCCATCCTATTACCATGCGATATATGGTAATAGGATGGAAAATAGGTTGTACAGTTTATGACTCTTCCCGTCTTCTCTTCATTTTGATTTAGTTTGTTATCTCTTGGCAAATATATCAACAGATTTAATTCTTATGAAGTCTGTTTTGGTTAGTCTTCAGCAACAAAACTATTACGTTGACAAAAACACTGTCGTCAATGGAATCCAGTGTTATCCTTGGTCTTAGGAGTCTGGCTGAAACGTGTCAATCCTGTGAGCGCCGCGCTCCTAAATTTAGAGGGGTGGGTCATTTAAGCAGGCCCCACCATGATACAACTGGTCTCTCAACCCCATCCGCCAGCTTTACATCAAATAAAGGACTTCCTCGTGTCTGAATGGGCCGTATGCCGAGCGCTCACTGCAAATGTAATTTTCTGCAATTCAAGTCGGATGTCTACCATCACTGCTTTAATTGGATAATTATCAAATGTCAAAATTATAGCAAGGGGCATTTTGAATCTAGCTTATTACTTCAGTGCTAGATGTTTCTAATTGAATAGCCAAAGAGGGAATATGTCTGGAATTCAAGAGGCCAAAGAGTCATGGTGAGCTTCCAAGGATTATAAGAAATGGCGTTGTCCGATTGTGCCAATAAAACACAGATGCAACTTTCACAAATCAAACAACAAGCCCGTGTCAATGAGGTCTTATGCTCATCCTGTAGTTTACACTTCTACGAACATGTTCTGAAATGCTTCCTGTATCAAGTTCAGCAGGTCATAATTCAATGTTCTTTCAAGTTACGTTACGTGAATGCTCCTGGCTGTGTTTAAAATGTGCACTGTGACATGAATCTTGGTCTTAAAACATAAGTAAATGTAATCGCAACACTTATCTGAAAGGTCGCTATTAAAAAAAGCCATGCAGTCGTAAAAAGACTATTTTAATGATCCTTTGATGGAATGTATTTTGCAAACGCTGTTGTGTGTGGCACAAGCTCAGTTTCATCCTCGGGCTACTTGTGTCAACTTAGTTCCAAAAACAGCCGTGACTTCGCGTTTAGAAGTCCCTCACAAGACACTTCCTAAAGCTATGGTGTGATTTCCTTGGACTGGATCACACAGCATCTATTCCCCTTGGGCCTGCTTCGTTTTCCCAAGAAATGCACCAAGTGTAAAGAGTGGGGGCAGCCAGCCGGGAGACCCCACCACCACACGAGCGAGATTGATTAGAGACAGAGGAGAGAGGGATTACCTGAGGTAGAACTGGGAGTCACTGGACAGAATGCTCCTGATCTTTATCAAGATGTTCAGGCTGCACCATGTGTTGGCCACTTTATCCTGCACACACACAATATACACTTACAAATGTCACGACTTTCCATGTGATTATTCATTGAGATAATGTAGATTTTTTTTTTCTAGTCACATACTTACAAGATGTTGTCTCTCTATGCAGATATGACTGCTACACTTCTACAGTCTTAAGTAATTAAAGCGATAAGAATCAGGAGGGGCATCTGACTCAAGATTAGGGCCTGACTTATCTCAATATTCATAATAATATTGAGATAAGTCATATTATATTCATATGAATGGTGTGTTCTGTCAGAGCATTGTGGAGTATTGCAGAGTTAAACTTCCTTAACGTTGAAAATTTGAATTTAAAATGAATGTATGAATGTTTGCACAACCAAGCACCTGATTCTCAGCCGGCTCATAGTCCCACTTCAATCTGTGGCTCCATCACACGGGGAGCTGCTCATGGAAATGTGGAAAAGTGCCCCTTAGAAAAAAGACCTTTGGACAGTTGGCCTTTACTGTCCAGGCGCTAAACTAAAGTGTGTTTTAAAAAGAGACAATAACTGCAATAATTTTTCGATTGCACTCAAATGCACTTCCTTTGTGTAATGTCATAATTAATGTTGCTGTAAATGTATTTTCTGTGTGCATTTGAAAAGCCCTTCAGGGGCAGACATTGCAAATTAGCCCTGGTTTTAAATATTGTGGTGCAGTACATGTTGACTGTTCACTCTTCTCCCTATTAAATGAAAAAAAAAAAAACATAAATAAGGAGTTCATAAGGCCATTATAATTGGTTTTATTTTATAGAAAATATCAGCTTTGGATCTTTTAAATGGGCAGTAGTTTGAGCATTACAATGCAAAAAACTTTTTTTTAAACTATATACAAAGATGAGTGATACCAGATAGAGACAAGTTTTAGTATTATTTTAGTATTGTTGTTTAGTATTATACTGATGGCCAGTGTGTATCCTCATCACATATTATGGCTGCTGTAAGGAACAATCTTAAGACATCGTGTGAATGTAATAATACTGTCTGTAAAATTCTACACAATTGAATTGTGAATCTAAGGTTCAAAGGTATAACATGGCAAACTGCTGTCTAATAGATAATACTCTCTGAAAGACTTCTTTTAAAATACTTGGAAAATACCATGCTATACTCAGAACTGTTTAATTAATTAATTATGGCACTTTCTGAGTGTGTGCTTGAGGATGGAAATTAGCCCAAGGCTACAATCTGGTGTGGCTTGTTCGTTAACATGCACTGTCCCAACCAAATAAATCAACCAACCAGCAATCACAGCAATGTGATGTGGTAAAAGAGAAAATAGACATGTCACCTTTCTGTCAATCTGCCCCAGGGCAACTGTGGCCTCAGAAGTAGCTTACCACTGGAATATGACTGAGGGATGTGTGAATAATGTTCCACTTTAGTTAAGTGAAGTAAAGTCTAAGCAAAGTGACTTTGAGAGTCTAAAACCTCACTAAGCGTTGTAAAACCACCAGGAAAATGTGTTGCTTTGTTTAGATGGAGTTTACATTGGCTAAGCCCCAGATTGTTTCTCCAACATCATTTTTCTGGCAGTTTATTGCCACTTTTATTAGATGAAATCTTAGATGAACGGCAAATGACCCACCGCCACCAATTTACTGCGGTGTCAGAAAAAGCGCAAGACTTATTTGTAAACTTGGGGACAGAAGGTCAAGTGTCAGGCCCGAGATGTCTCTGCACACTTAGCACATAGTGACCAACCACAGAGTACGTCTTATTAAGCAGCTGCGGCGAATAAATCACTCTCTGGTGAAGCGCACATCAAGAAGACACTTCATTATTTACTGTCATCTTTATCATTCATCTTTATCATTTCTTTTGCAATAAACAGCGTTCTTTCCATTTCATTTATGTTGGTTTTAAATTAAGGTTGTAAATAACTAAAATCTGATTTGTGATTGATGGTTTGAAAGCGGATGCCAGTGTGAGCTCAGATGCAGAGCTTCAGTTGATTTAGGAGCTTAGACACTTGCGCTGGGATCAGATGATGCTGGGCCCAAGCACTCACCATATCCCCAACCGACAGTTACAAACTTTCTATTATCCTCTCACATGACTTTGGTTACACTACATAAGTCCAGAAACATTGTATAGAAAGGAGAAGAATTGTCCTGTCCAGTTTACTTGCTTTAGAGCAGAAAGCCTATTTCAGACGGCCCATTTTCCCCGCGTGTCCTTCCTACAGCTGCTCCCGGCACAGCTGTGTGTGGATCCCAATGGCAGCCTACTCAGCACTCCAGCCCCTGTGTTGTCTCAGCCTCTATCCCGAGCCTACCTTCTCCCTTTTCTCTTCCCATCTCCAAATAACCACTACGGGAATGTTCTTGGACGTCAACTAAAAGGCAACACATGCACGTAAGGGGAGGAGGAGGGGGGCTATAAGCAAATGCAAAAGGGGAGGGGGGGTATAGAGGAGAGCACCTCACCTATGAACGAGCATGGAATTTCACAGCAAGACGCATTTGGTGCCATTTTTGTGAGCGGGCAGCAACGTGAGACGCCAGAATGCGGCTCGGTGGGTAAACTTACAACTGCTTCCTTCCCACTAACTGCTCGGGCCACCAGTCACAGACCCGCCAGCCTATTTACACCCCTGCCCCCCGGCTCAAATCATCTGCTTACAGTGGGCTGAGGAAGTGTTCATAACTTGTGTTTGTTCCTAGGTTGTCCTGTTGAAATCTGAAATTGAACATGTTCAATCATTACATTTACACAGGCTTATTCAGAGGCTGTGTCTTTGTATCAGGAGCAACAGATACAACTTAACACTAGGGCTGTGCTTTTGGTTTATCGTCAGGTCTACAGCCAATCCTGTGGTCATCGTTTGATTTTTGAAGGGGAAAATGTAGTGGTCTCGGAGTGGAAAGCGTCTGCTACACTGTCTAACGAAACCATATTACCATATTTTCCAGACTATATGTTGCACTTTTTTTCATAGTTTGGCAGGGGGTGAGACTTATACTCAGGTGCGACTTAATTTCACATTTGTTATTTTCACACTGACAGCCGCTAGAGGGCGCTCTAGGCTTGTGTGCCAGCATCTGCTAAGAAAGCGCTTGCTTACTTACCACTGAAAATGTAAAAAACGGTAAAGTATGGAGTGAGCGAGAACCTTGTGAGGCACTGGCAAAAAGCAGGTTATTTTTACTGCGATGAAGAAAACAAAAAAAAGCTAAATGCTAGATGGCCATTGCTAGCGGATTGAGTTTGCAGATGGGAGCTTGAACAACATGCTGCCAGGAGAGGCTTGTCAACGGTGCAGTTACACCTCCATGCCCAGGTAGTTGCTGGTGCGACTTACACTTCGGAGTGACTTATGTTTTTTTTTCTTCTTTATTTTGCATTTTTTGGCTGGTGCAACTTATAGTCCGGAAAATACGGTAGTAAAAGACACATTTGTTTACTTTCAAAGTGAAAAAATAAGAATTGAAAAGTTAGATCAATCTATGAAAATATGTTTTTTTTTGTTTTTGGTATATCGCTCAGTCCTATTTACCACAAATCTAATACAATTTTTAACCAAGGTTTAAAAACAGCACAACCATTGGTGCTACGCAATGACATAGACATTATTTAAAGACGCTTTCAAACCCGGTGTGCATGCACCGGTTCACAGCAAGTCTCTCCAGCTGGCTCGCTGCTGTCGTCAGAGGCGGGTACAGTGTCTCTCGCACCCCGTGTATTATGTTTGCATCATTTAGTTGAACAAATACTGCCACTGTCACATGCCCTGCCTACCCTCGGTCCACTTTCCAATTACTTCTCACATCCACTAGGGCGCTGCTGCCTCTGGGGGGGGGGGGACTTGGGACCAGAACAGTAAGCGAGTTTTGGGATATGAGAGCCCTCTGTCACGTGTTCGCGGACAGAATCAGACACGGTTACTCCACCGCACCGCCTTGAGACATGGGAGCTTTCAACACGGCCGCCTGCGAAAGTGTCTGAAGTTCTTTCCTCACGTCCCACAGCTTTTAATTAATATCGTATTACTGTAAGCTCCGTTCTATCAAGGGCAGTGACTGACAGCTCGGGGCAATGGGGTGTGCGCATGTGCCGGGCCGAGCGGCGGGCGCATACTACACGTCTGTGTCAAAGCGGCGGGCCGGTTACAGACAGCAGTTGTCGGACGTGCTCTGATACGCTTCAAGTATAGGGTCATCGGTCCGTATGGCAAGAGCATGGGGATGCAATGAGGCGCTGAATATACTCGGGCGCTCATAAATTAGTTGGATTTATCTATATCCTCCGCCAGCCCAAACCCCAACACCTCCCCGAGATAGAGCGAAACTGATCTCCTGACCTTTTGCCATTTTATTTCTCTGTTTTCTTTGATCCTGCAAAGTATCCACTTCCAACTGGATAAGCACAGCGAGGATGTTCACCCTGCTGAGACTGGCACTGGCTTTAGGAAACAAGGTCACTGCTTGAGTCTTTATTCATTATTTAAAAGCAAAAAAATAGCTGTAATTTCTCTTTTCTTAAAATATACATTGTAAATTCACATGACAGAATTACTCAAAACTTCGGAAAGATATTATTGCTTGGAATACTTGAAGCAATAAATCCATAACCAAGTTCCTGTTATAATAAAAAGCCTCTTTCTGCTCTATCTCACAGAAAGATCTTGACAAAACAAAAATATCATCACATTAAGTCAAAAGCTTCCAATTGATAAAAGCTTTTAAAGTCATACTGTTGGTCATGCACAAGCCCACGCTCATATTGAATATGATGTGGTCTAATCATACCCCGAGGACAGTGATGATTGTACTAAACAGTTTTGATGGGTCTACACACTCCAAATTGAGAACCGACTGTTCTTTGCGCCTGAAGAGCACCCCCTTACAAATGCCAGGACCAAACAGAAACCCAACGCGCCGACATGCTTGGAATAGGAGGCGCAGATAGCACCCCACAACACAACATAAAATATAGCTTGCAAATATTTCATCATACAAAAAGCTTAAGGCTTATTGAATCAAAATGCCACACATGCTAAACTCAATTTGAGCTGTCAGTGGAATTTGGACTCTCAGGACATCTGATTACTATAATAACAGTCACACCGATTCATATGTTTCACCTCATTTTAAGGCCAAGAGTGTTTTGCACATGTGAGCATCTCTATCTTTTCGCTCATGTTATCCTTGCCCTTTTGTTTTTAAAATAACATTTGAAATGAATGACCTTTCTAAAAGTGCACACTTCTTTGTCGGGACAGTGCCATGAGCCGACCGTCTCTGATGTGACGTCTCCATTCACTAAGATTGTACCTCAAACAGGCCACGAGCCACGGGAAAGATCCGCCTGAGCACCTGCAAGGCCTGGCTGGGGTCGGACAGGAAGGGCAGCCAGCACAGAGCCAGGGTCAGCAGCACAGTCACACCGATTCTCACCAGCAAGAAGAGCCTAGATATAGAAACAAAGAGAACTTTTCTTAAAACACTTAGAACATATCTGCTATTTTTAGCCTATTCCCAGATAGACTACATTAAAGATAAAAAGATATCAGCGACGGTTTAAGGTTTAAGAACTGTTGGCAAAAAGAATTGTAGTTGAAGTTGCAGTTTCATGGTATCAACAGGGATCTTTAATTTATTAGTTTTATTTATAAAGTCTTGAATTGCATTGCTAAAATGTGAGTGCAGGTGCTCTTCAACTCTTCACGTGACATTTTACTACCTAAAACCACCTGGTGCCTTTTTTAAATCTTTTGCCCTGAAGTAGACAATTTCTGGTCGAGACGCCTTATTGTGTCCACGTTTTAGTCAGAGTGTCTGCTTTTTATACAGTACTTCTGACAGACCCAAGTCATCTTAAAGGGATATTTCAGGATTTTTGACATAGGGCCTCATTTCCTAGTTTTCCAGTGTTGATTTCTGGAGATTTTTAAAAAAAATTTTTTTATCTATGCAGTCCCTATATATGAAGAGTTTAGTGGTGCTAGGCAAGTGCTAGGCTAGTGCATGTCTATGATAACTAGTAGCCTGCATTAAAAACAGTCTGACTCAAGCACAGTGCACCTGAGGCAAATCACTTAAAACACCAGACTACCGATATAAATGTTTGTGATGACTGAATAATGTTTGAAATATAACCATTTTGCATTTAAAAGAACTTATATTTGAGCAGCATTAGCTTTCTGGTTGTAAGCTACGCAGCGGCGGAGTGATCTGCTAGGTTACCGGATCTACAGTAGTTTGTTTACCTGTGGCCGGCATTACTACACGTGGAATTCACAAAGGAGCTTTCTACAAATCAGATATGGCAACGTTTGGAGGACGACCCCATGACTTTGAAGAGGTTTTTAATGCAGGCTACTAGTTAGTATACACATGCGCTAGCCTAGCACCACTAAACTCTTCAAATATAAGGACTGCATGAAGTAAAAAATATATATAATATTTCCACACACAAACAACACTCTGGAAAACTAGGAAATGGGGCTCTATGTCAAAAAGCCTGAAATATCCCTTTAAGTATTTCATAAAGGACAATTTTCATTCACTCTATGTTCGATGGTAAACTGCCCTTGGCCACAGCTGCCCTGGGGTAGGCTGATCGGAGTGCAGCTGCCGGTCCCTCCGATCACCACCAACCAGTCACTCCCACAACACTCACCCAAACTACAGGGTATTCCCACTTGGCAAAACCTGACTCGACCCTGCTTAGTTTCATAGATCAGACAAGAGCGATCATGTACTAAGTGGTATACGTATGGCTGTCCACTAATAGGGAGGTGGTTGTTGGAATTGTCAACATGCCTAAATAACTGTTTTTGTCATGAAACAGTAAATATAATGCCAGGGGGGGGGGGGGGAAGAGTCGTCTTCATGCTCTAAATTTGGGGGGTTGACCCTTGTGGCGAGGAATGCAGTGAAAGCAATGCATCAGCTGAAAGTGTTAAGTGTGGGCCAGGGTATCTTGTCAGCTGTATCCATGAAGCTGCTGGTGAAGTTGCACACACAGGCATAGCTGAGGAGTTTGGCCATGGAGAGAGTGTCATCTGGACATACCCTCTCCCCGTCCCTTCTAATCCAGCTCTGCATTTGCTACTAAATGCCCTTGGTACATTGTTACTAGATAAACAGACAGTGGACACACTAGTAACGCCAGCCAATTTGATTACCTCAGTCATTCTGTGGCTCGCCTGAGGACAGGGCGCTCTTCTTTTCTGACATTACATATCTAGGGGGAGCATTCATTTGGCATTTAGGTGCAGAGTGACAAAACACCAAGGCTGGTGGATAATGGATTTTTATAGGCCGGTATAATGATAGTTGAGCAGGAACAATTTGCCACCCGATTAAGGGGGGAGGATATCTTATGACACTTCAACAATCTAAAACTATATTTCAATCTAAACAAGGCCCGACATGAACCTGGGATGAAGTCACAACACAAACCTGACTAAACAGTCAGATGTAAACAGATTGTTTGACTGGTACTATTTCAACATTGTACAAGTGATATCAAAGCCTGCAATGTTAGCATGCATATTAATACAGTATATACAAATAAGTGTCTCTAAACCACATGGATATCAGAATTATTAACACTAATAACATAACAATAACAAATCAAGACATCTTTCACCAAATTTGAGACTCATTCAAATTCAAAGTTCCTGTGGTGTCTAAGTAATACTAGTAGCAGTTGTCGTAGTTTTAAAGTTCCATCTACATTCATTTTCTCCCGCATTATCCGGGGCAGGGTTGAAGTTTTAACGAGTGAATGTTGTAAATCAAACAATACGTCAAAAATTCCCCTTTTTTTGGTAAAAAGCTACAATATCCAAAACAATATACAGTATACATATATATTTTTATATATATATATATTTTTTTATATAAATATAAAACTACTGAGCAACAACTCCGTTAACTACCGATCGTTAACTAGGTACTACCGAAAACTGATACAAAACAATATATGTGGATTTACAATTTTTTTTAGCTGCTAATGCCTGGTGGGTCCTGACACACAAAAGAGTGTTGCTTGTCCCAGCACAAATAAATATGAAAAAATAATGTTTAGGGGTTTCTTTCAAAAAAAAAGAAAAAATTATATTATATTGTATTTTACAGAAGCTCACATTTTTACACAAGCGTATCCCAACAGCTAATGCTTGTTTTTTAGTCCTGTCTTTCAATTGTGTTGTATTGTTTTTGTTAACTTATAGCACTTCGAGATTTGGTGTCAAGTGCATTACAAACAAAAAATATTATTATTATTATTATTATTATTATTATTATTATTATTATTATTCATCCTGGCCTATTGTACATGTTTTTAGTGGTAGGGGAAACCGGAGTACCCGAAGGAAACCTACACGGACAGGGGGAGAACATGCAAACTCCACACAGAAAGGCCCCGTCCAGGTGGGAATCGAACCCGGGACCTTCTAGCTGTAAAGCACTAGGTCTAACCAATGCGCTACTGTGCCACCTATAATTATTATTATAGGGGAGAATATACCAGTAACGTAAAGCAGTTACCATTAATGTACAACACATTGGTAAAAAGATTTTGAAAGCTAGGCCATTGCTGATATATACACTATATATACACTATATCTACAACACTATAGCACCTAAACATAAACACTTCATTGAATATTTTAGAATACAAACTCAATATTAATATAGAACACAAATACAATTAAAATATTACTAACAAACTCACCCTTGCCCCAGTATGCCCTGCTTGAAACACTTTCCCAGCAGGTAGCAGAAGAAGGGCAGCGCATGGTACAGCTCCATCTGTTTGTAGCTCAGAGCCAAGCAGAAGGCCATAGAGCCCAGGGCGTCCCAGCCCAGACCCAGAGCCCACACAGCCCACAAGGCGAGACCCAGGCTAACTCCATTGTACCTGGCACAGTTAAGGTCTCTGAACGTGAACAGGGGGATTCACTAAAGCCATGGTTCTCAAACTGCTTTAGTGAATTGAAAAAGGTGGTGAAAACTCTTCACTCTTATTAAAAAATACTGCACACTGTGTATATAGTATATCTTATTATGGGGTCAAAAAGGATACTGGAAATGTCCATAGTCGATCAGGATCAAGCCTGGGTAAAGCAGAGTGCACAGTAGAATGGAAACCTACATGAAAGAAAACTAAAAATGAAAAAAGGCTTGGTAGTATTTATAAACTAGTATTAAGACACACTAAACACTGTACATCTTAACATTTCACAACAGATGTATCAATATGGCATAGTTGTCCCCCGATGCTATACCTCAAATCCATTTCTGAAATCCTCCACACATTTTAGTGGTTAAAAAGGCAACAAAGAACAACTCTCATCAATATTACACTAGTCAATTCAAGTTCAAATTCACTTGAACTATCTGTTAGGAACTTCATTTGGAGAAAAAAAAACAAAAAAACACCAAAGCAATAAAACATAGCACATTATGTCACCGTCTAATGTCACCTTTTTTCTTGGGGATCCATCAGTGAGGTACAAACAGTACAATACTACAGCAGGCAGATATATCAGCAGGTCTGCCACAAGCACTACAACAAAACAAATACCGTCATTTATATTCGTAAACGTTTAGTAAGATCGTCAACTGCAGTTTGTAAAGACCTGATGCCCTCATGAACAATTTGTGAGCTGGACTCTCATGACCTCTGGATGTGTGAAGCGCAACCCACTCGGGATTTATCCTTTCAGCTCTGTGAAGAAAACAACAACAACATATTATCAGTATGAACATGATCTGATAACCCTAATGTGTCTAATGTTTTATGACACAAGTTATGAAGTCTTACACGTAGGCGCACAAAAGGCTGTGGTAGGCTGTCAGAGGAGGATAGTCGAGCCCCCAGTAGTTTAGGTCGTTGTTAGTTGAGTTGAAGTACCTAACAACAAAAATAATAATGTTGATATTAAAAGAATAGCAGAGTAGTGCAGCCTTTATGCATGGTAAATGGTAAATGGTCTCAACTTATATAGCGCTTTTCCACCTACATTAGGCACTCAAAGCGCTTTACAGCAAGGATCCACTCACCCATTCATACTCTCATTCATACACCAATGTACGCAGACACTGGGGGCAATGTGGGTGAAGTGTCTTGCCCAAGGACACAACGACAATGTGCACTTTCAGGAGGTGGATGCATCTGTGTTAGGAAAGTCAACTGAACTGGAATGATATTTTACATGTTATTGCTACAATCATGTAACACTGACGAGCATAACCTGAATGCATGCACCAGTAGGAGGTCTGTATAGCGAGACAACAACAGAAATGTGATCAACAGAAAAAAATATGTGAAGTAGAAGCCTTGAGCTGACCATTGCTGCAGAGGCAGATTGTAAGTCACTTCTTGCCAGTGTCTTTGAGCTTCATAGTCTCCAAACATTGGAGGTTTTGCTGCACCTGGCGCCAAAATGTCAACATACAATTAATGAATACCTGGATCAGATCGTGCAATGAGTCAAGCACAGATAGCAATTGCAGTCTCTAGTCATACGGTTTCTTTTTACAAAACTTTACTGCAAACTGTTAGCTTTAATCTTTCTTTGCCGTTACAAATTAAATGAAAGACGACGTAACAACATATTTCTTACCCGAATAAGAATTGAATGATACGCCCCATCTCGCGACAGCTCCTAAGAGAACGCATAATGCAACTAAACTCCACGTCTGCATGACTTGAGAGGAGAAAATCGTATATTTTGATGGAAAAACAGGGGCTGAAATTTGCTCAATGAAAATCGTGTGGAATCTGGCTGCACTTCCTGTATGCGTCACGCACAGACACGTCGTAGCGGATTCTGATTGGCTACATCATGTGACGCTGCCCCTGATAGTAAGATGCTTTTCTGACCACGGAAAAGAGGCTTTCTTTACATTTTAGGGAAAAGAGTTCGCATGAAAGAATTTGAAATTGATTTGTAGCTATGCAAGCTATCACAGCGCCTTAGTAGGCTATTTTACATGGATTTACTTTATAAAGAAGATAGAGATAGAGGTCTAGCCTAATTAATGCAACAGTGAAATGAAAGATTACACAGTTCATACTGAATGTAGCAGCAGCGTTTGCTGTCCCCTTGTATACATGTGTGCAGGTTTTACAGCCTCCATCTTGACTCGTGCTCACAATGTAAATCTCAGCCCAGGGGCATACTCTCCCAGTGACCTTTACTTCTGTTCACACCAACGTCTTTGTTCTCAAGGTGGTGCGGATTTGTTGGCTAAGACACGATCCTTGTGGTTCTGGCATCAATTATGCATAAATAATAATATCCTCGGACAACTGCTGATTTGCACTGACACTTTCATTACAATGGGAACAGCCTATAACTCAGTGCTACACATTAGTTATTAATGCTTGGCCACGCCAGCTTTACTTTGTCATTTATTGCTTCATCTCTATGCCTTTTTAAATATTCAGTAACTGCTGTACCTACATTTACTGTCTGCACCAGAGAACGCTGTAGTTGGAATTCGGATTATCTGGTGACCTGCGCCTTACTTGTCAATGTCAGTGTAGCAGCAACAAACAAAGTTTGCTTCAAAACATGTGTGCAATATACGCTATCACACAATTACACAACACAATTATCCAACATTTAGAACTTGTTTGTTTGCATGATGTTTTTATGCTGGCTGTTATTTCCTCCTCAGTCTATGATTTTAGTTTTGCTTTTTTTCCTTTAGGCCAAATGACCAGTAGTACTTATCGAAATTAATAGAAACATATGAGATTTGGTTTGTTATTTGTCATTGTGAAAACCAGACTTCAATAAGCATTTGAAGTATTTGGTATGTGCAGGACTGACTATAGGGCCCCCTATAGGTTCAGAGGTGTCTCTGCAGCGCGCGTCCCGAAAATACTGCGTCTGGCTTTTGCGCCACACGGCCCCAGCCTATTTTTGACCAAATATGTTTTTCTTTTCTTTTGTTTCTCTCTCTCGCTCTTATTTAAAACGAGCCATCTCTAGAGCAGACTGTCCGCAGGACATTTCTTCCTTCGTGACAGTCATTGACCTTTAGATTTATTATTGTACTATTATATTAGAATTTGCAATATTTGAATAAAAAAGACATTAAATGTAATCAGTTGCATTGTTTGTTTCTTTGTCTATTTGTTTAAAAAGAGGCTTGGCTACATCGTTTAAATGTCGACTAAATGACATGGAGAGTGGTGTTGATTTTGTGCGGTTGTGCAATGGAAAATGAACCTGCTCATCCAGCGAGGAGGTTGTCCCTTGAATAGCTTAATAATATGCGGTCATGATCGGGCATAAAATAGATCGATAATGAATAAAGTCAGGGTCGGAAATTCCAGGTGACATTGGAGCATCCTTTTGCATCATCAGCACCTTCTTCGGTGTCTGAAGTGAATTGAAGCAGAGAGAGGAGCTCCTTTCTCTTTCCCAAGCCTTTCCCATGGGGATCAGATAAATATAGCCCGACTAACTCCGCTCGCGCGCTTACACACACACACACACACACACAGGCGCGCGCTCCAGCCCGATCACCATTTGCTGTTTGTGTAAAAGTGATTAGCCAGACACAACTGCGAAACTGTTACCTTTATAGTAGCCAAGCCGCAGAAAATCCTGTAAAACGACACCAGCTCTGATGTAATGGGGAAGGGGAGGAACATGACCTCAACCAAGTGCTAAGAAAACATCAATGTAATTCAAAAACAATTACACTGAAAGGCACGAGCTTTTGTTCGGATGTCTTTAGTGTCAACGTCCGTCAAACACCGTTTAAATGCACCTTTACATTATTCAACCATGACTGTATGTCGATCTAAAATCATTTTTAGTTGATATTTTTGCTCGCATTTGCATGATTAAAATTAGAACAAACATTTGGAGCAAACTTGTGGTTGTTTGTTTTTTATTGTAGGCCGATATTTCCGTTCTTTAAATAGTCTTCATTCGGCCTATCCGTGTCATTACATTTATGTAAAGTAAAAAAAAATATGTTCCAAAAAAATATGTTTTTTAATTTGACATGATGAACATTTGAATAACTTTAAAATGTTTTGTAGAATCTCCACACTTGCCCTTTATGTCATGCGTAATTACGCATTACGCAAAAGGTTAGAAACGGTTCATTTCTTTCATCACTGTAAATAAGTTCAGGTATAACTCAAAATGTGTTCAAAGTTAAATGTATTTCCATTCATATGTTTTTTTCCGTTTTGCATGTTACATTATTTGATTGAATTGATTGCAAAATTCAACAATTAATGAGATCGTGCCGTCGTCACCAGAAACGAACAGGCTACAGATTTGACAGCAAACCGTAAACAAAAAACAAATCCCCCCAGTTTAAAACAACACAAATTAATTAATAGATTGTAGTTTTTTCTTATTTATTTACATATAAACTTCAGTTTACAACACATTAAAACTACATAGAATGACATGTATTGTTTTGCTTGTTTCTTATAAACACGTCTGTTTGTCAGGGTCGTCTGTGGTATTTCTTGTATGAAAGTGAAGCTCCCGATACAAAAACCAACGCTCACATCGTCGGAACAGAAAAAAGACAAAGCCAAACGATTCTCTTTAACACTTTACAAATATTTACAATTTTTTTTACCTGTACAGAAATCTGCCCTTTAGTCTCTGTTTCAATAGTCTTTACATGGCTACAGAGTCCAGTGCTGCCTAGTGGTTTGTGCATTTGTTCACTCTTCGTCCTTCATAATAGAATCATTTTAATATAAAAAATAAGAGTTCCTTTTTAGGTTCGGTGTCAGTCATTGTGAAGGCCACTTGGACACCGCCGCGGCCGAGGCAGCCGGTAGAACGTGTCCGGAGATAATGTTTGACGGGACGCTGAGGATGGGCGCGATGGCCGCTGATGTCCGAGTCAGAGACAGCGATTGCGCGCTCAGCAGGGCCGACTGCACGGTCACCGGGGGCCGCAGAAACGCCTGAGCTGCCGCCGCGGAGGAGGACGAGCTGGACACTCCGATAATATTTTCTATACTGAAGGACGGTCTCGCGGACGGCTCGGACTTGATCATAGACGCGGTGCTGAGGCTGTTGAGGTGCTGGGCGAGTTGAAGGCTGGGGCCAAACGCCTTCCTGTTCAGCTCCGAAGACGGGAGAAGCGGGACGCCCGGGGGAAGCATGTGCCCGACCGGAGGGATGTACGGGTATTGGAGGGCGGCAGGGTGCGGGTACGCTGCCGGGTGGATGCCGTAGTGCCTGCCGTACGGGCCTCCCAAACTGTACGCGCCAAAGCTCTGCATCATGAGCGCGGTCTGGTCCCGGAGCATGTCGGGCTGAACTCTCTTGAAGCGCTTCCTCCTCCTCAGGAAGCTGCCGTTGTCGAACATGTCCTCCGAGGCCGGGTCCAGGGTCCAGTAGTTGCCCTTGCCCGGGTTCCCAGGCTCCCGGGGGATTTTGACGAAGCAGTCGTTGAGGGACAGGTTGTGGCGGATGGAGTTCTGCCACGCGGGGAACTTCTCCCGGTAGTAGGGGAAGCGGCTGCTGATGAACTCGCAGATGCCGCTGAGCGTGAGCTTCTTCTGCGGGCTCTGGAGGATGGACATGGTGATGAGGGCGATGTACGAGTAAGGAGGCTTCACCAGGCTGCTTTTGGGCTTCTGGATCTGCCCTGAGTTCTGGTCGTGACCCTCTGTTTTCCCGCTCACGTCTCCCTCTCCGGAGCTTTCACACCCGGGACTGACTCCCCCGGACCCCATGTCCTCCTTGTCCACTTCGATTTCATCCTCTTCATCCTCATCCTCGCCCCCCCTGCCCACGGGACTGTCGCACTCGCTGTCCACTTTCTCCAGCAGCATCTCGTCGTCCCCTTCGCCCACCACGTCGATGTCCACGTCGTCGGCTGTGAGCACGGTCTGGCCGGACATGTCGCTGGCTCGTTCGCTGCCTCCAGACAGGGTCATCTCACAGCTGACTTCACGCGTTGTTGAGAAAAAGTCAAATCAAAGTCCCCGGGGGGGTGGCGCGGGAGACGGGGAAAACGGCGTGGGATGCGCGCGGCTGACCGGTCTTCGGAGAATGTCTCTGTTCCAAAAGCCAGAAATGTCCCAAGTATTTCTCCAGTGCGTAAAAAAGCGCAGCGTCTTCTCGTCTCGTCTGGGACTTGTTGACTTTGTGTGAAAGTCTTCGCGCACAGTGACCCACAGCGCCGCGTGAGGGGTGGAATAGATCCCGCTACAGCACGAGCAACATTCGGAGAATCAAGTCGAGGTGACACATGCTTTTAAAGGCTTTTAAAGGAGACTGTCTGATAGATTACTTTCCCCTCTTTCAGGATAAGATATACTATCGAGGCTGGACACGTGGTGCGGTGACGACACACGCCCCCTTTACCCTTCTCTCTCCACACACTCCCTCCTCCCCATGTGTCCTGCCTTTGCACTGCCTCTACCTCTCGCTGTTAAACCATGCAAACTGGAGTTGTTTCATGGATTTGTCAACAATGGGACATCGGTAGTATTGCTTTGCGCCCATTCCGAAGTTCGTCCGTCATAGACCATTTAACGGTGGCGCGGGGAGAAGAAGGAGGGGGAGAAAATTGCCGATTGAAAGATCTAATGCGCGTTAACACGGGCGCGTAAAAACAGCTTTTTTTTCTTTCTTTTTTGACACAAGTCTCTCGCAAAGCGGCGCCGAAAGTCGAGGGAGCGTCGGTGGGTTTGTGCACGATTTACTCTCTATTTGATATCTTTGTTTTTTGTTTGTTTGTTTGTTTGTTTAGCCTTCTCACACGCATGTTGTTATATTTCCTGTCTTTAAAGCCGCCCTTGCCAAATGCAAAGCGGTCGCATCACGTCTATTTATTCGCACAGGATTAGCCCGAAGACGCGGCAGAAACAGAAGCGACAATGAATAAAGTGTAAAGAAGCGCCTAAAGAGTTTGGAAGAGGTGCTAACGACCCCGATCATTGCATGCGTTTGCATTTGAATCGAGTAGGAAATGCGGCAGCGGGTGAATGCAAAGAGAGCGTTTCTTATTCAGGAGCGCAGGGGGGAAAGAAGGGGGAAAAGGTGACCGTTCGAGATGAGGCTTTCCTGTGCCGCGGTGTGGGAAAATCTGAGCTCAAATAACACTCGGCTGCACGCGCGGGGATGTGAGTGAGAACAAAACTCATTTGTTTTTATACGGAATGGAACGAAAATAACGACGTTATGTTCGGATGAATTTTGTCGTAGCTGGCGCCTGTATTGATTTTATTGGAAGTCATTTAAGGTTTGAATATCTATATTCAGCGACGCACTTTTTCGATTAGATAAAATGTGTTTATATATTTGTATCAACGGAAATTAACAAAAAGGGTTTAAACAAGATTATAGGTTATCGGCAACTTTGTTGTGATTTTTTTTAACAGCGTGCCTAATAAAATAACAAACTATTCAGCAATAATAATAATAATAATAATAATAATAATAATAATAATAATAATAATAATAATAATTACTATTATTATTATTATTATTATTATTATTATTATTATTATAATTGGGCAAATTATGATTAGCCAAATAATGCAGGCTAAGCAATAGCTACTTAATTTAGCTACTGAAAAGAGCCTACATTTTCTATTTCATTTATTTCCAGAATTTTTTGGGGGGAAATTGCTTGATTTTAGTTCTGTTATCGTTCTTTTTAGTTTGTCAAAAATAACAGCAATATTAAAAACCAAAAGCGACAGGGGGAAATAATCGCCTCAGTGTCGCGTTTTAAAAAAGTCGGTCTAATCCCACGCTGTCATTAATAACGCGCCGGGGTCAGTGTGTGGGAGAGAGTCGCCAAGAAGGACCTGTGTGCTGCGTGTGTCGTGTTAATCTCTCGGTGACCCGTGCGCTCTGGGGCCTTGTCAATACGGGGCTACTTAGCAGATGAACATCAACTTGGATCCTCTTCATCCTCGGGACGCGCGCATTAAAAAAAAAAGGGGGAAAAAAGTGCGCGTAATTTATGCTGGACTGACTGCGCAATCCAGACACCAGATTAGGAATGTTTTTGTTTTGTTTTTTTGCTTCATTTTTGACGAAATCTTAAAGCAATCCAGTGGCACCGCAGGCTCCACTGTGCGTAAGATGTCTTTTACGCACAGCAAAAATGATGTCATGTAATCATTTCTTTCAAAATGTCACTCTCTCAGCGCATTCATGATCTGTCCCACATTGTGCGCCTCCTGTCTGAAACGCTTTCTTCTCGTCTCTCTGCAGGGAGAGCTGCGACGCTCGCCTTTTACAGACCCCCGCGGTTGCAGCAATATCGTGTGAAAAAAGGCGGCTGCTCCGTAACTGCTGATATAACCTGACTGCAACTGCAAGCAACGGAGGAAAGAGGGGAGAAAAAAAAGAGGGGGAGAGAGGGGAGGGAGTTTTTCAAAACGCCGTCCTTCCTGTGATCTTTTGAAGCCTCATAAATCCGCTTTTATACCGCCGCAGTTTGTTAATGAAATGTACGTTTTAAGCACACACGCAAGGCTTAGCGCGACAAAAATCCCTTTCAGTGTAATAAGCCGAGTCGCCTCACCGTGAAGCCGTTAGCGGACGGACAGGTAAAAGACGGACGGACAGACGGGGGGCAGGAGTGGAGAAGAGGCGGTGAAGGGGAAACAGTTCAGGCGTGAGCACGTGAGATAAGCGCAAACTACCAACAAGGTCGCACAACAAATAACTGTGATCATAATAATGCGACGCTCCGGTGGATCTCACGAGGGGAGGGGGTGGAGAGGGGCGCGCGGAGGAGCACAATTGGAGGCTCATGTTCTCCTCGTTTTTACTTTCTCGTTTTCCTCTCCGAGCAGGTCGAAGGCCAGGGTCACCTGGATGAGCGCCGTGTGCGCAAGGACACGGTGAGGTCGGTGCGTAAAAAAGAAAAAGAAAAAAAAGGCCTCCTGTCATTCAAGATTAAATAAATAAACAGAATTTCACTTTCATAATTCCTGTGTCATTTTTATTGGACCGATTTTTGAATCGCACACACAGAGAGGAGATAAGTGAGGGGAATGATCAGGATATGGATATATGGATCATTTGTCATTGGAATTGTGACAAAAAACAAAAATGCATCCAAATCACTACATCGTCTAACTGAAAATTAATAGAATAACAAACAAATGAAAGGAAGCGTTTAACAAAAGAACAATGACACGAAATGTTTACCAACAAAATTGCAATAAAAACGAACAAAACACGAATGTTTCGCTCTTCTCGCGAGTCTAAACACAAAACAGGTTTTTTCTTGTTTATTTTATTTTATTTTTTAAATGAGAACAGAAAAATATGGCATTTTTCGGGTTTTACGCCCATAGGCCTATCTACATATTAATAGTGCGCCTGTAAATATATTAAAGGGACTTTACGCTTCATTTGGCCTAACACACCGAAATATTAAACCATTCACAATGTTCAAAGTCATAGGCAGGCGGATGTTCAGTTATTTTCTACCCCTCGTTTTTTGTTTTAACGGTCACTTTCAGTCCATAGGCAGCCTAATATCCACTCCATCCAGCCGATGTAGGCGCTCATTTTTACGCGCCCTTTACGCGGAATATTTCAGTTTAATGCGTCACAACTCCCCATCCTGAAGAGTTGCACAACGCCCTGGATAATTGTGCGTCAGCATTTAGCTAAACAAAGCCACTTCTGTGAGACTGTAACACTGTAACAATATGAAGCGTCATTTAGAATAAGGCTTGTATGAGCTGAAGAGTCAAGCAAATGTCTCTTGTAAAATCTGCGAAATGTATCGATTTGACCAAAGATAATGCTAAAATAAGTGGGGAGTCATAGAGTCTATCTTTTGTTTGAATTTCATGCTTAATCACCGGCTAACTGCATTAGGCAACTGTATTAGCTATACCCTGATACCCTGAGACACATAATGGGGAATTTCGTTTGCAAAGGTTTCACAATAACCTATAGCCTAATTTCGCTTATTAAAAAACACATATATATGTATATACAAAACGTTTTTTAAAGCTCTTTTTCGTCATTATTTTGTATTGTAAATGCACAACATTTCATTTTAAACAAATGCTTCGGCTGATTTGGATGTTTTAAATAAGCGACAGAGGGATATTTTAATACACTATTAAATAATCTGCCAATTGTTATGCATTTAATGTGACAATAACTCACACATAGGCTGTATCTCTCGACTTCAGATCAGCTCATGTCCAGGACGTTGTGCGCTCGAGGCTCGCTTGAGCGCGGTGGGAAAGTGGCACCTCGCGCTCACTGTCGCCGGATTACCATACCAATGAGGACCTGTTAAGTATGTGTCATGTTACTCAATTTGTAAGCGTTTTGTCATTCAGATTGACTCCAAAACATGTAGGCTACATTTTTGCCACGTTTTGCGCAGTGCTGTAGCGCACAGTGACGGGGATGGCCCACAGGCCTAATGACAATTGGCCACATTCAACACCGCGTCCTCCTGCTCGGACAATGCGCTCCAAATGCGCGCGTATACAAACACGGGGATGCAGCTCATTGTCTCGATGATTAAAACGGGGGGGGGAAATAAGATGAACTTGAAGGACTACGGAAGTACGCGCGGGAAAGCATAGCTGACCCTTTTCAACTCTCAATATTGAGACTGTCCTCATATGCAAAGCGCCAATATGGAACCGCGCGGCTGGATCGTGGCCTGTTCCATCTCCGCGCGTCAGTGTTCGTTTTGCATGCGAGGCAGCTTCTTTACATAAAAGGAAGAGGCTCATTCTGCGCGACCCCTGAACTCAATATCCCCCTGCCTATTGATGCATACATATATGTAACATCACAGTAAATTACCCTCTATCCTCCTCCCGCACTGAACTGGCCATAATAATATTCCTTCAATCTGTCAAACTCTCCACACAGACACTTTACCTTTTGTCGAACCCAATTACATGAAAAAGATCACTCTAGAGTAAAAAGATGTTTCAACGCCCAGCATCTCTGAAATAAGTGGATCACCGTCAATAATAATTGCCCAATAGGTTTCTGTTTGCATCATTTTTAGCATTTGATGGAGAGCAGGGGTCAATATGACGCTCTGATTCACTGAAACTATGCGATTGGGTCTACAAAATGCATGATGAAGTCCTTCCATCTAACCACACCAGTTAAATATTTCATTTATGCTTTACTTGTGTTTCTAATTACAGAGATAATAATGGGGGGAAAAAACTGTGATCAAAACATCTGCATTCTGTCATTTTTTTTTTTTTTAAATGTCATGTAGGGCAATAATAAATCATCCATTTTCAATGTATGTCACAAATCTAGCGCTCTATACTCTTATGGTAGATAAAAAATTAAACCAAAACCGAATTGAACTTACGATAACATAAGTAAACCTTTTTTTGTCACACAATGAGGACATTTTGTAGCTGGAACAGCATCAGATATATGAAAAAGGACAATGGCAAACAGGCAAAAATATAAGCTCAAATATAAAAATGTAGAGTTAAAAGAAGTCTAATAAACAAACAGTGAAAAAAAAAAAGTTTAGGACTATATGGCTCAATTGAACATGAATTGAATGAGGCCTATGTGTGTAGACTAAGTAATATATATACATCATTCTGAATTGAAGTGTAAACACCCTTTTTTTTTTTCATTAATGCCTGTTCATATAAAACACAGTAACCTAATCATTTCATTCATGTTTTTCATTTACCAACTCCCAGGACTTATTCAAATTTCTACATTACAACAACACAATTTGATTGGTCTTTCAGCATTTACAGTCAACGTCGTTTAGCAAAAACTGGACTATACATCTAAACAAAGTGACGAAAACACCATCAAACTGTTCGGCTGCGACTTGCCTATATACTTTCGCATGGCCCAAACCTTTCACACAGCCTTCTGCCACTCGTCTCTCAAAGCCCGACTCCCTTCCTCATCTGTGCGCCTCTTTTGCTGGATGGTGTCCTTGCCCGTTGCCCCGTTGGGAACGCACATATCCCGCCGTCTAATCAAAGCCGCTGTGCTGTCTCTTGAAATTAGGGAGCCCACCTTTAAATTGTCAATTACTCCGGGGTTAAGTGGACTGAATAGACCCAATGATTCAAATCAGGTGTTGCAATTTGCTTCACCGAGCCATTTCACTTTCACTCCTTCACCCCCCCCCACCCCCTTTGTATTATGGTGCCAAGAACCCTGTATATTTACCCATTGTGTGTCGCTTTAAGCACTCTCATCCATTGCAATTAATCCCTCACACTAATCATAAATGTAACGGGGGGGGGGGGCTTTATACGCGGGAATAATAAAGTTAACACCCAAACTAAGTTGCCATGCCACCGCCAGGAGAGCAAAGTCACACACACTAGCATCAATATTTAAAATTCCCTCCAGAATCCTCTTTAAAGATGCAATCAATGGCCCCTATTCATTATCTATGTGTATGTCTTCTAGGTATGGCCTTTGTCATTTGGCAATAACTCTCCCCGGCACAGTCTCGCATTACTCCGGCGCTCCACACTTTTTACAAATGCCTCGGGGCTATAAATACTAATGAAATCTCTTTGCTTAATTTGATTTTGCTGGTACACTTGCAGTTATGGCTGAACTTTCCCACGAGAGAGGCTGATTGAACACTTTCAAGTCCTTATGGAAGCGGGAAAACATTCCGAAGAGCTGGGGAGACCATTTCCATAATTACCCCGATTGGCAGCCTAATGACCTTCCGCGACAATAAAAAAGATCTCTTGTTAATTCCATTTCGGTCGCTGACATTCAAGAGATTCCGATCTTACATGTTTGAGGGTTCACAAGATAACAAGTGTCGTTTTTTTTTTCTCGCCTAAAAGAGCAGCGCTATTCAGTTCCCCCCCTCCCCTCACTTAGCGCCACAGCAGTGCAGTGTAAAAAAAAAAAAAAGGAACTGCTTGTGTCCCACCCCCCCCATGCCCCAAAGTTGGATTATTTATGTGCCGGTGTAAGGGAGATTATAAAGACGGATTTTTAGGGCGATCAATTCTCATGTTGCGTTTTGAATGGTGGGATAGAAATGAAGTGCGGAATAATTAAAAAGATCACAAGTCGCCCCTCGCATGTAATAATGATGGCTCCAGAGGTGCCGGGCTGTGAGCCTTCGGGGAAATGTGAGAGGACGTTATATAGGACCAGTCCACACTGACTCAAAGCGGTCACACAATCCACTGGCTTCAAACGAGCATGTGATTGTGAAACAACTACACGGATTTGCAAGCTCAAATGATCTGATCAAAAACTCGCGGCCACTTTATCACAACAGTAAATACAATGAAGCAGATGCATTATTTTTATTGCATCAATATCTTCATATAAAATGATATTGTAATGTTTGCAAATGATTCAGCGCAATTGAGAATTTTTGCACCGAGACATAAAAGGTGTTTTTATTTAGGCAATGCATCAACAAAATGCGTACTAAGAGTGTTTTTTTTTTTTGTAACCATAGAAGTAAGCACACACGCATGCACATATTGTTATTTGCTTTGGCACAGCAGTACTTGTCTGAGATCGCATTTGTAAAGTGCAATAAACCTAAATTGATTACAGCCAGTCTGTGAGTAGCGTTTACCAAATTAGAGCAGCGTTTTAGAATTTGCACCGAACACCACTGGTGCCGTCCTGAATCCATTACACCACATTTCCATCTTATCAAAAGATGCAGTTCACGTGTCCTTAGAATATCTTTAGGATCAAACACGGAAGAAGAATTCATTTCCAATAACGGATAAGTGCCATTCAAAAAAAGAAGGTACAATTGTCATGGTGTCTCATTGTGTCTGACCCTTGTCCGAGAGTTGTGGAGATATCAGTTCTGCAAATAAACTCTACTTTTACTTATTCGCCGACATTATTTCCGTTTCACACATCTCAGAACTTTACATTGACTTAGAACGTTGTCTTTGAATGCACAAAAGGCAACTTCTAAACACAGATTTCGTCCTCTCTCCTCATGCACCTCTCTCTCTGACCGGCCGCTTGTCCATTGAGCGCGCCATAAGGAGACAGTGTCTGGGAGGAGGAAGCGGGACGGGGTCAGGAGGATGACTCAAGAGTGGGCACAAAGAGCCGGACGGGGGCGGCTGTTTGCAATATGTTTCCCAGCGTCCCACAAAGATCCGAGTGTCCGGACATGTTAAAATATAACCCGCCATTTACATGTGTCCGTGGCCGCCGTTGTAAATTTCACATGTGTCCTTTTTATACCTCGGAATACATTACTGGCTAAATGTTAGACTGCATTGATTAAGCAACGTTTCACTTCTCCTCAAAGCCGTCCCACGCAATACTATTTTGCACATAAATATGAATGAGTAGACCCAAAAGCTGGCAAAAACAAGCTGATATGGTATGAATAAAACATCTATATCACACATTGAGACTTATGAATACAGTTTAAAAGCCGCGACCCAAAGGACACTGCGGTGAGCGGTGTTGGCAGCCGGCTCAAGCCTGAATATCATCCACTGCACTGGTCACTTGGTCAGCCCAACATTGGCACACAGCAGAGCAGCGGACAAATAGAGACGGAGCTAAAGGCCCGGGTTAATTTACTGTGGACGTTTCCTTTAAAAGCGGTTAACGCGTGGTAACCGGTAACCTCGGATTGATTTCCACTGCAGAGCAAAGGCAGAGGGCGTTAATCTTACTGAGTGTGGTTTCCCATTCAACAATCCATTATAGACCCCGGATTGGAGCTTTCATGCCCCATAAATAGGAAAGGGCTGTGTATTGGTTTGCAATCCTCAAATAAGGAGCATGTTACAAATGTTTTGCCCATCTCTGTGTTACAAGCTGCTTCTGGCAACATGTGTTATTTTTTACTTATAGGAAATGGGCACAGACTGTGACAATATTCCATTCCAACACTTTTTTTACTTTATTTTTGAGTGTTTCTGCATAAATCTTCCACCTCACTTGTGTAAAACTATAATGCTTAAAGATGCATTATGCAACTTTTTGTAGTGACACAGTGGCTGTATGAGTGGTCAGCATGGTGCCTTTACTTTAGATCACAGTGGTCTCTACAACGCTCCAGGATCAATTGTTCGGAAAGTTTTCACAGTTGATGGAGCCTCTCACCAGAAAACCGGCATGGCTATGCTAGTTCCTCTGCCCTGAAGTTGTGAGCACCAGCACTTCCTGTCTGTATTCTTTTTCTATAGAGATTAGCTTGGACCTGCTGGAATAATAATCATATTTTCTAAAGATTACGTGGTGGGCAGTGAGTTCCTGGTAGATGATCATTTACTGTGTGTTCAAATCTTGATGTAGGATGTGACGAGTTCAGAGGAGACACCTGTGATCATAAAGGATTGATAGTTTGTCTTGAAGCTAAAGGCTAACATGCAATAAAAAATAATAAAAATAAAATGGAATAAAAATAAATACCGATAAAAAAAATTAAAGTAGGACAAGATGGTTTATGCAGATTAGTTTATATTACACAAACTCACTGATCCTTATAAACACAGACGTCTCCTCCACTGAAATATTTACACTGTACAGCAACTCGTAAACCTGCAGGAAGTGATCATCTACCAGGAACTCACTGTCCACCACAGAATCTTCAGGAAATACGATGATTCGAACGGGTCTAAGCTAATCTTAATGGAAATTAATACAAACAGGAAGTACTAGCGCCCATAACTTCAGCTCAGAGGAACTAGCGTAGCCACATTGTGCAACAAGCCAATTGATCCTGGGGATCACTGTGATCTAAAGTAAAGGCTCCATACGGACCACTCACCCAGCTGCTTGGTCACTACAAGGTCAAACACGCACAAATATCAACTTTTTTTCCACATGAAAAGTTGCATAACGCAGCTTTAACACAAAGTTCTTGTTCTGTGTGTATAGTGTTTAAGCAACACTGTGTTATTTTCCACCTGAGAAACAACTAAAACCGCGTACAACCTTTGAAATAGTGCCGCGCCATGTTGAATATTGGCGGATGAAACATGACTGGAAAAACCTCAGCTAAACAAATCACAAACAAGTAGCGCCACATGACCGGCAAAGCAAACTTTTCTTACTCTGAGCAAACAAAATCCCTAGTCTTAGCTTTCTCCGGGGCAGCCGCCTCTGAGGGAATTTGTGGTGAATCAAGCCAGTTGTCCAACCTAACCACGTTACCGAATCATCAAAGTCCTTCCATTTAACTGCTATTTGGGCCAGCTCCTTGTTGGCCCCGGCCGAGCTGCGACTCAAGAGCTGCATGTGGCTAAGTGGCTAATGGGGCCATGTGACTGGACTTGAGAAAGGGGCTCAGAACAGCAAATTCGATTATCATGTTAGAATTCTGCATGAAAACAATCTACTCTAGAAATTAGAGGTATTCCTGTCAGATGACTTGGCTTAGCGGGGGTAATGACATTTGCTGCCGCCTTACGCCTTCTTTGGATGTTATCAAATGTTTACAAAAGGCCGTAATGTGCTAAAATGCAATCAGGGAATCGATGGTCTGCCTGGGCACTTTCATTCTATTGTGTACGGCAACCAATAGGTAATCCCATAACCCTGCTGCCTTACGAACAACCATTCCCATAAACAGACCATGAGAACGACCTCATTCTTATTCTCATCTTATTGTTTGAATTACAAAACCACTGGGATATTCCTCCATTGTCACTAAAACAGTTTCATGAGATTGATTTGTATTCCCACAAACAACTAACTAAACGCACAGCAGAGTTTGCAGAAGTTGTGTGCTTCGGAATGAACTTGATGGGACATTGGACGCCCCATTGATTCTGATTGCGCGATGACCTTTCCTGCGCAAACTAGTCGCCGTAACCTCATTCCCTGTTTGTCTCGTTGTATTATTGTTTTCCAAAGCCGCTCTTTTGCATAATTTACAACGCTGCATAGTTTAATGTGGTCAAACGGGGTGATTTGTGCTGAAAATTGCCTCTCCCACGCAGATGTCTGATCCGTTTGCAAACTGTGGAACATTATGTATTTATATCATTACGCTGGTGGAGTCTTCGCAGCCGGCTTCTTCTGACTTCATTCTGCTGCCACAGCACAAATGACGAATGACCTTCATTTCTCTAGTCGACCGAAAATTATAATATCACCGCCATGAAATAATAATGATGGTATCCATGTGCATACAGATGTAAAGTCTCACTCCAGACTTTTGCCTTATGCAGCTTTATAGATAGCGTAAAGGACAGTCGGAGGAGTGTAGGTCGTCTAAACCTGCACAAAAGAGGAAAAGAGAGGCTGCTTTATTAAAACCGGAATGTGCATTATCTATCCACATGAAACTAGAACTGTCATGAATTTCAGTGTCATCTCGGTCAGTAGAACATAATGACCCAAGGTCCATTTACTGATTCATAAGAGATTCCAAAAGTGTTGACAACATTAAAAAAAACATGTGCGTGACTAGTAAATGTAGATAGAGAATCTCAATATGACAAGAGTGCCATGAATTTGTTTGTGATGTTGTTCAGTGAAAAAGGACTTGCAGTCAAAATATTAATATGGCAACTATGGCGATCTAACCCCTACCAAATAATGATCAGGTTCAACATTTCTTTCATAAACTGTGCCTCTTCCATTGAGTTATATTGTGCCCTGCCCAAAGTCATTGTGGCCCCGTTCAATGACAAAACATTATAGAACGGGCCTGGGTGAATCTAGAAGTTTATGCAACTGTCTTGGTCATCTCTGACTTCTATCTCAAGAAGTTTTAAGCACATTCCATGTAAAAAATATCACTGCTCCCAAAACTTTCACACCTGAATGATGGTATTAAAGTAGATATGGATGTAAAATGTCTCTCTGGTTGCACCCCTTTGCCTAGTCCGAATTCAATTTCTTCCAAAGGAGCCCATTCTTCGTCACTGTAGTTTCCTTGTTTTGTGAGGGTACACCACTTTTCCAAACCTTGTCTTTTGGCTAACGTCTGAGTTTTTGTGCACTTATGTAATGATTACCCTTCCGATTTCCCCTGCAGCGTTGTGTCCTATCGGGTCAGGTTTGGCTACATCCTTCCATAGGGGGGCCTCCAAACTTTAGGAAGCTGACAAAGAGACCTATTCTCCAGTGTGTTGCTCTTGTTCATCACTCGGCCCTGGGGCGCACAACCGCTCAAACCCTCGCATTGTCTCTGCAAAGCCACAACTGAAATTTGCCCATTTCATTGAGCTTCTGCAGGAATTCCTTTACTGGGTCATTCATATGTGTACTTGGTTTGGACACACATTTGAAACAAAGCGAGCCAGTCAAGGATAATATTGAGGAAGTTACATACATGTCAAGTTTTGCAGCATGTGTCACGGCTCTTGCATGCTCCGGTGCTGACAGCAGACACACACAGGCCGGTTGTGCCTTTCAATGATCCAGAATTTCTCCCTGCATATGTAATGTTTTGCTCTTTATTAGGAATTCTGGATTTTCCCCGCCTGGAATGTCACTCGATGGGGGAGACTAAGAGAGCCTTCTATGCACAGCTAACAATTAACAATGAATGATAAAGAGCAGAAATGCTGCGGTCCTGTTGATTCATCTGTGTTAGCGAATGAGGTTATTGATTGTTTGCTCATTTTGGTTGTCAAAGAGTGTTTTATGCCATATCCCTGCAGTTCATCCGAGCCTCTCCTGAGCACTGTGTGTGATTATGCTACAGCCACTTTCACTTATGAGTCATGTTGTTCAATGAATAGCTTTTTACAAGACATGCTTTAAAGAATTTTCAGGATGATAAGAAATGCTACAGTTTTGAATTGTGTGAAGCCTTAAGTGTAGAACATCCCAATAATAATAATAATAATAATAATAATAATAATAATAATAATAATAATAATAATAATAATAGTAGTAGTAGTAGTAGTAGTAGTAGTAGTAGTAGTAGTAGTAGTAGTAGTAGTAGTAGTAGTAGCCTAGTAGTAATAGTAATAATAGTAATAATAGTAGTAGTAGTAGTAGTAGCAGCAGCCTAGTAATAGTAATAATAGTAGTAGTAGTATTGGGCTATTATAATATTGTTATAATTTTATTACAAGGGTTTTAAAATTCCCAAAATGACAAGCATGAGCTCAGCTAGAGCCTCATCTCAGTCCTGAACACTGACTTCTGTATCTCTCCGCTGCAAAGGTGTTGACTGTAATGGCCTGTTAGCTCCGTAGTATCTTGTACAACTGATTAGCTTTGGACTTACCTGCATGTCCAGGCCACCGTACTTTCGACGCCAAACGATGCAACAAATATTCGGCGTAGGCTGACCATGCAGTGTTGCAGAGGTGTGCACATTTTGTCATGACGCAGGACAGGTGAGATAATAAGCTTTTACTTCTCTTACATGGATGGCATCTAAATATGCTAACAATGTTAGCATATTTAGATGCATATTAGCATCACAGCATGTTTTCGTGCAAGCCTATATCGGAAAATATACAGTATATATATATATAGTTTTAGATTCAGTAAAATAAAACAATAAATAAAACCTTTATCAACTGAGAGAAGCTGTACATTACATTTAGGCTTCTGACATGTAGGCACGCGCTCAGTGGTGGCCAGATGCTGTAGGCACAACTGCCTTGGACAGACTAAACAGTCACCATGCTTTAACATAGGCCGACTCATCTGACCAGGAGGCTTCAAAACTTTAGAGATTCACTTCAGCACATTTACTGCTGACCTGAGTGCATGTAAACCTTAGTGAACTTCATCACTGTCCCAAGATTCAATTCAGCTCATGAATCACTCTGTAAACATTCAATTTATTTCAAAGACTCTCCCAGTTACCTTAAATTGTATTTGTCTGAGACATAAGTCACCTGACAGGAATTCCTCTATACACTGCTGCTCTAATACAATCTAATCACTTCTGAAGGGAGAACATCTCTTCTAAGAGGTGAGCACCTCTGGCTGACCATCATGGCCTCACATGACGGGCGGCTGTTGTGTTATCACTGGTGTTTTACTGTAATGCTTTAAAGGACAGGCCCAACTTATTTATCACTGACTAAGTAGTAACGCAAATGTCATTACACAGGGCACGGCTAAACTTAGAGCTATCAAATAAGAGCTGTGGACGTCTGGAAGGACTCTCCGTCAGAGCTATTTTAATAGACTGTGTTGTGTTTACAGTCTCACTGAACAGTGCAATTTATAGTTTGCTGATAAAGCAGTGTAACTGATTTTGTTAATTTAAAAAGTGATTGATCAGAAATGTATACTGTAGTTGTTGTTTATTTGTAAGTTTCTACATTTTTATGTAATGTACTAAGTAGTATTATTATTTGATCTTGTGGTGTGTGGAGTCCAGCCTGCTAAATCTGAAATCAACAAACAAGATATGAGCTACATGGACAGGGATCCCTTTGAAGGTGTTCGTGTTCTACAAGGTAATAGCCACACTTCATCAAAACATCATAAGAAACAACATACTCTTTTTCAACTGATATTGTCAGATATTGTGTATGTCGTGTGGAGCCATTAAACCCACTGAGTGCAAGACTTTATAGTATAGTGAATGTGTTTGTGCCCTATCTTGTCCCCAATATATTCTAAGGCTCTTAGTCAGCTCTCACATGAGGATGACACAAGGGTCTGGTTTCACTATAAAATTAGTCTGACATCCATAGAGTCAGAAATGTCAGTGTGTGACTGCCCTGCACTGCAAAGCACACTCAACTTACTGTTTCAGACTATGGCCGCACTATTCATCTCTGTGTGTGGCACTATACTGACACATGCCAGGCGCCATTTAGGAAAAGAACCCAAGACTAAACTGCTTTATTGAAAATAAAACAGTGCCTTGCCAATTGAAAAGAACATGCAGTTATCAATTACATTTACTATAATAACAATCTGAAAGTAAGATATGAAATGTTTTCTCAAATATATACATCTAAGATCTGAACCATGACTCCAGGCTCCTCAAAGTAAACCCAGCAGCAGAATAGTGCTGGTGCACTGGTGGTGAGTTGTTGCTCCTCCATGGCCACATCATTTGTTTCAAATGGCTGAAGGTCTCTGTTGGCCAGTCTGTGGCTGGACCAAATTAAGAGGTGCACTGAGGATGGATGAGCGCAGGTCGAATGAAAGATTGGCGGGCAGGGGGAGATTTTTCCAGCAATTCCTCCTTTTTCTCTGTGTTGTTTTCTGCCTTCTGTCAGATAGATGATGTGCAAACGAAATATTATTTGTTCTGTTTTCACTGTTGATTCGGGCTTGTCTTTTTCACTGCTGGTATCTCATTTTCCAAAACTCGGATAGAGACACAAAACAAAAGCTTCATATTTACAGTGGAATGGACTTTCAGTCAAAACATTTTAATTGTGAATGTCATCACTACAGTGACTGGCTAAGATGAAACAAACAACATAATGACACGTAAGCAGCTT
Organism: Gobius niger; assembly: GCF_951799975.1. Taxonomy (NCBI): domain Eukaryota; kingdom Metazoa; phylum Chordata; class Actinopteri; order Gobiiformes; family Gobiidae; genus Gobius; species Gobius niger. The sequence goes on along the minus strand of NC_136868.1, from coordinate 25,659,747 downwards.
TAAGCAAAACTGTCTAAGGCTCATCATAGATTTCATGATATACGTTAGTGTATATAGCGCTTTTTCCAAACGCTCAAAGTGGCTGTACAATTTTGTGCAATATTTATCTACTTCATATTAAGCTTTGTTTGTAGCCACAGCTGCCCTGGGGTAAACTGACGAGTGCCAATCTGTACTTTGAACTTGTACTTTGTACTCAGACCTACATCAAATTTCTATTTGACAGACAAATGGGGAAAGGCCACCATATTTGTATTGATCCACCATGTCTTTTTTAGCATAGTGCTATTGCAGTTCCTGCATGGAGAACAGTTTTTGCTTTTGGAAAGCGTGAAATAATACACTGATCTGTATAGATACATCGTTGTAACACTCTGTGATAACAACATAAAAATTTATATTGTGATTACTTCTAAAATATGCAATGCAAAAAAGGGAAATCTCTATCACTTTCGGTTCAGGAGATATCAGCCTTTTATCAGCATAATGTTGGCCGATAGCCGATATATTTGTAGTCAAATACACATATTTTGGCCTGATATATTGGTTGATATATTCAGTAAGTTCGGTTAAGATCGAACGTTGCTGTACCCTGTGAAGTTGTCAGACCATAACATTGAGTCATTTTGATTGCAAACCTCAGTATTGCGCAGTATTGTATCTCTGCATATTTCCTCATATCTCTCATAGTTGTGAGTTATACGTATGAATTGATACTTGTACTGTGGTGAAACAGCAGCTATTTAACTTTCTGAGACACACTTTAAGACTAGTACACTTTTACCACTTACTACTTCAATGAAAACAGTTCAGTCACACCACAAAGGCTACAGTGTAATGTTTCTCACAATTTATCAGACTGTTCCTTTACAAGCACTGAGCTTACATCATTCACAACATGCATGTAAATATGACAAGGGAGCATAGGGCAATACGACCACTCCGTTGAACCTGCTCTGAGTCATTTAGTGGCCATGAGATCACCTCATTTACAAAAGTGTCCCCTATATGTGCCTCCTTTACTTCAGCAGCTGCTGTGTCCCATCTTATATTCTCATCACCATCTCTTTTATCACCACCGTAATATGTCATAACCACAGCTTGTAATTGACAATGAATTCACTGATTTTAGCCAAAGTGCCATTTACTTACCAGTGCTGGATGATTCTTTAGCATTTGGTGGCATTTGGGAAGCCTCGCTTACAGGATAACTGCAGGTCGTTTGTATGTTAATGGCTCAAAGGCATGTCGTGCTCAGATGTAGCTTAAATCCTTGTGGAAGCAAAAACCGGAGTCAACAGTTTCATACCAGGATTCATACGCAGCTGTGCATCTTTGCTTTGTATAAAAATGACACATTGACATATTTGTAACAACTGCAGTTTACTTTAAAGGTTGTGTTGTTGTGTGGGGCCTGAAGTTCATTGCTTTGATGCAGCTATTATTCCAACATCAGCCGTCATAGATGATCTAACTCTGAGTCACAGCACGTGAGCTGTGCAGTGGTTTACTGTTTTTCCCTCAGTCTTTGAGCCATGTTGCTGATGGTTGTGAGATCATTGTTGAAGATGAGTGTAGTTAGAGTAAACATTACAATGTAGTACTTCTTTCACAGCATGTCTTTATTGTAAAGATGTTCTGTTAAGAAATGAATTAGCGGCAAACTCTGTAATCACTCAGACATTGTTTACTGTAACTAAGTATACAAAATAAACACTTAAGCCTTGAGTACTTTTGCACTGTTTTTAATTTTCATCAATTCCCAAATGTAATTTAACACGGTGCAGGCCTCGTTCAATAAGCGCCTTCTGCAGCACTCATAAAAAAGCACAAAGTTGTTGTGTGAATGTTCTATGCAAATGTTTAGTGTATTAGCATACACAGTTGTAATTAAAGCATAATTAGAGAGACAAATGGTGCTGTGAAGCTCTGCGCCTTGGCACCGAAGTCTGTTTATCAGCAGCCCCTGTTTAGTCGGCTAAAACAGGTTTATATGAAACGAGGGCTGCCGACTGCTGCATTAATTGTTATCATTGCCTTGGAAAGCAAATAGGTGCCATAGCGCTATGGCCTGTGTGAGAGAGAGAGAGAGAGCCGGAGTGGGACCGGGACAAATTAGTGTGGAAAATGAGAGTGTCGAAATTGGAGAGGGATTAGCACAGACGATAATGAAGCAATTAAAGAGTAAGCGCTCAGCACTCAGGTGCCTTTACTGAGCTGGTTCACTCCAGCTGCTTTCAGACGCTCCAATGCAAATATATCCCCAATGGTGAGGAGAGGAAACACTCTGTCCTAATACATCACTGATACAGGCTGAGAGGAGGGCAACATGACACGCTGCTGCGTAATGCAACATGACAGTCGACAACACAATCTGACACACAGACACTGCCATATGACCACAGACTGCGTAATCAACGGCACACATCACAGCATTTTCCATAACGTTACACTAAAGTCCCAACCTCAAATGTAATATAGAATACTTAATGATAGAAGTGGAAATCTAACCCTCTTACTCTACCTACTAATATCGCTCCAAAGCCGGATCAGGACTATGTCTGAAGCCTAAGCCCTAAGACCCTGTTTTGTTTTTTACTTGGAACAGTGTACACTCCACACTGAAAGTATCAGTCTGACTTCAGGGTGACCATCATTGATAAATAGAATTACTGGAGATTAGCTGTTCAGACAGTTATCTTGATTTGACCTAGACTGACTGATAAACGTCACTGCTGTGGGTTAACTACAGGCCGCTGTGTATATACTGCTGCATATGGCTTGGCTTGCCATAATAGTTGAACTGTCCATTGTCCTGAGCTGCTTCTGAAGTTATTCAAAGTTCTTATCTCCTATAACTACATTCCTACAGAACAGTATTTATCATAAAGTTGCTTAGACCAAAACCTGGTGTTAATATTTGTTTATAATGACAAAGAAGTTGGTCAGAAAGAGCCAAAGGTAAAAGAGAGTGAGAAAAAAAGTCAGTCAGAGACAGCGAGGGTCGGGCTGTCTGTGGTGATGCCAGACGTGGTTGGGGGTAATAAAGCCCCTCTCAAAGTCAACAGTTCAGAAAGTCCTTTGTCCTCCTAAAAGAGCTTTTAATTTTTAACACAAACTTTCACTTAGGTATGCATGAACTTTGGTAAAATCCTGAGACATGTGTATAAAAGGGTTTAATAGATGACGGTCATGTGCTCTGCTGCCGGGTAATGATGTCAGCCGCTCCATCTCATTCCCTGCTGCCTCTTCTTTTGGCTTCTTTGATCGAGGAGGGCCTAATGTAAATTTAATTTGGAGTGATGTATGGCACCACGGCTGACTGAGTTAGATTCTGGGTTAGACTGCAAAAACGACGACAGAACGAGATTTGGGGTAAAATTTGCCTCATGAAGGTGCAGGGACTAGTTTCTCAGAATGTGTGATATGAATAGCAGACTTATTCCTGAAAGGTGTCTAATTATAAATATACAAAAAAATGAGTATGTGTGTATCCACCAACATATCTTTCAGTGGTATGGAATCCAAAAAATAGAATGTATTGGTTACACAAATCAATTTAGCTCTTCTGTTTGCGATTTCTGGTCGATCTTGATGAGAGAGCAGCTGGATTGTGGTGCAGCTTTGTCTACACTGTCATTTTTAAGGAGGATTAATGACATTGTGGCGCCCATAGTCATCCATGTCCATGTGTCGCCGCCGCAGCCACACACAGGCACACACGTCCAGGCCTGATTTACACAGACGCGCTCAGCCCCTGCCATGCCACAGTACCTCTCAACAATGTGGAGGGGAGGGACGCTCACTGACATCTGAATGGGAGAAAGCTAAACACTGAAGCTACCTCCTCCAACACCCCCAGCCCTCCATGCTCTTGTCTGGTTTCTAATGAAGTAGACAAATGCTAAATCAATGTTTTTAGTGTTCCTCATCACCATCCTCATTGTTTGCTGGCAGATTGAAAAGGTATTGATGACCATGACTGCCACGCCGGCAGATCTCTTCTTGCTTCTCCATTTGTTCACATTCACACAAAGACACATTAGTGTTTTAAATGAGAATCATCTGTTACGGTGTTGGCTATTGTAGAAATACCTCCATCCTCCATTTATTTCACATTAATGTGGCTAGATTTTCCCAAACAATTTCTTCATGTGCAGCTATCATGGGGACAAGATGAAACCCAGAACCTATCTCCGGACTTAATGAATTTCTGCAAATGCTTGCACAGTAAATTGTCATGGGGTTATTAGGCAAAACATGGAAATGGCAATAATTACATGGAGAATGCAAGTAGCGTTTGAGCCGATGAAAAATCTTCATTTACTTCAAAACAATTGTTGGACGAAGGGGTTCAATCAGCATCATTTATTTTTTTATTGATCAGTATTCAGTGCTTCAAAGACAAGCTAGCAGGATCAGGTTTAATGTTATATTGTTAAACTTACTTTCCATTCAAACAGATGATTCAAACACATAATCATCATCATCCTCATCATCATCCTCATCATCATCATCCACATCATCAGCATCATCATCATATGTAGCTCCTCACACACAGTTCCTCATAATGAATGCAGGGTAAAAGGGGAGTAGCTGGGTGAATGAATAGTGAGTAGTATTCATCAGACCACAGGGAAGTGGCAGCCAAGATCCAATTATATATATTCATTAAGTGATAATGATATCATGGTCTTTTAACTGGGAAGAAAAGGCAGCGTAATTGAATAATAACAGTTGTACAATCCCAGAGGATTGCCTGCACCATACAGGCTCTCGTCCTGACATGGTGACCCCCCCGAGGCCGAGGGGTGGGGAGCAGGGGGACGGGCCCTGAGAATGAAGAGCCAGGATTGATGGAATTCTATTACTCTCTGATAGATTTATTATGAAGGCCTGAGTGGACTCTCTGCACCACTTTGTCACTCACACTAATCAGCCCAAAGGAGGAGGGCACCACATGCCCCACAACCCCCTCCCCTTCCTCTCACTGCCCGTCACCAAAGACAAGGTTAGCATCGGTCTGACAGGCAGACACGACGGGTGGCCATTTTGGATCCCCGTGTGCCGAGAGATCGGCTTGGCAAATGGGCCAGCTGAGCACCGCTGACCTCCAGGGTGAGCCCTTCATTTGTTTATTAATGGAGGGCCATGTGCAACACCATAAGGGCGGCATGTCATGTGGAGACATTCTGTCTCTGTCTTCTGTCTACAGAAGCCCTACAAGTTAAGAGCTAAATCATTTGTAAACACTTAGCATAGTGTTGAGGAAAGAAATGTATCCATTGTACTTTATATTTGGGCTTCTCCTTGTTACTTGAACAAGGTGTATATATGGTTACCAGTTCTATTGTTGGATCATTTAGTTCAATTCAGTTAATTCATTGAGCAACAACAACATACACAAATTCATGCACGCAATGCTATGCAAGGTAATATAATTTGTTTTATGCTCAATAGGAGTAGGCAGAAGTAAAAACTTCTACTCCTAAACCTCATTTCCCTAAAGGCTTTAAAGTTAGCTTGAGTTTTCTCTGAAGTTAAGACACCAATCAACCAAACAGAACTGACCGAGCCTCCTGAATAAAAGGTGCAACGTCTTCAATTCAATAATCCAGATGACTGCTTTTAAAAACATTTGACACTAAACAACAAAAACATAATCCCAAACTCCTGGAGATGGATGTCCTCATGTCGCCTGGGCGGCCGCACATAGTCTGTTTGAAGCATGTGCCATTGTTTTGTAGAAGTGGACTCTTGTAAACTGTGAGGAAAGCTAAATATTTTGTAGCTTCATAGACATAAATAATTGATTGATGTCACACGGTGAAGCACGACATCCTTGCTGTAAGCCAAGCTTTGTTACTGGCCATTGTATATCCGTGAAGACAATAATGTTTATGCCGAGTGTCCTGCAATTAACGGAAGAAAACAGCTGCATGCTCACATCCAAGTCTGCGTCCAATTAAAAAGCAATCGTGAACAAGTACAACACTGACTGGTGTTTACTTGTGGTGAGTGTGAGCTGTAAACAAAGTGATGGGAGGCCTGCACAATAACTCAGATGACTGTGTGATGGGGCATCTGCTTGTCTTTTATCACCCATTTTTACATTTGTCCTCGTGTGATTTTCCTTTCTCCTTTTAGGGCTGCATGTTTTTGGAAAATATCGATCGAGAGATTCCTTTAAGTGCGATGAGATTGTGATTAACTGTGCAACCCTAATCCACATGTAATTTTAGCAGATTTTAGCGTGCTCCTTGTGTGCGTTCGCTTTCTCCGGGCCTTCTGCTCTTGCACTGGCTCCCTTTCACACACTCCTGACAGAGTCTCATTAGCTCATTAGCAGAGACAGCTCTCATTTAGCTGTTTAATGACGGTTGGAGATGAATGGGCTGGTGCTGATCCCAGTGCTGTGACTGGATTAGTGAGAATGACTGATGTATGGGCAAAGTGTGACAGCCTCATCTCACCTCTCCCCAGGTCCCACATATATATATATATATATAGCCTAAGGTGAGTCCACAGGCCATCTCCCCACCTCTGTTCTGCATTTCATCACTTTAATAATCGACCTAGAACAATCTAAAACATTCACAGTAGCTTCAAAACTTCAGTTAGGTATTCCTGACCAAACAGAGTGCGGGTGCTCGCTTGTCCTGACAGGTGCAGTTTTTGAGATGACAAAACCGAAATACAGATGCACAACTGCATTTTTCACAAATCATGATGTAGTTGCAAGGTTTTTTGTTGTCGTAAGAGATGTACGGATGTAAAATGGCTGACCTTTTTATTATATATATGGGTTTCAATCAGTTTATATGGATTGGATTTGAAACTTAATAAACTTTTCCAGTGTTAATTTCGTCAATATTTTGTCTTAATTTTAGTCAAAGTGTTATTTTTGACACCTAAAATTGGACTAAAAGTAAATTAAAAGTTATTCATGAGACTAAAACTATGACTAAAATGTCCAGATATTTTAGTCGACTAAAATAAGACTAAATAAAAATGAAAGGGAGAGACTAAAATCATCCAAACTTCTATTGACCGTCTGAAAGAGCCTCAGATCATGTAAATTCTCTGCCAAAGGATCAGCTCTGAGCTTTGTTCATGTGGAAGCAGCTCCATGAAGCAGAGGAACAAGATTAAATATGATTATATTTAATATTATCAATGCAAAGTCGACTAAATTCGTCTTAAATTTAGTCGACTAAATTTACTTGCAATTTTAGTCGACTAAAACTAGACTAAAATAAGATTATTATTTTTTACTAGAACTAGACTAAAATCGAATTACATTTACAAGACTAAGACTAAAACTAAATCAAAATATGTTGTCAAAATTAACACTGAACTTTTCCTAAGAATACAATATTAAATCTATGGCAGAACTGCATCAATGAGTAGGTGTCAAATATCACACACCGTTATGTCGACTTTTAATTCCATTTTCATGCTCTTATTGTTGGTGCTACGTTTGTCCGTGAGAAACTGGACTCCTGAAGTGAATTTGTAGCTGATCCATCAGCACTACAGTCACTGCAGACGGTTCCCAGAGCCATAGATCCAGGACGTCCAGTGAAAGACCATAAAAGAGGGGCACTACTGTCCTGAAAGCCCAGCAAGACTCCTTAGACCCGCTGAGGCCCAAGCAGGCTGAATTAGTTCAGCTCGTTGAGGTGCTAGAGGTGAGCATTGCTGCCGTGACTGCCGTCCAGAGTGGTAAAACTGACTTGAACACGTGTATTTATTATTAAATTATATTAAATTTGAAATGACTATGAGCTGTAAATCAGGAACAGTGCTTAGTCTTTTCGTTCACCTGCATGTGGTGTGTGCTGACAATAGGTTTCCACTGTTTCTAAAAAAGGTTCATGTCTGGAGGTAAGTTGCCCTCCCCACCTCCATCCTCTACCCCACGGTGCAGGTGCCCAAGGCAGCGGCGCCCTGGCTCCTGTGACTAGTGGCTTTTCTCCCTTCAGCAGCACCACTCATCTCTCTCTTTAATGTCATTTAGCTGCAGGGTGGCCAGCGCCTCGCTCGCACATTAATCCCATTCCAAATGCCATAACATTTCCCAAAAAGCCCTTGCTTCTTAAAGCCGATAATTAGAATGTCTATTTAAAGTTCACCACTCTCCCTTGCCGTTATCAATTAAAAGCCGTTTAAAGGAGAGCGCTGGCAATTGTCAACAAATGAAATCTCCTCCTTGCTCTTTGACGTCAAGTCTAGAATACGTAAAAAGGACCTTTTGAAGAGATTTAAAATGTGGAAGGAAAGTGCTGTTCTGCTCTGCTGGCTTTTGTTAATAAACTGCTAAGTGAGATTGTGAAAGAATGCATCATGTGACTGATAATTTGATGAAATGTTAAAGTAGCTCAAAGGACAAGTGAGGTTCTTATTAATTTGATCAAAGGTTCAAGACAAACTAATTATGCCCCGATACAGTCAGTAAATCTAATAAAAGAACAAACCCAGAGCATCTTTTAACAAATATTGAAAACACTGTCTTCCTTATGCGTGTCATGTAACACTGACTGCTTTATCACAACATGTTTTTGAAAGCCAAGGCCAGGGAAAATGTGATTGTGTTTGAGATTTGGATTGAGGGGCGTCACCTCATTACTGTCTGACGATGACACATTAGGCCAGCACACAGGAAAAGGATCATTTTCCAATGGAAGCCTAAACCTTATTGTTGAGAATGAACCATCTGGATCTCAAGCAGCTCTGCTCCCACATCTATCTTCGCCAACACTGGAGTCAGCATGCGGAGACAGGGCTGACTGCTGATGAATTATGTATACTTTTAGCAAATTACAATGTATTTGACAGTGTTTTCTGCACCAATTTATCAGAAATAATAATTATTGATTTAGAAACCATGTCCCACACATTTGACATTAAATATTACATGTAGCGACAATAAATACAATGCCCTACTATCTAATGCCTGACCAATCATCTGTAAATTGCCGAAGACATTGCTGCTCAAATATCTTGTTTCTTATTAGTTGATCCTTTTGTCAATCTCGCACATCTGGGTAGAAAGACAAGGTGCCAGAGTATGTATATGTGTGATATGTGTGATATATAGGAAATCATGTTATCTAACTGGCCACACTAATCTAACGAATTAACTATGCTTACATTTTTGTCAACTTTCTGTTACTTTGAGTACATTCATGCCTTTATGTTTGATGGTGCCCTTTGAGGTAACACAGAGCGTTCTTGTTCTGCCTACCTACCCTCCAGCAGCTACAAGGCCAGCCTGAGGAGGTGTGCCCTCTACTAAAACATTTATGTCAATATAAAAGCATGTCCAACTCCAGCCACAACACAGGCTTTGACACCAGGGTTCTTTGAAGGGAACCACCAAGATTTAGCTTTTCTATGGAGGCCTATTGTCCCAACATCCCATCACTCCGCAGCCCCCTCCCGCATCAGAAGCTGGGTGCGAAAGTCTCACAGTAGTTTGCAGCCACTTCAAAAGGGGTCCACATGAAAGAGCCTGGTATGACCCCTGCCAGTAAGCAGTGGCTAAATTGGTAGATTGAAAAGTGGGGTAATTTGTATCAACTCAGTAAGTTACTATGTTGCCAAACAGGAAGGTCATGCCATTATGCCATGGCCTTAGCCCCAGCCCCATAGCAACAAGACTTCAATGCAACATCAGTTCTCTAGAACACAGCTAATACTCCATCAAAATGATGCATGTAAACAAGGCCTGATTGTGGTGAGACAATCAGCCTCCAATTATGGCCCGATGAAGTGAGGTCAGGAAGTGAGCGTGCTACTCTTTATACTCCGTAGTTGTACAACACAACTGCACAGTCTGGGAGATGATGTCTAATGCCTAATGATGCTCGGACTGATTGAATTAAGCCTGAGGTCTGTCGGGTCAGAGCCCTGGAGCCTGACTCACCTCTTCCCCCATAACCGTGCCTTTCCTCCTGGGAAAGGAAGGGATGGGTAGTTCCCCCCTAGTCCCAGTTTTTACAGCTCAACCAAAATTCTCATAGCACTAAAATCAATGTTGCCATTGTTGGGGCCAAACGGCACGTCCTGACCATGGCCAATCCAAAGAATTCTAAGTGGCAGGGCCTGCTGGCCTGTTAGGATCCACAGATTTGATTATGAGGAGGGCTATCGTTGTTTTTCAACCCTGGCACATAAAGGGGGTCTTGTTCATTGTCAGGACAATGAGACCTCTAAGTGGCATGTGAAACTGACCCAACTATGTGCAATCATTCAACCCTTTGATTTGACAAATGTTTTGTGGCATCCTCCACATCTGCAAATACCTAGTCTCCCTGTCCGCACTTCTTCTCATCTCCTGCCAAATACATCCTCTGCACTTTCAGAAACGAGTTTAAACAAGATTTACCTCTGTCAGAAATGAGATAGATATGAATTAAGCCTGAAAATGTGAGGGAAAACCATCTTGGAGGGAAATGTTGAGCACACATATAAGTTTGGCTGTTTGGCTTTTGTTGTTTGAATTAAAATAAAGGTTTCCTTCTCGACTGTCACATTGCATTAGCGGCAGCTGCGATGGCTGCTATCAACCCTGCTCTTGGCTGCAGCTTTGTGTGGAGCGAACCTGACGGTGTGTGGAAACTAACACAGGCACTGTGCTGTGACCGCGTCACCTGCAATCAGGCCCCTCTGCCGGCCTGATTAATCATGACAGTAGGCAATATTTCCAACATTATTAGAAGAGAAACCTAATATTTTGGGACATCAGGGATCCCCGAGCTGGTGTCCATCAAAGTGAGAGCCTTCATTTAATGCTCCGTGGATGGCTAACCCTGGCACTTAACCCCTTTTAGATATTCAATCTCTCTCCTCTGCTCCTCGCCGCACACGTACACAGCCTCATGTCTTATGATGAGCCATCCGCGCCAAACAGAGCTGATGCATTTATTCCCAACACAATTTCTCACTGCCATCACACCATGTTTTCTCAAAGCCAAACAGAATCTCTACACCTATATCGGCCGTGTACCGCCGACGTGGTACATCGCTTCTATTTGTGGGGATTGTGCAGAGGCCGGCAGAGGTTAGTGAAAACAAAATGGACCTGCCACACCTGTGTGATTGTATGTGCACAGTTATGTTTTGGCCACAGTCGATGTCTCTTTGTGGGGCCTTTCGAGCGACTCCTTATGTTGCTTTTGTGGCCCTGTATGTGTTTCCACTGTGTGTGATTTGATGTGATTGCAGGTGGCAGCGGTGTGTGCAGGTGCTGTGAATCGTGTACATTCTAATGGTGACTGGTCCACGCTCCTCTGCTCTGCTCCCGGGACGTTTCACCCTTCACAAGACCTGTCGATGGGGCTATGTGTTTGCATATGGATTACCACACTTGTATCTCAGGTATATGTCGACACCAACAGGCAGCTAAAGTTTAACAATGTTTTTAAATAACATTTGCATAAAGGCCCTGAACTCAAAGGACAGTCAAGTGTTAAAACATGTTTTATTCAGTGAGTTAAGAAATACATTTACCCACAAAATTGCTGTCAAAAAAAAAATGTGTGCCAGTGGTTTCTCTTATCTAAGCTGATTGGCGAGTCTAATTTTATAAACACCCACAAACATAATGTCATTAAAGCCATTCTTCAACTGTCCGCACTTATCCACTGAATAGAAACACACACTTTGTGACCATTCGGTACTCAGTTCCGGTATCTAAATCTTAATCCTGACATTTTCAGCACTTGTTTATGATCATTTATCATCATCAGTTATCATCATTGTGTGTATTCAAAGTATACTTTATACGGATAGAATACATACTTTATACAGTTAATTTGGGTGACAGGGTGGCTTTGTGGTTTACTTACTCGCATCATGAAGGTCCCGTGTTTGATTCCTGGACAGGGTGGGTTGTTTTAGTATAGAGTTTGCATGTCTTTGTGTTTTTGGAGCCTTCTCCTACCAGTAAACACGCACAAAAGGCAATAGAGAAAAAAAGGAATTCTAAAGCTCAGTGATATCCCGTTTATATAGATTATAGAGATAAAAAAGGGATGCTGCTGTTTATTTATATAGATTATTTACCATCCATAAAAAAAGCAGGCATTGTTTTTTTTTTTTTCCACAAATGTATTGGCAGTTTGAAATGCCTTAATGCACTGCCTTAATCTACCAACGTTTTGCGAACACTATGAACCTGCGGTAGAGTTAATCCGGTAATACAGGCTGCGCGTGTGTGGCAGTGCCCCCTTTCGTCTCAGGGCCTCGTCGAGGGGAGGAGAAGGGACCGAGACAATGTTGTCCTGCTGGCGTGTGCCACGGCTGTGTTCATCAGGGGGTTTGGGGGTGCCTAATACACCATGGCGCTCCCCCATTTGTTTAATTTGTAAGGCTCTGACATCAATTGTTGAGCTTCATTTGGCCCGTCGAAACGTCACATGTCAACACTAATGGGGCAAGCTGTGCATGTGCCAAAGCACCATAGTGTGGAGAGTGTTTGTGCGATTGTGGAGCGCCAAAGACTGCAGGTGCGTGGGGTCCGGGAGGGAGGGATTTAGGCAAATCTGTTAGACATTTCTGCATATTGGCTAAACGGGCACAAAAAATACAAAACACAGGGAGAAGATTTTGGAGGCTATTGTACAAGACTGCTCTCGTATAACCTCCATATTGACTTTTGGCCCCCGTGAGACAGCACCACTTCCAACGACGGGACCATGTGCAACTGACTGTTTATGGAAAATTATAAGAGCAGTCTTTTTCAATTACAATAATTCTCAAATCAATTTACACTAGTGACTGTGGCTATAATTCCCTGGGAAAGTGGGATGGGTTGGACGGAGAAGTGCATCATTTGGTCCGGCTGGCTTCTCTGCTTGGATTAATTGTGTTTAGAAGTCAATGGCCCCACACGAGAGCTCACATTTGCGCAGATGCTGAATGAGGCGCGGGATAATGAGCAGTGATGTGCTGCTGCTCCTGGAAACGGTGACTTCGGAGCTCTGTGAGTTCTCGTCTGCCGCTGTGGTCCACTTACATTCACATTTGGAGACGGGGACGGTTCCACATGGTCCCAAAGAGTAACGCTGTCGGTTAAACGCATTCATGTTTTTCATGTCCCCTGCACCATGACCGGACAATTCTCTTGTCGCTGTCAATTGTCGAGAATATCTTTAAACATATTTGTTGATGCCATTTAAGCTTGACTCTGGTGTAAGACGACACACCTCAATGTACGATATTCTGTAGTGATTCCTCTCTTGTATCTGGGCACCTCTAATAGAGTATGACTCTAAAATAAACTGAGCAAAAGTCAAACTCATTTAACTACCATGGACACTTAAAGTAGTCTTTTTTCTTGTATCTTTCGTTCTTGCCTCACGCCAAGAAAGTCAAGGTTCAGATCCCAAACTGGACAGGGCCTAAACTCCGGTATTCCAAATTGCTTGTTTGTTATCTGTCCCATCAAACAGGCTCACATCTAATTTGAGCTATGATCTGAAATTCCCATAGCTCCGTTACTCAGACAACTCCAAACAGAGCAAGCAAAGACCGTGATAACCTCCACACATGACTCACTTCAAGGAACATGCGCGTCACATGAAAACACTGTCTTTGTCACTAAACCCCAAAAACATGTTTGTCATGTCGCCCTGTGTGGATAATGTGTTCTCCGACTCGCAGGTCGCGCTGTAATTATTCAGCATCTCAATGGTCACTATTCATCTTGTCCTATGGCAAATCATCGCCGGAAGTGATCTAAACATGACCGCAGGAACCTATCAGCGAATATTTGAAAGCCAAGCGGGGGCATAATTGTGTTGTGAGGGGCTAATACATTCACACCCACACAGACTTACTCACCGGGACAAAAGAGGCTGTGTTGTCTATTCTAGGCAGCTGGGCAGGATGGCGAAACTTGGAATCCTTTGTAGGCCGGAAGAGAAGTCTGCCTTTGTCACGCCTTTATGGAGTGTACTTTAGCATACGCCTTTGCGCCGCTGTGCAGGCATTCTCCATGGCAGCAAGGCTAAGGAAAGTTTGCATAGATTAGCAGTGTTATTGCAAATGTTGAGCCCACACGTGCGTTAATCATGTCTGCGCGAAAATGCGGGCCTTTTTGCGCGGGACTTTCTGAAGTTTTCTGAGTCGGGTTGTCCGTTGAAATCCATACGCAAATTCGAAACTGGATACTCATTTGCAAAGATACTGTGCAGTCTTTTTTTCTTTATATTTCACCATTATGTGCAGGCGATGGTCTAGTCCAGGGGTTCCCAAACTTTTTGTCTCCGTCACATGAAAATGAAAATGTGCCTGTAGGGTATACATTTGCATTTTATTCGATCTGTGCAAATAACATGCTACTTTAAAACAAATGTTAACTATGGCAAAAGCCTAGTTTTAGTAGAACAGAATCAACAATTGCAGCCACAAAATTGCTGCAATATACTTCAAAATGTAAACAACAACAACCCTTGCAATATTAACAGTACAAAGTGCTTATACTCGTGAGAGACATGAGGCTGGTCTTTGGACATTATTAGCCTATTAATGTTATTTTGCATCTGGCTGACTGTCATCAAGGTGTGAGTCAGTCAGTGACCTCTGAGTCTGGACTTGTTGAGGGTCATGACACAAAGTCTGCTCACAGATTTAAGTGCTACCAAACTTTGTAGTTTGACTTCGACTTTTGTTTCTTTCCACGGCAAAACGAGAGCTTATCAGCGTCATGATGACACCTGTATCTACAGCACCTACTCTGACTTTACCTAACTCATTTGTTAACTCAAAGAAATTGCGATATTAGATCATTTTGAAAGTGTCAGTTCAGCAACAATTCTTTTATAAGTAAATTTTAACACATACCTTTGTTGATGTCAACAACCTTTGCAATAAACGTTGGAAAGCTGGGAAAGTCGATGTGCTCCGACGCTCTGTGATTGATAAGCATCGAGCAACAACAGTGTTTCCTTAACTTTGCAGGAGGAGCAAAACAGTGCCCCCAATTTGACGTTGATGGCCAAAAAGTGTACTACATCTATAGTCTAAGAGCTTCCCATTGAGAATGAATGGGAAAAGTTAAGAGAGTTAGTATTAACCATACACGGCTGCAAAGCGAAGGAATCCTCTGGCGGGACATCGGAATTGTTCCAGTGGGCCAAAGTCGGTTGTGTTTCTCTCTCTTTTTTTTTTTTTTTTACCTTGAATTGTCATATCTAAATAAAAACAGCAAAAAAACAAAACAAACAGCAACTACAGTTGCATGCACTTAATTATTTGTATTCCCTTTAAACTAAGGTAAGCTTTTCAGGATTGTGGCAAAGCTACTTCTGATACTGTTTATCTTTGACACGACTTCACTGAGGGAATGTGAACCCCCCACTAAAAAACAAACAAATGAAAACTACTTTCTATGAAGGTAGCTTCTAAAGCTGCACAGCTACTTTAAGTCAAATAAAACTTCAATGAGTTATGAATTATGTAATACATGCTTGTATCATGTAGTTCATGCCTTTACAAACATGTTCTGTTTGTGATGATATGTGATGATTCTTGCATTCATTTCGTAGTTAATATTACAGTCTTCTCTCAAGTGGTAATTCTCCTGGAGATGTTTAAAACGTGCACAATATGATTTAGGATTTTAAAACATAAATACTCTTTTCTTTGCATTTGCCTTGGCAAACATTGGATTGGACGCATGAGCATTTTGTCCACAATTGTCTGTTCTATTGTAAAAATATAAACTACAATGTCGGGAAATGAATCACAGATAGTTAAGGAAGACACAAGATGAACCTTGATTGATTCAGTGAAGAGAAGTGCCTAATTCAAGACATGTTATTAGTGACTTGCACCTGAGCTTGTTTTTGATTCCATTTGTTTCAGCATGGGAAACGGCTGACCCGAGAGGAGGCCAAGGTCAACAGAGCCTGAAGTACAGACCAATGCAAATATCCAGCTTCCTGTCTCCTTGTAACAGAGTCATCTGTGTGCCGATACCCGTGTCTTGAAGGTCAGAAACTTTGCTTTCCTCCATCGTCTTGGATGCGCTAATAGACAGGGAGTATCCCCACTGCCAATCAAAATGAGCCTTTTGCCCTCGGCTGGGTGGAGATTGTTGCAGTGGCACTGAAGCATCCTGTTTAGTTATTCAATTACTACAAAGGCCTTCTACCTCCAAACAGGTTTATTGAGTTATGAAACATCTCTTTTCCAGATATAGATGATGAGAATCCTGCGGAGAATGACCCTTAGACACAAATCTATCTTTGATTACGATGAGTGTTGTGTAATGCAAGTATAAAAAAATGTAGCTGTAGTAGCTGTCATAACACATTTAGCTGCTCTCATGTGCTGTGAAATGTTTACTTACTGTCAAAGCACACTGGCACCAGGCCCATTCTGCCAATGTATGGCTCCTATACGCCTTTGTGATTTCTTGTTGCAATAAACAATCCAGCACAATGGCCTATTAAGAATAAAAGGTTGGCAACTTTTTGAATAAGATACAGTGGGAGGAAAAAGTATGTGAACGCTTTGGAATTTCTCACATTGGTCATAAAATGTGGTCTGATCCTCATCAAAATCATAACAATGAGTAAACAGTGTCTGCTTAAACTAATACCACCCAAACAATTACATTTTATCATATAAATATGTTATAATTTCAAACATTCACAGGACAGGGAGGAAAAAGTAAGTGAACCCAGGAATCTTGCTGAACTGCAACAGTTTTGTAAAGAGGAATGGTCCAGAATTCAGTCAGCCAGCTATTTAATACAAGGGTTCACATACTTATTCCATACTGTTGTGAATGTCTAAAGTCTTTCTGCAAAATATCTTGATAAACTTGTGAATTCATTTTTTTATAGATGATAGCACGTTGTCCAGGCCCTGAGGCAACAAAACAGCCCCACACAATGACTCTCCCTGCACCAGACCTCACAGTGAGGATAGGGTTTTGATGTTGGTGTGCTGCTCCATTTTTCCTCCCAAAATATTCAACTTTGGTTTGCGAAAGAGCACTTGGATGCTCCACAGCACTACCCAACCAAATATTAAGTGGACCTATTAACCCAAAATTGAATAGTTTGGGAGGAACATGCAGCGTCATTTGTGGAGTAAAAATGGAACTGCACATCAATATCAAAACCCTGCTCACTGTGGAGTGTGGTGCAGGAGAATCATGGAGTGGGGCTGTTTTGTTGCCTCAGGGCCTGGACAACGTGCTATCATCAATGGAAAAGTTTATCAAGATATTTTGCAGGAAAAAAATGAGACATTCACAACCGCGTGGAATAAGCAAGTGAGACCACATTTTATGATCATATTAGGCAGAAATCTGAGAAATTCCAAAGCAGTGTCTTGCCCAAGGATACAACACCTTTTCACCTTCTCTCCATTTGGTTTACGAAGCGTGTCATGGTGGATTTATGTCACGGCGGGGTTTTATTGGGACTCAAACCAAAAACATGTGACGTTTATTGACTGTCCTCAAATACTGCTCCTGTCATTTCAGCTGACTTATTATTGCATTAGAGGACGATGAGTTACCGCTTGTTGGAATAATGTTTGGGTGAAAAAACCCAATGTGACTTATTTTTCATAGCGCGTCGACAGAGCATCTCTATTCTGTTGCCCAATTTCTCATGAAAAACCAATTTCAGTGGAATGTGGGAAATAATGTGATTAGTGTGTTGTGTTGTGTGAGCAATAAAATAAAATGTTGGCGTCATCATGATAGAGCTACATCGTGGTCATGTTGACTTTTAGATTTGACAATAATGGCTCTGCTGTTCAGCCTGTAGTAGAGCATGTATTCAGTATTCCTGCCATATTCAAGATGATATGTAAGTCTATGTAAAGATCTTTTTTTTCTACTGTCAACTTCTACTTCCTATTGACCAGCGTCTGTGTTTAAGTTCTAAATTTGGATAAGCTGGAAATCTTGCTAAAACATCTGACGGCAATCTGTGGAGGATTGTGTTTTCTCGGAACTGATTGTATCCATACACAACTTTCCTTTAGTGAAGTTGCCCTCTAGGATTATCAGTAAATGTTTTATTTAGAAAACAACCATAGCATAGTAATTTAGGAGATTAGAATCAGCATGCTGTGGCTCCTGTTATGTGACTGTCGTAGATACTAGCGGCCTGTGAATGTCACATGGACAGGTCCACATCTCCAGCTGTTCAAGTTCTAACACTTAAAGACTAACTTGACTTTGAAGAGTTATCTCTTGGGAAAATACCATGTCTATTGGATTTAAGGCAGTGTTAAATCTAACCACATGTGCTGAACACTTTCATAGTGCTAATCAATTAGATTACTTTGCCTTGTCTGAGGAGCAGCCGTAAACATAAGGCCGATTCAAAACCAGACGACTGCGTCCGCCTGCAGCAGTGTCATGTGCTGTGTGTGTGAATCAACTTAAATAATTACGTTATCCCTTACAAGTGGCACTTTATGTTGAGAAATTGATCTTTGCATTTCCCTCCCCAAAGTGGCATATTTTACAATAAATAGCTGCAAGTGTTTTTGTCATATTGTCATAGAAATTACCCTCTGGCTTATGGAGAGCACCACATCAGTCAACAGTATGAGCGTGGGTCGTGTTCAAAGAGTGCATTGGCTGCTGTTAACTTTAAAGTCTAAATTCTTGACCTGCCAGTTGTGACCTTTTGCATCCAACTGTGTGAGCAAAGTCCAGAAAAGAGCCCAAGGTGCATTTATTTGTGACTAATCCGTCTCCAGACAATAGAGGCTGTGTGTCCATTTCTGTACAGGCCTTTTAGGAGCAGGTCAGAGAGCCGGGCATCGCTGCTCCTTCTCCCACAAACAGTTGACACATCTCGATGCGTGGATGGAAGGTGTGGGCCTGACTGTACGGAGCAGAGAATAGAGCTTTACTGTGTGCACTGCAGCGTTGCCTAATTGAAGGAGGTTTTAGTGCTGTCAGAGGATGGCAGGTTGGAATAATCACAGCTATTTGTTTACGCACCAGACGTCCCGATCGACTTTTAATAGGTGCAGTCTGTGTGGAGCTTCTCATGCAGCACCCAAGTGAATTTAGCTTTCATTACAGAGTGGAAAACATTTGCTTGTCTCTTTGGCTTTCCCTGTATTTGTTTACATGAAGGAGCGGGGTCCTGCATAATTGATGAAGCAGTGTTGTCTGCCGGCTTGTTAGTTGTCTCCTATGATCCGTCACTTCAGCCATATTAAGATTAATTCAGCCTGCGTCAGAATCGTAGAGTCATTTTTAGTGCCATTGTCAGCGAAACGGGGTTCACAAAGCTCGGTGTGGCAATGGAATTTGATTTCACATTTGTTTGTGATTTATTTCTCTTTTAGGTCAGTTCTTGTTTAGAACTATTTCAGTCAGGGTTTGGCTTAGACCTTTAGTTCTGGACCGTATTTAGATCTGGTGGGGTTCAGAGAGGTTTCAGTTTTTTCCTAGGTGCTACTTGTAATTACAGTATTCTTTTAGAATAATTAGAATTTTTCTTTCAGTTACTACATACATGTCAGTTTTCAGGTTGTTTTTATGTTAAAGAGGGGGTATTATGCTTTTTTCAATCACATGGCACCAGTCTATAGCACACTACAATGATGACCAAACCTTCTGTCGGTCTGTAAATGCAGTAAATTACAAAAACTGCCTTGTATAAAACTGCTCTCTCAAAATGGCTGTGGTGAATGTCTTGAAATAGGCCTCTGTCTCTTTAAGAACCTCTGACCCTTTCAGACACGCCCCCTCCACACACTGTCAGTGGCATCAGTGGGGAGGGGGTTCTGCTGAGGAGCAGTGGTTGGCTACTCGGCTGGTGACGAAAGCTCGGAGGCGTCTCCAGGAGGTGGGGGCGTTCCTAAGAGGACTCAGGCAAACCTATCCCTAAAATGGCCGTCATCAGAGTTTTTACAGATTACTCACAAATACATGAATGTGCCAAGGCAACACTTCAGGCATGTTTTTAATGAGGGAATGACATAATAACATGATGTAAAGCTTGAAAAAGTCGATTTTGCATAATACCCCCCCTTTAAAGGGACTATACAGAGTTTAAAAATGTAAAAAATATTGTATTTTCCTCCCCCTACATGTTCCAGCCATGTCCTAATGTGTAGAATGAGCCCAGACCTGTTCACCACCACTGCCTCTAAAATCATGAACTGTCACTCAAAAAGTGTTCATTCGGGTCCGAAGTGCCGTCATGCACGAGCTTAATATAGAAGGTGCAGTTACACCTATGTTCTGAGATGGCAGTAGTGAGTATAAAATGGCAAACTTGCATCTAGCCCCTTTAAAATCCTCAAACAATCTCTCCGACAGGTCAGTCACTAACGTGCTGACTTTGAAGAGGCACCAGTTTATTCATTGAACAATAAGTTTAGACTGAGCTTCTCCGAGACGGGGTCAAAAGTCAGAGCGCCGAAGGCGACCTAAAGGTGGCTGCTCCGTCGCTGGAGTCCATCTTCACTAGAGCCTCCAGGGGAGAAACTTCCTGTCAGCCAAATGGGCAACAAAGGCCACCTTGTTGTTTTCATGCATTAATACACCCCGGCTTGGCACATCTTAAGGAGTCGTGAAGGTTGGGGTGACCCAGTGGGGGGGAAGCTCCTCCAATCTACATCTGCAGTGGGGGGTCAATTAACCACTCAAGCCTCAAGGGATATTGTGGTAGCTGTAGGAAGAGGTTGTTGTGAGCTGTAGTTAAAGGCAAGTCCGGGTGAAAAACCTTTACATTGCGTACATGTTTTGTCAGTAGCATCAAACATCACCTACGGCAAAAGTGACTGTGAATGTGGAGAGAAATGACAGAATCAACGAAACACACGTTCACCATTGTACTGTATCACTCTTTGAATAAAACAGATTGTCCTAAGCTGTAGTTAAACATGTCTTCCCGCAGTCTATATTCTTGAACACATTGTGGCCCGGGCACGCGCTGTACGGATGTTTAATTACATTATTATGCAGCATCAGTCGTTAGCAGCTCTTCAATTATAAATGAAGATGTAATGACACCACCATTAATATTTAATTAAAGGGCAATAAAGTGTTATTTGGCTGCATTACAAAACGAGACTCTAATAAAGGAATGTCTTTAGCGCGTAATTATTGGAGACACTCTGCTCCTCTTATAAAAGTAACTGTCTGAAAGGTAAATACTGAGGACACACAGAGGTCACATTTGTGGGCCCCCGCCGACTTCTGATCGGCGCAGGGCTCCTCCGATAATAGCGCCGTGCCAAAAGTGAAACAAGCTCTTATCTGCTCAATGCAAAACACAACGTGACAGCCGCCTAACGGATACAAATGGGCCGAATGAGCAAAGTGAATGGGCTGCTGTACAGATGGAGAAATCCCCTCGGAATAATGCTTCCACGTGATGGCCCCGAGTCAGGTAAACAAGTCAGCTGAGTTCAGTGCACTTCGTCGATTCCTGTTTTCTACGCCGGAGGCCATCTGATGTGGCATTTCTGATCCAGCAGAATAACCACACAGCCACTCATGATTGCTGTTGATAAACAATCGTGTAGCGAAGCTGAGAACCTCGTAGGCTGCGCAAAGTTTGCCCAGACGAGAATGCCGAGATGCCAGCAAGCATAACGCGTCGCTTTCGCACCAAACGCCCATGCTGTGACATTGAAAACGCGAAGAGCCGCAGCTTGTTTACACAACTTTCCCCTTTCAAATGCCAGCATTTAGCCAGACAATGGGGCACAATGTGGTCTCATCTGTGAGTGGGCCAGAGCAGCGAGGCCAGAAGTCAGCTGGGCTCCATGGGTGGATGTTTACATGAGTAGGCGGAAGCATTGTTTTAACCTGTACAAGCTCAGTTGCACACACAGTTTTGAGTCAAGTCAAGTTATCGTTATGTTATGGTCTAAAAGCCAAATGGACACCTGGCTGCACGCACAACTCGGGACTGTCAGTGGCAGGCGTCAGAGCTCCCAGGGCGTATATTAAGTCCAGGCTAATGAGCAGGTCAATGTGACAGGAAGCGGGCGTGATCGATGTCCCCCCTGAATTGATGTGGTCTGCCAACGAAGGACTCTGACCCACGCAGAAATGTGGAGGACTCTGACCCACGCAGAAATGTTGATGAAGTAGTCCACTGAAGCTTTCACCTTATATAGATGGTGAGGGAAGACACAGTTGTTTGTCATAGCTTATTTTCTTTATCCTGGCACGCCTACAAACAAGATGGAGGAACTGTGCCTTCGCTTAAAGCCATTTTTGACTTTTGTACTTGGATGAATTAGAATTGGGTCAATTAGAAATGTAAAAAATATTTCTGTTTGTGAAATTCCAGAAGAATGAAAGATAGACACATTTTTTAAAAATAACTTTTTACATAACCAAACATGTACATACACTAAGATTACATAACCTTAGTATTTGGGAAAGCCCAGTTGACGATGTCATGACCTTAGAAGCACAAGTCTGGTTCGTCCTTGGGTGCAAATTTCAAGACACTTGAAGGTGCCAGATTCATTGGTTAAAACGATGGTGGAAATGTCCAGCCATCATACAGACCAGAAAAAAGGCGGGTTCTGTGTCCCAGATGTGAACGTGCTGTGGTCTGAAATGTGAATATCAACCCAAGAACAAATGCAAAAGACCTTGTGAACCTGGTGAGAGTTTATCATTATCCAGAGTGAAACAAGTACTGTACCGACATGGGCTGAGAGGGTCCTCTGCCAGGAAGAAGCCCTTACACCAAACGCCAAAAAGCCAGTTTGGGTTTGCAAATAAAAAAAGGATAAAGTCTTTAATTTTGGAGATATATCCTGTGGTCAGATGGAAAAAAATAATAATAATAATTTGGCCATAATGACCATTGTCACGTTTGGAGGGAAAAGCCTGAGAACACCATCCCAACTGTGAAATATGGGGGTGGCAGCATCATGCTGTGGGGTTGTTCAGCGGCAGGAGGGACTGGTGCACTTCACAAAATAGATGAAATCATAAAGAAAGAACACTACATGGAAATATTGCAGAAATATTGGAGCAACATCTCAAGACATCAGCCAGGAAGTTAAAGCTTGGGCGCAGATGGGTCTTTCAAAATGGACTATGACCCAAAGCATACAGCCAATACTGGTTACAAAGTGGCTTAAGGATAACAAAGTCAATGTTTTGAAGAGTTCATCACAAAGTCCTGATCTTAATCCAGTTGAAAATGTATGGGCAGAGCTGAAAGGGCATGTGCACCAAGGTGGCCAACAAATGTGTCTCAGTTACGCCAGTTCTATTTGGAGGAATAGAATGAAACTCCTGCCAATTATTGTGAGAAGCTTGTGGAAGGACATTAAAACGTTTGACCCAAGTAATACAGTTTAAAGGCAATGTTACCTAATATTAATGAAATGTTTGTAAACCTTTGGTAAAGTTTTTTTAAAAGTAATAAAAAAATGTGTCGAAAATTCTCTCATTCTTCTGGCATTTGACAAAAATATATATATTTTTTAAATTCTAATAAAAAAAATAAACGTTGATTCTTGTTTCATGTCAGTCGGTGAGAAAAAAATATATAAAGTGTATGTAAACATATGGTTCTCACTGTATTCATGTATTTCGGTATAAAACCACAAAACGCACTCTGGTTCAATCACTGTGAAGTTTGAACTTCCAGAAGCAGCCGAAAGCTTAAATGACTTCTAAAAAAAAGTCTCAACTGCCTTTGGACACTGGCACAGTTCATAATCCATTTGTGGAGATATATTTGTCATGGACAGACGAGAAAATTCTCCAAATGGTTCTCCCGATATCCAAAAATCTACCCTTGAATTTAATATTCGAATCTTCTCGGCTCACTCTGACTGACCAAAAAGCAATGTCACTAAGCAAAGGCTTCTACTTTGAAAAGCTGATTTTAAGGTCATTGCTGAAAGCTAATCGCCACTTTATTTTTTAAGGCTAATATGTTTTACATTTTGAAAAACCTTCGATTTGCCAAATAAGTAAAAAAAGTGTTCAAAAAAGTTAGTAAGTCGCGTGACTCCCCCCCTGTCCCTGTTCTGTATGCAGCGCAGGCTACAACTCAATTAAGCAGAGGCCCCCAGCCATCTCACCAGCAGGCTGCCTCATAATATTTCCCATAATGTTTCATCCAATTTGGAGAGTTTGACGTTTACCCCCTGCAGGACTACAGAACGAGACAATGACTGAAGGCGAGAGGGCACAGGAGTGGGAGGGAGCAGCGAGTGCTAGGGCTGCACTCGGATTGAAACTAAACAAGTTGCAATTAGCAATAATTATGTTCTCGAATTTACAGTTTAGCCCCGTTTTAGTAATTAAAAAATACAGACTAAAAAATGATCCTGTAACCCTCTGAAAATGATCTTACAACCTCTTTTGGCACACCAGTTAGGAACCCTGGTTTGCTACACCGCCTGGGCCTGCACATGTAGCATCGAAATCACAAGCGCAGTAAGTATTCGTTCGTAACCTTTTCCTTCCAAATGCTTGTACATAAACTTAACAACCCCAGAAAATCGAAAGAGGATATACCACGTGTGAAAATGCGATTTAAAGATTATTTTTCGGAAATATTGCCTGGCGCTGAGGTAATAGACTGCCGAAAAGTGAGTGTTTATTGCACAGAACCAATAGAAAAAGATAATGTTGAAGTTTCTCTGGAGTAGCGGACGTTAGATTGTCACACTCTCCAAACTGCAGTTACACAAAGCCCTCTCACCGCCCTGACCCCCTTTTCACCCCTCTTTTCAGATTCCCAGTGTTCGCTTTGGGTCGGAGAGGCCTTAGCACATCTGTAGGTGGAGGAGTCACCCCGGTGGAACTGATGCCCCCGATCAGCGATGGTCTGGAAAAGCATAAAGACAGACGAGCCGGGGCTGGTGATGGAGGCGGGGGTGAGGAGCGAAATGCCGAGGCAGCACTTTTACCTGCCCACAGAGGGAGAGAGAGGGTGAGTGGCAGTGGGGTAGATGGAGGAAGCAGGCGTGGTGACGAGGGAGGGGGTCTCATTTATGATTAAAAGATAGACCAGATAACCCTCCGAGCCTAGCCCATCAGTCTCTGTGTAAATGAGCTTCTAATAGCGCCCAGGGAGGAAGACCTGGTTTGGCTTCCATTAAACGCCATCTTTTATTTTTAAAGGTAGGTAGGGAACCTCACGTCTGGTGACCATGTCAAACCAGGCCACAAGGGCATCTGAAAAAGGATTTTGGAAAAAGAGACCAAGAATACATTCATTCACATACAAAACATGTATGACTGAATATTCACATAATCGGAAATGTCCTTGAATTAAACAAGGAGTAATGTACGCTACAAAAATAATGACATACAGTTATGCAGTTATTTATGTTCAAACTATAATCAATCAGCAACATAACTATGCAACTGTAAATTTGCATTATGTATTGTAAATTAACTAATGTATAAGGCCCAGGGGTCGGCAACATCAGGCACGGGGACAAAGTCGAGCCCTTTACATACTGTAACCCAAGACAATTTGGGGAAATTTACACTCTTCAATGACCTCGACTTCTGAACTACAAATTTATGCAAAATTTCCAATTTCTCTCAAACCACTTGGGGAGAACCTCCTAAACCCCCTTTTTTAGGCCTATGTTATGTACAAAATTAGTATATGTGGAAAGTGTTCCTGCAGCGTTTGTCACTGTTGGCAAGTTCAATCCTCCAACTACTGAGTAGGAAACAAGCAAACTTGCCTACTCCTGATAAATGATTGTCATTGTCAACAGACGAAGACAAATGTTTCAATATCATTCATGAGTTGCACCATAGTTTTACAACCATGGAGACATTAGTCACAGCATATAGTGTACAGCACAGTGCAATTATGTGTGTGTCTAAAAGGTATGGCTTTGTCTCTCTTGAACATGCCGCTCTTAATGAGCTGGTGATTAACGATAATGTATCTCATTAGTTAAAACAGGACTCATAATGATAGAGCACCATCAGCACACTTTATGTCCGGTATGCTTAAAGGCCGGCGCCACTCAGGTGAATTCCACATACACAATGTTCATAAACATGAAAAAGTACATTGAATATACAATAGTTTGGTTACATTCAGTGTTTGTCCATTCTGGGCAAAGGGCGAGCACCAGGGTTTGCCAGTGAGCCACGACACTAAGGAATGCTAACAGTTTGCAACTTGAGCTAGTGTCTCTCCAGTGCTACCCAAACAGGGCTGTGTAGCCCTTCTGAAACCCACACCATGAATGTTCCATCACTGATATTGAGATATCAGTTTCTTAATAGTTAAAAATAATCAATATTGTAGCAGACCTCCTCCAGCTGCGCCCATAACTCTTGTTCGCTGAGTCTCGGGCAAAGTATCAGTCTTATTTTTGGGGCATGCTCTGTCTACAAAGAGTTTTATTCTGAAAGAAGATAGGCGGGTGACATCAAGCCACTGAAGGGGCACTGCAAGAGCATCAATCATTATGTAGACCACTTTCTCTCAGAACAAATTTAGATTCTATAAAACGTACTTACTCCTCACTTTACAATGGTTTATCCTAATTTTAGTACAGATTGACATTTTCTTTTTAGCTTGCTTGCCCTTCAGCAATATTGTTGTCATGAAAGTATATTTTTTTTACTCCTGTATTACTCCTGTATTTTTTATTTATATTTTTGATGAAATAGGCATGTTCTAGTGATGCTTTAACACTCTGAAAACAACTTTACAAGACTAACATTGACTAGCTGTAGAAAAAGTCAGGTATACACATTGGAAGCATGTTTGCATGCAATACTAGTGATCCAGTGGTTAATTCGATCTTGTCAGGTTGAAACAAGATAATTTGACTTTTGGAAATTTTTTAAAAGTGTCATTCAGGAGAAGAGACACACTTAGTAACTCAAGGGAATCCTTTTGCCAAGGTTATTATCAAGCCATTTACTAAGACAACTAGATAATAGTAAACATACATTTACAAATAGATAGACATCGCCAATATTGTTTAGTTTCTTCTGTGCAGGGTGACTTTATGTGAAGACTTGTGAATTTGTAGTTGGAAGGTGGGAGAGTGTGTTGACAGAGGGGGAACACTTATAGCACATTCATAAAAGTGGTATTTAGCATTGTCACAACAGCTCCTTTGCCGACATCAAACAAGGGCAATGAGGCTCTACAAATGCACCACAACAAAGCCTTCACCACACATACTAAAAAGTGCATTTTCTGTATACAGTTCCTAGTACACAGCTACATGAGTTTCTCTGAGTGATATCCACTGTGAAGTTATGGTGTTGATTAGGGCAGTGACAGGTGCCATGATTAAAATGGCCGATAGTAATAGTGCAGCATTCATGCATTGACAACTTTGCTCTGCATGGCTTTGTGAGTGGTGATGTATGACACCATTAGGGTAACCTCAGGGCCCTGGAGAACACTTATCTCCCTCGTCACGTCCTTCACACTTCCCATTCTGCCTCTAACAAAAGGACGCAGCCTGCTCCCCAGTCTGCATGCATATCAACTGTGTGTATGTGTACGTGTGCGCTTTATGTCCGACAAGTCTGCCACTGAGCATCTGGTTTACCGTGGAGCATACTTCATTAAAAACCTCGGCTGTATATTACATTTTAGATTGTATCAGCTACAACGTTAGAGGGGTGTGATTTAAGCCATGTATGCAAATGTGTAATTGCACAACTCTCAGTAGTGGCGTCTTGTCTCGGCTGGGACATCATTTTCAAATGAAGAAAGATGTATTTGTTATAATACATTTTATTTATTAGCTACCTACTCAAGGTCACCTTGCAACAATAAAAGATGTTTCTAAAATATATAACATGCACAGTTAGAGTTTAAAAACAGCATGCGTTCAAAAGGGACAGTGCGGCGTCTCAGTGAGTCTCGTCTGAAATGTTGGAGTGAGTCAGTGTTGCAGTATTTTCTTCCCTCGAGCCTGGGTTTCCAGATTGTTCATTTCTTGCTCATTTAGAAAGTTAAATGCTGTGACATAACAAATGTAATGTATTTTAACAAAGATTTTTTTTAACATATTTTACAGGTGTGCAGAAATGTTAATGGAGACAAACCACTGATGAAGCTACATCGCATCTGTGTGGTGCTCCTCCAGGTGGGCCACTGAGGTAATAAACATTGACTGTTGTACAAGGAGCTAACAGGACAGACCCTGGAGCCCATGGGGCCTGTGTCGCGCTGCGCTGGGCAAATGTTTGTGACAAGACCTCTGTAAACATGCAGCGGGTGGAGGCTGACACCTAACACACCCCTTCATCAGTGATACTGCAGTCATGTCAACGGAAGTGTAAACCAATACCCAGTTTTCCTAACAAGTTGAACCAGGTCCAGGGCTCCCTGGCATCCCGAGACTCCACACATATGTCCCCTCCTCACTTCAAAAATATACACACCCTTATTTTCGTCGGCATGCAACCCCTTAATTATTTTAGTGTGCTGAATTTGAGACGATTGGGTTCTTAAGGCTTTGGAGAGGTATGGGATCAAAATACTGACAGACAGCAAGAAAGAAGCTCTAAAGGCTGGAGCAGATATTTAAGAGAGGGTCTGGGGTCAGCTTTTAGACACACACATGCGCAAACTGCTGTGCCTGTCTCTCTGCTGAGGCTACTGATGAGAAAAACACACAAGTGTTAAGCTCTCCATTTCCCTGGGACTGATAACATTTGTAATTGAGGTACTTACTATGGACTGCCAGCTTCCTCAGGCTCGGACGGTGGTTTCCAGATTGTGTCAGCGCATAGACAGGCTGAGCGTAAGGAGGGATCTTAAAAATGTGCTAAGAGTGTGCTGTCCACCCAGCCATACGCAAACAAACTGTTGTGATTAAACTAAGTGGCCGCTCGGGTGTCTGCCCTATTTTACATGTTTTGGCACTCAAGAATAAAATATGTTACAAATGAAATACCAGCAACGCTAAGAAATTCAATATTTACCCCAGTACCGTGATACCTCGAAGAGACTTGTCAATCACAAGGTCCTTATTTATTCAATTCCTATAAACTGACATGACTCCGTATCCCCCAAGGCTCTTCCACGGGTTTCACAGTGTTTCCATGCAGCTATATAAATCCATCTGTAATCTCTCCCTTATTTGCAGCTGTTAATAATGATTGGATGGTGATGACTTCAGATTATTAGATAAGGATCACTCCTCATTGGGGCTACTTTCCCAGTCTTTGAGCTATGTGAAGTATTGAAGTTCAAAAGTAAGTTGTACAAATGACCTACAGAGATGGCACTCCCAAATGGCAAGTCTAAAAGGAACAACTCCGATAAATCAAGAGCAGAAACTTGAGGCTGGAGCTGCCGGAGATTTATCGGCAGCTGTATTTTTCTAGTGTCAACTGATGTTCCATAAGACTTAGCCAGCGTCTTGCGTTGCCTCCACTCGTGCTCAGTCCCTTCCAACTCACATCAACACACACACACACACACACGCACACACTATACACTCTTCAAGTCCATCAACAGCTTTCCCCCATTGAATTTGAGAGCTATTCCTGTGAGACTGTTAAACGCGACAGATTGAGATGAGTGGCAAATCTCTAGTGCTAGCATTAGCCCACTTATCTTATTAGTAGGGCAGCTCGAACACACTTGATACCCCCGCGGCTACTGCTGCTGCGGGCCTCGGGGAGCTCAGCGCGCCTTCAAAGAGCGGGGCTGGCGTCCCGGTGGCTCCGCATGCTGGGAGGCATACCTCAGCGATGTCGCGATGAGTTTGCTCTTTGGCAGTTGCTGCACATCTTACCGTCTTACCGTCATTCTATCGTCGTACATCTAGTCAATGTAAACTATTAAATAACACGTTTTAAAATAGTTTATGGCCCGGGCCGGACAGTTGAGCGCGAGACAGATTGGGCTCGTCTACTGTTGTGACTTTTTAAAAATGGATTAAACAGATTCAGAAACATTGAGAGACGATCTTAGGGATGCCGTTTGGGTCGACGACTGAACTCGCTCACAGCATTGCATGATAATACTGTTATTGTCAATTCACGACCAGTCAAATACATGTAGCCTCATAAACTGTCAGCATTGCCCGAACCTTCACTCTTGACCTCTGAGCTTCACAAGGCTATATTTGGATGGGCGCACACAAATGTTGGGAAGGAGCAACGGAAGGGGAATAAGACAGTATAGATAAAGATAAATGATAGAAGTGGGTAAAAAAAAACCCGCTTTACGTGTTCTTTTGGGCGGACTTGTTGACCCGCTCGTGTGACTGACGAAGCCGGGTTGGGGGGGGCGTGGGGTGTGGTGACTGGCAGGGGGGTTGCGTCGTGGTAATGATCCGGTGTAAAGGACTCTCGGTGTGTTACTGTAAGTAGCAACACATAAGTCTAACCTTTAGCTGCTTACTGAAAGGCGAGCCGAGCTGAGGCACTTTGATGATACTGAGCCCCGATGCACCATGAGCACATTCGAACACACACGGCTGCAACATATGCCCCCCAACCACCCACCCACCCAAGCTGCGCAAATACTTATTTTGAAACGGGCTGTAAAGTACACAGCGCATCCCCTCGAACCCATGCTGCTCAAACGGGGCCATAAGGGATGTGCTGCGACGTGGAGCAGTTCAATTGTCACAGTTTCAGAGGGGTTTTGATTCATTTTTTCATTTTTATTTGACCTTTCCTGGTAGTTTGTGGTCTTGATGCCTGGTTAGGGCTATGGTTTTGGGTTGTCGATGAATGTATACCTAGATGCAGACGAAAAGACTAAGACTTGAACCTAAATTCGATCATTATTTCTACACGTATCAATACATTAGTGTCGTCTTCTCTGCCACTGACACAACGATACTTAATTTATCCATTTTGTAGATTATAAATCATTTACCAGAGCCTTGCAAAAGTGTTTGATTAGATTACATGTGTGTTAAGATATTTCAATGACTGTGCTGTGGAGTAAGTAAAATATTTGATCCTCATGTTGTCTAAAGCCTGGTCTTGTTACGTTTGACTTGGCAAACAGGTGACGGTGTTACCTCTCCATTCTGCCTGTCTCTCCCGCAGTCGACCGTCCTATTCTGGCGACGGAACTGCTTACCCAGACCAGAGCTATTCTTAAAGGCGGCCTGTGAACATGTTGGGTGGCACCACACAGTCACCTGCCTTACTTTTAGCTCACTTTCTTTCTCACACTTTCTTTTTCCTGCGCCGCCCCCCCCCCCCCTTCCCGCCGCACACACATACACTTGTCACCATAAAACAGGTTGTGTTGTCAAGTTGCCTGTCACCATGCTTGTTCGGCTGGGCCATATATGAGCCCTCTCAGCTGTTCCCCGCAGTTGAACCACAATTAACCTCAGACACATGCATACCAGCACACATACACTTCTGCACATAGTTTGCACTCTGCGTCTCTCTCCTTCTCACTGCGCTGCCCTTTCACTATCGACTCACACTGTGTAACCCAATCCAGCAGCAGCTCAGTTATTCAGTCCATCAGCCTGAAGTGTCACCGCGTTTATAGCATTTCTGTGCTCTGTGAACACACACACCACTGCCCTCTTTCTTTAATTACATGTTTTTTTCCAAACTGCAGCATTTACACTTGTTTTATGTAATGGCCCGTGTTTGTTGACTACAGTCCAAGCCAATCAGTTAAAATGGGCAGAATAAATGCTTAACTTAAACAGGATTTTATATTCTGTATTGTCTGAATGATGAATGTTCATTTTCCAGTGCATGGCATATTTTAAGTTCAAATAAAACTACAGATTAAAAAACAATCTAATCATACGTTAGTCTCTTCTATCTCTCGCCAGGTAATTACCACATTTTTACAAAATAGTACTGATGTCAAACCATAAGATTTTCATTCAATTTGTTAGTCTAGTAAATGATGGAGGTGCACACGTTGATAGCAGTGAAAGCTTTGTGTTGTAAATAGGCCAGATGAGTGTATTTGTCAACACAGTGCTGCACTGCTGTGAACAGCACCACTTCATGGCACAGCCAGAGCTCCATCTATTGAAGCACAATACGGTCATGAAACGTGCTGAAATTTCCCACTCGCTCCATCACCATTTCCAAAGTGATCTGATGGAGATATTACCTAAATGGCTGCCAAGCTGTGGGCTGCTAACTAAATGCTAATGTGTGTCATAGACTGGCTGAGGATTTATGACTCGCCATCTGCTCTGCAGCATACAGTACAATGTTAGCTAACAATGTTAGCTTTGATCAAAGCCTCCCTCTTCATTCCTTCAAATCACTCATCTGAACAAAAAGTGGCACCATGTTTTATTTCATTTCACTTGTTATGACAATTCATTCATTTTGTTGTGCTTTGCCTTCCTGAATCCCTTTAAGGTAGGCCAAGGATAACACGTTAGTGATAAGTTAGTTAGAAGAAATGGTGCTGGTCAAATCCATAATGTTTTCTCTACACGTATAGAGAAATAACAATGTGAAAATAATAACTGCATATTGGACAACATGCTTTAAAATGTTGTTTATGATATCATTTAGGATGAGCTCGTCTTGTTACATAATGCTCAAACACTGTGTGACATTTAATAGAAGCCCTATAATGAACCAACCATTTACTTGTGATCTATATGGATCTGAGAGGGAAAATAGTGAACTTGGTGAAGAATTCTATCCAATCCATCTGTCCAAACAAGTTTATTCTAGCATTTGTCTTCGCAGAGAAACCTTTGGGCCTGGAGCGTGCCTAATGCCATTTGATGAAACAGTAAAGATTCTCCATATCTTTTCCACAGTAAAAGGCTAATTGCCGCGCTGTAGTCAGATTTACGTCCTCCCCATTCTCCTTTATGTAGCGGCCCTCTGTAAGTCCTCATGCTGCCAGTCTCAGAAGGGGTGTATGTTATGATCCTGTGTCAGCCAAATCAATCCTTATCAATTTTAAAGTTCAGATTTTTATTTCATGGCTTCCAAGGGAGCGTCTCTCAAGCGAAAATGACAATTCTTCAACGCTTTTTTTCTGCTCCCTCCTTTATCCTATCAGTGTCCATATTGATTGTCTGTGTGTGCAGCTCCCCTGCGGTTTTTCACCCCTCAGCGGCCCCTGGACAGTGCCCGAAGACATAGCTGTGTTAAATAATGCTAACTACAGCCAGTGATCTGACTCCGGACAGTCTGGGATGTGCCCTACTGTGGACAAATTGGGAATGTGGAAACTATTTTAGTGCAGTACGAAGCTTGTAAGTGTATAGTATGTCAGCCTGAAAAAACAGCAACACTACATTTAGAAACACACTTATGTTAGTGTTTTGCTCTGTCAAACTCAAGCCGTGATATAAAACATTGTCCTGGCTATTTGTCGCTTTTTGTAGTGACCTTCTTTTGCTACAGCAAACCCAGAAGTAGCTCCTGATAGTGCCATGTCCAAGTATTTACTGGCAGCCAACAAAGTTTATCCCCTGGGTTTCTTTGACTTTTTCCTTTACAACTTGTGTCAGGTAAACATTGAAGTGCTGGAGATTAAGCCGAGACGCTGTGTATTTGTGTGTATGTGTACTGTTGAAGCGATAGCTGTGAGGCCTCCAAACAGTAAACTAATGGTTCAGCGCTAACTGCCCACTAAGTGGGTGGGACAAGGATGGCCTGACCCTGCTGGCCTTCCCACCAGTCCCTTCTAACAGCTTTGGCCTCAGGGTCAGCTCAATTTCCCCACTGCTGAGTGGTCATTACGGAGCACAGCTTTGATAAATGCTGCTCCTGCTGGCTGGAGCTTTGCGCATTTCCCCGGCGCAAAGATCTCCACTGAGCAGTGCAAAGATGGTGGAAAAGAAATGGGCTAAAGAAGGAGAGGAGCAAAGGTAGGAAAACTGTGAAGGGGTTGAGAGGAAAAGCTGAGGAAGAGACAGACAGACAGACATACAGTAAACCAAGCCTGAAAGCCTACCTAATGGGTCCAATGTTGCCTAGCAACTAGACGGGCTGTCCACTTGTCATTTGATCTCAGAAATAAGAGGCTCAAATGTGTGCCAAACTTTACACATTATGATTTTAGTTTAAACTATTTTATTCAGGCACATTACCAAGTAAACATAAGATAGGACTTTATTGATCACACAATGGAGAAATTCACTTGTTCAGCTCTTAAGAAACACTCAGGGTGAAAATAGACAGGGAAATGTGCAATCAAGTAATATAGTAACTAGAGGTACAGTATCTTCTATACAGTGAATATAACTATAAATACACATTCCCAAACGCACAAAAACATATGTGTTCAAATGAAAGTCAAGAAGGACAGGACAAAAATGGGGTCTATGTGTTTATAAAGAGCAACGAGCCTTCCTGCACCAAACCAAAAGCTTTTATTGAATGAATAAATACTGGGACAGGCCCAAGTGGGAAACAAATTGATGATCCATAACTTCGAACACTGACTCTGTTACTTATGTAAATACAAAATTGTATGGATTTAGCGCTGTTTTTGTTTTCTGATACAGAAACTGCTCCATTCAGCTCTTGTCTGGCCTCAACTGAGGAATCCCATGGATGGGTGAGTGTTTACTGCTATAGTTTATGTTTCTTACCACAGTAAGGTGAAGCTGATTATTTGCCCCTGGAAAAGACAAGCAAACAACACATGCACTGATGGCCTCATGACATGAACAGAAATAGAAAGTAGGGCTGAAAGATATTGAAGTTGCTTGTGATATGCGATACGGCTGTGCAATATTTCGATACTGTTATTATTGCGATAGTTCACTAAATCATTTCAACAAGACAATTTCCATTCTTATGGAACACAAATCGTAAGTAACACGTTTTTCAGCAAATTGTGTCAAAACACTACATCATACCAAAACAAGCATAGAATGTAATGTTTAACTAAAACTGAACCGTTACGCATTTATAATTTCAGTGCATTGTTTTTGGCTGAATTTGCAAAAATAGGCAATCTCAGTCAGATGAAGACTGTAGTGATGTTGCAATATATTTTGGCTTCTTGCGATACAAATATTGCATCACCTAATATCGCGATACGATACTTTTTGTGATAGGCAAAACTGTATAATTGTGTCTATTAGTTTACACACCCTGGTGGATTTTTTTGGCCATATTTCACAGTAGGTATGTTGCACTTTCATCATAGGCCTTTCATCATTTCACATAGGCCATGTTGAACCACTGTGGGTAGAGCTCAAACATGCAGTTCATGCAAGACAGCCCAGGAATTTACAGGAAGTGGAGGCTTTTTGCCAAAAATAATGGTCCGCTTTGCCATCAGAAAAAATAAAGAACCTCATCCTCAACTACTACAAAAGACTCCAAGCTAAGGGGGCAATAATTTTTTTTTATTATTTTTTTTACAATAAATGGCCTCACAACATCACTGACCCTGAGTGAAAAAAAAAAAGTGTTGTGTGTGTTTTCATTGATATTCTTTGAGAAATTACCAAAAAAATCCACCAGGGTGTGTCAATTTATTGGCACAACTGTGCAGCCCTAGTTATGTTTCTCTTTAGTCTTTTTACAAATGTTCTGATTACATTGAGGAACCTACAATAACTAAATATACCATATACCATTCACCTACCAATTAAAATGAACAGAAAAGCAAAATTAAGAGAAATTATTACACAAGACTGCCACTAAGACGTTTTAATCTGAACCATCTGAACCTCTTTCTGTTAAAATTGTGATTTTGCGTAACTTTACAGACTTACTCAAAGTCAAATTAACAACTTCACAGACTCCAAAAACAAACAGTGTGAGACTTGAAAAGCAGTGCTCAGTGTGGATCTTTGAAGTCACGCAGTTACCGGAGTTTAAAGCCCGGCGGTGGTATGTTTAGTACACATGTGACATGTATTTGTTTTGTTAGAAATGGGCAGGAGGCCCATGTACATGCAGAGTGTTATCCTCACACCTTTCTGCTCCAGCCACCCTCACTTATTTTTTCATCTCTACTTCATATTTATATTTTTTAATTGATCCTTCCAATAGCGTTAAATATCGACTTACAGTAATTCTTGAATACAGCATACGCCTTGTTGTAGTCCGCGTAGAAGGCACTGCCTGTGTGTAGTAGTTTCACTGAGGGGAGAATCCGAGAGGGCGGGAGAAGGAGGCGGAGGAGCAAAGGTAACAGATTGGCTGTGAAATATTGTGGAGTCTGCCAGTTGCTCCATGATGTATTGGGAATCACTGGCTCACTAATTACCTTAAATTAACAGTAGAGTTGAGTGTGACAGTTCATGTAACTGTTTTTTCTGCTGCCACAGATGAATGGGCTGGGGGAGCTGATGCCAGAACGCTGTTGACAATCGAACGCGCTTCGAACTGCTTCTCATTGATTGCCTTTTCTCACACAAGCAGGAGGTTTGCTACAACCCAAATAGATCTGTGAGGGTTTACGTCAGTATTGCGGAGAAGTACAAGGGCTTAGGGCTTGACAAGGTTTAGATTGATGCCCCATCGTTCAGATAAACGATATAACGATAAATATAATGTTAATATTGTCGGTGAGACACACTGTATTTGAGCTATGATGATAACTCTTTGATCACCCAGCTCCTTGTATAGACGCACGTCCTGGTATGGATATGTGTATCAAGAGGATAGTACTCGGTTGCATGTTCTTGCATGCACTTTTTAAAGTATTTGTACTTCTTAGAGTAGGCTATAGTTTCATCACACAGTACTATTTTCTATTTCTACTTGAGTTATATTATTTTGGTGAAAATGGAAGTTACATTTGTATTTCTGGTAAAAAAAAAAAACTAAAAAAAATCCCAAATCTTGTTGTTATGGTGTGTACTTTGAAAGTATTGGAATGTTTTGGTTGTATTATGTCAGTACTTAAACTTACAGTAGAGACCACTTAAACATTTATCTTCAAACACTTACTCAAAACTCAAGAAGTACTATCAAGTATTATTGAATCACTAGTCTTTACTTTAAATATATTAAAGGTATGTTACTCGTAGCTGAATGAATATTTAGACAATCTTCGCACCTCTGCCTTATACAGCCACTGTATGTTGCCCAGACTTTTCTTGC
The DNA here is from genome assembly GCF_951799975.1 of Gobius niger. NCBI lineage: Eukaryota > Metazoa > Chordata > Actinopteri > Gobiiformes > Gobiidae > Gobius > Gobius niger. The sequence continues at coordinate 25,622,759 of NC_136868.1, read as the reverse complement.
TTGTGTGATAAGAGATAGCTAAGAGGCACCGAGAGCCAGACCCACTCATTCAGTGCATTTTTCCAATTCTGTCTAAAGAAAGCTCAGGGAGGATTTGTGGGCCTGTGAAAACGACCAAGAAAAATGTTTTCTGATAAATTATTCACTATCCCACAATCCCTTTTGGGCAGAGTGTTGCATCTGGCTGTGTGACGCATTACGCCTTCACTTTGCCTGTCTTCTTCCTCTCTCAAGCCCCTGCCCCTCTCTGCTTTGCTTTTCTCCATCACTCCATCACTCTTCTAATGTGCCCTTTTCCGCCCCGTGTCTTTTCCTCTCTCACTCTCTTTTTGGTATTCAGCTGCATCCGGGCCTCGCACCCCGGGAGAAGAGGCCAGCTCTCGGGCAAGCTGTTGCTGATAATGGCGGCAATTAATAACATGTCATAATCCTGCGGAGAGCGGAGGAGTGGATGTGTGGTGTTTGGGCCTGGAGGAGGAAGCGTGACCGCGGTGTGAGTGTGCACCAACAGAAAGGCTTACAGAGGCCTGGCTGACTCTAGGAGATACACACGCTCTTAAAAAATGTTGGAAGTTCAAAGTTTTATATTTGTTTTCTCTTTTGTTGTTGTTGAGGGAATGCCATTCACATTGTATTACAGGAGTATCTCTGTATTGACAAGCTTGTTAGTTGAGACTACAGAAGAGTTTACGCCACATTGTGCTCTTTCTGATCACACACATTTTTCTGTGTGTATTCCATCCATTCCACTTCTTAACCAGAGCTTCCCAAACTTTTTTAGGCTGGGACCCCAAAAATTGACACATAAACCAAGCAATTGCCACTTATGCTGCTTTAGGGCAGAAAAACATTTTAAAATCAAGTTAATGTTGACATATTTAAATTGATTTCCCAAAATATATACTGCTTTAAACAAAAAAATATACAAAAAAAAGTAAGATTTTTCGTTTTATTTCATCTTAAATCATCTAAATCATCAACCAAGGCCTCGCGACCCCCCAAGGAGTCCCGACCCCCACTTTGGGAACCACTGTTCTAAAACGTAATACTTTTAAAATATTTTTCTATATTATAATTTTGAAGCTGTAGGAAGTGGAAACTTCAGGAGGAACAGTGCAGTTTTCGTCCCGGTCTTGGTACACTGGACCAGCATTATGCCTTTCATCGGGGCTGGAGGGTTCGTGGGAGTTCGCCTAACCATTCCACATGTGCTTTGTGAATCTGGAGAAAGCATTCAACTGTGTCCCTGATGGTGCCCTGTGGGGGGATGCTCCGGGACCGGAGGGCGTCCGGTTTTGGAACCTCAGGATCTCATCTCTACTGTTTGCAAACGATGTTGTTCTGTTGGCTTCATCAAATCAGGACCTTCAGCTGCTCTGGGGCGGTTTGCAGCCGAATGTGAAGCGGCCGGGATGAGGATCAGCACCTCCAAATCCAAGGCTTTGGGTCTTTGTGACAAAAGGTGGCTTCCCTTCTTCAGATCGGTGGGGAGTCCTTGACTCAAGTGGAGGAGTTCAAGTATCTCGGGGTCTTGTTCACGAGTGAGGGACGGATGGAGAGTGAGATTAATAGACGGATCAGTGCGGCGTCAGCAGTGATGCGGTCGCTGTACCGGACTGTTGTGGTGAAGAGAGAGCTGAGCAAAGCTCTCGATTTACCGATCGACCTAGGTTCCCATCCTCACCTATGTTCATGAGATTTGGATAATGACCGAAAGGACAAGATCGCGGATACAACTGGACGAAATTTGTTTCCTTTGCAGTGTGGCTGGGCTCACACTCAGAGATTGGGTGAGGAGCTCTGTTACTCGGGAGGAGCTCAGAGTAGAGTCGCTGCTGCTTCAGCTGTGGTGGCTCGGGCATCTGTTTTCAATGTTTGGGAGGTGTCCCAGGCATGTCCTATTGGGAGGAGGCTTTGTGGAAGACCCAGGAGGGACTATGTCTCTGAGCTGGCCTGGTGTCGCCTCAGGGTCCCCCCAGAACAGTTGGAGTCGGTGTGCGACGATCAGGAAGCCTGGGCATCACTGCTCAGACTGCTGCCTCACATTCTGAGGGTGATGTTGTGCGGAGAAAAGGGGAAGAGTCGTGCAGCTGTAGATCGTCTGAGGGCTTAAAGCTCAGTGGACACAGGTGTTCACTGCGGAGGTCACAATGTCACTCACACGTTCATACAGCGCATAGAGCCACAGACACAAGTACACGGACGCAAACACGCAAGGCCGCAGCATGTCAAGCTGCTGCCATGACACAGGCCAAGTCGCACCACACTGGGACATAGCTCAGGAATATAAGTGAAGAGAAAGTATTCAGTATGTTTGCATTATGGGCACAGACTGTCTTGAATATTTCAGTGATATTTTAATACACAATTTGGATACTCTGTTTCATTCAATTGTTTACTAGTGTAGAAATCAAACAATGACTACATCAGGACTATTTCAGGGCTAATGACAGCAAAAATCCTTTGAAAATGCTTATTTTGTTGAAGGCTGAATGGCGCCTATTGTTCTTGTTGTTGACCTCAAAGTTATTGATATTTAAGTGCTCATTGAGCTCTTTCCAAGGTAAAAAAAAACGCAAAGTCTCTATCACTTTCGAGTCAGGCTATCGGCCGATATGAAATACCCAATTATCAGCCGGATATACTGTATATGCTTGACAAACAGGTAGACTGGCCATAGATTGTGCTGCCCTAATAAATACATTGTTTCATCTAAAGAATGTCAGCAGATTCATATTACTATACTGAGTTCGAAGTTGAAATGAACAACAAAATACCACGGTTCTACCTGTTTGACCACAAGGACAAGGCTTTTCTGTCAGTGTCTATGTGTCCAGGTGCACAGCTGTGTGTACTGCTGCCTGAGCAAACTGCAGCAGACAGGTGTGACCTTAAGACTTCACTACTTCCTAACAAGTCCCCTTCACTGTGGCATGTGTATTACGCAATCTCTTAATAAAGTATATCTGCATAATGTCATTCAAAGCTCTAATGATAGAGTTTCCCTATAGCTTTACTGTAACGATCCTGTAACATCTCGGTATTCATTCCGGCCTGTGTGCGCTGATGGTGTTGTGGTGCGATAACACAACAAAGCCCAGGTGAGAACAAACTGACTAGTGGGGCAGGTTTCGGGACTAGGTGCGAAATTCCCGGCAGAATATTATGCACACAATTTCAACCTTAGCAACAAAATGCAGCGCTCTTTCCATCGTGGGGGTACAGGTAATTATTTTTTTAAAGCAAACTTTGAGTGTGAAGCATGTTGGCGGCCGTCCTGTCCTCCATCTACGATTGTGAAGTCAAGGATGTTTTCCAAGAAAGTTAAATGTGCCGATTCCCTGGAGCTTTTCGTAAACTCCCACTTGTCCTTTTGGGGCGACGTCCTGTACTTCTTTCTACTCCTCCTCCAAACTAACAGAGTGAGTTCATTCTGTTTCTGTTGCTCTTTTCCGATCGTTGATTTAGTCAGCTACCTGCTCCACTGCTGATAGCTGCTTCTCCTGCCCCAAAACGAGCAAAGTTTACAAACCTCTGGCAATTTGTACACTCCTATTAGTGGCCACGGGAGGTGCATTAGTAACTGTCAATGGGCCCGGCCCGATGCACTGCTCTCATTTGACCCAATTCATTCCGGTGGGTGTGTCCCAGTGGCAGTGATGTATACCCCCGGTGATTTTACTGATGTATAATCACTCAGCGCTCTCGCAACCCACAGTTATTTTTACCACAATGGGCTGAAGAAACAATGAAAGCGCCATACATAAGCTTCGGGAAGGGGCTAGAGCAACAGGGGCTTGTGGAGGTCTGTGGGCGTGCACTGGATGGATGCCGTGGAGTGGATTGGAAGCTCCGTTGATGTTTCTCTTATGACGACTCGAGTCAGTTCTCCCAACTTCAACCGGCGTCCACACAGGTGATTGAATCCACGCTGTTGAAGCAAATTGGAGGACGTGTCTGAACTGATGAGCACGGTCGGTGTGTTCCTGGATTTTGTGAATAACCAACTCGTCCAAGCTTCCTGGTGGTCCCACGTCTAATCACGTCCTGCCCCCAAATGTCAGTTGCTAACATGCAGACCTTTGGATATTCAGCTTCATTGCAGTCACTAAATGAGTTATCTCAATTCTTCATGATTTCAAAGAACTGCTTGACACATGAGAGCAAGAGTCTACGGTCAGAAAAAAAAAATGAGTGATTGAATAGTTATTCCTTTCCTGTGACCGGCTGTGGGATGGGGCAGGTGTTGGTTGCCCTGATGGGAACGAGATGGAAGAGGCTATCCGAACCAAAGCTGTCGCGGTGATTGTCCCTGGCTAGAATTACTCTTCACCATAGATGTGGGTCCCGCCTGGATAAATGTTCGCCACGGCACGTTGCCGATTGGCTCCTCATTGTTGTTGTGAAAGTACATTGTGTTGTTCCCCTGGTGCCTGGACCGCTCCTTTCATTCCTTTTGTAGCATGTTTGTTATTCTTATGGCATGCTGGACACCCCCGTACGTAAGGAATGCATGAGATTCATCCGAATGCCCTTGTGACCCCAATGCAAAACCACAGCCTCCACCTCAGCGAGCGGTTTCATCCAGGACCTTTCATCTGTGCTGCCTCTCTATTGCTCTGCATAACATAAATCATACATGCAGCCCCAGAGTCAGACCCCTTCTCCCCACGTTACATTGTATTCACAGATTTAGTGGCATTGTAAATAGATAAACACAAGCAACATCTATCAATGCAACAAGAAGAGAGGGTCTGTAATCAGAGTGCCGAGCCCGCGGCCGCTTAGGGCTATCTCCATTTACCTTGGGATAAATCCATCGGTGTGACCACCAGCACCGGGCGGAGGGTCTGACAAATCACCCCAGTCAGGCCACAGGGCTGCTGGGCCTTATTGGCCTGGCCCTAAGTGGTCTTCCCCTTCAGCGGAAAGGATGGGCCCTGTCAAGCACGGCCAGATTAAAAAGCATACACCAAAAGAAATGATTTGTTATTAGAGAATGCCCCATTGTGAATCTTTAAGAGGTAAACAAATACGTGTTGCAGGCATGGTGGATGGGCTCTGGCTGTGTACCCCGGCTTGCTTCGGTTGCTCCTTCCATCTGAGTTTGCGTGTTCGCTTTCACATGTACAAAAACAAAGTATTTATGCTACAGCTTGTCTCTTGGTATGAACAGAAGGCAAGCTAAGTTTGAAATGGGAACAAAAGTACAATTTCATACCTAATTGTTGCCCACCGGTCAAACAACTAATAGTAGCGAATGACCCCACACTTAAACGCATTGGAAAAGGTCGTAGAGTTGGAGGACACCGAGGTACCAAGTAGATCAGCGCTGTGTGTGGCGGTCACCCTTCAAAGGCTACTGGAAGCGTTCATGAGGGAGTTTGCGAGATATACGAGCTCATGGCGCAGTGACAGCATGGTTAAGAACAGGGCCGGGGCTGTGAGAAAATAAACATTATTTCTCTGTGGTTTACCTGACGTTTGACTTTGAGGGCTGAGATTTAGTGACACTTTTGTGCCAAAGAGTCTTTAGACATTGGGCAGTAAATAATGTGAAGGTTGGAGGTATGCACAATGCTACTGACAGGAAATATTGCGTGCTTTTCTTTTCTTGTGTACGTGTGTGTTCAGTGGCACAGCTCGGCTTTGAAGGAGAGACCATGTGGGTGTTATATTGCCTGTTGTAACCATTTCACACCTCGATGGTGCCCTATTGAAACTGCTCCAGCGGACGGGACGCCTATTAAATACATTTCATTTGTGTTTGCATCGTTTCAGTGGCTTAATCCTAAATATTTATTAGATTTGAGCTGTGAAAATCTGTTCATTGGAGAGCTAGCCATTGTTTGACATCGGGGTGAGACGTGATGCAACTGCATGTTTGTACTTACGCTCATCTGAAAGCATCATTATGGAATATGCTTCACTAAATCAAACTCATGCTGTCCTTTGTGGCAATTACGGATGTCATTTTGGTTTAATTTGTTGAAACTGAATGGAACCTTGAAATGGTCCAGTAAAACATTGTGAATACATGGCGACGTTCTAAATATTCCTGTTGTCGTGCAGCCCTTACTGAACTAGTAAGTGAAGACTAAGGAGTGCGGTCTATTTGCTGCAGTAGCCCTCGAAACACCCTTTCAAAGCTGTGCAAACACTTGACCATCAAATGGAGTTGTTTGCACTAGAAATTCACAGTCAGGGTTGAGTCCAGTGACGAGAGAGGGGAGTGAGTGTTTGTCATTGTTGGGTTGCTGTGAGGTCTGTGGAGCAGGGCCACGGTCTGAGGCACATACCTGCACCGCCTCACTCATTCCTCACCCTGAGCCGGACGCGCAGACAAACAGCTGCTGCACGGGTTCCCAATCGGACCAATCTACATCTGCATAATAAAGTAAAGCTTCTTCATATCGGTGGAAGTATACGTGTTTTTTCTTTTGTTTCCTATTTTAGGCGAGACTTTGAAACATCAGATTTTTTTCATGGAGAGCTCATGTCGAGATGTTTGCTAGTTTTCTCCCTTAACATCTTGTGTTTTCGTTCACACATATTGACATGTTTAGGACGTGAAGGCGACCGGGATGACTCTTCAATTCAAATATGGTCATTTCCTTTCTGGGAGAAAGCAGGGGCACAAAAGGCATTGATATACACGCACATAGGCAGGCGTTACAAAATGTTAGAGCCCGTTTACTCAAAACCGGTTTTCCTGACACACTTATAGCATCTCCACTTCAACTTAAAGGGACACTGCGTAACATTTTGGATTACACTGTTGCCAGTTATAGAAAGTATGCTCCTACTGTAGTGACCAGCTCAGCACAGAAAATGCTGTTTTTGCAGTGGATAATCAAAGAATGGGTTTGGATGAGGACCTAACCTATTTCAATCTCATATTTGGCTGCGTTCAGTCGACATCGCCATGGAGACGAGCTGGAGACGTACCCACTCCCAGTGAAGTTAGTCAGGTCTGAGGAGACGTGAGCCGCTCACAGCAAAGACTCATGTTTATTTTTCATATTTTAAACGTATATATTTCAACAATAAAATGTGTGTAATCCAAATATATCCTCGTATTTTATTGTATTTATTGGGTAAAATGTTATGCGGTGTAGCTTTAAGAATGTTCTGAAAGTTTTTGGTTCAGAGGGATTTCCCTTGCCTGATATATTGAATTTTCATCAACAAAACAGCAAGACAAAATTTGACTCTTTACAGATTATTCAAAAATGTAATAAAGACATCCAAAATCCCCTTCGAAAAAAATCTTTGCAAGTATGTCAACAAAAAGCCATCAATTTAAACCTGGCTTGATCCATTATCTAGATTCCGTTGCTGAAAATATTGGCAATTTTGGCCATTGTTATGCATAAAGTGCCTTATTTTTATATGAAAATATAATTTCTTTTTTTATTTATTTATTTATTTATGTGAGCATACATTTTGCTCAAAAGGAGTAGGCTGAAGCAAATGCTTATGAGCGCCTACCCCCAACTCAAAACGCTAAAACTTCATTTCACACAGCACAATCAATGTAAACAAAACAACAACAAGGAACAATAGCAAAAGACTGAACAAGCTGGTCAGGAGGGCCAGCTCCGTCCTGGGCCGCCCCCTGGACTCTGTGGAGGAGGTGAGGGACAGGAGGGTGTTAGCCAAGCTCACCTCCATCATGGACAACACCTCCCACCCACTGCACGGGACTGTAGAAGAGCTGAGCAGCTCTCTCAGTGGCAGACTGAGACACCCTCAGTGCAGGACGGAGCGCTACCGCAAAGCCTTCATCCCCACTGCTGTCAGACTGTACAATAAGACTGTGAAGTAACGCCGACTGTAACAAGTGAATTTCTCCTTTGTGAGATCAATAAAGGTTTATCTTATCTCTCATCTTATCTTAAAAAGATGAAGAACTCGTTACCTTTCAGAACAGCTTATTGACGCAAACCAAACTCACAACCACTGTTTGAACTGTTCACATCATTAACAGAACCAAACACTATTACAAGAACAGTCTTGTTTCCTGTAAGATCCCTACAAAGCAAGTAACAAAGATAGATAGATAGACCTTTATTGTCCCACAAGGGGAAATTTGTTTTCACAGCCGTCACAGAGACACACACAAAAGACAAGCAAATGACAGTGTCAGCACACTACGCAAAAGAGAATATGCGGACCAAACAAAGGGGCCATTAATATATTTCTTTCAGTTTCCAATGCCAAATATCACACCATACTCAGACATAAGGGCACATTAATACACATATTTTACTCTGTGTTCTTGTTGCTCCAAATGACAGAACAGAACACAAAATTACTTTGTTTTCCCTTTTCACTTGCTGTGTCTCCAAGCCAAGTATACATGGCTGGGTGCCGTCACAAGGAAAATATAACTTCTTTTTTTTTTTTTCAGGTGTGTTGAGATCACATGCGATTTAGGGGGGTGTCAATAATAATGATATCAAATAATGCCTCACAATCAACCTCTTAATTGGGTAAAGCCAAACTGGAAAAAATGTAGGAGGTCAAGTGCGTTGTCCAATTATCTCACTCCATTTGCATCCACTACACATGCATATCGTTAGCGTCTGCATCCAAAATGCCTTCACGCTGCACAGTCAGTTGCAAAACGCGTACGTTGTGTTCTTTATCTCGTCACTTTGCTTTTTGTTGACACCCCTTCAGCACACACTAGCCCGCGTGCATTTTGTGAGCCCGTTAAATTAGCACATAAAATATCTGAGTAACCCCCCAAAAGCCCATCTGGTAAAATCACTTTCTCGCGCAGGTTCACTTCCTCACTGTTTCAATAAGCTGCGGGTCTATAAGTGTACATACCGTCCGCTGGCCCATAAACGGTGATTGAAATTTGCTTTATTGCCTTATTACAATTCGATTCACATTTTGTGGTCAGTTCGGTTTATTTATGGAGCTACAATATGCTTGCATCAGGAGTGCGGGGTTCGCTCTATGAGGCCGGAGGGACAGGAGACAGAGAGAGAGAGAGAATACTTTAAGAAACCAGGGCGTGCTGTTTTTAAGCTTCCTTTTGTTGGAGAAAAAAGGTAAACCCTTGGAGCTCATAATCATAATGCTCCTCCTTACATGGGGTCAATGCCGTTGTATATGCGTCCCTATACCTGACATTTTAGCACAATCACTTTATAGTATAAGGCAGTGGTTCGCCAGATCATGTAGATAAAATGTATACTTTTTTTTAGCATATATTATAACATTTTATTGTCGCATGTGTGTGCTATTTTACCAGAGTGCCATTATAGGTTCGTAATTTGCGCATATGCACATATTTTATTTTAGCCGTTTGTTTTTTTCTTTGTTTTTTAAGAAATATGTAGGCTAATGTTCCGATTTCTCACGGTGTGACCCGGGCGGGGGTCACGAACCCCTTTAACTGTTATAATGGGGGTCGTGGCTCCAAAAGGTTGAGAACCACTGGTATAAGGACTAGGGCTTGGTACAGTTCAACGATGCCAGTTTGGTATCGGAATAAAAGTTTAGGTACTATTGTAAAAATGAAAGTAACAAAAGCAGGTACGGGGGAAAACAATCGTATATCTTTCGATCCAAGTTTCGATGCTGTTGATCCAGGGACAGCATTAAAGCAAGTGACTTGATGGTTTCTGCTCAAATAATAATGTATTCCCAATTTCCCCCCACATTTTATTTATTTATTTCTTTTTTTTACCATTCTTTCAAAAATATTTGCCCCTATATTTGCCCAATTTTTTTCCTCTAATTTTTTTTACTCACACAATTTTTGCCACAATTCCCCCCCCCTCAAATTATTCCCCATTTTTCCAACACATTTCTTGATATTGGAGGTGAGCCCGATATTGTAAATTTGCATATCCTCCACACATTATTCTTCTGTTCATATTTCCGTATTGGTGTCGGGGAAAAAAAGTATTGTTCAGGTATCGGCATCGAAAACCACGTATCCTTAATAGGGCAGTCACGATAAATACTATATCGATTCATTGTTCAATCAAAAATAAATAAACGATACATTTTTGGGCTCGATATTTATCGTCTGTACATTTATTAGCAATAACCCCCCCCCATTCTTTCTTTGTTAAACTTTGTTTTTTAACTGAAGCAAATTGCGTTTCCTAATATTTCATGTTTATTGCGGCTTGTGTGGTGTTTCAGGATATGATGATGCACTTTTAGAACAAAGGTTTCCTGTCATTTTTATGCCTGAGAGTTGACAGTATCTAGCATCGTTATCAATATTATCGTTCATCGCGATACTTTCCTGCCTCGATATATCAAACTTCAAATTTGTTATCGTGACAGTAACTGGTGTATTTCAAACACATCTCATTCCTCTACTGGACACAAAGCAGGTATAGGGCCTTTAAGTTATTTGAAATATGTCGTTGAGTGACCTTTCATTTCACTGTTACTTGTGTGGAAATGGTTTGTGGTAACCTTGCTGTGGAACTGAATGAGAATGATTTGCTGACAGGGGCTCCTCACGAGCAGCAGCAGCAGCAGCAGCCGTGGTAGTGAAGAATAGAAATGCATTTTGCCCTAGTTACTGCTGATCATTGCGCTGTGACTCGTCCCTCTTGCCTTGCCACACTTACCTGGAGCTTATTAGCCTATAAAACCATCATATTTGGTCCCTCTGTATTTGTTTGATTACATTTTCCTCCGTGCCACTGAAAATATGTGAGATGTTATGTTACACCCTATTGATTACCGGTGTTAATTAAAATTTTAATTAAAGTTTTTTATGGTCTGTGTTTCACTTATGATAATAGTACCGAGAGGAGACGCGGGCTGTCATAAATCCCCCCCCCCTTTATTCGCGGCGGCTGGCCATCAACAAATACAACTGTGTACATAAAATTTTACTAACATTGATTTTGAAAATATTAATATTACTTTAAACATTGGAGATGTATTATTCAATTTAGAACCGCAAAGCGTAAAATCCCGGCGCTATAACTCAGTTAATGAACGGGAAAAGTCCATTACGGACCTATCAGCGGACGCATCATCTCATCCACATAAGCGGCCGTGATAGAAGCCGAATCATTTACTTTGAGCTGCGTGCGGGGCTTCCTTTAATAACATTAGGCGACATATTGTGAAAGCAGCGCGCGCACAGATGAATGACTGTTTTCTCCTGTGTCTCCAAATGCGGCACATTAGGAAAAAATAGCTTTCTTTTCTGCATTCATCATTAAGCAAGGCCCCAGCGCTAATCTAAAGTAGGGCTTTTAAAACAAGTAAATCAATGTGCCTTTTCCCCGTCCTGGAGCCGCCTGCATTTTTGCACGCTAATGGAGCTAATTCTGTCACTCTGTAATTGCCCGATATGACGAATGAATAAATATTCATCGCGTCTAATTTGTTGGACAAACTGTTTCCCCTAGATTCGGATGCACCCATGTTTCCTTTCCTCTCTTCATCAGCCGTCAACACGACCACAACATGAAATCTAGTAGTAGAATGTACTTTGAATGCATTTACAGTCAAAACAGATCCTCCTGGAGAGACTTGTTCAGGAGTAGATGACGGGGGCGTGTAACTAAGTTAGTGATTAAGGCCTATATTGAGCTGCTATGTACCCAGCCGTGCGATAATGAGAGGAATGCAGGGTTTAACACACCACTGCAGAGCGCGGCGTGGTAATGAGCACAAAGAGGCCTGGCACTGTGGAATATGCTGCAGGCCTTATGGCATTTATGACCAGGGGGCGGCTGCTTTACCCCCGTCCTCCTCTGGGCTGCAGACAGCTAGGATTTTCAAATATTTTGGGCTTGGGACGTTAAACATTACGGCTATTGCCACTTGTTTTAACGGCCGAATTTAGACAATTTACCTATAATAATTATCTAAAAGGAGATATTTATTATTTTTTGCCATTTGTAGAATACTTAGGATACTTAGATGCTTAGGAGCCGATCCGATATGTATCACGATACTTAGGGGCGATCCCATGTGCATCACAATACTTAGGGGCCAATACAATACTTAGGGCCGATCCGATACGTATCACGATCCTTAAGGGCCGATCCAATATGTATGATGATACTTAGGGGCCGATCGAATATGTATCACAATACTTAGGGGCGATCCCATATGCATCACGATACTTAGGGGCCAATACAATACTTAGGAGCCGATCCGATACGTATCACGATCCTTAAGGGCCGATCCAATCTGTATGATGATACTTACGGGCCGATCCGATACGTATCACGATCCTTAAGGGCCGATCCAATCTGTATGATGATACTTAGGGGCCGAGCAGATACGCATCACGGTACTTAAGGGCCGATCCGATATGTATCACGATACTTAGGGGCCTATATGATACTTAGAAGCCAATCCGATATGTATCACAATGCTAAACTGCCGATCCGATATGTATCTCCATACTTAGGGGCCGATCCGATACGTATCACGAAACTTAGGAGCGGATCCGATACGTATCACGAAACTTAGGAGCGGATCCGATACGTATCACGATCCTTAAGGGCCGATCCGATACGTATGACGATACTTAGGGGCCGATCCGATATGTATCACAAAACTTAGGGGCCTATACGATACTTAGGGGGCGATCCGATACGTATCACGATACTTCGGGGCCAATACGATACTTAGGAGCCGATCCGATACATATCCCGATGCTTAGGGGCCGATCAGATACATATCACGATACAATAAGTAATTATGATTTGTAATATGTTTACCTTAAAATGTGGAAAAAGAAAACAGTCACGTGTCCAAAGTTTATAAACCCCATTCCATTTCACAGTTTTTGAAATGTTAAGATCATGGACTAACATAAAATGTAAGCGCTGTTTCTGGAAAACAAAGGAGTTGAGTAATGAAAGTATTGCGATACTTCAAAAAGTGTCGATACTTGGCATTGCAGAACAAAGTATTGCGATTCAATACGATTCAATGTTTTGCCCCAGCCCTAATGAATAGTTTGTTTTCTGCGATGCTCTGAGGTCAAACGTTCAATATTCCCTTCTCCTCTGTGTCAGCGCAGTGTAACGTACTGTTCGGTTGGGAACGTCTTTCCAATGGGACAGCTCCTTGGGGAGATCATTGTCAGCCCCCCCTCCCCACCTCCCACACAGGGCCTGACTGATGTGTCCCACCATTGTCTTCCTGCAGGATCATTGAGTGGCGTGTTGTTTTAAGAGCTAAGCCCCTAACCCAATGGCCGTATTGTGTGAGCCTTTGTGCCCTCGGCTGTTCGCAGCCCAGGGGCACTGCCACAGAAGATGTGCTCATTTAGAAGCTTTATGAGCGGCTCTGTGGGACTGTGCAGAGATGAGGCCGGGGATAATTACTGTTACTCAGTTACAGGACGTCATCAAGTCAGATTCCTCCCTCTTCTCTCATGTGGAAGAATGACGTTTGCCTAAATATCTACACGACGGCCAACAAATGGCTTTTAGGTTTCAAAGGATCAGAAATTAGTTTATTGTCCTGGAATTACATCGCAATAATGAGAGAAACAGTTCTTTAAATTAGTTTTGTGGACCATATGACATCAATATTTTTGAATACATAAACTCCCATTTATTTGCTCACTGACTTTGCTGTAAAAACAACTAAATCAAAGTTTTTTTGTGTAAATCTTTAAAATTCCAGCATAGTTTTTCATGGATTGTTTTGGGGTAAAATATTCTTTAAGTCGTGTTATCCTGTAAATTACTCTGTGCGTTTTCGATATATGTAAATGTTGTACGAACCCCACTTCCGCATGAACGTCCATGGCTACAAACTGAAACACCGGAAGAGATTACACATCTCACCGAATGGCCTCTACCCTCACATATGTGCAGACACAAATCATAAATCCGCTCATCCACACACACACACACACTCGACATGAACTGTGTCTGATCAGCAATTCCTCTGGAGGTGAGTATTGACAGCTTTTGTTATTCATAGCATATTCAAGCCATTATATTTCCTCCTCTGCTGCCATAATGTTGCCAGCGTTGCGGAACACATTGGTAGCTATCATTCGCTTGCTCTTTTTAAAAAACGTCTTGAGGCGTGACATTATTACCCATGAGCCAGAAGGAGCTGGTTGTTCCTTTATGAGCCATTACGGCACAAGCGGCCCAGTTCGGTGAATGACCAAACAGGCCCGCTTGTTCTTTTTTATGGCCGCCACACTCGCACCGAGCGCCCGGGTTCAAAAGGGCATGGCCTCTCTGCCCTCGCCACACACAAGCCCCGTCTTTTTTATACCTCCTTTAATCGAAACACCGTGTACTACATCACGGTTATGCTTAGAGCAAATTAAGGTCACTATATTGATTTCATATTTGTCATTATACGCCAGGCACTAGTATGCTCACAAATCGTCCCGTTTGCCCTGTCCCGGTAGACATGTGTCCCCCCGTCCCGCCGTATATCATTCTTCTTCACGGAGCCTTATTTGTGCAGAAGTGCCTCGTGTCTTGCTTTGTATTTGTGCATCCTCGCTTCTTATCTGGAGACCAAGCATTTCCCAAGGCTTTGTCCTTCCTGGGAGTCACTTAGTCAAAGAGTCCGGTCAGACCAGTGTTTTAAACATAGATTTGTTGTCAAAGGTCAAACTGCCAACCAGTTCGTTGGTGGCCATTAACTCTGTAGCACAACTTCTTTTTTTTTTTTGGTATCTTAGACCAATTTGTGATCAGCACTCTGCTTGACCTCAGCTCATAACTCATAAGCAGGCTAAAAGGTCACGTCAGGCTGGGTGTTAGCTTTTCACTTAAACACTGATTAAAGATTTTTTGAAAAGATGGGGAAAAAAGACTGAATATCTGTGCGGTCCTTCCTCTACAGGCGCCCTTCTCTTCTTCTATATTTCCTGCAGAAATCAATAAGGTGGGAACTGAAGAGACTATTGCAGCTCCGTGTGCGGCTGCAGCGCTCATTCATTCATCCTCCGCCTCAATAATGCATCATGGGAGCTCACAGGAGCATACTGAAACAGGACAGGGACTGCTGTTGTCACACCTTGACATTACCTTTCTGTAACTACATAGGAAGCAGCCCCAGTAGATTCGATTTACCAGTGAATTTTGAGAACACTGTTGTGACACTGTTTTAATTTGTGTTTGTGTTTGATTGTGAATAATTAGTAAGTCACTCTGTCAGTCAGCTCCAGGGCAGCAGAGTGAATGCATGTGAACTATTGTGTAATCAATGTAGTTCTGAGCTGAAAAACATGATCTATGTTCCAGTAGACTTTATGTTTATGTGTTTAAATGTCATTTTGTTTTCCCTTCGTAGAATTGGGCATGTTGAACAATATGATTTATCCAAAGTGTCATGTCATAGGAGGAATAAGGGGCTCCTAAAGGTCCTGGGAGCAGCTGACAGTGATGCAAACGAAATAAAACTCACACACAGTCCCTTTCACAGTGGCTTCAGAAGATGTTTCTGCACAAAACGTGAGAACAACCCGGGCAGGCTGCATGCGCATGAAAACATGCATCACAATAAGCGCGGCTCTCTAAGCTCGTACGAAAGACACTATTTTCTGCATAGAAATTGCACGCTGCACACATGCAAGTTCTCACATTCATCATGTTGCATTGAGCGCATGGTCCGTGCCTGGGGCCTGGAGTGGTTGAGTAGACCCCGGCCCTCTCAGGGGTAATAGTGGTACAGAAGGAGGGGGATTACAGTCTGTGCTTTCCGTGTTGTGTAGGTGACAGTTAAAAACGAACGTCCTGCCCAGAGGTGGGAGCAGGGAGGTGCGGGACCATTTGTTGATTAACTGTAATATGTATGTAAGTGTACGCACGCTCAGGGGAGTTTGAAGTCAGCCACTATCACCACTGACCTCCGTGTAATGAGAAACTCATTCATGACAATATTGCAGCTCATCTATCTTTATTTAAGCAGTAATGTGAGGTTTGTGTGAAGACATGGCTCTGGAGTGAGGGCTTTAGACACAAAGTGACTGTTAACAACTGGGCACAACAATGAAGAGGCTCTGGTTTTGGGTTAGAATAAATCTATCGTAAACAAGTTGCTATGAAGCCCCTTGTGTGTGCGTCCGACCTCATATAAATATAATACAGGCCCGCTTCACCCCACGGTCCAGCGCTCTCCGAACAAGCGTCACTAAAGTAGCGTTCAGCAGGACACGTTCCTGTCAAAGAAGCTCAACCATGCATTTCCGCGGCGGCTTCCCTGCATGAGTCCCCCTAAATGAGATGTCCGCGGGGATAATGGGACGGCCTGCTCGCCAGCCAGCGCTCTGCGTGGCTCTTTTCATGCCAATTAGACTCTGTGATACAGTCACAGCAGATGCACCGCAGCTCAGGGAGATCCATCTGATCGTCAGGCGGGCGCTCACCATGGGCCCGGCCGGGGAGGAAGCTCACACAATGTGCAATTGTTCGCACCGGAGACTGACTGGAATGCACACAGTTAACTTTTGACTCTCACCTGGGGACGGCAGTTAGCACGAGGCATCGTCACGGAATTGGGACTGAGAGAATGATTGATTGAATAATGAATGATTGTATTTATATAAAGACTGAATGTTGGTCTGTTTTTATTGCGATCCTGAAGAAGTTGCAATGTTTCATAAGGGTTGGACGTATAACTTGAATGATTTAAGGGGAGACACTACAGGCAAAACTCATTTTTTTCAGTTTCAGGTTTTGGGCCAAATTGGTCTCTGAACATATAAGCTTTCACCCGGAAACCAAAAACATACCTAATCTTCACAATAACATGTTTAAATATTGCGCTGATTCAATGTTCCCCCATAGACTTATATGGGAGAACACAATTTCAAGGGCCTTTTTCTCAAAACACATTTTTCTGTCATTGTGGCGACACTATGTCCACGTCAGTAGTACCTAAAGACTTCACATTTTCCAGCCTTGGACTGAACAATATTTGGAAGATTTTTCCAGAGGGATTTTTTATTATTTAATCCCTTAAGCCCCATTTATTGAGTTTTGAATGTCAAAAAATAAGGTGAAAGTTACATTTTTACACATTTTTTCACTAAAAAACAGCTTATTTCAAAACTAAACAAGTAATCCAAACAACTCATTCATCAATAAAATAAAACCATAAATTTGAATGTAGCTCTATCCATTATTCAGATTTCGTCGCCGAAAAGATGGTAAATTTGGGGCATTTTTTGGCATAAAACACCTTGTTCTTATATGAAAAGATAAAATGACAGAAAACTTGCCATGTATTTTTTCCCCACATTTATGCCAGTGATCGACAGCAAAAGTATCAAATTGATATCTGTAAATATACATTTTTTTCCCTATTCACCTGCAGTGTCTCGCCTTAAATTGGAAAAAAAATATTTAGTTTTAAAAGAGAGCAGCGTTAATTTAAGCTGATTGACATTACTCAGCAAATTATACCAAATGATATAACTCAGCATCAGCATCAACCTAGAATATACCTGGAGACAGCTTGATCCAATTACACCAGGGGTATCCAAAGGCCCGGGGGCCAAATGCGGCCCTCAGACCAATTTTTGGTGGCCCTCTGCCTTTTTGCTGAATCGGGACACATCATCAGAGATAGTCCTTTTTATTTGAAATGTAATAATTCCACACAAGACAGAGCTGGCATGAAGCTACCGATCTATGGCCCTTCACCCTGTGTACGCTTCAGTATGCGGCCCCCCATGAAAAAAGTTTGGACACCCCTGAATTACACAAAGGCCTAAAATGTAGATAAATAACAATCAGTTAACGTAAATGTGAAATGATGTGATCTGTGTGAACTCATCTCCTTGGTTCATGCTGCTCACACAAACCTCTGTCAATTTCCGTTCCGCTGGTCTCAAATTTTGCACAGCATTTCTCCTCCAGTAACACGAAAGGCCTCTTATGTATTATTTTGCAGCATAAATACTTTTGACAACTGGCAATGGTCCATAACTTTTTTTTTCCTCCACGCTCTTTAGCCCCCTCTACTGCCCCACTGACCCGCCCTTTAGGTGCTGCCTGTGTCGCTGAGAACATTAACCTGCAGACAAATAGAAAATGGCCCGTAATGTGCCTAATGAACCGTGACGGGAGCACAGAGGCTACCCCGCTGACACACGGGGGCCCCCCAAAATTGGATTAGCGATTCACCATGTTGTCCCGCTATGTCGAGTCAAACGGCTAACCCTGACTCCCGTCCTGCCGGGGTGAAAGAAAAAAAGAAGAAGAAGAAGAAGCCAGTGAGGGATGTAGAAGGATGAGGAGCTGCAGCATCTGAGCTGTCCCCAGGGCTCAGCGGCACTGCAGCGTCTGGAGGTCCCACTGTGCAGCCAAATGAGGAGAGGGTAACGTCCACCTGAGCAAGCCCAGGAGAGGCCCGGGGCGATGGGACAAGCCTGATCCTCTCTATCCCCCCCCCCCCTTTCCCTGGCTACTTCCTCCACAGAGACATATATCTTACCGCCAGACAAGAGCGCCAGAGCAAATCAAAGACACTGCTGATAAATTATGACTTTCCCTGAGCCTTTTAGCTTCCCATTCTCACTGTCTCGTTTTTTCTTTTTTTTTTCACCCATGGAAATTATTAACTAGATATTTTTACTCAAATAATTGGCTTGAGTACCATTTAGAAAGAAAAAGTAGCTAGCATTTTATCTAGAACGTTTGCGAGTTAGAGCATATCACAGCAAGCAACGCAATTATGATGTGTCTTTAAAGCCTCACTGAGGAATATTCGAGGTTAGATGTTATGTGACAAAAGTAGAGATGCACCGATCCAGCTTTTTTTTAACCGATACCGATACTGGGATTTGAGTATCTGCCGATATCCGATGTTTACCGATTTTCTTAAAAGTGCCTTTCTCTGAGTGAAAATTTTTATTGTTATTAATGTTTATTGTATCAAGTTATATTTTTATTTTCATGTAACAGATCAATTATCAATTACATCTATTGATAAACTCTTGGATAAACATTTAACAAGGATGAATTTTCTAGGATATTTAGAGTATAGGCTTTAGGTTACATTAATATAAACAACTGACATGAAGTGATCTGATCAATACAAATATGTTAGATCAGTTATTTCTTAAACTAAAGCAGTGGTTACTTTATTTTATTACGCTACTTTTTTCTATCATAGTTTCTGACCCAGCCTTGATTGGCTTTTGTTAGCATTAGCATGCTCCCGCTAGCTTTAGCATGCTATTGCTAACCACAGATTTTTGTACGGCAATCAAAAATATATTTGCGAAGGTTAAAACAACCACTCAGTGATTGAATTCTCCAGGTTCTTGTACACTACCAGCTGTACACTGACATACAGCAGCACATATTCACTGAGCATTAGGTGGTAAAAGTTGTGTTTTTAAGGCGTTGAGCCAAAACTGGTATCGGTTCCATATCGGATATGTGTAGCCGATACCCGATATCATATTTTTTCCAGTATCAGCTCCAATATCCGATACTAGTATCGGATCAGTGCATCTCTAGACAAAAACATAAACATACCGTCGATAACAAATATTTCAAAAGAAAGCATTTAAAAGAGGACTTCCCATGAGATATATTGCCATGGAAAAAGATTTTTAAAAATGTACGCATGTTTTTTTAGGTATTTTCCCAAAATAAATGCTTGAACTTTATTTATTGGGTGAAGATTTACACAATAAGCCTTTGAATCATTTACATTTGCCTGGCTGTCCCCTGCCCCTCACAGTTGCTGCATGATGGGGCAAAACAATAAAACAAACATAGGATTCCCAATAGTGGAATGCCCTCCTGTAGCAATCGCTGGACTTATTTTTCTTCAGTCCCATAATATTTCATAGTGAGCAGCTGGACATATCTAAAGCACCGTATCTGCCTGTACTTTTTTTTTTTTTTTTTTTCTGCTTCTTGGTCATTCTCCCCCCTCCGCTCCTCAACATTGGGCGTCCCGTGGCAGTATAAACTTGGCTGTCAGGGGGGGGAGTTGCGATGTGGCAAACTTGCCATCGTAACAGACAGCTTGACAAATGCGGAGGGGGTGGCGTATACGTAGAGGAACCGCGGTCCGCGCACTCGAGCCGCTCCTATCAGTTGGCGGAGAAGCGAGAGGCTAAAAAGGAGGGAGATGGGGGCCCCAGCGCGAGAGGGAGGAGGAGGGGGGGGCAGAGAGAGTGACTTTGAGCAGGATAATGAGCCTTTGAACGATGGCTGAAATGTTGCCGTCAACCTGCCCTTCTGCTGCTGGCTAATTAGGTAATCAGTACAGGGGCCTAATTATGGGATCAAGGTGCAGGGAAACAATTAGCAGAAAGTATTGCCACATAAAACGGAAATTTACGTTCTGCCAAAGCATGTTTAATTCTTCAATATGCGAGTGTGTGCGCTGTCCTTTCTAAATATCCACATAAAAGGACATTTCCCCCTGCCTGCCACCAGCCACGCGGAAAAGGTTAATTTTAACGGCCCAGTTGGCATTTGTAAGCAAATACAGGAAGTTTATTAGGATGTGAGGAAAAAATGGACAAAAAGACGGCATTGTATCCTTTTCGTTGCTAATGATATGCATATAGTATTCATAAGCGAGTAGAATATGCAAATAAAATCAACACATGTGCACGGATAATCAGGAGTTGTCTGTGCAAATAGATGTATTGTTAAGTAGCCTCATTGGTTTGCTAAGTGATTGTAATTAAACCGTGTAGCAGGGCCCCCCCTCCGACACAGCCGAGTGTGTGTGTGTGTGTGTGTGTGTGTGTGTGTGTGTGTGTGCGCGCGTGTGTGTGGGATAGGCTTAAACTCTTCCAGAGACAGAAGGCAGGATCAGTCAATGCGCTGAACAATGCACTGGCAGCCCACACAAACATAAAAGGGGGAAGAAGAAAGAGAGCGCTACAGAGAAAATTGAGCTTAACAGCCTGATTCTTAACTATTATTTATCCATTATGGGGGGAATGGAGCTGGGGCGCTGTGCGGGAGAGGATTAGAGAAGATTTGTGGGCTTTACAAGGCCTTGTCCTCCCATCCGCATCGCTCCAGCTCCCAGGGGCTCCACAGCCAGCGCCGGCTCAGCTTGTCTGATCATTTATCCATAATTAGAAAATTAATATTTTAGATGGCGCTATGATGAACCCATTATGGTGATGGGCCCCGATATCAATTATAACTTCAATTTCAATTTCACTTACAGCCACGGCAGCAAAATGGCTCCGGGTGGCGGAGTGGAGTGATGGGCTCGGTGCCACGGAGCATGACGAATACAGATCACTGCACATTAGGATGAGCAATTATTTGAACATGTATAAAAACTATTTACAAGCAATGTAATTGAGCGGGGTCAGGGGGAGATGCGGGGAAATGGACAGGTTGACAAATTTTTGTACCTTGTAGAGAAAAGGGGGGATTTATTAATTTTCTGGGAGGCTGTAATTGAATTTTTGAGAGGGGTTTCTTGTTAAGGCTCTCCTGTGGTCCAGGGCTCATCTCCCACTATGACCTTACAGACCAGTGTCTATTGACTGCCTCCCCCATTCACACAGCTCTCCACACACAATGTGGCTCTAGTCCAAGTGTAGTGTGTGACAAAAATATTCTTTCCATTTAATGCACTGTGTGATGTAATAAATAGCATTTGTTATTGAATACATACGTGATCTAAACATATGTTATTGATAAAAACAAATAAAAGCAAGCAATATTTTAATTTGAGCTAAACAAAAACATCACATTGTGGCATAAATATTACTAAACAATAATTGTGGCCTCACTTTCACGCAATTCACACATTATGCTTCATGACGTGCTATCATTGAATGCTTTTAAATCTATGCGTGTGTGTGTGTGTGTGTGTTTTCACCCCTCCAGGACAGCGCTGCTTGTAATCCCAAGCGAAGAGTGCGATTCCAATCCATCACGGGCGCCCTTAGCAGAGAGGGGATATTACCAGTGTCTCACCATTTGCTCCTACAAGGTTAGACGAATCCCCGTAACAGCCCTAATCATACACACACTTCATCACTGGGGCTAAACCACTGCACGTTAATTATGTAGACATCACTCAGCATACGCCGCCGCCGCCGCCGCCGCCGCACTGGGCTCGCACTGGCCGGGGAGCTCATTCATCAGCCCGCTCACAAAAACAAAGGTCAAGCTGCTGGACACGATTCCTGATGGCTGGGAGCGTGCGCGGGGCAATTTGTTTGTGCTACTGCCTTTAAAAGAGTAGTGAGTGCGGCGGCGCTTGATGAAGTGGGAGCGAGAATGTGCGCTCAAACAGGCATTTTAAAATAGAGACATAGACCTATCGATATTTAGCCAGTGTTGAGCAAGTGTTGCATGGGTTCGCTGATGCGGACTACGGCTGCCATTTTTGGCTAAAGATGCAGATTGATATTTGAGGCACTTTTACCAACATGTGTTTTGTATCGTTGGCGAAAATACATATTGCGCTTCTTGATTTCTGTGATTTAAAAAAAAAAAAATATATAAAGTCATGACAACCTTTGACAGAACGGACTATTTTGGCACTTTTCATCAGTATTTTGTGTTTTGCCCATAATACGGCGTGTTGAAATAATCCAGTCTGGTTGTCACATGTGCATGAATGACGGTCTCAAAGTGCAGCTGGGTTAAAGCTGCATTATGCAACTTTTTATGTGGGAAAAAAAGTTGATATTTGTGCGTGTTTGACCTTGTAGTGACCCAGCGGCTGTATGAGTGGTCAGCATGGCCATCACAGTGGTCTCTGGGACGCTCCAGGATCAATAGTTTGGAAGGTTTTCATTTTTATTGACCCTCTCACCAGAAAACCTACAGCTGCGATGGAAAGTAAAGGCGCCATGCTGACAACACACAATTTTGGCACGTCGCCTTAACCTCTTAAGCGCCTTAGCTGAGCACATTTTCTCCAGCCTATTGGTCAGTGCCTCATTTGAAAGCTAAGACCTGATGTTTTTCCTCACGTCACATTTTTGTCGCTTTTTCATCGCCATTTTTTTCGCCTTTTTTTGTTGTTGTCATGTTTTTGTCGGTTTTTGTTGTGTTTTCATGAGGGCTGTCAATTGATTAATATTTTAAATGGCGATTAATCACACTTGTGAAATTTGATTACTCGTGATTAATTGCGGTTAATTTTTCTCTAATAATTATATTCATTTTTAGTACTAATTTGAATGCATATGATTATTGATTGCACATTTCATTAACCAAATATCCACAGTTTCATAGTTATGGGAAAAGCCCAACAGCTGATAACCGGGATCTCTTCAGCCCTTTCTTGGTCGCTCGCCCAAGGCTTGATAATGATAAGTCACATTTGATTTGATTTGATACATTTTCTTTGGTGTTGAACATTTTAAACAGAATCTGCAAACTTTTAGGTTCACAAAGTAGAGCGTAAGGACACAATTGAAATATTTTTTGTTGAAACAGGATAATTAGACAGGCCTTTTTGATGCATAAGCAGCTCTTTGTCACTTTTGTTTCATGAAAGTACCTCGTCGTGTGAGAAGATTGGAGACTCCTGGCTCACAGGAGGCTCAGGATTAATTGCGATTAATTATGTTTTTGATTAATGCGATTAATTGCGATCCATTTTAATAGCCCTACTTTTCATCAAGAAAACCTTCTCGGTTAAGGCAGGGGTTAAGAGGTTAACTGATCAAAGCTTGATTTAACAACTTGTCAAATGCTTGCTGGTCAAATCTGAAGCTTGAATCCATTTTGACACCCAGATTTGTCACAGCGGGTTTTACAATATCATTTAAATAAAGCTGTTTACTGCAAGCATAAAAGGCTTTGGGGAAAGAAAAAAAAAGAACTGAAGCATCATCAAAATAATTATTAGTCAAATCGGCGATAGACAGGAAAAACTTGCATAAAAATATGAACACTAGACTTTATTAATCAACAGGTGGTAGACGAACACCAGCTTAAATGGCCTGTGTTGCCTTCACGTTCTGCTGGCCGTGCCCCACAGGCCCGGCCCATTATGCCCCACGGCTGCCTTGTTTTCCCCCATGTCGCTGTCAGGGGGCAGAGCAGCGGATAACAAGCTTAGCAAATGATGTCTGCTGTTGCTACACATTGATTAATATTTTACATGTTATTATCCTCTGTCCATTACCACAGCAAATTAAACTATAAATCACCCCACTCTCGGCGGTGTCACCCCCGTCATAAATTGTCTGTGCGGGAGCCGCGCGCTGCGCCCCGCTCCACGCCGCCGAAGGTCTTCCTCTTTTGGTGAGACAACAAAGTGTGGAAAGTGCCTGTGTTCTTTAGCCTGAGTTATGGACTAGTCACGGTCACCATATACATCAGGGGCGTGACGAATGAGGAGTTTGTTCTGCTATAAAACATGAAGAAACGCGGGTCATCCTACTGGCTGAAAGTTATCTGCGGCGAGTATTCAAAGTAGTTTTATGTGTTGGAAGTGTATCTATAAATATGACATGGCGGTGATGTGGGGGATTGTTTGCGTTCAGCGTTTAGTTTGATATTGAGGTAAAGGACTGGTCAGAATTGATACTAATTTGACTTTTAACAATCAAAATGCTGAGCTCCCTAACGTCTGGGCCTTTCCACATGAAACCGAAGCATTCAACAATCAGGAAACATTTTACTTTCCCCACACTAATAACTAATAAAAAGGTGGTAGTTCTATTCTCCTTTTTATACAGTATATAGTTTTTATATTTATTAGAATTTGTTGCACTACAGAAAAGCCTCATTCGAAAATCGCAAACCCGCGGCTGTTTTTTAAATGGAAATTCAGATGGAGCTGTAGATAAATATTTTTTCCCCGCCTGTTTGGACCCATTTTCCCTCAATATCATCCAAGGCATCGGGTGACCTTTCCCGCCTTGTCATTTTTTTTCTCATTTTCCCCTCTCCGACTGGGGAGGGATGCAAAGGTGCCTCACCAGCGGCTGGAAATCAATTTATACAGTCCCGCGTTGCATGTAGGGAGAGATGGGACAGAGCCACCCTCATATAATGACACGGCCAATTGCATTGTGTTGGGTTGCGGAGGTCAAGTGAGGTCTGAGTGTGCCACGGATCCGGGCTTTGTTCGGGACGTGGGGGCATTAGGCAGGAATTACAAAGCAGGGTCAAAGCAGCCACACCTGGGGAGGAAGACAGCACCTCGAGGCCCCCAGAGCCCCCTCATCATCAGCCTGGGGAGATGAGCATGACACAGGGATGACACCCCGAGAGGAGGGGGGTGTCGAAACACTCCCACTAAACACTTCACCTATACTGATGGGTGCCGCTGACCCTTCCCAAATCTCATCACCGCCGCCTGAAGATGGCGTGGGATTTTCTCCTATATCCTCCTGGATACCTCTTTAGCCCGTGGCATCCGGACCTCAGGCTGCTCCCACTGCCTGTTTTTTACTGGTACACTCATTTGTATACAGACGCATACGCCTGGATTTATTTATCTATCTGTCTGGCGGATGTAGTGATGTTCCCTGCTGAAGATGGCAATACTCACAGGCTGATCCCCATAAGCCTGCT
The DNA here is from genome assembly GCF_951799975.1 of Gobius niger. Lineage (NCBI taxonomy): Eukaryota > Metazoa > Chordata > Actinopteri > Gobiiformes > Gobiidae > Gobius > Gobius niger. The sequence goes on along the minus strand of NC_136868.1, from coordinate 25,597,278 downwards.
TAGCATCTCTCCGCAGATACAGTCCCATAGCGTCTTCCAATGATTTATCAATTTACAATGTTTGCTAAGATAGCTTTGGCCTCATCCCAGGGGTCCCGCAGCGACAGATCACATGTTTTTCAGGGGCTTGAATTGGAAATTTCCTGTAGTTTTATGTGTGTGTTGTGTCCATGTTTGCTTGGAGATAATTATTACTAATGAGAAAGTATTTGTAGTTGTTGATTTGTGTTTGCACATTGAAGTCCAGTCTGCGTGGCCAGAGGGCTGTGACCTGGTGACAGTCCGGTGCAGTGCATAGATCTGGGGTTAAGTCATCTGACCTGATAGGTTGGTCACTAGGCTGTTTTTTCCCATGATTACTGCTTTGACAACGCAACTTTTCCCTTTCCTTTCCCCTAAATCAACACCAATCCATCCCCCAGGCAGACCCTGCCCCTGTGCCATCGGGACATCAACATCAACATCAAGAGGACTTTCGTCAGACTTTTTTTTAAGAAACTGAAATTTGTTTTAATCATTTCATTTTTATTAATTATTTCTCGGAGTATAAATATATAGTCATGAGGCTTTATAACACAGATTTAATGTGTTCTAGTGTGAAACTTCCCATGACCTAAGTAGCATCTTTTTGACTCAGTTACAAAGGACAAAGGATAGGTCATATTCTGAACTCTTATTTTTCTATAAAAACCATCAACAACACACCTTTCTTACAAAAACACAACTGCAACAAAGTCATTTTGAATAGGTACATTTCACTGCTTTGTGAATAATAAGGATGGCATGAAGTTAGTTTAATTGTAAAAAGTGGAAAATACTTTTGACAAAAGTACATGCCTGTGTTTTAACATTGAATATAGAGAATAAATCTCCAAGCAAAGAGCCGTGTTAGCAATCAATGTGTTGAACTTATGCATTCAGGGCAGAGGGGTTCAAATGCAAACAGCTTGTTCTCTCTCAGTGGTTTATTCCACCATCACACATGCATATATAACTAGCGCCGCCTGCACAATCTGAGCTGGATGCAAAACACCCCAGCAGAGAGGGAAATCTTCAGAGTGAAACCACCCAAAAAAAAAAGAGCAGAGGAGAAAAAGAAATATAGATGACTAGAGAAACGCGGCGCGGCAGAATGGCGGCTGTCAGTGGAGGCGGCTCCCTGAAACATAACTATAGCGACAGGCTGATGAGTCAGTGTCTGTTTAAATGGCAGCGTGTCAGGCCTCCCGCTCTGAGGTGGGCTGCCGACCTGTCAGGGCCCGCGCCACATTAACCAGCTGACCCTATCATCCTCAACACGGCTCCTCCAGCACAGCGCCTGTCACTGTCTCTGCCATCGGGCTTCACACACATCTGTGCAGAGGCCAGGCACAGCCACCTCTTAGTGTTGTTTATTGATTTCTGACCCACCGCTTAATAGTTTTCCCAGTCCCCCTGAATGGCTTTTGTAAGCAATAGGGTTTGTACATCTCGCCGATCAATACCTTTTATATTTACAATAAAATTGAAACGGCTTCTTGGTGGGGCTCGGAGCACCTCGGCATTTGTCATCCTTCTGCAAGGGAAAACTATGTCATTATCTGAATTAAAACATTTATTTCTGATTAAGAGAGTGTCCTATCTCATTAATTTCCCTCTTTCCAATACAAGGGGAATGGAATCGTATTGATTTTTGCACTTTTTACACGTCTCCACTACTGGGAAGATAATTGAGAAGTTAGCCAGAATAAATGAAGTTTCTAGTCTTGCAGCGCAGCCAATACCTTGGAAATGTGAGGTGTTTTTGTGGGAGCAGGCCTTTAATTTTGTGCCAGCCCAAGACAAGGGGACTGAACAAATTGGATTAAGGCTGGAGACGTGTGGCTCGGGGTTTTGGGCTGGTGTGTGCTTTGTCTTTGTGTGGCCTTGTAGCAACAATAAGACAGCAGCGCCCGCCCGGCTGATTTTTTTTTTTACCTGACAACGACAGCCTCCGCAAGCTCCGATTAAAGCGTCTTAGGCCAATGATGATCAGTTACCTCCCCTACTCATTGAGGAGGATCAAGTGAAAGACAGTAATCAATGTTTGAACTAGACCTTTTAACATGCCAGGGCTTATTGATTAAGCATTATCAAATTAATGAGATTGAATTAAGTTGTGGCTGTTTCCCCCCCCCCCTGCCGGTGCTCTACAAGAACGATTACTTGGGCTAAACTGCCAAACTTTTATAGATCATTGTTATGGATGGTTATTTCATGGATTGTTATTTTCAGTGGTTATTGTGTACGATGGGGTCTTAGTCAAATACACAAGTGGTTGTCAAACTTTTCACGCCAAGCACCTTCTAAAAAATATTGACCTGCCGAGTATCACCAGGCCTAGATCAAGATCAAAACTAATAGTGTCTGAAATGGATCTAGATGACTAAACCATGTCTAAACCTCAAACTACAGATGACCCTGAGTACGTCCCACACCTGCGTCTCGTACTAGTTCACGTTAAAGGGATATTTCAGGATTTTTGACACAGGACCTCATTTCCTAGTTATCCAGAGTGTTTTTGATTTTCTTTTTTTAAATTCACGCAGTCCTTGTATTTGAAGAGTTTAGTGATGCTAGGCTAGTGCTAGGCTAGTGCATGTCTATGGTAACTAGTAGCCCGCATTAAAAACCTCTTCAAAGTCATGGGGTAGTCCTCCAAACGTTGCCATATCTGATTTGTGGAAAGCTCCTTTGTGAATTCCATGTCTAGTAATGCCGGCCGCAGGTAAACAAACTACTGTAGATCCGGTAAGCTAGCAGATCACTCCGCCGCCGCGTAGCTTACAACCATGAAGCTGATGCTGCTCAAATATAAGTTATTTTAAATGCAAAATGGTTATATTTAAAAATATATTCAGTCAACACAGACATTTATATCGGTAGTCTGGTGTTTTAAGTGATTTGCCTCAGGTGCACTGTGCTTGGGCCAGACTGTTTTTAATGCAGGCTACTAGTTACCATAGACATGCACTAGCCTAGCATCACTAAACTCTTCAAATATAAGGACTGCATGAATTAAAAATATATATATATATGTCTCAAGAAATCAATAACTCTCTAGATAACTAGGAAATGAGGCCCTATGTCAAAAATCCTGAAATATCCCTTTAATGCCCCTGTAGGAACATTTGTGGTCGGCTTTTGACCATACAAATAAACTGCCATTCCACGCTGCTAGATGATAATTGCTGGACTAAAGTATTGACAGAGCAAAACAAAAAAAAGGCCAAACTACACCAGGAGAACACAAAGTCATGTTTTTGACACAAATAAAATGGTCACACGCCATCCTTGCAAACCTTGCTCCGCGTGTCCTTGCATCTATGTTTACCCCATTCCATATTTCTATTTTGCCTTCGCGTGACAGGGCGAAAGAGAGTCACGAGTTAACCGGTGTCCACTCGTCGTCGTTTTTTTTTTTGAAGAAGCACTGTGCGTGTGTGTGTGTGTGTGTGTGGGGGGGGGGGGGGGGGGGATAGGTGGGGTCCGTTTGGTCAGCTCCAGTTTGCACAAGCCCAGCCCGGGCCGATATGGGGGTCGCGAGAGGGGTGACTGAGCACGGCAATTGGACCTCACAAACACTTTGAGGGGAGCGCGCGCCGGGCCACGTCTGATGCGGGCCGATCTCGCTCCAGGGACCGAGAGAAAATGTTGTCGGACTCCGAGAGGGCATCGTCCATCATGGCCCCCGTGCTCCCCCGTCAGAACTGTGATTGTGGAAAGGAAAGAGTGAAAAGAGTGAGGAGAGTTCCACGCCCCGGAGTCCAGCACAAAGGCAATTGTAAAAGCCAGCGGCCGAGAGGACTGAAGTGGTGAAAGATGGAAAAAGAAGAAAAAACAAAACATGCAGGGTGTGAACATGATAATGCCATAGCATGATGGTGCTTTGTTTTAATGAGCTCTACCAAACTTTATTGAACCCACAGGGAAATTTGGCCTTCGAAGGACGTTTGGCCGAAGAAAATCCACCCAGACACAGCTAGAATATGCAAACTTGCATTAGCCTTATGTGTACTTTTGTACTGCAGCATATAACTATAGCCGTGTTTCCCAGGCGGTGCTTAGGTGGTAATGCTAAACAATGGAGTTTTCAGAGGCTAAAGTAGATGTTTGTATTCACACGGAGGCTGCAGGTAATGTTGTTTTTTTACACTACAAAAAGTAATCTTGAAACAAGTGAAATGTTCTTGAAAAAAGTAATTTTGTCCTTGATTTGAGAATCCAATAAATACCTTGCCCCATGGACAGATTTATTTGTTTTTATTTAAAAAAAAAAAAAAATCACGGGGCAAGATATTTACACTTAAATTAAGATAACATAAATCACTGCACTCAAAACTATATATAACAAATCTTAATTTACTTGAAATAAAACTGTCGTTTTTATCTTGATTTAAGTAAATATCTTGCCCCATGTATAGATTTCTGAAATTAGACTCTCAAATTAAGAACAAATTATTTAAAGAAAATGTCAATTTTTTCAAAATTACTTTTTACAGTGTACATTTTACATCCTCTAAATATTAGTACCTTGGCATATAAAAATCCGTCCTCTCTGAATTTGACGAGGTCGACTTCCACAAAAGTCATTGAGAGTAATAAGTACTCCACAGTGCAGACCCTCCCTAGCTCTGTTATCGTCTGGCTCGAAGTTCTCCCTCCCCATGTACTTAGCACTCCCTCGCTCATCAAAAACCCATCTCTCTGCTGTGTCCATCAGGCCCCTCCATCCCTCCATCCCGCAGCCCCAGTGAAGCCTGAGCTCTCTCCAGTGAGGCCCCTGTCCTTCCATCCCCTCCATCCTCCTTCATGGACAGGTGAGTGTGAGGCTGATTGGCTGTGGAGTGAGTGGGGCAGCTGCCAGCGCCCTGCAGCACAACCATCTCTGACAGGCCACTAATTCAACCGACAGAACAAAAACCCCAACCAAACACTGGCGTTGGAGGGCCGCAGGGGCGCGAGAAAGTTTGGAAAATTGGAAAATGGACTAAGAGGCAGAGAGAGTGAGAGGGAAAGAGAGGGCAGGGAGGAAAATGTGCTGCAGGTGGGATATGGAAGACACAGAGATGTTGAGCAGTTGAGGTTCGAGAAGAATGTAAAACTGTTTTCCATAGTATATCATTTATAAATAAAAATCAACATAATGGGAATTCAAGGGAAAAAAAGTGTTGAAAAGTATTTTTTAACTGCAAACAACAAAGCAAGCATCATTTATAATTGGTAGTATCATAATAAATATATGAATTACCACCAGGCCATTTGCTCTGCCCGATCTCGTCACATCTCGAAGCTAAGCAGGAAAGGGCCTGGTCGGTGCTTGGATGGGAGACTGTTTGGGAACACCAGGAAGCTTGGGTGAATGGAGTGCGTGAGTGAGTGGTTGGTGGTGGTCGAAGGGAGCGATGGGGCAGACTGGCAGCCTCACTTCCGTCAGTCTACCCCAGGGCAGCTGTGGCTACAATAATAGCTTCCATCGCCAGGTATGGAATGAATGAATAATGCAATGTAATGCATCTTTGAGTGTCCAGTTATTATTGTTGTTGTTATTTATTAAGATCTGGAGGATCCTGTTGTAGCCTAATACTATCACACTCATATATTTACACTTTATAGGTGTACTTTTTTCCCAACAAAGAACAAAAGAGGCTTTTAAGAGCCACATGTAGCTCTTGAGATATTGGTTGGCTACCCTGGCCCAATAGATCAATGACAGAAGATGTGGCAGCTTACAACAGGAAGTGCATCAAACTTCAAAAAAACAACACAAACTGCTTAATTCCTATGGTAACCAGGGGTCAAAGAATGACACAGTTGTAGTTGACTGGCCCGAGGACAATCCACAATGTTCTTGTAGGAAGAAAAAAGGAAGTAATTCAATAGATTAAAAAAACAATGAAGTTCAGACCTGCCTATTACCAGATGTCACGATATTTACCCCAAAAACACAACTATACATGAAAGTGAAATCAATGCAAAGTAATGCGCGGCTTGTCCTCCCTTGTGTAACCACGGGACAGGCATTCAAAACAGTGCACCACCTCTTTCCATTTGTTTACCTGTATAAACGTACTCATGGCCAGCCGGCAGCAGTGCTCAATGAACAGCTTAATTTGCGGATGCATTTCTATGGCCAGAGTAATCTAAGGAGGGATGCAGAAAGGTTGGGTACATTCATCACAAACACAAGCTTAACATAAGTGAAAAATTACAGGATTCCCAATGACCTTCCAACCAATCAGACCTGGTAATTACACTCATTCATTACGAGGGAGAGGAGAGAGACGGAGGAATACAGAGATGACCCTTCAGGACAACAAAAATGTTTATAGATGGGAACAAAGAGGAAAATGCTAATGGCTTGGCTATCTGGCTCGGTGGCCCTGGTTTGCGGCAGAATAATAATTTACCTTTGTGAGCTGGAATCCTGTGTTATTTAAAGGAATATGCACTCACTGTGTATATGCCAAATACAGCGTGGTGAAAAAACAGGAATAACTAAAGGATGTTTCAACTATCTGCCTCACTTGGATCCGTGATTCCATGGACCTTTGGACGAATGCTCTAAATGCTTCGCCACTGTTGACCCGCCGTAGAGTACAGTTACCACTTTGCCCTCTCCTCTCTTCAGTCCCTTCCTGTCAGTATATTTGTGACTGGGTGTTGGACTGATGGTGTTTAGATCGTGACTTCTCTATTAGTCTGCATCAGGGCACACATACGCCAATACAGATATAAGTTTACTAATGCCAGTTTCACCGTCTATTAGTGTTATGATTATTAGTTTTTGTTTACTTGTTTGTTTTGTTTAGCATTCATCATGTCTTCTCACATTGGACAAGTGAAAGCACATGTAAATCTAGATCTCTCATGAGAACTTGGACTTTGAGAGATATTCTAGAGAGAAAGGCATTGTGATTTCAATGACTTTATTTATACATGGAATCCTCTTCCAAAAATGGACCAGGGAAGAATTTCCAGACTGTAGGCCGCTACTTTTTTCTCACGTTTTGAACCTTGCAGCTTATTCAACGGTGCGCCTGATTTATAGATTTTTATCATCATACTGATTATTGTGTCATGTTATCAATACCAATGCACCACATTTAATAGTGGGTCCAAAAAAACACTCGGCTATTTAATGTAAGCTCCAAACTCACTTCCTTTCAGATGTACCCCACTCATCTGCTCTTTCTGTGGTATTTACTGGACACCTGGGTGCAAAATAAATGCGATTACCTCTCTCACCGCTGAAATATTATTAAGCGAATGGCGGATTAAATTCATCAAATTTCCCGAGGAGGGCGGCTCTAGACACGGCCACACTCCCTAGGAGGAGTTACTGTGCAGGGCAGCGCACTGCACAGTCAAATGTAGAAACTTTTAAGTTCTTAACACACTTTTATAAAAGTACCTGTAGGCCACCGTTCCCTCGAAATATTTGACCGAGCACAAAAAGAAAAGTCCAGTATTGCCAGTGCTCTGTTGGCGCTTCAACTGCGCTTGGACAGCTGCAGCTTATAGACCAGAGTATTATTTCTTTGTATAGTTGTTGGTGCGGCTTGTATTCAGGTGCGCCCAAGAGTCTGGAATTTACGGTATCTTTTATTTTTTTTGTATTTGAGATCTACACTTGACAAGAGGTGTATCCCAGCTGACATTAGTGTGACTCCTGTTGAAATGTATGTTACACTATTTCTCTCTGGTCCCCTGATGCACTTGCAATTTCAAGTACATTAAATTCTTCGCGGTTTATGTCCCTCTTATTTGTGTCGTCTAATAGCTCCAAAACGCGCGCTAACAACATGCAGATTCCTCGCCGGCTCCTCGCCGAATCCCCGCCGTCGAGGTGCTGCTGCTGAACTTTCGGATTCATCCCATTTCTCCGTCGATGATACGATGCTTTTTCCGCTCTGATTATGCAGATGGGATTACTTTTTTTCCCCCCCTCCTCCTCCTCCTCCTCCTCATCGTCAATATGTGTTTAGGTGTCATTTGCGGCGGATGATGTTCTCATTGCTCAGTTTACCGCGCCCGTAATAAGATCACCTGTGGTATGAATACATTTTCGCACTCCGGCTCGTGTATTTGGATTCGCAGGGTAAATGAGTTTCTCTCGGCCCGGAAGAGAGCGGGAGAGACAGCAGAGAGGGGTGGTGGTGGTGGTGGGGTGGGGGGAGCGCATCAAGCACGTTCTTAGATTCACTTTGGAGCTTGACACCTCGCGCGCGGTCAGTAAATGGCTTTTCCACAGGAGGACGCAGGGATGTGCGCTTGCATCAACAGCTAAGGGTATCCGAAAGCCCGCGCGATGTGAGGCTCTTTTTAAGCGTTTGCGTCAATGTGTGTGGAGTTTTACAGACACATTTAAATCTTTTGGCCGCCTCTTTTTGGTATTCCGCCGCTCTGCCAGCCGCTGTCATCATTCTGTGTCCGTTCGCGGAGAAGTTATAGTTGGCTGAAAACCCATCAGGTGGGCAGGACAACAGATAATTGAGGTGATGATCGGCGCTGTTCAAAGACAATTGCTAGTGATGGAGCCTGATGTCTCCCGGGACCGCAGTACAACCAGTCCTGAATGTGAACATACATTACAAACGGCTCTGGCAACCATATAGGGCCTGAAAATGTGCTTTTATGTGAAAACAATGATACTGAAAGTAAACAGATTTCTCTTTGCATTATAGACTAATGAATCGCCGTCACTTACTACGCTCGGATTTCAATCATATATGTCCTGTGGAAGAGTAACAAAGGTTCACTCGGGCCTATCCAGTAAAATATGTGAATGCCTTGGAGTAAAAGTTGATTTGCTGGGACATTGCAGGTTAATAAATAAATAAAGTTGCCGTTTTACTTCCCTGACGGTGGGAGTACAATATGTGCAGTCTGAGAACCCACCCAGGGCTTTATTAATAGTCCAAATCCCCTCCGCCAGCCCTGCCTCAATCACAGAGGAACATATTGAACTAGCAGAGAAAGCCGTGACCCGGACATCATATTTCCACCTGCTCCAATCCCAGTGACAAGTTGCCAAACTTCAAAATCCCCCAGAAAACCCAGTTAAGGCAAAGCAAGTTGTAAAGGCGTTTTTCATAAGCCCAGGGACAAGATGGAACAAATGGAGGTTATTACTTTGCTCCATTCCAAATAGCCCCCCACTGTCTGGCTGAAATAGGACCGGCAAAAAAATGCCTCCCTGGCTCACATCTGTAGCTGACAGTGTGTACATTAGGAATACTTGTAACTCAATTGTTAATGTTAGATGCCTCTGTAATAGATTACCTTTAGTATCAAAAGGCAGCTAGAGCAGCTGTACTGTCTTCTCTAGTGTCTTAAAAGGTGTTAAAGTATACAATGTTTTATCAGTTCAATTAAAAATATAGCATATAGCTACTGACTGTGGCTGGGCTGGCGCTGATGTGTGCAGCAGCCCTATAACATTCCCTTCCCTGTAACAGTAAGCTTGTTTTTTTCCTGCCCTAAGATTCACAGTGGTTTTGACTCCAGTCCATGCCTGAATACATTTGAAGGAATTGACTGCATTTTGATATCTCCTAGAGTGTATCCTCTGACATACTTCTTTGTAGTCCTTGAATGTCTTTGCCGAAAACTTTCAGTTCTGCCAGCAAACCTGTCCATGTGGGCCATAACCCCCTGTTAGTTTGTACCTGACTTGCATACAAGCAGCTTGTTTCAGAGAATCAATTGAGGGTTCGAGTCCAAGTGCTCACAATATCAATATCTCCATCACACATACTGTGACACCTTATGCACATAACCGGACACTCTGGCCTCTCTGTATCAGTGAGACGGCATCGATAACTTTCTCATTCGTGAGATGACGCGAGCGCGATGTCACATCGGCTGTCAGCCAAAGACACTGTATCAATAACTCAATATGGAAGGTGTCAGTGTGGTGAGGTGTGCCATGCCCTCTGATGGTGGAGGGAAGCAGGTTGGCAGCAGAGGACAGGACAGGACCCCCAGACGGGCCAGTCACACCTCTCAATAGCTGTGAGCACCTGTCATTAGGTTGTGTGTGAACTGTAGCTTGGGCTGGCACCGTCAGCAACTATCACTCACTCTGTATAATTTCCATCCCACGCACAGCTCGCGGGTGACCCGCCCTGACTCCCTCTGTGCTGTCCCAAGTGCCTGATCCTCCCCCGGCTCCGGAGTATTGACCCGCGCTGTCACCCAGACCAGCACCCCTGACCCTCCCAGCGGCCCAGGATCTATGGCAGGCCGCAGGGTTCAAATGATTTTCCTCCACCTCCTGTCTGCCTGTTTTCCCATTGAGCTGATTGCTAATGACAACATTACAAAAGGGCATAATGGAGATTCCACAAACAATTTGCCCCTTGGATTTGCAAATCAAAATGTGTGCACCCTTTCCAAAAGGTGGTGGACAATACTTTATCTTGACCCGTAAGCAAGAGGAGAAGTTTATTTGGACATGAAAATGTGAGTGTTTGACACTAGGACAATGTTTCTCTGGAGATAACCAGCTTTTTGTTTTACATAAGCACAAGCAACATACTTTGTGTATTTGCACACTTAGTGCAATAACTATTTTAACTTGCCTAATGCAAAGAGCTTCAATTGAATGAACTCATATATAAAGAATCTTATTCCTTTGTAAGTAGAAGACTCTACATCAATAAATGACATAAGTTAGGCTTTATTGTGAGCTTTCTTTCTTTCTTTTGTCTTTTTTGCGGCTAAGGTCAAACAAAAGCAGAGCCAACAAAAAATGCTATGAAAAAGCTGATTGTTTGACACCTGCTTTCCATCAAAACACCATTTACAACTTTTTTCAATACAAATCAATCTAAGGTGAGAGGATGCAAAAATGTAGCTCTTAGAAAGGACAATATATTCCAAGAGCGCAAATTTGTTTTCAAAGTTGCCGAAGAAACTGCACAAACTCCGAAGTGTCTGATGATAATGGAATACCCTCGGCATCCTTTCATCACAACACCTGAAAGGATTAATGCTAATGCAGGCCCCTCTCTCCGCGCTACCAATAACAGCCTGCCAAATATCCCAAAAAGAATTCCCGCCGCGTCTCTGATGCTCCTCCATTACAGGCCTTATAATACCTGCCTGAGATATATGTATTTATGTGGCAGGAAATAACATTAGAGTGAATTGCCATAACAACTTTATAAATCAGGCCGGCGCGGGGGTTGGCAGGTAGAGGAGAGAGAGGAAGGGACGCGCTGGCAAGGTGGTAACGCCGATGAGAGGTGTCTCCGATGGCGTTCATCACCAGTGCGGAGCAATACGGCGACGGCAGGGTGTGTTGTTAAGGATTAGGGTAGAGAAAGGTTCAGGGGCATTCACTTTAGAGAGAGGACTAAAATATGAACTAATACTACATGTTTGGAGAGATTTTATTCATAAGAAGACTCATTGGATACGTAATATTAATAAATTGTACTTCCTCAAGCCTTTCAAGTTGCTGTTTGTGACCTGGCTGTGATTGCGGTTCAATTTATTGTGTGGCCCGAGCCTGTATGATTGGGTGATTGTGACATTGTGGTGGGTGGTGGTCAAAGAGAGGCTGTAGGATCGTCAGAGGTCGCACACCAGTCCCGTGTTGATTTGGCCGATTTTGAACTCCCTTCCCATCACAATCTGTCACTGATTGGAGCTGAAAGTCGCTGTTAATGGTCACAATTAGCGAATCACAAAGACTGCAGTTATTCAGGTAATATAATGTCCTCTGAAAACAAAACAAAAATTACACATATCTATGGGATTTCTCACGTAAGAAGACTTGCAAACCATGACTATTAACATTTAGTTAAAGTGATAGTCTGTACGTTTGCAAAGTGAGGAGAGATGAAAGTAAACAATCAAATTCCTCCTCTCTTTAACCAGAAAAGCCCTTCTCATAGTGCGTTCTAGGCAACTGGTTTCTTTCCCACTTGAAAAGTACGGCTTGCGACCTCAGAGCGTTCCAGGTGATTAAACTCGTATGTAAACAAGATAAGATAAGATAAGATGATACTTTATTGATCTCACAGATGGAGAAATTGCATTCGATGAGAGAGCATCCGGCAGCAGCACCCATTCAGTGCGCACCACTCTTTTTTTTCTTTGGTGAAAGATCGTTGTTACGCGGCCGCCATCTTCACTGTTTTGGTCACAGGAGGAGCACTGGTTGATGGGAAATCCGTAGACGATGACCACGGCGGTGGAGCTCTTGCGCTTGGCCACGATGTTCTTGGCCACACAGGTGTAGTTGGCCGTGTCGGACAGACGCGCCTGCTTGATGATCAGGTTGTGATCCACGGTGATGTAGAAGTTCCTGTCCTCGGCCGGGTCCATGATCTCGTTGTCCTTCAGCCACTCCACCCGCATGACCTTGGAGGATGGAGAAACTGTAGCTGCCCTCTGTCTCCTCTGATCATCTGAAACGGTGCACCGCCTCCTGGGCTTGTCCCCGTCTCAGAGCGTGGTGTCCTGCACTGGTCAGCTCCACCTCGTCCTTCCTCTTCCTCCTGCACAGCTCCCTCCACAGTCTATCACCATCTCCTCGTTGGTCCCTTTTGTTGTTTCCTGTAGCTCCTCTTGTGACGCCTCCTCCGTGCTGCAGATGTGGGGGCTCTTGGTGCCTCTTCACTGTTCAGTGTCTCAGAAGAAGATGTTTGTAGATCTCAAATGGGTTTAGCTGATAAGCTAGCGGTTTGTTTACCTTCAAAAAGCTGCTTCCTTCAGGACCATTTTGGACTCTCAAAGTAAACAAATCCACCAAGCCTCCACAAAAACACGGTAAAGACGTACAAAAGTATCCAGAAAAACAACGTGGTTCGCTGAAAAAGGCAAACAATTCACTGAAAAAGGCAAACAATTCAGCTGCACCAGGAGAGAGGGAGGTCACAAAACGGCTAATGCTACAACAGCTAGCTTATATATGAACGTTTCTCCAAACTAGATTTAATTAAAAACATGCAACATAACGCTACGTTGAAAGCTGTGACCAAAAGTAAAGTTCATTTCACTGATGCAGTGGTTTTGTTACCGCTTTAACATTAGCTCCTCCACTGGGGGCCGCCATTACTGTCTTCATCTCGCATTCAAACTTGTTGCAGTCTGGAGGAAGGCAGGAACAGATTTTGCCATTTAAAAAAAAAAAGTGTAATACATTTACACTTTCATCACTTTAATACTACGGGAAGTGTGTTGTCCAAAATTGTGCTGCACTAATGTGATAATGATATGCCTGTTCTATCCTGGCAATGTAATCAAATTTGTATTGTCCTTCAGTGTATTGTACAGACACTTGCACCTTTATTATAAAGGCTTTTTTGTATTAATTGTCAAATAGCAGGCGAGTTGTTGTTGTGTAAATTAAACTACTTCCTGACTTCCCGAAAGCTATGAAAGACACCTATAAACCCATTTCTGTGAAGATTGCCATGTTAGAAAAGTAAGGAATGAGTTTGAGCCACATTCCTACTACAACCGCCCCCTCTTTCATTGTTAAGTAAACTAAAAAATAAAAATATAGGAACTTTAAAATACAGTGAAACTTTTTTACATTTTAAAATTCTTTCTATGCTTTTTTAAACATGGACATTGCTTAATGTCAAATATTAATTGCTGCAGTGTATCATTTTTGCAGGTCAGCGCAACCCTGGATGCTCACCCAACGCCGTCAAGTAAACAAGAAGGCTTCAGAAAATATCAGGTAAATGTCTCCTGTCTGCCCCCAAAAACCCTGAAAATCTCCCCATTAATCAAAAGTTACAACCGGACTCGGCCGTGCCATAACTCTTGTGATGGGCCTTTATGTTGATTGATTCCTATACACACATACTGTCTGATTACCATAATGTGTTCTTGTGGCAAAAATCGCGTCGGCACGGGGTGAGTAGGGGGTGGGTAGTGTTGGTGAGGGCTTCGGTAAAGGGGGTGGGGGTGTGGAAGAGGGGGAGGGCGCTGTTAAGGAGCGAGCGGGAAGTAAATAACAAATGGCCCGGACCCCACCTCATCTGGAGCGATTTCAATCCAATGTTCCATCATCGCCAGCGGAGAACAGCGAGTGTTTGGGGTTTGGGCTATCAATTACAGATATGTGTAGGCAGGCAGACACGATCATTTCCCTGATTGTCACCAGTCCACCGCAGTGACACCAGGAAGTGATTCATCAGTCTATTTCCCGTGACACGAGCGGAGAAAGATGACATGATGCGGGGGCCCGCGGAATTATGGGGGGGAATCTCTTTAGCATGCTCGCGGGGTAAACACATTGTAATGCAGACATGTAGCCTCAGCCCGCGCGGCGATTGCTCTTGACTGGCTCGGGGGCCGCTCACTCATTCCAGCCGCTGTCGGTGCCGTTGATGAAACTATCGGGAAAATTTGTTCACCGGCGCGTCAGGAAATGTACAGACAGGTGTTTCTGCAGCGCCGTGCGACAGCTGGGAAGTCACGTCGGAAGCGGAAACTTGAGTGAACTGCGAAGAGTGAGACGGAATCAGGGAAAACCTAGTAAATAAAAGCAGAAGTTGTAGTATTTGTAAAACAAACAAAAAAATTTGAGTAAATCATAGCCGGATTTAAAAAATTAAAAATAATTAGACGCCGACCGATATTTGGGAATTTTTCGATATCGGATATCGGCTGATCTAATGATAATAAACGCCAATATCTCCAGAACCGAAAGTGATGGAGAATTCCCGTGTTTTGCTCTGGAAAAAGCTCAGTCAGAGCTTTAATATGAGCAACAACACCCTCTTACCTTACCCTTACCCCTTACCACCTATATTAGCATGCTTTAGCCTGGGTAGTGTCAGTGTGGAAGCCAATGTTCGTGGCGATGGCACCGATTGGCAGCTGTGGCTACATTATTATATTAAAATGCCTTGCTTAACCAAAATGTAGCTTTTAAAAAGTACTTTTCATGAATGTTATCTGAAGATAGAATTGTTCATGTCAATACTTTAAAGAAAGAAAAAGATAACAAAGATTTTCCACCTGTGAGCCACCGACACAACACTCTTTAAGCCTGCTGTATAGTGGTCCATTGCAGCTGCATCCTCACTCCAGCAGCAGATGTCTCTTCATCAGGCCATCCTTCCTCTGAGATTCATACCAAGCTGGCAGTAAGCACAGATGATACCAGCAGGCCAAACTTTATTCCTCCCCGTTGCAATTGCGTCTGTGCGCGGTGACTCTATCAATCTGCTGCTGGTTGAGAAGATTGCCTAATCCGGCATCCAGGGGACTCTACCCATCAGTCTGCCTCTTCATATACTCTATAGGTGTGTGTGTGTGTGTGTGTGTGTGTGTGTAGGAACCCGCCATGGACTCATTGGTGCAAAATGCTCCTCTGCTAAAACATTATCACCCTCATTTGTACACAGGGTCATCTATCAAGCCCCGGCCCCCCACTTATCCAAACAGATGAAGAAGGTGTGTGTTCTGATAATTTGCTCTCATCTCCGGGACACGGAATAATAGTAATAATCGGATGTACGCTCGACCCCTCCTCCCGCCTTCCTCCCCGCTCGTGTCTGTGTCTCATTCTTGCTGAGGATGTTGTATTAATGAAGCAGCCTAATTTGACACAGTGCTGCATTGTAATGGATTAAAATGCATCTGCATGCCAACCACAAATAAAGCACAGAGGGGGAATATTGTAATTCACAGATGCAATAAGAATCGGGGGCTGCCTCCTGCCTGTATGATAATATTAACTTGGTGACAGATTGGAGAGTGAATGCCAAAATATGCACATGCATTGTGTTCAAAGCTTTCCGTGGATATTATGTGCCACGAACACTGTTGTTGATACTGTCGTGATCATGCATGCATTTTATGCTCATTCAGTTCCGTATAAAGCCTTTCATTTTCAGAGTTTGCCTGTTAAATTAAGAAGAAATGTTTGATATAGCCTACTTTGTTTTATCCAGATTGTTTTAATGAAAGTGCCGACACAGCTCTGACAGTTTGCACGTCTTTTCCCGCCCTTCACGTCCTTTCAACCTTTCTATGTAAGAAAGAAAAAATTAGGTAATTGATATTAGTCTTCATACATTCATACATATCCATAGCAATACGTTGGAACGAATGATAATTCTGGCGGCAAGTTCATTTCATTTCATTTATTTATTTATTTAATATGGACATAGCAATTGGACGAAACAGATGCATTGTTTAAAGTGTTATAGCACATGTGCTAGTTTTCAACACCTGTCCATAGGGGGGTTTTAGATTTCAAAGATAAAACACATTCACAACCCATGTGTGACTGGTCCTTCTAACCCAGTGCAATGTAAACAAATGGCAAACATCACTTTGATAATGGTGACTCACCTTATGTCATATCTGGCAAGAAAGTACATTTAGCTACATATGTTCATGGATTTTCCTCTGTAAAAACACTTCAAATCATTCACTTCTATTCATATCAAATATAACATTTCTTTCCTACTTTTAAAACAGTATTTCTGTGCTTTTTAACACTACATGACGCATATTTATTGAACATGGGACAGTGAAACAGTAAGTGCTAACCACTGAACCCTGGGAACGAGGATAGGAACGATGAAGAAAACAAAGCTAATACGGCTAAACAACACGACTAAAAAAACATATTTCAAAGAAATGACCTGATCCTGAGATACATAGACTTAGAAGTAATACAACCAATCACAAACAGTGAGTGTTTTTCACAGTCTGCGGTTGGATCAATGAAAATGTTGCTCCTGGTTTTGCATTGGTCGTCAGGGGTTAGCCTCGCCGGCCAGTCACAAGATGGCCGCCATGTTTGCCACGTCAAGTAGTTTTATTAAATATCTTTCGGTTTTTAAGTACCAGCAGTTTCAAACTACATTTGCTCAGGACATTCTGCATTTAACCGTAATGAATTTTCTATTAAATGAATACATTAGTAATAAAATGAATAAATATATAATAATAATAATTTGAATGTTTATAGTCTACTAGTGTTTTGCTTTTTATGCCCAAGGAAACTTTCTTTGCTGAACACTCCAGTGATCTCCCCAACCATATCAAGGTCCCTCTAAATCCTTTGATATCTCATTCTGACCCTCTTAAGCAGCAGGTGTCGTGACTTGAACAACTCCTGTGCGTATGATCCGCTCACTTTCAGCACTTTAGTCACGCTCTCACAAGAGGCTTTGCCCCTTGGCTGCTGATAAGAGCGGCCCATTGTGCTCGTGGTACTCAGGGGGGGCTCTCTGAGATAGCCATCAGTAACAACTGTATGGACAGACATGCGGCACGTGGCGCTGCCGTGGGAGTAGATGGGCTCCACTGTTATGAGGGGATGTTTTATCACCATCTGTTAAGGCTTCTGCAGATTAAGAGCCTGCCGTGTTAATACAATTAATGTTTACAGATGATGATGTATGAGGGGTGTTCTTGAGCGCCCTGGGACTGGCAGCTTAAGAACATGTCACATGGCCTGGTCAAAAACAATAGACTCAATTATTAACATATACTTCATCCTGCGTTCATGTCATATTTTATGCTGTAAGTAAACTATATGGTGTAAATTCTATGCAGAAAGATCACATTGGAAAGTTAGCCCTTGAAGCATATTCTGCTTTATTGCTTCACTGTGCTATAGGAAAATACGTGGGCCATTTGTACGAGTTTGGAGCAATTACTGCTCACTTGCAGTTCTGTTAGTGGAATTTGCTTGTTTAAAATTTTGATTATATATTCAATATCTCATATTGCGGCTCCTCTCATCAGTAATTCAATTACAGACCGCCCCGATGCTGCTCGTATTAACCTTTGTGAATATAATGAAGTCCTTCATTAAATGTATTGAACTGAAATTATTTTCTAATGTTATGCACTCTGGGCTTTGAATCAGCCTAAATGGCTGGACAGCATAATTGTGGAGCTGTATTCAGAAGTGGTGCTCGTGGATGAGAGGCCCTGCTCGACCTATGCTTTCTGAATAGCAAACGTTCAAGTGGCTCTATTTGCATTGTAGATGTGCGTGTGTGTTCCCGCTCACTATTGAATTGTTTTCTTAATCGTTTCCTTTGTGCCAAGAAGTAAAGAAAACAGATTGTGTGTGAAGAGCATTAGAAGTGCCACTGACCCCTGGTCCGCTGCAGCAGAGGACTGCCAGAGCAGCAGATAGAGGCAGCCAGGTCAAACACTCTGTCCAACTGTGAGCGCAGGCACCAACGTTTTCTTTAACAAGACAGATCTGCAATTCAGACTCATGCATTTTAAAACAAGGCAACTTTATCGGCGCTTTCTTATGCATGGATCTGACCTAGGGAGTGCACACAAACTATTTTGCAATTATTTTACAATTAAAACGTAAAGACAACTTAATAAAATGATTGTTTGATTATACAAGTTTGAACACATTAAGAAATCAAACCAACCAAACAAACAAACACACTTAGCATAGTCTTGTCTAATGACTTAATGTAACAATAAACACTGCAGCATAATTATAGAAAATGGTTCTTTATCATTGTAAACTTTGTCATTTAGTATCAATTATTCATCATTCAGTGGATAAGATGTAAAACCCATAATAATGACACCGGGACCCTTTTTCTCTGAATTCTTAGTAAAAAGTCTTCAACTCATAAATGGACAATGGACTCCAGAGCTCTCCCACTAATCACAGGCCAAAATGTGGCTGATTAGATAGAAACCTAATTGCCTTTCAAACCTCTGTGTCACACTGTATTTATTAGTCTCAAAGTGGCTCCAAATCTCGCGGATAATGAAATGTCTTTTATAAATATGTATGCAGCGAAGTCACAACATAATAGCGGCCTGGTGAAAAACAGGAGGCAGCGAACGAGGCGGCTGAGGGATGAGGCTTGGGCCCTGCAAAAAAAGAATGTTCCCCCAGCAGAAATTGGTTTAATTAATAGGACATTTTACATAATGATTACAGTGTAATTGCACCGACTAGCAGAGTGTCATTAAACATATCCTTGCTCCTTTACAACACCCTCCAGCTAAAAATAATGAGTTACATTGGAAATCACTATGCAACTGGTTCATAAATAACATTTAAGCCCATACAAGGCAAGTACTTATAAATAATAAATATTTGCTCTTTGTAATTGAAGAAAAAAAAAAGGAATGCATCTTTTTACAAATCAGAACACGCTGCTTTGTCCTGTCCCTGCCACGGGAAGGAGATTTTCCCCATTTTTCCCGCCTTGTGAGTGCTGAATAATTGATTTGCCAGCTAATAGTCAACACTGTCAACACGCGGTGGTTAAAATATACCTGTGCCCGGATAAATGCCGCGGCGGGCTACAAAGTGATTATTCCCTGCTCCCAGATATTTTGTTGGATGCAGTCCCTGTATACACTGCACTAAATCACCGACTTCCAATTACCGCCTTCCATAAAACACTGCTCATATTCAAATCAGGCAGAGACAGGAGCCACCCCAGTCATGCCCCAGGCTCCGGTCTATGTGTGTAGGCAGCGGTTTTGTATAATCCATTTTACTGCAAAGTGGCAAAGCCTCACTATCCCTGCAATAGCACCTTCATGCTGCCTGACTTTTTATTGGCTTCAAAAGTTGCTCATTATTTCTAATTCTGGAACTCAAAAGAGTCTGAAGTTTCTCTACCAGCGTTGAAAACAGGAAGTGCCACCCCCCGATGTGGCCCAGTGTAAAGTGTGATTGAAGAATTACCGTATTACATGTCGTAATTGTCCTCTGGGGGTTGTTTTGCTGTAAGTGGATCTATCAATCAGTTTTATGTTTTGGATCAGAGGCGCAGCTTGGAGCATTAGTGTCCCCATGATCTCCATTCACTCAAACGGAACGCGTTTGAATGGAAGGCATTGGCTCTGGGACTACATTTGTATGACACATTCAAATGCACGGCGGTGCCCAGTCAGAGGCCAGTTGACTGTTGACCCCAGATGAAAGGAGACACCTACTGTATATATGCTCCATCCACGTAATATCACCAAGGCTCAGGGCAGATTATTATTGTGGTGTGTTAGCCATGGACAACACCTCCCACCCACTGCACCGGACTGTAGAGGAGCTGAGCAGCTCTTTCAGTGGAAGACTTAGACACCCTCGGTGCAAGGAGGAGCACTTCCGCAAGGCCTTCATCCCCACTGCTGTCAGACTGTACAACAAGACGGTACAGTAACATGTGCAATAACCCCAATAATCCCTGTATTTACATCACTTATCTGCATCACTGTATCAACCATTTGCACTATGGTGTAAACCTGCACTGCTAATACTGACTATAACATTTTTTGTCTGTTTACTTTATTATTATTTACTGTTTTGCCTTTTTGTCCCCACAAAGTCCTTGATAGTCATTGTATTTAAGATACCACTATTTACTATTTTATTTATTTATTTTCACATGTCCTGCTTATTTGCACACCCTGAGTGTTTCTAAGAGCTGAATCTAACAAGTACATTTTTCCATTGTGAGATCAGTAAAGGCATTCTTATCTTATCTTATCTTATCTTATCTTATCTTATCTTATCTTATCTTATCTTATCTTATCTTATCTTATCTTATCTTATCTTATCTTATCTTATCTTATCTTATCTTATCTTAAAGCTGAATACAATGTTTACAGTGGACCATATTCTGTAAGTATATTGAAGATGGGAGGAAATACTGCATTGAAGTGGATATAACTAATACACAAGCAATTGACTTGTTCATTACAATAATGTGCTATCTATCAATATTAGACTTAAATGACTATCCCTTTCCCGTTGTCCTGTAATCCACAGTAGTGAGTGTGGTGAACAGGATGGCCGTATGCGTACATGCAGTTAGCCCTGAACACAATTCACTCTTGATCTGTTCCTCTGTGAAACTCAGGTGGAAAACACTGAGGGTGCTCTGAGCTTCTGACTTGAGAGTATATTAAATACTGCTCCTCCTCATCACGCTGCCTCTCTTCATACTCATGTGCCTGGCAGCAGAGCCATCAATGGATTACATTTATGCAGAATGCATCAATAACTGGGAAACTAAGAGGCCTTGTCAGGGACGAGGAGTTGTCACAGGCGCAGGCAAACGATTCTCCGCGGTGCTCATCTGAGCTGCAATCAGCCCATAATCTGGGTATACATCAGGCCTGTGTGACATGGAAATTTCCTGCTCCTCCGCTCTCATTTTTACACGCAGTAATCACAGGGAGAGGCGCCCAAGCTCACAGATATGTATAAATAATTTTCATTCAAACATATTAACAGTCAAAATACCAGAATCCGTCATGGCGGCGCTGGGAGCTTCTTAAGAAGCAATCAGGCCCTCTGCATGTGTTCTTTGTCTTTGGCAGCTGAGAGACAAGGTGCAGATTACTTGTGCGAGCACTGTTTTGCATAATGTCCTACCCCCTTGGTGCTTTTAAACTTTCCTGCCGATCCATTACGTTTACCAAGCCCAGCTCCTGCCTGTCTTTAATATCATGCTCCTCGGGAAGAAGATCTGGAGAGAGTTTAAAGAGCTTTTTATGAAGGCTGCTACATGCCTCTATTCATCTTCTGTATGCAGCAGACACATTTATGTTCCATGGACGGGTTATGCACCGCCATCTTAAAGAGCAAAAACTTGCCCTTTTTACCTCATTTGCTGAAACGGGTTGTGGATTGAACCTGGCTATGCACACACAAAGAACAAATCCGAAATATAACTAGCGGATTTGAGCGCGTCCTTATTGAATCTTCTTTTACTAAAACCAAATCGATTTCACTCGGGTCCGCTTTGTGCTGTCAAAGCCAATGCCAGGAGTCCAACACATTTATGCAAGATGTAAAATGGCATAATCTATGCATAACCCCATCTCATTAAACACACCCAAATCCCGCGCAGGGGTGGGGGGGGGTGTTGGGGCAGAGGGACGCCGCACTGTTCGGGAGGTGAAATGAAGGCAGTCTGAGCCAGAAGTCAGTGAAGCCTGACAGGACATGGGCCGCAGTTTTATGTCATGCCATTTGTCGCCACTTTATATTTCCGACGACCGCATTGTCTCTTTCAAGAAACTCCTTGGAAAGCGGGCAGGCTGTAAAAACGGAGCCCGTTTTTGTCCGAGGTGTATCCCCGCAATGCTAATGTTTTTGTAACAGTGGCGGCGTCTTAATGACCCACAAACACCCACAAACGAAGATCTTCCTGTTTGACGCAGGTGTGAGGCCAGTGAAGGCGGACCCTCAAAAGAAGCATTGTGACGGTGAAAGATTGTGAAAAAAAACGCATAAAGCTAAAGCGAAACGTCCTCATTGTGGACGGTAAAGCACGGCGAGGCAAGGCAAACTCCCATGGATCACAACCCCTTTTTGTTACAACAGCCCCAGATCTATATACCAGACATTTCTCTCGGTGCGTGTTCAGAGGAAGCTCCATAATAAAAAGAATAATCACAGCACTGGCTGATCAATGGGATGGATCCAGGCTTTAAGCAGACTCTGCGATTAAGCTCAAGAGTAGACTTGCGCTTGGTCTGTGAATTATTTTGCTATCAAAAATGGCGCCGCAAAGTTATGTGGGATGATGCACTACAATGTGTTGTGAGATGAGCCCAGAATTATTTTTTTGCCATAGGGCCGGGACTTTTAATTTCAATTAATTACGATTAATTAACTACATAAGGTTTAGTGCCATTAGAAATATGAAATTAATCACACTTTATTTTAGTGGAACACACACTTTTTCAGTTTCCTTTTTTCCCTGCGACATGGTGCTTAGGGATGCATAAAGCCATGTAAACTTATTTAAATATATACCTCTAAAAAAATCACTCAATGAATTATGCACACATACGATTAATTGCGATTCATTAATTGCATAGGTCATAATCAGTGTTCGGCTGTTCATTGTAACGCATTACACAAAGTAACGAGTTACAAAACATCTGACCTTTTTCAGTAACTAAGGGATATAGCATATTACTTACACAAAATATGGGAATATATTAGTCATTATAATTCAAATAACTTGAGTCACAAGTGCATTTAAATTTATGAACGAAGAAATATTAAACTTCCTAATCAAGTTAGACACTGGTGTATAAGAACTGCAGTTGTGTGTAGTTAATGTCATCAAAACAAAACACAAAAGAATGGGGGAAAGCGAAAAGTGAAAAGGAAATCTCTGACTGCACTTTTGCTCTGTGGTTTTATTACTATTTTCAGTTAATGTTTTGCCAAAAGTAACTCAAAGTAGTGTAACTCAGCTACATTTTGAAACAGTAATATGTAATACAAGCATATAACATTTTTAAAGCTATAATCACTAATATAGAATATATTGCCATTTTTAAGTAACTTGCCCAACACTGGTCATAATTAACTCGATTAAAAATTTGTATCGAGTCGCACCTCTAGTTTTTGCATATACATTTGTCAGCTATCTTTCTGCTAAAATATGTTTTTAAAAATCTTTGCTCCGCCATTACCAATGCGTTCTGCTTTCTAATGTACTTTTTCAGTCATCTTAGTTCAGCCCTCATGTTTTTGCCAACAGGAGTGCAAAGAAGTTTAAATAAGGTGATCAGAAACAGTCTGAAAATAGTCTTCCCACTTCGCAGATCAAAAGACATGACGACAACTGGTGATAAGGTCTTGAAACAGAGACTGAATATGCAAGATTGCTCAAATATAAAACGTGCATGAATGAAAGGACTCCGCGTTTGACGAGGGAACACTAACAAATTGACCGAGGGATTGATTAAAAATGTAAAAAAAGAGAGCGCGCCTTTCGATTTGCACTTTGTTGACATTTCCATTGTTGGCTCATCCCTCCGTCTTTCATACTCTGGCCCTTTGCTCGCCAAGGGCAACAAGGAATTATAGCTCAGTGAAGTGCAGTGGCTAACCCCTGGAGATTCATGGGCAGTCTCCAAGATAATGTCTGGCGTCTGGAGATTCGCTACCGGTGCAACAACAGCAAGAGAGGGGTCACAATAAAGTTTAGTTTGATGGCAAGTACAAATAACTTTACCGTCTGGCTGCCCCACTGAACCCCCTTCTCCGCGGGCAACTGGCCGTGACTGCTGGCCGATTGTGCCGCTGGCCGCTCCTCCACCGGTGACGCATGTGTGCTCTAGTGGCAGGTGTCCGTTTTATAGAGTTATTCAGATGGAAATGCCGGACTACGGGTTGGACAGTACTAAAGTGATACTAGGATCTTCCAGGCTTCTGTGGCTAATAGCTAAAGAGGTGATAACAAAAAGCTGGAAACAGTTTTACAGCGGGGCATTTAGCTTCTATTGGCTGCACAAATGACACTGTGCAAAATAGAAATTATCCATGACCAGCTGTTGGTCAGTTTACTCTGCTGTCCACACCAACAAAGGCATTTACGAAAACATTGCGACAACTCTACAACAACATCCAGCCTGGCGCTCCATAAAATAAATAAGGATTTCGCGAGATCAAGTGTTGGCCTGGGGATCAAGGGCTGTGCAAAATATTGCCAATTTATTGTTATTGCATTTATTGTTATACATATCCCTAGAAACCACAATATCACTTTTTTTATTCAATGGAATTGTCTTTAATGAAAATGCATGGTGCTTGAAAACGGGCAAATTCATTCATTATGTTTTTCTGTGTTGTTGTTGTGACACAATTTGTACAAAACAAAAGTCAAAAGCCTTTCAGTTGAAGTGAACTGTGTTTAAAGGCACTATACCTGATTTTTTTTTTCTTTTTTTTAGCTAATGGAATGAAATTTGCTTTGCCCTCCTTTAGTATATTGCAAATTCAGACATTTGTGCGGAAAACACTGTGCCTCTAATCTTAAAGCATTTGGAACAACTCTATGAACTTGTAGGACAGTTTTTTAACATTTCTGTGAAAGTGACCATGCAAGTTGTGAAATGGGCATAAACTCATCCCTATGAAGAATTAGGATGCTACATTCATCTTAGGAAAGTTAGGAATGACTTCGGACCATGACAAACGTTTTAATTTTGTGGCTTCCTCTTTCATGGTTTGTTATCCAAAACAAGTGGAAGAAAATGGATGGATGGATGGATGGAAGTAAAGTGCCTTTAAATGGCTATATTGCAATAATATTAGCAGGATACTTAAGATAGTTAATGAATGTCAGATTATTAATATTTTTTCTCATATTCTGTAGTTTGCTAGGTATCTTATCATTCAGACTCTAAACCCTTCAGATGCCATACAACAAACATAATCATTTCCTATAATAAGGCCGCCTTGTGGTCGGGGTTGGAATGACATTCTCACAGTTGGCCCTTTTCACATGATGTCACACTCCTGACAGTGCTATCTTCTGCTCAGTTCCTCTCAAAGCCCAGGCGGACATCAGCAGATCTCTAGCAGATGAATCGCCATTTGGAAATCATGTACTGGCCAGCAAGTTTCAGTCGATAACCTCTGAGAGTCTGAGAGGATGCAAAAGCTTCACCAAATGACACGTCTGCTCATAGTACTGCTCTGAGGGAAAAAGGTAGATGGAGACTGTAGATGAATTCATATTTTTAACTGTTTTCTCTCAATGAAGGCTCTTTTCAGGGCTTGTAGCATAGTAATAGTTGTTATATCAACACCAAACAACGGTAAAACACAACCTCTTTTGATTGGTTAACCGCAGAGCCTCCATGAGAAAGTTTGAGATCTTCAGATAAAAGGCACTTGGCCGCAACAGCTCATAGTGACAGGGTACTTATCTCCAATAACTGATGATTCCAAAGGGCCTTAGGTGTTGCCGAGGTCCGCTGGGCAGCTGCTGGTCTTTAGCTTGATCAAGGATTTGGGCTGGCAGCCATATTGTACAAAACAGCAGGAGACAGTGGCTAAAGAGGAATGATTAATGGAAGATAGATACAAGGAAAACAAGCAAATAGGTGCTAACACTTTTTTCCTATTGGAATTTACTTCAGCGCATGCAAATTCATTCATCCCTGAGTCCGGGCCTCTCTGTTTGTTTGTTGTAGCCACGTTTGCAGTTTACGCGACTTGAAAAGGCCCATTCAGAGGCGCCTTTGTTCCACACAGGCCTCAAATGCAGATCCACTTGAAGGGTCATTATCCAAAAAGAATGCGCGAGACAAAGTGGAGACAGGGCCGGTGACAAATGATCAACCCGATAATAGGCTGTAGGACACACTTACCATGCTAACAACATTGAGCGCAGAACGGACGCGCCCCCCGCAGAAAGCAAACAATGTGCTTACGATCTATCACCGCCGATCCGTGTCATCGTCAGCGCTTCACGGCCGCGCGGACATCAACATGACAATGCAACACGCTGGGGCCACATTAGCACCATAGATTATTATCATAGAGAAACGTGGCGCAAATCTCACATATACGGGAAGGGCATTACTCGGGCTGTTGGGCCAACAAGCACATTTATTTTCATGTTGTTTGGCCTCCGAGGATGCATTTGGGAAAGGGACAGGGTTCTGTGGGGTAGTGTTTTGGGGTCTAGTTATTGCTTTTGATTGATGAGATTTTTTTTTTTTTATGTTCAAATCAAGAGTTGTTGTTTTTTAGACCTGTTCATGTGAGAAAAACAAAAACACATCACTGATAAACTAATCCAAGAACTATGTGCATTTGAAAATGTGTTTGTAAAGGTAAGCAGGTTGCAGAGATCAATCAATCAATCAAACTTTATTTATAGAGAGCTTTTCATACCGAAATGTATCACAAAGTACAGATTACAACATTTAAAACAATGCGCCTGGGACAACCTCCCATATATACATTTTGTATACTAGGATTAAATAAATAGATTAGTCAGTTAAAGGCTAAGCTAAAAAGGTGGGTCTTGAGCCTGCTCTTAAAAACATGAACGTTCTTTGCAGCCCTGAGCTCCTCCGTAATATTGGAAAGACGCCTCACCGTGAGTCTTTTTGTTGACTTTAGAGATAGAAACAAATACATTATGGGTTAATGTGCTAATTCCGTACACGTGTTATGTTATGAAGAAGTATACTTAACTGAATGTAAATCTTTTGTCATAATTTTGACCGAATAAACTGAAACTGAAACTGGTTATTGGGCAAATGTCATACCATCTGGAGCTAGATTTTCCTGGTTACATAAAGAATGTCAGATATTGTCCAGTTCACTATGTGTAGATTTCCACTGTGGGATTTTTATGGAGCGTATGAAAACTATATATTATTGGAGACCTGACGGTAAAAGCAATGAGAAAAACAATGTTTCCATTTGCCCTGGTCATTTGGTAAAATTGTGCAATTATACAATTTTCCCATTAGAGTAAATGGGGAGTTCTGGTCATCGCTACGGAAACTCCATGAAACATATGACAAGGGTTTCATTGACTTTTTTGACTGGAACGTCCAAATGGAATTTTCTGCCAAATTTCGTAAATTTCCACCAAAACTATGTTTTTTACTCCCCATATAAATGTTTGTTCAATTTATTATCACTATTATTGCACTTTTTTTTTCTTTTTTTTTTTTTTTTTTTTTACATATCAGAGCAATTGGAAACATTGTTTTTTCCGATTGCTTATTTAATAAAGTTTTATAGTTTTGATACTCTCCACAAAAATCTGTTGAAATGACATTACCGGACAAATAGGTTTGTTTCCTCTGGTTGTGCCTTTCACTATGGTGACTGCATGTTCTACCACTAAAATGATGTACAAGTGGCCTTATCAAAATGACTTTCATTCTTGTCAAATGAAAATAATAATAATACATTTCAAAAGACACCAACATCTCACTCCCCGTCTATGGATCTTCCTCATGACAGATGTTAGTGACCAGATATAGATGTCGTTGTGGGTGGTGAAATTTCCATGATGTCCAATGACATAATTTTGTGGTGAGGTAGAATAACATCTATTTTGTTGCATGCAGAGTAAACATTACATTAATAAGTACCACCAAATAAGTGGAATTTGGTGCTATATATTACAACCATTCAAATTTCAATGGGCTCCTCTGAGGGTGCATTTTGGCAGGAATGTTATGGTGCAGGTGCTTGTGTGTGTGTGTGTGTTTTGTCATCTGCGTGTTGGAAGGCTTGCAGGTGAAATGTTGTGCTAATTCCGTACAGGTTGGGGCTATAACGCGGCGCCCCCGGGGGTCCGGTTGAGCTGGCAGGCCGATGGGTGATTAGAGACATAATTAAGAGCAGCTTCGACACAGCCACTGTCCTCCACCAACTCTCCCTCCTCTGAGCGCTCTTTTGTCATGCCCAACCAGCCATCCCCCCCCCCCCCTCCCATCGCCGTCGCCCCCGCAGGCCACTTCCCATTGCTGTTTATGGTGCTTCCTCCATTATCCAACAACAAAAGGGGTCGTCCGCGCTCGAGAGGCCCGGCCAGCTGTGCGCACGCCATGGCTGGGAATACACAGCCCCGTCTCCTGCGACGATAAAAGGAAACTTGAGTTGAAGCAAAAAAAGTTACACCATATTTGCTCAGACTAACTATGATGAAAAGGCAATGACGACAAGGGCTCCTCGTGTAGGTATCAATATAAATATTACTGGAAGGTCAATTAATATGTAAATTAACTCCTCCATTTAATTAGCTATTTAACTATTTTCCAAGGCATGGACATATTAAATCATGCTTAAAGACCCCTCTAACTAGCCTCTTGACAATAGTGCCAGGGAGTCGTGGGATCATAAACTACCGGCTTGACCTATAAAGAGCCCCGAGTCTGCTAATTCCATCTCAGCCTAATTTTATGACTTGCATAAAATAACCATAGTGCAGCTTTGTAGCTGTAAAGAGGATATGGGTAATAAAACGGAGCCGGGGAAAGCATCAGAAATCTCCTCTTCACTAGTGTCCTCATTTATTATTCTATTATTCTTTGCAGGGTAGCGGGCTCATGTGAAAGACAAATGACCTTATTATATTAAATAATTTGTGAGGATATTAACCGTTAATCACGCATAAACAGCATTTAAAAGGTATTGATTTTCCCCGCGCTCTCAACAGCTTGTTAAATTTACCTCCAATAACATGATAATAGGTAATCAGGTGAACGGTAATCACTTGCAGCGGACAAAGGAAAGGTAATGGCCGCCGCTGACCTCCACACCTTCACATCCCTCCCTCTCTCTCTCTCTCTCTCCCTCTCTCTCTCTATGACCTCACAGATTTGACCTTGAGACCGCTTCAACTTTTTGCATACACACACTGACAGGCTCTACCAATCCCTTTAACATTATGGCATTAAGATAACCTTTAGGTGTCACAGTGTATACAGCAGTATGGAATGGAATGGAATGGAATGGAATGGAATTGAATTGAATTGAATTGAATTGAATTGAATTGAATTGAATTGAATTGAATTGAATTGAATTGAATTGAATTGAATTGAATTGAATTGAATTGAATTGAATTGAATTGATAGCAACAATATTTACCTGGTTAATAGTTAATTATTTATGTATCCTGTTACTTGGGTTTGGAGAATGTTAAAATGTAGAATTGAATGTGTAAGAAGGATATTACAGTAAATGTAAAAGTGATGTGTACTGTTCTTGTTTTTGCACTCTAAAACTATACTTTTGAAATTGTGTATTTATGTGTATATTACGACTATAATTCATTTTTTTATTGCAACTAGTTTTGCCTTTTGAGTAGTTTGCCTGTTCTCCCTGTGCCTGCGTAGGTCTTCCCCAGGTGCTCTCCAGTATCCGTTACCACTTAAAACATATACAATAGGGATCCCTGTTGGGGGCCAGGATTAATGCAGAGTATGTGCTTGTGAATGCAAGTGTGGGAAAACAGAAGCTCAATGCTGCAATCCATCGTAACGTTTTTATATAAATGTCATATGTGCTCATTTACATGCACCGTCTCCACCACATAAAAACAATAAAGCTACTAGATTTTGATCAAACAAAAAAACAAAGCATATTTTTGGCAGTATAATGGTTCACAAGGTTTGTTTCTTGATCGAAACCATTTTTCTTATTGACCACGGTATGTTCATATGAACCCTTTCTTTAGCTTTCAATACCATCAAAATCAAGGTCTTCAATGTCATAAAAAAACAAAAACATTCAATTAAATTCAAACCTACATTTAAGGGACTATACGGAGTATAAACATGTTAAGACGAAGTATTTTCCTCCCCCTACATGTTCCAGCAATGTCCTAATGTGTAGAATGAGCCCAGACCTGTTCACCACAACTGCCTCTAAAATCCTGCACTGTCACTCAAAAGTTGTTACTTTGGGTATAAAATGCCCAGCTTGCATGTAATGCCTTTAAAGGTGCATTATTTCATGCTTCATGTAAATTATTTCATGATTTATCTTTTTGTGACCCAATGGCTGCATCAGTGGTCAGCATGACGCATTTATTTTTTATCATGGTGGCCTCTACAATGATGCACGATCAATTGTTTTGTAGGTAACAGAAACTCTAAAAACAATTATCCTTAAGGCATCACAGAGGCCCCTGTGACCCCATGACCACTCATACAGTCACGGGGTCACCAAAGGTCGAATACGCACTAAGAAAAAGGGTTTCTTTTCCCCGCACAAAAAGTTTAAATCTTAATTTATTGGAAAATCATGATATTGCTCAACAATTTTCTAGATTCTAATATTATATTATATTCTAAAACATGTTTTTCTGTTTCATGATGTGCTTGCAAATCTTAAGAAATTAAATATGCACCTGTCTTCTGTGTTTGTGGCATTCAAATATCGTATTTGGGCATTAAAAAGCATTAAATTTGACTTGCTTTTGCCTCTCTAAACCCTGATTCCACTTCCTTGTAGCCTAAAGCCTGGTCACGTCCTCGTCCCTGCAGATCCACAGTTTCACAAATGCTGCTTGCGACATGTCACAGCCACACCATTGACCATTCTGTGCTGCTCCATCCGAGGCAACAAACTTTATGTAAAAAAAAAAAAAGTGCATAACCTTCGCCGGCTCTCAAACAGTCTTCATCACTTTTTACTCCGCGGCGTCTGACAGCTGTATTCTGATCACCATGATTACTTTTTTGACGCTGCTCTGCTCCCATTGTGTGTGTGCGTGAGGGAAACTGGAAAAAACTGTGTGCCCTGACCGCCTGCAGATACCATTTAGGTTCGAAAAGTCCTCCCAAGTTGCTGTTGGGGAAGCTGACTTGCCACAATAATAAATTTGCAGCAGGTAGCGGGGAATAGCGAGTGGCATGCAAATCCGTCTTGGTGTCCCTCTGGGGGCCCGGAGCGCGCAGTGAGAAAATGAAGCCATGCTGTTCCTCGCACTGTCTCTCGCTCTCTCCCAGGCCCAAAGTTAATTTCATCCGGCGGAGTCGAAATGGGCGCAGAGTGGTCTCCTTTACCAGGCAATGCAGATATCGGGCCTATGTGCTAAGGTGGTTAAACATGTATTTTCTCCAGTAATAGTAACGTTAATTCAATAAAGCCGTGCCGAACAAGTCTTCACCCAATAATTAAACAAAATACAATCATGAGGCTCATTATGGCTGTTTATGTTGGTGGAAAACAGCTCTAAAACCATGCGATGGTACTGCATGCAGGCTCACCTCTCCTCTCCACAGACTCGTAACTTGGGGTATGTTGTTGCTTTGCTTTGCTTTGCTTTGAAGACAAGTTGCCAAAATCAGAATCAGAGTGGGTTTTATGGGCATGTTTAGTGATGATGTCATGGCTTTACCTCCGGGTCCAATGGAACTTTAGCCCTATTCACTATAATGGGATTTTTCTGATTTTAACCTGCTATAGAGCCGACAACAAGGCTCTTTTTCAACAGCTGATCACACAGAAATATCAGTTTTACTCTGGATTTTCTTTGGTAAGTCTTTTCTGACATTAATTATATTTTTTTCCATTTTTCCATACATAATGGCGGCTTATTTTAAAGGGACTATAGGGAGTTTAAAAATGTCAAAATTACGTATTTTCCTCCCCCTACATGTTCCAGCCATGTCCTAATGTGTAGAATGAGCTCAGACCTGTTCACCACAACTGCCTTTAAAATCCTGCACTGTCACTCAAAAAGGTGTCAATTCGGGTCCGAATTGCCGCCATGCACGAGTTTAATATAGAAGGTGCAGTTACACATATGGCCTGAGGTGGCGGTAGTGAGTATAAAATGGCAAACTTGCATCTAGCCCCTTTAAATGTAGAAATATCTTCATTTTGCCTGGAGAAATGGTGAGATTCTAATTCATGTAAAACAGTTTTGGGGCTTTTATCTGCTGTTATTTCGGCAGATAATTCACATAAAGTCTCAGTTTTTGCTGTGTTTATCTATGGAACTGTCAAAGTAACTCATGCCCCTAGAGGCCATAAGCGCCACTGCAGTTCTTGTAGCACGTTGCGTTTATTTTTAACTCATTCATTGTCCTCGAGAGTAAATACTACGCTGACAGAAAAGACAAAGGGAGAGAGGGATATTGTACATCCAATTACACAATGGAGATAATTTTTGGCTGTAAATACTGTTAAAGTGGTGCTAGCCCGCAGTTAGCTTTGCCCATTAGCCTGTTAGCTTCTTCTTCGTGATTCCATTAGTTTGTATTGCAGGGACTACAAAAAGGACTTATTAAGGTAAACGAGTTACTACAAAGTTCATAATGCCATTGTCAGTGAAGGCGCATTCACAAACACACTTTTTTTTTTTATGGGTGCAAATTTGCAACATGAAACATAAACTATTCATACAATAAAAATGTCAATGAGGGCATGTAAAAATAAAAGAGCATAAAACAAGATATAGTCAAATTAGCAAAAACAATTAGCAAACAGTGAAATTGGCCGTTAATAGTTTGTTTAGTGTTCATGATTCTATTTTGGCAGAGGAGAAAAAGCTGCTTGTGTGGTTCATATGAGTCAATAAACTCCTTTTCCAAATGCTTTAAAAGAATAATAAGGATGGCTCACACAATTGTACCGTGCTATATATATGCCTGTGTCATCAAGTTTCTCAAAGCGCCACACTTTAGTATTATTCATTCACTCCATACTCAGTGATGGTAGGATGTTGTTGTTGCCACTGGGTAGACTGACTTGTAAATTTGAGAACCACTTACCTTAGCATGTGCTCACTTGGTAAGACTGACCAAATGTTATATTTTTTCCTTTGATACTTAGTAACTCATGAGTGTACCGAGAAAAATGTGTAGTTTGTGAACCCGTTCTCAAACAATGGCAATAAATACAATTCTGATTCTGAAAAAAAATACTGTCATCAAGCCACTCTTACAAGTACAATTCCCTCTAAAAGTTACTCTTGTAGTAAATGTACATGGCTGAATCTTTGAAATATAGTTAACTATGCAGACAACTAGCACTAGTGGCCGATGCAGAGATGGATATGTGAAAGAGCATGGACTCACACTACCTATAGCTGCCACTGGCCCCTCCTGATTCATTATGACAGGCCAATCTTTTATTAGCCCCGGCTGCGCGTTCAAATCCTATCATGAAAAAAGTGAAGACGCTGAATTTTCCCTGCATGAATACAGCAGATTTATTATGCGCTGCCTTTTTTTCCTCCCCTCCGCAGCGGCCCGGCGTGCGGTGGCAGGTCATTATTGGCCTTGTGCCGTTGACAGATCTGGTTAGCGAGCGGTTATTTGATATCCGTGTTAGCGTAGCCACCGGGATTGACAGATATCAGCACACGGAGCGCCAGAGCAAACGATTATTTTTACCCATATGAGATGTGCTCGTCAGGACAGTCCCGTGTACTCGCCGGTGATGTGACGTTCGTGGCCGAATCGGGAGCTTTGAACGCCTCCTTGACACGAACAGATCTTATTTGAAAAGAGACAAGTATTTTCTTTTTGTAGATGTGCGCTGAAGGGATTTTGCGCAAATTTTTTTTTGGCAAAGCAACTTAAAGCAGTACTAAGCAACTCGTGCTCCGAGAGGCCAAGAGAGCCACTGCAGCTGTTGTAGCATGTTACCGTTTTTTACTCATTAATTGTCCGTGAGAGTAAATACTACGCTGACACAAAAGACAAAGGGAGAGAGGGATATTGTCCATCCAATTACACAATGGAGATCATTTTTTTCACTCAAACCTGGCTGTAAATACTGTTCAAGTGGTGCTAGCCCGCAGTTAGCTTTGCCCATTAGCCTGTTAGCTTCTTCTTCGTGATTCCATTAGTGTGTATTGCGCCTCCGACCCGTAGGCAGTGAAGTTGCAATTGTTGTTTTCTGGTCAGAGACACCAGGGGGAGATGAGAGACCCCCCAATCATCCCATTAATACTTGTATTACCCGCAGAGGGACTATGAAAAGGATTTATGAAGGTAAAAAACAATTTGCTTAGTACTGCTTTAAATGGTAAATAGTCTCAACTTATATATCTCTTTTCCACCTACATTAGGCACTCAAAGCACTTTACAGCAAGGATCCACTCACCCATTCACACTCTCATTCATACACCAATGTACGCAGACACTGGGGGCAATGTGGGTGAAGTGTCTTGCCCAAGGACACAACGACAGTGTACACTTTAAGGAGGTGGGAATCGAACCCCTGACCTTCCGATCAGGAGACGACCCACTCTACCATCTGCGCCACTGTCGCCCCAGAACAAGTTTTCATCTTAACATAAAGGTTTGGTTAGTCATGATTGTCCTAATTTAGTTCAATTTTAATGTATTATTGCAGTATTTTGAAGTCTTAACAATTTTTTTTATTTTTTATTTTATTTTTATACCATACCATATTGAAACAGTATCGTCAAATATCACAATATCGCAATGTTTTCTCATACTGTACAGCCCTGGCAGTGACACAGTGGTTTTAATCACAATGTCTCTCGGTGATTCATTCTCATAGCCTATATAATTTATCAGACTGGCTGCTATAGGAAAAAGAAATCGACAGTATATGAAAATGACCGAACGCATCCCAAAGATTCGGCTCCCGTCAAAGAGCCATAAAACCCCATCGCTAGTTCTCTCTCCCCCCCCCCCTCCCTCTCTCCCGTGCGATTCAAACATTTCATTTTACTATTACAAGCAGATTTCCCAACAGTAAATGAATACAAGGCTGGAGTAATTCAATTACAGTGTGCCAGGCGCGGGCTTGATTTTATTGCCTGTTCTCTGGTCTGTGAGCACGTGCACGGCTAAATGAACACGACAGCCAATGGTCATCTCCCTCCTGTTGTTACAAGATAGCTGTTAGGCTGCTTCAATAAGGGCCCTGGCTCCTCCGACTATTTATGAGCCATAAAACAATATTACAATTTGGCCAAGGGAATTCGTATTTCAGATAATATTTGAGCTCATGCGGAATTGTTGAAACTTCACTGTTGGCAATCTTTTATCGAATGCCTTAATGCCTTTTATGTTTTGGAACTAAGGCTATGTTCAGGCCTCACATGTTTCATATTTTATTTATGGCTAGGTCAGCGCAGGGACATTAACCCGCAAAATAAAACATATCCTAAGATGTCCCTTAAGGTGTGGAATAGGCTGGATTTGAAAAAGAGTTGAACCGCTGTAAAGGCAATGGCTTGTGGTCATGTTACCTCTGCACGGCATAAAAAGATATAGTAGCTGCAGTGCAATCATTTAGTGATACCGCATGTATACTTAGAATGTATACCTGTATTTTTTTTATCAGATTATTCCAGAAGGATGGCCAAGGAAGGACATCTGGATAATGAATTTATAGTCTGTAAATTTGGGTTATTTTCAAAGGTAAACGATCAAGCTCCTCCCCCTCCCTCCTGATTGGACATGGCAGGTTGGTTCACAGGAAAAGCTCGTCTCATTGGTCGGCATGGGAGGACGCTAGACTCTGATTAGTTGCTGAGATCCGGGAAGGAGGGACTTTACAAAATATAATGTATATATATTTTTACTTACTTTACATCAAAATGACCAGGTTGTCGATTTTATAATATGTGTAATACATTTAGACTTCACTTTAATACACAAACCATTGCACAATATACTGTAATTAGGTAGAAATGTAAGATAGCAAAATGGCAGGTTGGACCAATTTTTCACCTGAACATAGAGGAAATTTAAGGTTTTGTTAAAGCTGTTACCCAGATTTGACGGGTTTTTTCCCCCTGACTTTTATTATTCCACTTCCTTTTTGGAGATGAGCTCAGGATGCGACATACATGTGCAGCAGATGATGGTCTAGTGGTTAAGACTGCTGCACGTATGGCGGTTCTTATCGAATAAAGCTTCTGGATCAAAAAATCCTTTGTAAAAATGAGTAAAAGAGAGAGCCTTATCAAAGACATTGTCCCATTAAACTAAGTAGTGAAAAAAAACACAAATAGCCATCAGATGCACTTTGACATTAAGATTGACTATCTCCATGGCGACACTATAGTAAGTGGCACCTTTGTACACACTGCCCACATTCAAATTCTGGGTTATGTTTATATTTCCTTGACATGCTTACATCCTACTATGTATTTTAACACTCACACACCACATCATTCCCCAGTACATTTGTTAGACTTTGCACCAAAATATATTCGTAACAGATGCGGTTACATCAGTCAACCTCGCAGCCAAATTCACAGCCAATATGGGCTTCGGCACTGACTCTGTTCCCGGTCCTTCAAAAGCAATGCGTGTGTAAAATAAGGCTATCCCGCGTATGACAGCAACCCCCCACTAAACCACGCCGGAGCGGACCCAATTTTGAGCCTCGCCGGTGGATGGATGCGCGGTGGCGTTCGGCGCGAAGGGGGGTAAACTGTATTGATCCCGATCTTGTCTCATTTTTGTAAGCAGACGGCATTTCGCAGCATGTTTGGGTGCCTTTTTGATGCCCCCTGTCAGGCCGGCGCTGAAGCCTGTCCGGGACGATTTGACTGGATTCTGTTATCGGGAGGAGGGGACGGAGGGAGGGGAGAGTTGGCATTAGTGACAATCGCCTCGGCCTCGGAATCAATTCGCTCCTGTTTACAGACCATTTCACAGCCCTTTACCTGCAACATCACTTGTGTCAGTCCCATTAATACCAATGGATATATAATGCTTGGATTAGCATAATGGCTAAAGCGGGGCGCCGGATGGTGAGCACACAGCAAATGTCAACATGTTCACTTCACAGAGCCAATTAGGCGGCTATTAGCAGGCCCGCTCGGCTGCGAACATCATCAAAGTTAAAGGCGATTCCAATGAGCATCCCCCTTGACACGTTTGTTCCATTGTTGGAACAGGCGGGACATAGGAACTGAAATGTTAGTAAACAGAAGGTTGGTTCTCCCTACCCCCTGCTACTCACACATGTTCAACCCAGGAACCATACAGCCTCTTCAGCCTTGTCATCGGAGAGAGGACTGGGGAGTCTAGTTCAGGCCAGGTCCAACTGACTGGACATCCGTTAAAATGTTAGAAACTTGCATGAATTCCCTGATTTTGCCCCAAAAGAAATAGACTGGAGTGTCTTAGATAGTCACCTGGTGTAAAGATAGATGAATCAATGCATACAAAAATGGAAAAAACTGCACATATGGTTAAAGTATTAAGAGAAACTAGATGCTACTGTGTTGTATATGAACAAACATTACAATCCAAACGTCGAAGGAACCCACACAACTGGGGATCGAACCCAGGACCTCCTCACTGTAATGTATTTCACACATTGCACACCATTCAGTTTTCCAAATCTCAAAGGGGTCCCCGTGCGTTGTGTTTTTTATCCCCCCGTCCACGCACTTAGCCCTTGGCCTTTTTTATTGAAAACTGAAACACAGTGGTGCTAGTGTTAAGCAAAGGCCTTGAAAGTATTGTCACAAAACTGCAGCGCCAAGCAAGGCCAGGAATCAGCTCCTCCACCGGGCAGGACCACACATCATCCGGACGACCTTCGGGAACGCTGTTAGCTGATACAGGCCAGATTCAAGTTCCTCTGCACACTGCATGTCATCACCGCACACATCCAATTGACTTTATCTATAAATTCTTCCATTCAAACCTTTTTATCTGCGAACTTTTCTGTTAACTGGTCAGCAATTTCAACATGCCGAGGTATTTACTATTTTTTAAGCAGGACTAAGTAGCTTGTTTACCTTAATAAATCCTTTTCGTTGTCCCTCTGGGGGTAATACAAGTGTTGATGTCTCTGGCCAGAAAGCCAGAATTGCAACTTTCCCTGCTCCGACCCGGAGGCGCAATACACACTAATGGAAACACGAAGGAGGAGCTAACAGGCCAAACGGGCAAAGCTAACTGCAGGGTGCCGCCACTTAAACAGTATTTACAGCCAAGTTTGGGAGGACAAAAATGATCTCCATTGTGTAATTGGATGTACAATATCCCTCTCTCCCTCTGTCTTTTCTGCCAGTGTAGTATTTACTCTCACGGACAATTAATGAGTAAAAAAAACGCAACATGACGACAGCTGCAGTGGCGCTTATGGCCTCTAGGGGCATG
This sequence comes from Gobius niger, assembly GCF_951799975.1. Lineage (NCBI taxonomy): Eukaryota > Metazoa > Chordata > Actinopteri > Gobiiformes > Gobiidae > Gobius > Gobius niger. The sequence continues at coordinate 25,558,923 of NC_136868.1, read as the reverse complement.
AGTTACCTAGTACTGCTTTAAACGGAAGACAACAGTGGGACACATGAAATTGAAAAGTGAAAACTGAAAAGTTGACATATTTGCAGAACATGAAATAATACCAGGCTAGAAATGATGATCTGCCCTTTTTCAGTCAGAGATTTAGCTCACCTGTATAGTTGCTTGCTTTAAAATCGGATGACTTGGAATCTTGACGACATTTCCTTTTTTACTTGGGGTTACCACTCTCATAATCTGATACATCTCCACAGTTAGATGTATCTTTCCACTTTCTACACATGGGTCACTATTGTCTTTCTTTTCCCGTCCCACTCAAGCGCACACTTAATGCAGTTCTGTGTGATTACAACACCTCAGCCAGTATCTGATAGATTTACATACGTGAAAACCACCAGTAAACGACTGCTCTTATTGCAATTTGAAAGTGAATGAAACCATGCAGGGTTGCACCGTTTTATTTGTTTTTTTGCAGTTCACACAAACAATACTTTACATATCATTTCCATAGGCAGCACAGTTTTTATAGTTTTTTCCCCCCTACTCTTTGTGGTAAAGGGTCCCTCCCCAGGCATGGTAAAAAATGCTAATATCCTCCATCAGTGACATCCACAGAAATGGCATTTCATACATAAAGTTATGTAAGATTCAGAAATGCTATAGAAATGGTATCAGACGTTTGCACTCAAGTTTCATACAGGTTTAACCAACATGCAATATTTAATGATTGGAGTAAATGCTTTTGAAGTGAAAAGTGCATAATGTGACTGCCAGTCTGTACATAATGACAGATCTTTCATGACTGAATCTTTACGCAGACCAATGCACAGTGATCGTAATATCTCGTAATATGCGGCTCAAACAACCTGCACTCTGTTGTCTCCCAGGCTGATCAAATTCTACTGAGTGCTCTTTCGCGGGCACTTCTCCCCATCCTTCTCCCTGTTTGGACTCGTAACAAATGCTCCCGGGCCTGGTGCTCCGATAGCCGTCCTCACGTCTGCATCAAGGATTCAGCCCTTGCTGTCCAGCGCTGCCCCACTCGTCTTCAGCCGCCGCCGTGATAAGTCGTCCCGCCAGCCCTCGTATTGATCGGGGCTCCTCCAGGCTTACGCACGGCCGAGGAGGGAGGTGACTGATTGTGTTTTACAGAGAACATTATTACTCCACTCAACGCGGGAGGGCCCCCGTTGAATTTCCGCGGCGCGAGGAATGGAGACGACCACCCAGGCCCGGAGTATATGACTTGACTCAGTGAAGCGCTAAGTCCAATTTGAAAGCCAAATTGTGGGGCTTAGAACAAAAGGCGAAAAAAGAGAGAAATGGTCACAGTTTGTCTGGTGATTTTTCTCCCTTTAGTTGACTAGTCCATATAATACCATCCTCCTCGTGTCTGCTGCACTTTCTGTAAATTCATAAAGGCGCTGAAACAAATTGCTTCTCTGGTACGTGATCAGCATTCTCCCCATTCGCTCAAACTCGACCAGAACACACTCGGCTATACGGTGTGCATTCTTTTCAGCTTTATCCCCTTTTACCCCCGTCAGAGTTGCTCCATCGAACCCTGGCACGGTGGTTTCAGTTCATCCCACGCCACAGCAAGGAGTTCCTGAATGTTTTCCCCACGCCTGAGTGGATTACCTCTTTTAGTGCTTCAATTTCTCCCTTTTTGGAAAGTCTGAGAACACCTTTTGAACACCTGAGCTGCTTTTATGTAACAAAAACGGCAGAGCGCTAACAAAGACACTAGCTCTCTGGCTTCTGTGGACCTCACCCTCGAAAAACCAAGAAAGTGCGTTGAGTTTCATCTTTATACTTGACTCCACCTAGATACTTGCAGATTGGGTTCAACATGCCATGAGAATAAAAAATGTTACTCGTCAGGCGTTTGTAGAAATGCAGAAAGGCCCTTGTGGAGCTACGGTTTGAGACGTCATTTTTTCTCACAAAGGAGTGGATTCTGCTGTAATAGCGTGGACCTGCGATTCTGTCAGTTACACTTGGAGATTAAGTTACAGATTAAGCCTAACGGATGTCATAATCTCACACAGAAGACACTATTGTTTGCTGAAGTAGATGCTCTTCCTTGATCACGTTGGCCCTAAATAAAGCTTGTATTCTCCTCCAGTAATCAGGCCAGAGCATCAGGATCTAATAGACTCACACAAGCTCCCTTATCAGCCAGGTGCAATCTGAGGCGGCTGCCGCTTAACAAGGAATTAAACATTTTTCCATGCCGCTGCCAGCACTTTAATTGATTGATGCTAAAAGTTTGCAAAATAAAGGGCTGGAGCGAGAGGCTGTGTGCGCGCTGTCCATCCGCTGGCCACATCAGGCAGACAGCGGGCCTGGATTAGAAGTGGCAGCTCGCTTTTCAGCCTGAGCCAGCCCTGTCAACCCAGTCAGCCCGGGCCTGTGCTCCTTCACATGGAGAGCAGCGACTGAAAGACACATGTACTCCAAATAAGGGAATCAATACAACACTTAATGAACAATTAGGGGAACAGCTGTAGGCCTGTCAGACACCCATCTGTACACATGGGCAGTGAGGGAGGCAGCCTCTCGGCTCGGAGGCCATGGCTGCAGGTCATGCTCGACCCCCTGCAGTCAGAGTCAGGCACGATTCCACCCGCCTCCACCCCTCAGCTCCCATTAGCACCAGAAGTGGCTAAAGATATGGAAATAGCACAGGACATCCTTCAGGCTTGTGTCAGGGGCGGGGGATCGATAAATTTGGCAATTCATGGCATTTAATTAAAATGGCTGCCGGAAGCTAGGCAGTTTGTTTTTCTGTGGGGGACACAGGCCGGCGTTTATTGCTCAAATGAATACATAAGCGTATTCATAAGCACCGCATACATTAAATCCACCTCACTCTTTGAGACGAGGGGGGGGCTTTCAACTTTGAACAGTGCACGAGCACGCGGACACATAAAATTAATATCTCCACCTCTCCCCCAGTGACTTTTAACGTATTCTCGATGCATAAAGAGATATCCTCCTCAACAAGAGCCCTGACAAATGAACGTGGACCGCAGTCAGCTCTCCTGATTTGCCTGTCTGTGACAGTGGCGACCTTATGTGCCAGTCAGCAGGAAAAATAGTCAACAGTAAACGTACACTGACAGCAGTGTTGGATAGATCGCTTCAGCCTTCATCCAGGCACCTGACGTTTTTACTTGTACACCAGCAGGCATTGACAGACAGCCTTTATGTTGCCCGAGCACAGGGATCTGACACAGTGCAGAAGAGCAGCCAAAGTCTAATAATTAACCTTGTACAGACTGGCATTGTTCTTTATTAACACTTCATTTAAAGAAGAACAACGGCGGGTGGGCCCTGCGCTGCACCCTTTATCTCTGCTCCCTCAGCATCTCTAATGGATCACATAGGAATCCATTATACACCCCACACCAGAACGGAGTAGGGCCCGAGACCTGCTAAAAATATATATTTTTAGTACTGAAAATTAATGTGTTCACGCAAGCCACTGAATCATTTTAAATGTTCTTTTTTTACTATATTAGGTATACGTGTTGAAAAGACCTATATTTCAACGAGGCTGGGGGCCCGAGGTGTGAGAGTAATAGGTGTGCTAATTTATTCATGATTTTAGCTGTGTCCTTAGCTGGGTTTTCGCTTGTGGTTGTTAGCAAAGTGCAAGACTGTTTCCAAAGTCTATATTTTGTTTCCAAGCCTGCACTTGGTATAATGGCTCCAATCCTTGACGGGGAAAAACTTGGCTGGTATGTTTATAAAAGTGACTGATAAATCATGTTCTTGATTATGTCTCAGCAATAATTTGTGTTCAGGTGACAATCCATGCTTAAAGTGCATATAGGCCGAGGTCAAGCGATAGTTGTGGCTTTGTGTGCTGTACTTCCTTAAACTTCCTAATCTGAAGGATCAGCGTTAAACCTTTTCCACATTTCCTTTGCGAAGACTCTCTCTCCTCTCCTCCCCACTCGCTCGCGTAGAGACGGCGCCCACTCAGCAGACTGCAAGCTTTAATATTTGCCTTGGACAATGGACCACTCATTGTCCACTCAAGAGTTTCAAAATACGGAATGATTATCAGGTGTATAATTTTTTACCATTCTAATTTCTGGGGTATTAAAAGGTTAGATTGCTCCATTAGGTTGACTGTGAGCACAGGTGCTGATTAAGTTGATTCACTGTGGCAATTACAGCCAGATCCCCTTTAATTACTGTGGGTTTTATTGCGACCGCGTGATAATGGTGCGCGGGGGCCTGCAGGAGTTTCAGATGGAGCTCAGATAGACACGGATCTATAAGATGGAGGAGACCTTTCATTGTGCATGCAGCGCACACATACGGCCTTTTATCGGTTTGGAGAATATCACATAGGCGCTAATTAGATTCTCGCGCTCTCTAACAGTAATTCTGATTGGCTATATGTAACCCGAACCCTCGAAAACTATTAACATACCTTTATTGTTTTGCCTGACACCATGTAAGCCATGTGACCATCTAATAATGGATATGTTCAGTGCAAGGTCTACAATGTGGGGTTCTTACCCATATGGCGGCTGTGGAGGACGAACAGGCGGGTCAGGAAATTGTTTTAGTTGACATACTTGTTGACGACGTTGTTTCATTTCCCCTAAACCTGAATGTATTATTACATCTGCATGACCTACAGAGAAGAATCACAAATTTCATTCCAAGAAAACAAACAAAATGCAACATCCTGCTAGTGTCAAGTCCATTGGATACACGTACATAAAGCAGAACTAAGTACTCATGTCCCTAGAAGCCATAAGCACCACTGCAGGTGTTGTAGCATGTTGCGTTTTTTTTAGTCATTAATGGCGTTAGCCCGCAGTTAGCTTTGCCTGTTAGCCTGTTAGCTTCTTCTTTGTGATTCTATTAGTGTGTATTGGGGCCTCCAACCCAGAGGTAGGAAAGTTACAATTGTGGTTTTCTGGCCAGAGACACCAGGGGGAGATGAAAGACCCCCAATCATCCCATCAACACTTGTATTACCTCCAGAGGGACTATGGAAAGGATTAATCAAGTAAACAAGTTATTTCGTACTGCTTAAAAGTTGGGGGGGGGGGGCATGTTGAGGGCCTGTAGCACATTGTAGACCCACATGTTCGATGATCATCGGTGTATAGCAATTGTAGTAAAGGTCACAAGACTAATAACTCCATCTAGATTAGAACGATTGGCATTAAAGGGGGGGGTATTATGCAAAATCGACTTTTTCAAGCTTTACATCATGTTATTATGTCATTCCCTCATTAAAAGCATGGCTGAAGTGTTGCCTTGGCACATTCACATATTTGTGAGTAATCTGTAAAAACTCTGATGGCGGCCATTTTAGGGATAGGTTTGCCTGAGTCCTCCTAGGAACGCCCCCACCTCCTGGAGACGCCTCCGAGCTTTCATCACCAGCCGAGTAACCAACCACTGCTCCTCAGCAGAGCCCCCTCCCCACTGATGCCACAGACAGCGTGTGGAGGGGGCGTGTCTGAAAGGCTCAGAGGTTCTTAAAGAGACAGAGGCCTATTTCAAGACATTCACTACAGCCATTTTGAGAGAGCAATTTTATACAAGGCAGTTATTCTAATTTACTGCATTTACATCATTGTAGTGTGATATAGACTGGTGCTATGTGATTGAAAAAAAAGCATAATACCCCCTCTTTAAACCTTATCAATCACGTTATGTTAAAACAAAGAAAGGAGCTGTAATACAAAGCTTCGGTCCTGGAGGGAATGTGAGCGATGTCACAGACTGGCAACAGAAGCCACTCAAGTCTGCGTTGTTATTATTTGACACTCAGCCTGGAACCTTGATGGCTCTGTTTGGAATGAAACCCTCTGTCCAGCTAGCATACTATATAGCCTATAGTTTTTGCTTGGGTGAAGGCTTTTAAAATCTCCATTGGTATAACTTACTATGTCACTATGACTGATCGATCTCAAATTGAAGCAGAAAATATAACCAGCTGTTGTCATGTCAAAGCGAAGGCAGGCCTTATTGACATCAGTGCTCTTGTCTCACAGAAAGAAGGTCCTGAAGGCGCACTCCCCTGAAAAGGAGAATCTCAGTGACACTATCCTGGTAAAAGTAGTTATCATTCTGTGAAATTATTATTTCATTTACATTTATGTTGCACATTTAACATTTCCCTAAAAACATCAAAATGATCCCAAATATTCTAGGGTCAAAGGCCAATGTAGAGGGTGAGCTAACTTTGGATTCTACAACCAAACCAGTGCCGAATGAGTGATTTAGTCCACAGCATGATGGATACCGCATACACAAAGAAATACTCTAAACATGAATAAAACCTTTATACAGCCGGGGCTCTGGAAAGTGTACCAAACTTGCTGTTATGGCATAGACAGATGGTAGTAACTGTCCAAAGGAATGGCTGAGACCCAGCGGTGTGCGTGAATGATCCCGCCCGAAATTCATAGCATGTCCAGGCGCAACACACGGATACGCGGGGAGACAGGCTGACACCCCGCTCACCTCCGCCCAGGCTTCGGCGGCGAGAGGAGAGCCGACAGCTACAGCGCAGCCAATATCCCCTGCCTTCAGCCCCGGTGCCTGCTCCCGGATGCATCTGGTTAGTAAAAGCTGACAGAGGGTTGGCCATGCCTCAGAGGAGAGAATGAGGGATTTCTCCACATTCGGCGTTCCTCCACATCACCCTTTGAGATGGTGCACCCCCCCCCCACCCCCACCTCACGAACACCGCTCGCTAACACAAGCTGAGGTGTGCTCCCAAGATGGGCTGTCACCGCGAATGGAAATGGAAGGGAGGCACACACATCCGTTATCTAAATGTTAACTCCGGTGCCCTTCTTGTTGTCACAGCCGGGCGAGGTTAGCCAACAGCGGGCCAGGTGCTTTGCTTTGGGCCCCTGCCCATGTGCTCTGCTGCCTCAGAGGGGGAGAAAAGGCAGTGTGGGGTGTAGGAAGAGGGTACAGGGGCACAAGTTGAGGGGCTCCTTGATCTGCGTCTATTAAAAGAGACCTTTATAAAGAGTTTTAGATATTGCATGAGATTCAAATGTTTGAGTCATTTTTATTTATATAGAAAATAGAAAGAGAACTTCATATTCTAGTACTTAAATATTGAAGGCAATAAATTATGGTGATAATAACAACGATGCCAGATTGGACATTGCGAACCGATAAAGGATAAAGAGTCAAGCCTAAATTCCAAAATAGTATTACCTCTTACCCCCGCCCTCTGTTACATCAATAGCATTATCCATGTTACAAGAAAAGCAGTTTTGGTAGTTGTAAAAATATATTCCCTGGGTTCAGTTTGCAGGGTGAGAAAGTTGGAGAACCTTTGACCCAGTCCGGTGCGGGTCACGTTCACGGGGAGGTCATCCATAGAGCCGCTGTCCCGCATGGCGTTGATTAATCACGGCGTCGTGACACGTGTCTGGCTCAGGCCCAGCCTGGATGTGCCCGGCATGCGGCGTCTCAGCACTTCTGCGGGACACACAGGGGGTGCGTGTGTGGGTGGGAGCGGCCCGCGCGGGAGACGCCTGGAGACAAGTGGACGGCGGTGTGGACAGACTTGAGACTAAGGGCTGTAACTAATGATTATTTAAGTAGTCGGCTAGTCGGCAGTTATTTTATAGATTAATCAGCTGTCAATGATATTTCTGATCTTTTCAGGGATTTTTTTTTTTACCCGACTGAGGTGGAGGTGCAGAATAAGGGCCGCTTGATGGAAAATATTTAGACTATTGTCATTTGCAAATCAAAGATATATTTTGCTGTTGTTCCATTTTTATTTCAATTGTTCTTTCTTTCCCGTAAAGATATTTTTAACCAGATAACAATTATTGATTACTAAACCAATCATTGATTATTCTATTAGTCGTCAGGGCAGCCTTTCTTGAGACTGGCCCCAGCCTGAGTGGACGGTATTTACGCACTGCCTGAGGGGTGGAGGTGTATCTAGGAGCCGGATATATTTAGGCGCTCTGAGAGATCACGCTGAGATGAGATTTCAAAGTGGAGTACCTGTTTGAAGATGCGTGGCATTCCACAGGGGTGGGCAAGGCTCCGGCGCATAAATCTGACAGGCCTGCACCTGGTGTGAAGACACGGAGGCGCGGTGACGCCGACCAGTTAGGATGACTTACACTGTCCCCACACATGTGTAAACTACATGTCCACTGGATAAATCTCCAGACGGTAGAATGAACGAAAGAAATCCCATTATGTGTTACAAAACAAGCACATTTTTGATGAAGCTTATTTTCATAATGGGAAAATCACTCTAGTATGGAAATGTTGTGTTTGAATCATGTTCAAATCATGTGTTCATTTGAAGTACTCTTACAAGCAGTAAAAAAAATCAATTTGAGAATTTTGTCCATGCTCATATATTCTTTATTGTGGGGGTACATTTTATTTCTTCTTTAGTTTATAATCAAAACATTCTTTTGCCTGTAAATCATTTGAGCAAGTACATTTCTGTAAAAATACTCCTACATTTCCAAATGTGAACCACATGGTATTCAAGTCATTATCAGCCTTTACATTAATGTGGCTCAACTTTCTATTTTATTTTCCATGTTTTGTACTGAATCTCCCTATAAAATGACTTTCCTCGACTTTGTGCAGATGCCAGTGCCAGTGTGTCGGACAGAACATTCCTGCTGCTTCTGTGCGAACATGTTTGTTATGGGCTTGCTTTGTAAAGCCATTACATTTCCCCAGAGCCTGCCTCATTAATCAAATATTCATATGTCCCTTGTAAATACATGGAGAACACAGGCAGGCCCTCTGTGGTGCGTGCCCCCCAGCACAAATGCCCTTTTCATGTTACGCTCTAAACAAAATCCCCAAATGCCCCTCGACGAGCTTCTCTCATCTCTGAAACCCTTTCCACTTCCTTCCCATCCTTTAAACTCCCAAGAATGTCTTTTGGCTGTCCGTGCACCTCAAACAGTCCTGATAAACACAAACGGATGGGACGGGGGGACTTCATAAACGATGCCTTTATGCGCACTTGTGTTGTTGCATCTCCATGGAAGTGCCCGAACAGACGCGGGGATTCTTCTGCCGCTCTGTCCGGCCCGTCCTCACCCTTGGCCCCTCGGCTTCCACAAAACAGAGAGTCAGTGCCTTCATTTGAAAAGCCATCATATTACAAGAATTTGCATTGTACGTGAAAACAGAGGGACATGGCGGGAGCGCGCGGGGGGACGGGGGGGGTCCCAGCAGCGCACGCATTATCCATGGTAACGGAGCTTTGCACACAAGGATATTTTCTTTTCCTTCGCGGAGGAACACAGCGGCCGCCAGTGTCACCGGGTCACATTTTTCCCCGGTCCCCTGGTTAATGGGCTGTAGAGATGGTTAGCACGTACGATTAGTTTTAATCTGCTACATTTGACTGCGAGAGAGAAAAAGGGGGACAAAATACATTTCAACACACCGACGGGGTTGGGATCGGGGCCTGAAAACGAGGCGAACTCCCCCCTATGTTGGTCAAAGAACTGGCTGAGAGAAACTTCAGGCAAGACTCAAAGAGAAAAAGTGAATCATTTTATTGAATCAGGAAAAAAATTACATCAACAATTTACACTTTCTGTATTGATTTTGAAATGACAAAAATCAAAATGCGTGATCCACAGAACCTGCATAATGATACTTCATCGACCCATGAGTCAAGTGATAAAGTTTTTGTTAAATTAACTTCTGAGGTTTACCTGAAAAGTGCATGGCTAGCTCTTCGACGTAGGAAAATACTTATTAGTTGAGAGTCAATGTCTTCATAATAATCAATAAGACAAAATACTTCAAAAATAGTGGCTAACACAATAGAGAGCAGTGTCATGAAATGTTTTGGCAACATACACTTCAGTCTTTTAAGTATTGCGATTTCAAAAGCATCATCAAAATCAAGATTTCGTTCACAGTGCACGAGATACACATCCAGGACTAAATGTGAATTGCAAAATGAATACAGGAATCACAGGCGTTTTTAGACGTCTAAACCGGGGTTGCCAGGTTTCATTTTTAGATTTTACGAAATAAGACCCCATGAGGAACGAGGACATTACCTAAAAATTGCAATTACGATTTGATTGTGATAAATTGTGCTGCCCAATTCTTTAGTGTTTCCTTATGTTACTTAAAAATGATTAGTTATTATTATTTGTTTTTAAATGAACTGCAAAATAATCTCCGTAGCTTCAGCCAACATTGTAGCAAGAAAAACAACAAAATCCAGTAGAATTAGGAAAAACAATGTGTAGCAGGCCTCTCTTACTCAACCAAAATAACTGCAGTGTGATGACTAAACCGGTATGGCATTACTTTTCGACACATACTTATTGGTTTGAGGTCTCTTGTGTCGGTAGTTTGGGTCAGAGCAGCACAAAGTCCCCTGTGGTGGTGACTGTCCGGCGAATGAAAGGCCACTCTCTCCTCTCAGGGGTCAGACTCGCTGACAGGTCGTAATCTTTGCTGCGACCTTGGACAATGGTGAACACTGGGTACTTCTCTTTAGCTGAAGGCTGGAGCACCTGGGAAACAGCATAAAAAAGGACATTAAATAGCACCTTTTGGGAATTACATGTTTAGGTAGAGGGATGTTTATGTTTAGGTGAGCAGAAACTCTATGAGATGGAAGAAGGTGGAACGACCTGATGGCCAGTGCTTTTAGCGCACAAAGCATGAAAGAACACGCATTCATGGCTACATGGTGCCATCTACTGGCTACCATTTATATTGCACAGTTTGAAATAGACCATGTACTTTCAGTTAAAGGCAGTGAGTTCAGAAAGTTTTCAGACCTTGTTTAATGTTTTTCTACTTTACAATGTAGCAGCTGATACTAAAATTACAGACATCTGTTTGTATATTACCATAGAGTAATACATTAATACAATAGGTTAAAGGTTTTCTGTTTTCTGTCTGTGTAAATGATTTATACAGTGTATGTAGGTATGGTTTTAAGATAAAACTGAAAATGTTAATTTTGTGTAGAAAGGCCCAACCAGGGACTAGAGTTGAAAATTAGCACTAGCTATAAACTCTTTTTGCATCACATCAGTAACAAGCTTGTTTTGTACTATGTTGAACTGCAATGTCCCTGTCAAATAAATAAATAAATAAATGTTATTGGAATAAAATTTGTTTTGTCCTTTAGTATATGGTAAAAGCAGACATTTATCCAAAAACACTGGTTTTAAAGCCTTTTACACAGACATAAAATGTCAGGCTAGTAGGCATTTTTTACAGTGAAGTGACAGTTTTCCTCTGTGAAAGTTGTGAAACCTGGTTTAAACTCAGTCCCTGTGACGAATTTTGATGTTGTCAATGCATTAGGAAAGTTTGAGGTGAGCTTGGACCACAAAATAGCAATTTGATATTTGAGTGACCCTGTTTCTTTGTACAATCAGGTGTGGCTCCTTTAAGAGAAAAATAAGCATCAGTCCTCTGTGTGATTTCGATCTTCTCCTTTTGTTTTTAAACCCAATTTGTTTTTGTATCCGCAAGTCTCCCTATTTGTTGAGATATCGATGGACCAGGGTTTTCTCTGGCAGGTTTATCTGCCTGTCAATCACGTCCATCTGATCTGAGACACAGTGTCTAAGACTGTACATCTTTGCATAGTCTTGCAGAACCATGGGGTCTGGCATTATAACATAGGACTGGTTAGAGGTGGATGAATACTTTGTGAACTGACTGTACATGCTGGTTGACTAAATAATATAGTACCTTAGCCAGCTCCTGACAGATGCGCTCAAAGTCTTTGACACTTCTGGAGTAAAACCCTATGGTGCAGCTTGGGTCCATTTTACTGAAAGGCATCTTCTTTGGCGATGGACAATGGAAAGACTAGAAGCACAAAAAGTACTTATTGAGTAAAGCCATATCATCTGTACACAAGCAACAGAAAAATCCTATACGTGATCTTTTAAATCAGTACCCTTCCTTAAAACTGCATTAAAAAAAATCTTTAATGTAATTGGGCATAGGCCAAGGATAAACATTACTTGGAGAAATGGCTGGTGGATCTTCAGAATATTGTGAATGATATGTACTGTCTGATACGCAGTACAGTAGTTTTTCTGGAGTAATATACATTTACACCAGTCAGTTGTACTGTAACAATTTCAAGTGAGTATTACTTGTTGTCATTGACTATGCTTTTTCACTACATACTGTACTTCCTCCCTCTCTTCAGGTAAATATGCAAACAGTGCCGTAATCACTGAGGCCATGTTTAAGTCAAAGAATGCTTGCATTATGCCTGTTTCGCAGCATCTTGCTTTACACATTTCCGAACGGCTAATAAATCAACATAGATGTATAATATCCAGTATGTAATTTTCCCCTCACAGCCTCTGAAATGCCCGCATCCTTAAGCGTTATTGAAGTGGTTAAATTCACATTACAGCGGCCCCAGTCGGCCCGTCTGCGTAAGTCCCCATTACCTGCAGCGGGAAATCGCTGCTGCTGACGTCCACAAAAGACTGACAGTAATGAGGATCCATGTAAATCAAGCTGTCGTCTGCAAGGACAAAACAAAAGACAAGTTATTCAAAAACATCCGATTATTACCAAAAACGCGCGCTCGCCAATTTCTATGCAGAGTAGCTCAAAGTCACCCGCCCCGGCTTAATGTTAGGCTTGTGCGCGTCAAATATGCCTCCCAGAAGGTTGTTGCTTTTTAATATCCAGCAGGGTGGATTAGAATCTGCATAATCAGATGTACACGTGCATCCTTTACCGCCACGAGAAGCAGGTTGTCATTTAATTTTGCGTGTGTGTGTGGGGGGAGAATTACTTTTACAAACACGCAAATTATAATTTCAGGATTTGCATGTGATAAATGCCTTGCCGGGCGGCTCCTTGGCAGCCAGAATGTATTGCTTGTCATTTAGACATCATCCACCACTGTATTTCAAATTTGTAAAATGTAAATGCGTAAATATTGACTGCGAAGATGTACAACTGAAGGTTCCTCCCGGCTCCTGAAGGTGATGGAGAGTGGCTCACTTTGTGGAGTCCGGATTAAATTTAATGCATGCTTCCTATGGAAATCAATTACGCCTCACAACTTGGGAGGTTTACTCGTGATGAATGGCCGTGGCTTTGATGGGTCAGAGAGAATAAAGTAAGCCCTGCTTCACCTGCCTCCGTCTCCCACTCCTCTCCGTTTTGCCGCGCACAAACAGGAATACATTAACTTACTTAGAAGGGTGTATTATGCAAAATAATCTGTTATTCATGCCAAACTCTCTCTTTGTCTTTCCGGGTCGCCGTTATAGCAACACTAACCTTGAAATCCGACAATGTAGCAGGCCTGTTTGGGCTTTCCACCGATGATGCCGAGGCAGTAATCCAGGCTTAGAATGTTCTAAACCAAATAGAGCAGAAAAAGACAGGGCACGCTCTGAATTGAACCTTCTGTACAAGTGTAATTGCTTATCACAGCATGAATAATAGTACAACATATATGAAACACAATAATTCGATTGGTTTATTTTCACTAGAGATTGCTATGCTGCAACAAATTCCCAGCCTTAAAGATGTTTTTTAGTTGTTCAGTGGCTCTCTTGTTAACTTACCATAGTATGACCGTTATTTCTGACGTACATTTAACATAGAGAATTTCAATCACAACGTTTAAATTGTGGCATATGACATCGTTCTCTTGTAATTGGCAACATTAATCTAACAGAACCCATTGTATTTTTTAACAACTTTTAGTTTTTAATTAAAAATGTTTCAAAAAAGTAATGTTTTTCTTGTAATCTTAGTTAAAACTGTTGTCAATAAACAATTAAAGAACCTCTAATACATTTAGTCAATCCAAATTAGAGGTTGACTGATAGATTGGCCGGCCGATAAATCGGGTCGATATTGGGGTATTTTGCAATATTGGGTATCGGCTGATCTAACGCTGATATTATCTCTACCGAAAATGATAGGGTTAGAGAGTTTTTACAAGTTTGTTAAACAGTAACACAAGTTTCACCATCTAAACCTCAGTGAATATGAAATATGAAACATGCTGCATTTTGAAGCACAGAACCTGGAGATTTAACTTCCCATTTTTGATCGCCGCGCAAAATTCCACGGCTAGCAACAGTATGCTAATGCTAACGGCAACTAATCAAAGCTGGGACAAAAACTATGATTGAATCACCTAAAGTGATAAAATAAAATCAGGATTACAGACCACACATTTGGAAAAATAGGCCACTAAAAATCCCCCAAAACAACATTTCGAATATGGTTTTGGAGTAAAATTCTAATTCTTGCACCAGGACCTTGTATTTCTGGCTTTAGTTATGAAGATAAAAGTTAAATTTCGCCAAAATGAACACTGAAAACAACTGACACACATTTTATTTCTCTTTTTCGACACTGACACCACTATGAGCCAGTTTGCCGTTGCTCTTCTTATACCTTGACAAAGTTGACGTAGTCAGGGTTGGTCTTCTCTCCTCCCAGCCGCACAGGGATTAATATGACGACGGCGCGACTGTTCGTGGGGTCGGTTGTGGACGGTTCTTTATGTGGTGGAGGAGGAGGAAGGCCATCCGATTTGCCAGCAGAGTCCTGCCCTGCCCCTGATGCCCAGTGGCTGTCCATGACGTCCGCGCTGTATACTATGGGAGATCAATATTACAAAGGTCAGACCGGGGCCATCTGTCTGTGCGCTTTTCCAAAAATAGTCAGTGTAGCCCTCGAGCTATCTTTGCTTTGTTTTTTTACTGTTTTAGACTTTGAAACCTGTGAAGAAAATGCCAATTCAAGCCATAAAACTGATTCCTTATACCAATCATGCTGGGGTCTCATTTAATTGCTGAATATTTACACAATCACAACTACGTGGAATAGATAGGCCTTTCATGGCAGTTTTTTGTTGTTGTTGTTTTGAAAGGGAATTTTATACCTGTGCAATCCTGGGACACATACGCTGTAATCCCTGCCAAGATGGGGTCTACTGCTTCATCGACAGCTTTCCTAAGAGACAGAGAGTGAGATTAAAATGAATCTATAATCAGTACACTACAAACAAACAACAACAAACAAACAAATGTAATGACGTTTTAAGAGTGTGACTTACTTGAGGATGTGTGCCACAATAGCAGGTCCATACCAGTCTCCGGCCTGTTTACCCAGTGTTAAGCCGAACTGAACAAGCCGGTGAATGCCCAGCTGAGAGGAGGTATTATCGCCGAACCAGGACACCAAAGTCCTGTGGTACATTTCTTTCAAATGCGCGTCAGCCTCTTCAGCGGAGCCAAAAGCCTGGGTTGGGGGCTTTTCTGGCGATTTAAGCTCAGATGATCCAGGAGAGCCCTGCAGTGATGCCTCGAGCGAAGCGACGAGGCGTTTGGCCGCGGTGGTCGTCCACGTCTCGGTGTCTAAAGGCTGGAGCGTGAGCGCCTCAGACCATGTCCAATCTGCCAAAACACAGCTCGTGACCTCGACTGAACACGCTCGTACATCCATACATTTCCAGTCATTTTCTGTCATTCACATTTCAGATCTGTGCTTCTGTTTATGCTCAGGGCTGTGCAATTCGATTATAATTTGAATTGAATAGACAAGTAAGACTGCTGCCCATCTGGCTCTATTCATCTTTGTTTTTTATTTAAAGATTTTAAGAGAAACATTAAAAAATTCGATTACCGTATTTTCGTTTTGTGATATGTTCCAGCCCTATTTACACTGGATGCACTTCTTGATGCAGCCTCTTGATTTACCAGGTTTGAAATTGTGTACAATTACTTTTGATGAGGTGTGGCTTGACTCCAAAGTTTCTGAATTCAAAGTAATTTCTCATAAAATAACTTTCCAATATATTTTCCTAATGTCAATTTTTTTCTGAGGGATCCGATTGGCACTGAGCAAAACAGGTTGATGGACGGGGAGAAAAAAATTCTGCCAAAGCCGGGAGTCGATCTCATGTGCTCCAGTCTTCCATCGTTATCAGGGATTGGACCTTACTTACTAGTTCTAACAGTAATAATAGCCCTCGTATGCGCCAGCGTTCTGTTCACTTTCAACTTTGAGTGCCCCGGTATTTCACTTTAACAGAACCTTATCCTTACAAACTTGGAGGGAGCTTAAGGGCGAGACAGGGGGAGTGGCATTGATCATAAAATTGTTCAAAGCATTATCAAAGTGACCTTGAATGACCAAGTGTGAAATTGATCAATAAATGTGCTTAAGTGATCATTAAACCTTTTATTGGCGAAATATTTCATTTTTGACATATTTTAATTTAGAGAAAAGTACAAGTTTAAATATTGTTTTTAAATGGCTGCATTAAATGGAAGTCTTTACATTATATTCATCCACGTAATGAGAAGAGACCAGAGGACATGAAGCGTAGGGCACTTTAAAGGGGATGAGTTTAAACCCACTAAATTAACCTTTAAAAATATCAGGATTCCTTTTGTCAAATAGATTAAATGAATGTTGTAATCTACATGTTTTATGCTTAGTAAAATGAAGTTAATTAATGCTGTTGAATAAATACTAAACTTTCCTAGGACTGAACTTCTCTGATCATGATTCCACACACCTCGGCCGAGCAGGTGAAGAATAAGGGCTTGAGCCAGCATCATCTGTCCCGCCCTGAGCATACATCCCCAGCCACAGTCAGAGGTCAGAGTGGAGCCAGACAGAGGTGGAAACTCTTCTCTATACGTGAGCCAAACTCGAGACGCAAAATCCCTGCGGAAAGCCTCAACATTTCCCATGGCAAAGTCCTCATCTGTGGCTTCACAGCAAGCTTCCTCTGTAGGACTTTCATCATCTGAAGCAAACAATCAGTTGTAAAGAAGTTACACTTTAAAACTCAAAAGTTCATCCAACATGATACATAGAACGCTACAGTTTATTGTTTATGCAATTTTAAAGGCATAATTGACCATACATACCTTCAACTTTAAAATGGTAACATTTACCAAGTAAAAGCACTGGTGAGTTTCTACTGAAGGAGGTCTTGGACTTGAGAGCCCAACCTATAAATAAAAATAAGTATATACATTCATGTCAACTGTGTCTGTAATTTAAAAAGCACTTTGCTTGTGCAAAACCAGGACAGATGACAAACATGTATGACTATTTAAAGGGCTGACTCACTGAAATGTGATGCTTCTTTCACAACTCACAAGATAGAATAAGGCTGAGTCTGGCATTGTGTTGTTGATTGCATTTAATGGATAACTTTACAATCTCTTTAAGTTATATGTCATGACATCTACACACATGTGACCATATGGTCTCGCTCTGTTTTGGTGATCCAGTTTTGATCTGTTTTCTGCTACGCCTCTTTGCTGCTGCTGAGACTGTTACAGTAACTACATGTTGTGCCTGCACTGAGATAATGGTTGTGCTAATGTTTACACAGCGGCTATTAATGGGAATCTGCACCTTTTATGCACTTTCACAACATACTTTGTACTGTTGTAATGCCCAAAAGTAATATCGTTATGTATATGACATTGGCAAAAAGAAGCGGTTGGCTGACTGAAAGCTACAGTTAAATGTAAGATGAAATATGGCTTTTAGTTTTGGCTACCGTGGATGACAAAATACTTACTGTACTTCACATTGTGCCACACCGACAAGAACTTCGTCTTCAGTTTTTCCACCTCGTCGCTCCCTTTATTCTCCATTTAAGCCAGCGAAGGATGGGACCCATTCCCACCCGATGACAAAGTCTACGACACAAACAGACACATACAATATGACTATTGTAAGCTCTACTGTATGTCCAGCTGTGTCAAAATGCTACACAAATTGCTAAACCGTGTTACCTTATGTCGTTGTACCTGCCATTAAGATGTTTAAACCGATTTTGTAGCTCTAAAAATACTGCCTTTATAAAAGCATTGTTACATGAATGTATCTTTTTCCATTGCTTGCTCAGCCTAACTGTTTAATTTCACACTGCCCTGAGAGCGCAATGTTTACATTCTGTTAACACTTCATGGAAGTGCCACAAGCCTGCTTGGTCTCGCGAGGCTTCACTCAGAAAACGAGAAATGAGCTCGACATGCGCTCCATTCAAGTATGGTCACCGTCCGAGCGGGCGGTGACAATACCACCGACCACCGACCACCTTCAACTTCTGAGTTCCAGATGTTGCCAAGTGCCCTTGTCCCCTCCGTATTATTGGTCATGTTTCTACTTGCTTTCGCTGTAATATACTCTAAAGAAAAGCAAACATTAACATTTTTTTTAATAAAACCATTAAAAAGAAGAAGAAAACTTATGATCATAAAATGTGTATTTTTTTGAGACAGATCATGTCAGGTGTTGTTTCTGTCAATGTTTTCTCTTTTTTTCGCAGTGCACACTTTACCGTAAATTGCTATGATATGCGCATTGCGGTGGGTGTGTTCCCTTCTGTTCCATTCATACTATGCGCATTTCTGGTGCGCACCATCCCGGAGCTTACGGTAGTCAGCCCATTCTCCCGTTTTCCCGTGGTTTTCCTGTGGGAGTGAGTGTGTGTGTGGAAAGCCGAGTCTGCCTGCTGTCTGCCTGGGAATTCTCCTAAAACACATCCGCGGCCACTGCCATGGCTGAACGCCGCGCCTTCGCTCAAAAAATCAGCAGGTAAATACAAGAGGATTTATTACAAGCATACAATAAACGCATGTAGGGCCTTGACGTTTTATATAGGTCGCTCGTAGACCCTCCGTGAAGGGAATCCAGTGGAGGAGGCCCAGAGTAGGGCAGAGCCCGTGCTAGCGTTTGTTAGCTGCATTGGCAGAGATGCTCAGACCCACCCCGACAGACAGCGGCACAGCTTGCTGTTGCTGTTTTCAAAGCAAACAAAGAGGCAAGGTGTAATAGCACTGTAACAAATGGTGATTCACTGTGAGTCTGTTCGTTTCGCGGTCTCCCTCTCTCTGGTTTATACTAAAACAATCATGTTTGGATCAGCTGCGTTGACTAGACAGTAGTGGCACCCTGTACAGCCTGATGTGAGTGGACTTTCAGTCATGTATACAGTTGACCCTCATGGAAGCGCACATATTTTCAATAAAGCCTGTCTGAGAAGATCAGACTCCCCCACTACAATTAAACACCGACAATGTAATCTCCTCTCCGCCTCTCAGACAGATCAAAGTAATGCCCTTAACAAAGGGCTTTGTGCTACCTGTCAAAGGCTCATCCCACATGATGTCTCAATAAAAACAGAGCTAGCCATGGCATGGGAAACTTGTCACCGTCTGACTGTAATGATTGTTTACTACACTGTTACACACTAGCATGTCCTGTTACTTGCATCAGTTGAAATAGTTATTGGCTCATACCTCTGTGTATGACAGCCCAGTGGAGACAGCACAGGTGTAGGAACTCAAAGGTCCAGGGTTCAAACCCGTGGTGATCTCAGCACATTAAAATACTAACAGCACAAACTGTGCTTTCATGTTTAGTAAGTAGGGTGAAAGAATTCAGTAAACAATCAGAGCTGAGACTTGAACCCACAAGGCTGAAGATTGAGCAATGTTTTGCCATATGTACTGCAGCCTTACTCACGCGACTATTGGCCCACTGGGACAATAAAGTACATTTTAACCTAACCTTAACCTACCTGTCACCTGTCAGATTTCTGGTCTGCATGTCAACATAGCCACTTGCATTGCTTTTAAGCTCTTCATTCAGTATTACATTGTATTACATACATTATCGTACTGTAAGACATCAAAGTAAGTGTCTTCAAGTGTCAAGTGTCTTTACAGTTTTATATTATGCTAATTATCTGACTTGTCAATATCAACATTGCTGTAAAGTGTAATTTTGTTTTTGATGCTCATCAAGTTAACAATGACTGTCTGGCTTCTCTCTGTTTTAGGACTGTGGCAGCAGAGGTTAGGAAGCAGATAGCTGGACAGTATTCAGGTTCTCCACAGCTCTTCAAAAACATAAATGCAGGGGCTGCAACAAGCAACACGGTGAGTTCTGATTATCAATGAAACCATTGGGACACCTTATACTATGTTTGATATATAATATGCATGTTCTATTATTCTAGTACTTAATTAAAAATAAAACACAAAGCAGGCTGCATATATTCATGATTAGTCAATATCTTAACAGGTCTAGTCATTACAATAATTCCCCTCTGCAGAACTTAATGCCTCGGGTGGCAATGGTAGGAGTCGTGTCAGTTCCACAAACACCTTGCAGGTATAACAGATAATGAACTCGATGTCTTTTTATATGAATGGATTAAGGGTTCAGCTCTATGTACATTGTTATACAAAACTGACTTTTATAGCCTCTATGATATATGGTATGAATAAATAACGTTACAAAACAAACACAGTATTTAGTCTATCTGCTCAGCCGCACTCAAAATGGCTGCCCACTCTCCAGTAAACATCACGCTCAGAATCCAAACTCCAGACATCGTCACCAAACTTTGTTCTGATCCTGACTGTGCTCAGACACTCTTCCTTGCACAGATGTGTAGGACTTTTGGAATATCACAATTGCCTTCACCACCATCACACTGTGTTCACTGTCTTCTTTCTCTCTCACAGGTGCCACTCACAGAGGCCGTGGATCCAGTGGATTTTGAGGAGTACCTTGTTACGCACCCTCCTATTGTAGAATCTGGACCCCTGAGAGACCTGATAGAGTTTCCTCCTGATGATATCGAGGTCACTTACACACCGCGGGAGTGTCGCACAGTGGTACAGGCCGTCCCAGAAGAGGGGTAAGTCCAGGGAGTGTTAAGGAAGAGATGATATAAATGCCAGGCTATTTTCAATGCAACACTTTGGTTTTCAATTTTAATGTGCTTTATTAATATTTTACTCCATAGTTGTTGAGGACTATTATAGATGCTGTTTTAATGTAATATTTTTTTAAACAAAGCTTTTACCATTATAAATGTTTACTTACAGAGACACCGATGCTCATGTCAGAGACTGCGTTCGATCGTACACAGAGGACTGGGCCATTGTTAACAGAAAGTGAGTGGTTGTTTGAGTGCTTTAAAGTGCTGATGCTGAATTGAAGTTGTTTTTTTCTAATTATCTTATATTCTGATTTACCTCCCAGATATCACAAACTCGGTACAGGTTTTAATCCCAATGCACTTGACAAGCAAAAAGAGCGCCAGAAAGGCCTCCCTAAGCAAATCTTTGAAGCTGATGAAATGCCAGAGACCAGCAGCTACCAAGACGACCAGGTATCATTTTGTAAAGAGTTTTTGACTGTATTTAAAGGAATAGGCCACCATTTTTACATACTGAGATATGTTCTTACCTCACTTTAGCCAAGTTAATATATCCCTGTCTGGTCTTTGTCCGTGCGCTCTGTCACGCAAACGGAGCACATACGCAGCCTCTCCCACATGTCATATAGCTCCAAAAAAGCTCACGATAGAAGCTACCAAGCTCTTCCACGTGTTCCCTATTTAAATAAAGTTACGTGAAGTGTTTTCATGTGAAGTATATTTACACAGAAATGTAACATGTCGATTTTATAAGCAGATAAAAAGGGGTGAATAAAATAAAAAAGATGAAGATAAAAAGATGACTTGTTAATATCTGGAAATTATTATATGCACGCACTGTTTTGAATGGTATCTCCCGGTGTGTCTTTAGGATGACTTGAAGCGCCGTTCCATGTCAATAGATGACACTCCCAGGGGAAGCTGGGCCTGCAGCATCTTCGACTTAAAGAATTCTCTTCCTGACCCGCTCCTCCCACACCTTCTCGATCGTGCTCCCAACGAGGAAATAGACCGACACAATGAAGACCAGCGCAAGGCCAGCCGCCATCGAGAGCTGTTCGCGCTGCACCCTGCTCTGGATGAGGTAAGGATGATGCACTTATGATTATGATCTCATACAGACTTTTTCAGGAAAGTCCCCAGATACTAGCCATGAAGTGCATTAACATTTCTGGTTACCATGAATTTTCAATTATGCCGGTTTGATGTGGTGGTGTGTATTTCCTCAGGAGGAGCCCATTGAGCGTCATTGTGTTCCCGAAGTACCTAAAGAGCACTTTGGACAAAGGCTACTCGTCAAGTGCTTGTCCTTGAAGTAAGTAGTGGGCAGCCTTTTTCAGACAAAAGCCTCTTAGCTGTTTTATTTAGCTGCAGCTTTCTGCTGACCTTTTGTTTTTCATCTCCTGTTGAAGGTTTGAAATCGAGATTGAGCCTATATTTGCTAGTTTGGCCTTATACGATGTCAAGG
Organism: Gobius niger; assembly: GCF_951799975.1. Taxonomy (NCBI): domain Eukaryota; kingdom Metazoa; phylum Chordata; class Actinopteri; order Gobiiformes; family Gobiidae; genus Gobius; species Gobius niger. The sequence goes on along the minus strand of NC_136868.1, from coordinate 25,536,706 downwards.
AAAAGAAAAAGGTAAGCTGTTATGCTTTGCTCAGTGCCACTTCAGCCCTGAGTTATTAGGTCACTTTTCCGAACCATTAAAACTGTTGGAAAGCCAAGTGAAAACGGTGAGCACCCCATAAAATGTCACATTTTAAAATCTGCTTATGTGTACAGTATACACAGATAACACTAGAGGGTAGTAACTACCCTGAAAAGGCTAGGCTAGGCTCATTTTGCTTGGGCCAGTAGCTTTATTACCTGTACACAATATGACACATCGTCTCGCGTAGTTACTGTATGTTTGATTTCCTGTGTTTCCCCAGATATCAGAGAACTTTTTCTTTGATTTGAACTCTGAGCAAACCAAGGCCATGCTGCGTCCGCACATTCAGACAGCAGCCATCTCAACACTGGCCCGCTCAGCTGTTTTTTCAATCACCTATCCATCCCAAGATGTCTTCCTGGTCATTAAGGTATGACACTATCATTTTGAATTTGTTTCGATTAGTTATTTCCTAAGTTAACAAAAGAGGCCAATGCTTCCCACAGCTGGAGAAGGTTTTACAACAAGGCGATATTGGAGAGTGCGCGGAACCCTACATGGTCTTCAAAGAGTCGGATGCTGCCAAGGTAGACTGCTGAACAATGAATGACTGACCTGTAGTTTGCATGTGTCTGTTACTATCAGTGTTTCATACATTTCAATAGAACAAAGAGAAACTGGAGAAGCTTCGAGGCCAGTCTGAGCAGTTCTGTCAACGCCTGGGCCGCTATCGCATGCCCTTCGCTTGGACTGCGATCCACCTGATGAACATCGTCAACAGCGCGGGCAGCCTGGAGAGGGACACGGAGATGGAGATGAGCCTGTCAGGTGGGTTAAGTCTCCGCTCTTCATCCTGTTTGTTGTTGCATATTTCCGACACACGGTTCGATTATCGAGTCATGCAGGAAGCTCATGGGCAGGTCAATACATTGCCACACTTCAAAAGCTTTATCTAAAAACAACTTTCCAGCGACAAATGTTGAAGCCTATTTGAACAAATTCTCCCGCCGTATTGATCCTGTCCGTGCTATTTTGAGTTTGACCTATTTGTGCACGTGATCTTTGACCTCTCTGGTGGGTTCAAACGCAGCTTGGGTGACCAAAAAATGGCCTCAAATCAGTCCTTGCGAAGGAGTTTAGACTGTGAAGAACACGTGAGTGAACTGAGTTGATTTTTCTTTTCACAGAGAGAAAAGGCTCGTGGTCAGAGCGAAGGAACTCGAGCATCATGGGGAGGCGTTCGCTGGAGAGGACCACGAGTGGAGACGAGTCGTGCAGCCTCACAGGATTCCGACCTGCCACACTCACCATCACCAACTTTTTCAAACAGGTCTCCACAGCTGTCATTCGCACCGTGTCTTGACATTCTCTATTGTTTTTTTGTTTCTTTTATCTTCCATTGCATTTCTTCTGAGTCTTTGTTCTCCTGCTCCTTTACTTTTTAGGAAGGGGATAGACTGAGTGATGAGGATCTCTACAAGTACCTCGCGGACATGAGGAGGCCTTCTTCAGTGCTGAGGAGACTCCGGCCCATCACAGGTAAGCTTACGCGCTCCTCTTTGGTATCTGTTATGTGTTTTTACAAATGGAAATACTCACTGTCTGTCTGTCTTGTGCCACGATCGCCCCCTCTCCAGCCCAGTTGAAGTTGGACATTTCTCCAGCTCCAGAGAACCCCCACTACTGCTTGACCCCTGACCTCCAGCAGGTCAAACCGTACCCCGACAGCAGAGTTCGGCCCACGCGCGAAATTCTTGAATTTCCTGCCAGGGATGTCTATGTGCCAAATACTACATACAGGTAAAGGCCGGTGTAAGAGCAACATGTTTTAACTAGTGGTTTCAGAAAGTATTCACTCATCTCTTTTTATTCCCTTCCCACAACTATAACTGAGACAAATCAACTTCACTTAAAGAAATGATTATTTTTGACATAACTACACTAGTCCGTGTAGATTTTCTTTGACCAATTGTAGAGAAATGTATTACTTTTTAGTATCTGCCTGCTACTTAGTGAAATAGAATCGATTAAAGGGGTCTGAAAACTTTCTGAACCCACTGTAAGATTAATTAGTGACTTAAATGTAATTTCATAATTTGCTTGACTCATTTGGAACTATGCAAAGATGACCTAAATTCAAGGTTTTGAAAAGAACAGAGTGTTATCCCAGAGTTTGCCTTGTGGTGACACTGCAGTGTTAATGTTCACCACATGTCTCTTGGTGCACTCAGTGAAAATTGTGTCTGACCAACTACTATTTTTGTCAAGGTCACTCAGAGTCAGATTCTCATTGCCAGACGCGGCGGCTGCCTTGGCCTGCTATTACCAGACTCATTTGTCTGCAAATAATCGGTACCTTTCAGCGGCAGATAAAGTCAGATCGATAGATTACAAAGACCTGCTGCAAGAGGAGGTTTCAAAATGTCATTGGCAAGAAGAAAGCAGGGCTCGACTGAAAGATATTTTGAAATCTCAGTGGGACTTTCTTGGTTAAAGAAGGGGTACATTTTTTTTTTGTACAGTTGTTTACACTTGTTGGCATCGCCAAACCCTTTTTATTGCAGCTCCTTAAACACATTTAATGAAGCCATTTACACAGCACTTGAGCACTTGCCATCAGAAACCATTTATTTTTATTTGAACAACATAAATATATTATTGTGTAACCCTTGCTAATTGTAGGTGTCATTATGAGGCATTAACAGTACAGTTATTGAAGTTATACTTAAAACAAAAGTCAATATGACTCAAAATACAATGTAATGACAGTTTCTCGTAATATAAGCGTATGTCTTACACCACTGTGAAAATGGTTTAAATACACAGTAAAAAATAATAACAAATGAGAGTCAGTGCGCTGTTAAAATGAATAAAATAGTGTTTGTTACGACACATGATGAAGAATAGCCCCCCGCCCCCCAAACATAAAAACAAAGTCTTTATAATAATGAAAATAGAAAATGAATAATACATAAAACATGATAAAGATAAAGGCAGAAAGATTATTTAGAGACTAATCTGTGGCTTTATGCCGAGCTCCTGAAAACATGCAAATGTCATAAAACCTATTCAATTCCTAAGCAAAGACAGATGTGTTCATAGCTAAAGCGTTTGTACATTTTCAAAAGCACAGTCGTCGCCACTTGCCATGCAGTCGCGGCCCAGCACTGAAACAGGTTGCTGATCTTCTTTTTGTAAGTGAGAGCAGATGTTGCATAAGAACAGCTTTACTGTTCCTGTTGGATCGAATCCATTAGGTTATTGACCCGGGCGCCATGGTTGCATCATTGCCGTCGTTCTATCTTTTGGGATACTTTTGTCGGTCTGCACCAGTGTCAGAATCCTTGCAGAATCCCATCTATCAGTATGGGTTTGCTGATAAACTAATGACATTTCTAATGCCTCCCACTGCTACAACCTGCTCTAGCACCTATTTCTATTTGAGCTGGCCTGTGCAGTGAGTTCGTGTAGCCTGGCGTCCTGAATGGGCGCGTCAGTATAGGCGCTCTGAAGTAGAAGGGGCCGGCCGTATGCTCATCTTTGTTGTCTTGAGTGAAAACGACGGTCCAGTGCTTGGCCTCCAATGAATGCCTTTCCGTCTCATGGCACGCCCCTTAGCCCGCAGCCACAGGTACCGTCCATTCAGGTTCGTCTCTCCGCAGGAATCAAACCACCAGCCACCTAAGAGCAAGGTACTGAGTTACTTGCTCGTCACTTTTGACATAATCATCTACAGTGAGTTCAGGAAGTGTTCAATCCATCTATTTATATCGATGTTATTATATTTGTAACAAATAGCTAGAAGCTGTGTCATGGCCATTAGAATTTGGCATAAAGACAACGTTTTTTTCACAGCTCTTTTTAAAGGGACTAGATGGTAGATGATGATTTCTGTATCAAACTGCTGCATATTAGAATAGAAATATTAAAGTGATAGTCTGTAGGATTGCCAAATGGAGAGGAGAGAGTGAGGAATTTCAAATTGCAGGCTCAGGCGGTCCGTTATTCGCAATCTATTAAATCTGTAAAACTGTTTAACTCAAAGACTCACTTTAAAGTGGTCTAACAACTTTCTGAAGCACCATACATTATAATCCCAGTTCCACTTGTTTTAGTTTACCTGTGTAATGACGAGGGCAGTTTTGCTGGTTGTCATTCGGCGCATCTTTGGTGGAGAACTGCATGCCGGTGATGTTCGCCAAAGCGTCGGCCAGGTCGCCAGAGAACTGGCTGAGGTGAACGATGTAGTGGGTGGAGGGGCCGTCCAGCGAAAATCGATACTCTGCCCAGTGTTTGCCATCCCTCCAGTCTTCCAGGTCAACACGCAGGATGTGAGCTCCCTGTTGTGCAACGCCGTAGAACTTCTGCAGCCCCAGCCAGTGGTCCCCTGAATGGCAAACAAGAGATTTAGGGTTCGTCCTCTAAACAAACTGCAGTAAGGAAAGTAGCAGGCTTGTCTTCTTTTTTTATTTATATACCATTTGCATTATTAGGGCTGGGTTCAACAATGGAATTGGAAAAAAAGTAAAGTTCTTTAAAAATGAAAAACTTCTGAAACATTTTTGACACCTGAAGGGTCCTGAGATCGTGTAGCTTTTAGACAGTCCAAAAAACAAACTTTTATCACATTTATGGACATTACTTTTCTGCTTTTGGCAGTAATTCATTCATCATAATGTACTGACCACTATTGTAAATAAACCTTGAACCCAGCTCAGTTCATTACTAGAGAAGTTGCAACAGAAATTTCCCATCTACATACTTTCAAGATTTCCGAAGCCCTTTTCGTACTTCTCCCATGTCTGGTCAAAATCCACCGAACCATCGACTCTGCGCTGAACAACAGTCGCGCCTCCATCTGCGCGAGACAAACACATTTGAATTGTTTACACTTTCTGAAGCCGCCTTTAACTTCAGTGGTACGTTCAGATTGTCTCCCATCCTGTCATTATGGAGGTTTCCAGATGGTTTTCTCTTGTATCACGACTGGAAATCTCCCACAGTGCTCCAAACTCACTCACCTGGTGTCATTTCGCAGTAGACGTTGAATGGCTCCGAGTGGTTAGGCTTGATTACATAGACGCCACTGTTCACCTCTCCTTTGACATACAGTTCACTGCAGTCGCATGGAAGATCTTGGGAAATAACAAATCAAAAATAACGATTGAAGTAGTCAATACAAAAAGTATCTTGGCTTCCGAATCTCCTTACCGGTTGAGTTCACCATGAGATACTCAAACATATCTGGAGATGAAAGGTCAGACTCCATCGACTTTTCCATTGTATCTTGGAAGTTGTCGTTGCTGAGCTGCGATCAATATCTAAAGTTAGTGTTTTGACAACAGATAAAAAAAGTCTTACTGCAGTCAAATAAAAATAAAAAAGACATCTACCTTTTCCTCCAGGTTTCTGATCTTGAGTTTTTGGTTGTCAAGCTGATCATGTTGCTCCTGCACCGCGTGCAGGAGATTTGTAATGGTTTTCTCCTGAGCTTCAATCACATCCTGATAATGCCATAGCAAAATGTCAGCTATATCATGTAGTATATATTATTAGCTCTGGAATAGTACTTACCTTTAGTGTGGATATTTCACCGATTTGCTCGGGTGGGACCATGCTTTGCGACAGCCCTTGAAGTTTCTCCTCCAGCGTTCCCACTTTGGTCTGCAGCTGCGTCCTCTCCTGCAGGATGTTGTTGATCTTCGAGTTAATTTCCAGCGACAAGTTCCGAATCTCCTCATTGTTGGCTTTCAGATAATTGGTGGTCCTCTTCAGCTCCTCCTCCTCCTCCTTGATCTCGGACGTGACCACGGACAGCTGGTAAAACGAACGGTCGAAAATGTTCAACTTTTGGAAGATGTCGTTGATTTGACCTTTGGTCTTGTGTACGAATTCTCGGAGGCTCTGGCCCAGCTGGAGCAAGCCGTTGGCCAGGAGCCGCACGTCGTCCAGCATGGCGAAGCGCGACTTCGCCTCGGTGGGGCCCGGGGGCAGTGTGGCGGTGAGCGCCGCGCCGGGCACAGTCGGGCCACTCTCGCTCTTGCCCCCTGATGTCGCAACCAAACTGGCCACAAGTAGTAGTAGCAGCTTCATCGTCGCCTCTTTTTGCCCTCTCAGCTCTGCTCTGCTCCGCTCCACTGACAAATTTACCTAAATGTTGAGCGCAACAGACTGGCTTGTGTTATATACAGCCCTCCCGATAGAGGCGGGGAGGATTAGCTGATCATTAAACTCCACTGTGTTTTAGCGCCGAACCCAACCTCCCTCACCCCCCTCCCTCACTGCCCTCCCCTCTCCTGAACAAACAAATCACAGCAGTGAGCAAATGACATGTGTATCCCCCCCTTCCCCACTCCGCGCTGCCATCCATTTAACCCCAATCCACCTCACTCCACTCCCCCGCTGCACCCCAACCCGACTGGCCCACCCTGTGCTTCCCCATCTGTGGCACTGGGGGCTTTGGCTGATCAGCAGAAAGCCTCAACAATAGCCGTCCCAAGCTTTTTTGATTGATCAGTCTCATAACCCGGAGCCCGCACACTTTACCCTGATTGATCATGCCGCTTGTAATTAATGTTTGAGTTTGATTTAGCCTCTTGCTGATTCAGCCCAGTCAGGGGTGAGTCGGACAGGCGGGATGGAAGTTGTGTGTGTGTGTGTATGGGGGGGGGGGTGCACGTCTGTCAATTGTGCCGGTGCCATGAATGATGCCCAGGAGTTTGGACACTGTGTACTCATCATTTTGATTTCATTGCACAGCCCTGTCGTATTTCCAAAAGTTTGTCGTGCCTCGCGCTATATTTCTGACGCCGGTTGACACCGAATGGGAACGATATGACCAGCTGACTCGCTTGCAGCTTCTCAAACAAGCATGTCTGTACACACTTAAGTGTTGTCGTAAAACGCTTTTATTAGAAGTCAATTAGTGAGTTCCTCTGCAGAGATTACAGAGTGGGATCTACTGTGTAATTAGAAAGAGAATTACGAAGACTCTTAACTCCAGCAGACACAGGTTACACATTTGGAAGTAAAACTATTCTTAAACATGTGCTGTATTGTGGTCTATGCGCTACAGTATGCACCAAAGGCTTGCTATTTTTAGTTTGGCTTGTTGAATGCAGGAGGCAGGACATTTTATTCTGAATTAGTTTTTAATAATATAAGAAAAAATATCGCCATCGCTCAAGTCGACACCTCCTAATGAGAAAAAGTGAGAAGTTTTGTGGTTTCAGGGATGAATCACTTGAGTTCTTGGCAGTGAAAAACTGCTGTTTTTCTTTGTTATGACTGGAGAGGGAGTTGTGGTCTTATGAAATAAATGGCCACACACTGAGTGAATGTGACAGGAATTTGCTTGTTCAGCATAAAGCTGGCAGTGATATGCAGTATATGTTGACCTAGCATAGTGTTTAGTGCAGGGGCTCATAGCCCCAAATTCCTGAGTCTAACCCTAAACCAAACAAAGTGATTTTGGTTTATAATGTTTAAACGTGGATACAGGGGGTACATTTATAAAGTTGAAGCGAACATCATTTTCTCATTTTCCTGTTAGCGTTAACAGTATTACATAATACCAACCAACCCTTGGCTCTGATGAGGGAATCTGATAATGTCATTTGTAAAACTACGAAGTTGTAACTTGTTTTATATATTGTTAAAGGGGATCATCTGTATGCTTTGTCTTGCTCCTAAATAAAGAGTTGCCAGTAAGTAATAAAATAGACAGTGAATGTTGTTATCTTAGAGATTCCCACGCTTCCATTTACTTGTGGTTCCAGCTGTGGCCCCGAGGGACCTTCTCCTATTTACTTGTCCATATCATTGTGGTTTTTCAGCTGTTTTTGTATTTCCTCTTGTTGATCTCTTCCTGCTCTGACGCGCCCCCTGTAGTTTGAACAATATTACCTGGAATCAGTGGTTAAAATACTGGCAATGCCCCTCTTGTAATATACTGCCTCCTGTTAATAATTCCTGCCCACATGCTTTTAATCAGAATCAGAATCAACTTTATTGTCATCGCGTTACTACACAACGCACTTTGATTTGAGGCTCGAAGTAGGTGCATTAAAAACACAGAATACAAACAGCAGGCCTTCGGTCCTGGTGGTTTGTTGAGCCTTTACTGTATCTGCCCTTTGAATCTGATGTAACTGTAATACTCGTAACCAGGTCAAACACAAAGATGGATAATACAAGAGGCTCAGCGTTTTCCTCATCAGTGCGCTCCTATTGTCTCACCAACGGTTTTTGTTATGTCATAATGCCACTTATTGATTCTTCGTGTTGATATTCGTACAGTGTGTTAAGCTCATTACACTCACCAGACTGTTGTGTATCTGTGTCTTTCAGGAATCTGCTGTATATCAATCCTCAAAGTCTTAACTTTGCCAACCGCCAAGGCTCTGCTCGCAACATCACTGTCAAAGTGCAGTTCATGAACGGAGAGGACCCCAATAATGCTATGCCTGTACGTAAAGATGTATATCCTTTGATTTGGCTCATTGTACCTGTTGTAACATGTTTTATTATTGTTGTTTAAGGTCATATTTGGGAAGTCCAGTTGTGCAGATTTCTATAAAGAAGCCTACACTTCAGTGGTGTACCATAACAGGTAGGTCCTTACAGAATGTTAGAGGCCATTGTGGCTCAGGGGTTTGAGCATTAATCTATGGATCCCGGTGCATACTGTTGTTGTGTCCTCGAACAAGACACTTCACCATCACTTTAAGCTTTACATTAAAGGGACTAGATACAAGTTGGCCATTTTATACTCACTAATGCCACCTCAGGCCATACGTGTAACTGCAGGTTCTATAATAAAGGAATAGGCCACCGTTTTTACATACTGAGATATGCTCTTACCTCACCTTAGTCGAGTTAATATATACCCGTCTGGTCTTTGTCCGTGCGCTCTGTCACGCAAACGAAGCACATACGCAGCCTCTCCCACATGTCATATAGCTCCAAAAAAGCTCACGATAGAAGCTACCAAGCTCTTCCACGTGTTCCCTATTTAACTAAAGTTACGTGAAGTGTTTTCATGTGAAGTATATTTACACAGAAATGTAGCATGTCGATTTTATAAGCAGATAAAAAGGGGTACTATATTGTGAGGCGTAATGATACGAGGAGCAAAATGTCCGCGCAGTAACTCCTAAAGACTTCCCCGCTCACTTCCGTCAATAGAAACTGCGTGACTTGTAGAGAGCCTTTTACAACAAGCAGAAAATATATTTTGGGAAAGTGCTGCGCATTCCTACCTCATGGTAGAGGTCCTGAGTCCTGTGTCGTCGTCCGGGGTGAGTTGGAAATCTGTGAAACATTACTACACTATATACTTTCTGCTTGTTATCACAGCCCGGCACGATGCACGTAAAAGGCATTGTTCACAAGTTATCCACGCTTCTTCAACTGTTCTCTGCTCGCTCTCTACAAGTCACGCAGCTTCTATTGACGGAAGTGAGCGGGGGAAGTCTTTAGGAGTTACTGCGCGGACGCTGTGCTCCTCGTATCATTACGCCTCACAATATAGTACCCCTTTTTATCTGCTTATAAAATCGACATGTTACATTTCTGTGTAAATATACTTCACATGAAAACACTTCACGTAACTTTATTTAAATAGGGAACACGTGGAAGAGCTTGGTAGCTTCTATTGTGAGCTTTTTTGGAGCTATATGACATGTGGGAGAGGCTGCGTATGTGCTCCGTTTGCGTGACAGAGCGCACGGACAAAGACCAGACGGGGATATATTAACTCGGCTACGGTTAGGTAAGAACATATCTTAGTATGTAAAAACGGTGGCCTATTCCTTTAAGATCGTGCATGACGGCAATTCGGACCCGAAGTAACAACTTTTTGAGTGACAGTGCAGGATTTTAGAGGCAGTTGTGGTGAACAGGTCTGGGCTCTACACCTTAGGACATTGCTGGAACATGTAGGGGGAGGAAAATACATTTTTCTTTTTACATTTTTAAACTCTGTATAGTTCCTTTAACCTTAACCTTGCTTCTGTCTGAAGGTGGTATATCAGTGAGTGACCACCACCAGCTGTGGATAATATGCTACAGTGAAGTGCTTTGAAAAGTGCCATACAAATACAGTATATGTGATTATTATCATTATTGTTCAATATTGTCCGGTCTAAATGAGATGAGAGTGATTTTTCTTCTGGTCCATGCAGGTCTTGTATTTGATCTTATGTCCTTGTCACAAGTTTCCATAACCTATAGTGGCTGAGCGGTGTCAAATATTTTATCACCACTATAAATGTTTTACGATATTCTGTGGTTTGTCATCTGTCACTAAGGGTCATTTTGTCAAGGCTAAAATTAATTAACCCGGAAAAAAGGTATTACAGAAAGTAGACATATGCACCATTACGTCTTTCCTTGTACTTTACTTAGTAGTTTACATCAGCTACCGTCATCTGAAGCCTTTGTCATAATTTTTATCAACATAAAAAAGTAAATTATGAAGGCTAAAGGAGACATCTCATGCAAAATTAACTTTGTTTGTTTGTTTTGTTTGTATGTATGACGTGGTTTAGTCATCACAGACATAATTGGAGTAGTATTTTACTTCGTTCAGGACATTTTGTGTTGCTCACTTTGGCTGTTACGTCCTTGTTTTCTTCTCCTTTTGAAACACACTGAGCTGTACTTGCTGGGTTATAGGTTAATAGGAAAAATACAAAACAATCCTCTACATTTTTAAATCCCGTAATCCAACTTTAGATCCATCCTGAGTTGTGGACACTGCGGCTCCACAGAGTTGCTAGCCACATTGATGGATGAAAGAGAAAGTTTATTTTTACTAAGTCTGCAGGGGGAGCCTCAGGCCAACTCCTCACTAGCCCTGGCGCCTGTATTTTAGAGCCGCTCTCTAATTCTAATACAGAGACGTTATTTCAATTTGTGAAAACATAAAATATCAAAACTCAGGTGCCCCAGATAACGTTTTTCAGCCTTAGATGCATGATACTGTATGTCCACTTTAATCTCCGGATATTTTCATTGAATAATAGAAAGAAAGAAAAAAGCATGAACACAATGGACAACACATTGAAAACAAAATCCAACTTCCTGATGAAACAATTTCAACATGATTTTCTCCTTTTCAATCAATGAGCATCAAGTCCCAGTTTCAGCATCCCAGGAACAACGTTATTCTTTTCTACATTTTCCCAAATATAACATATTGTAACACTTTATGTTCAGTGCGTTATAGAATAAATCTGACACAATGTCTCCTGCATCTTGATACACAGTGTTCCTTAGTGCGCCACTTATGGCTGACCTTTGAGTGCATGGTTTCCAAACTTGGACACTGATCTTGTGGGTTTGTTGCTTGTCTTGTGCGAGTCTCCCAACTTTTGGATGTTTATGGTCTTGTGGGACGTAAAGCTATGCAGTTGTTGCATAGTTTCCCGCATGTTTAGATTGAATGAATTCCAAGGTGAAATCTCGCCGCCAAAACAAATGCATAAAACATTTTGCCCTGTAATGTGCTTAAAGATGCTTTTTAGATTTTCTATTTAACGCATTAACATATTTATACTTGTTTTTTCCCCCTGCCAGATCCCCAGACTTTTCAGATGAAGTCAAAATCAAGCTGCCCGCGTCTTTGTCCGACCACCACCATATTCTGTTCACCTTTTACCACGTCAGTTGTCAGCAGAAGCAAAACACCCCATTGGAGACTCCTGTGGGTTATACGGTAAGAGCGTCTATCAAAAGCCTCAGTAATAGTTTTTGTTATTGTTTCGTCATTGTAATATTTCCTGCCCCTGATCTCCTGCTCTCCAGTGGATCCCCATGTTGCAGAACGGACGCCTGAGGACTGGAAACTTCTGCCTGCCCGTGTCACTCGAAAAACCTCCTCAGTCTTACTCTGTGCTCTCCCCTGATGTGAGTCTGCTGCTTAAAATTAGTTATATATAATGTTTTTTGGTTGTTTTCAAGATTCTCTGAAACTGTTCTTGTATTCTAGGTTCCCCTTCCAGGAATGAAGTGGGTGGATAACCATCGAGGTGTGTTTAATGTGGAGGTAGTGGCAGTGTCCACCATTCACACACAGGTAACTACACGCAATAGCAAGGTCGTCTATTATGGTTTTCTAAGAGCTTTTGGGTATCAGTATTTCACATGTTATGACTCAAAATGTGATGTAATAATGGGTGGAAAAACAAGTTGATTTGAGGACTTGTTGCTCTCATTAGCTTGGTCCAAAAGCACTGGTTCACAGGGTGCACAAAACTAAATGGACTTAAGTGATTTAGCCCTAAGTTCTGAGCAGACAAAGCACCCGGACTTGTTCTCTGCTGGCGCAGCGCAGAGTGAAGTAGTTAAAGCTAAAAGAAAGGAATCGTTTTTGTTGTAGAGACAATTTATGAGTCGAAAACAGTCCAGTGAAACTGCCTGGACATTAAACGCACAGAGGAGCATCGTGACATCAGCAGGTGGATTAGTTCCTGAGAAGGAGACCAACATGATTATGTAAGCTTACTCGAAAATGTGAATGAAACAACACATCTTCATCGATTGGTTTGGGTTTGCTTGCTCAAAAAGTTAGTTTCACTTTGTATTAACTTCCAGCATATTACTTTAAGGTGCATTATGCAACTTTTTTATGCGGACAAAAAAAAACGTTTTTGTGCGTATTTGACCTCGTAGTGACCCAGTGGTGTATGAGTGGTCAGCACGGCACCTTTACTTTTGATCACGGTGGTCTCTACAACGCTCCAGGATCAATTGTTTTGTAGGTTTTTGAAGAGAGGGTCCGTCAGCAGTGAAAACCTTCCAAAGAATTGATCCTGAAGCGTCCTAGAGACCACTGTGATAGAAAGTAAAGTCGCCCTGCTAAGCACTCATACAGCCGCTGGGTCACGACAAAGTCAACTTTTTTTTCACATAAAAAGTTGCATAATGCACCTTTAAAGTTAATCAAGATTTCCAATTAAATACCCTTAAATTTCCCTGAAAAAATAAATAAATACATTTATTTATTACAACTTGCTGGACTTGTATGTCCACTACAAAGTAACCTCAGTTCATACGGTTCACCTTGGCAGTAATTTACTGAGGCGGCTGCATCTCGGAGGCGCTTGTGTGGTGCACTTGACTGTGGTCGCTCGAAACCTCAGCGAGACTAATGCGTTCATAAATCACTGCTCCTGGCTCGCCTTGTGTTATCTGGGCTTTTCCGCGCTATTGTAGATTGTAGATCTTTTGGTTTGTAGCCTCCACTTGGTGAGCAAACTTGCTGTTAAACTGAGAAATAGCCACGGTTACTTTTTTTATCTTTTGCTCCGCTGCGTGCCATAGAACTTTTGTCGCTCCGGTCATTTTCTCATTTCCTTTTTTCCACTCTGCGGTTTTCAGGATCAGTACCTGGACAAGTTCTTTGCCCTGGTGCACGCCCTGGACGAGCACATGTTCCCGGTCCGAATCGGAGACATGCGCATCATGGAGAACAGCCTGGAGGCCGAGCTCAAGACCAGCATCGCGGCCCTCAACTCAGCACAGCTGGAGCCCGTGGTCCGATTCCTTCATCTGCTCCTGGACAAACTGGTGCTGCTGGTGGTGCGGCCGCCGGTTATAGCTGGGCAGATAGGTACGTGATAACAGAAAAAGGCAAGGAAAAGAATATTACTTTACAGCACAGCCTGAGCATGGTATAGAGATATTAGCCTGGTATCTACATGGTCACTATGGCAACTACAATATTGTAATAGTATCTACCATAATGCAAGGAACATGCATATTATTCTTCATCACCAATTCATTACTGTGCTGTGTAGTAAAGTGTGACCCAAATAAATAGAAGTAATAATCTTGCTGTAAGGTTTTGTTTGAGAGCTAAAATTGTCTGTCTGTGCTTGTCTGCTGTAGTGAACCTGGGACAGGCGTCGTTTGAGGTCATGGCGTCTCTAGTAAACCGGCTCCATAAATATCTGGACACCAGCCAAGACATGCACGGGCGCAACAGCCTGCTGTCGTCCTATATCCACTACGTTTTCCGCCTGCCCAGCACCGACCCCAACTCTCCCTCACCTGGTATTCCACATAAATGTTCAAAGCTGTGAAACATCCTCACCATTTGTCTTCTTGATTTCTTTTGTTGACTTATTATTTTGTTAGGTCCATCTAACCCTAAGTCTGGTCTGTGTTAATATGCATGCCATAATTCTCTTTATTTCCCCCCTATTTCTGTTTTATGCTTTTCTCCACCTACGTTCTGCATATTTTCTTGTACCTGCCCCACAGACTCCGACTCATCTTCAACAGGTATAAATGCATAATACCTTTCATTCCATTTATCACTTTTTTTTTTATTCAAAGCATTCTCTGTAAACTGTGGTTCATAAATGTTACAGCTGTAGAAAGTGCTGATTGTGTTTTGTGTGTGATCTCAGGCCCAGGGGGACTGGGAGGTTCGGTCCACTATGCCACCATGGCTCGCTCAGCTGTGCGGCCGGCGAGTCTCAACCTGAACCGCTCCCGCAGCCTTAGCAACAGTAACCCCGACATCTCCGGCACCCCCACCTCTCCTGACGATGAGGTCCGCTCCATCATCGGCAGCAAGGTACGCCCTGAGATATTCACCGCTGCTGGTCAGCCCTTATCAGAAACTTCTTACTCCCAGTTCGTTTTTTCGGATCCACTTTGCACGTGGCTGTCAGTCAAATATTTATCACCTCCAGTCCAGCAGTCTTATTGACTTAGTGGTGTATTTTAGACACACCGATAAAGCTGAATGTACTAAATGTATCTTTTTTAACCTACTTCAGGTCAGAGGCCTGGCATGTGCTCAGTGACCCTGAGAACTATTTTATCTGCATGTATACCCTATTGCCAATATGTAAACATGCGGCCTGGACATCTTATCTCCAACCGCAGTCCCAGCAGCCGGCCACACACTTACAGTGTGGACAGCTTGTGAAAGCGTGATTTAGTTTTACTGTGATGTTTGATAAACAAATGCTGTTCCTATGATACAGTACAATAGTCATATATGAGACGGTTTCAGGCACCTTTGTGCTTTTATGGTTTGGTCAACTATTTTATGTGCCTAATTTGTGGTTTGTTTAACACTCTCTTGTGTGAATTAATTTATAACCTTGTTACTTTGAATGCAGCCACTTGTTCCCTCTGATCATTTTAACCCTTCCATTTTGTTAAAGTTAGGTTTTTTGCACATATAAAGGGAAAGCAAGATTCTTTTGTTGTTCTACTGCAAATGAACTAACTTTCAGCTAATGTTTTTGGGCCTTGGTGTCTTCCAGCGTTGTGACCTGTGACCCTGTTTAACCTGTAATTATTGCTTCCCTCCTCCTGCCTCTGCTGCTCGCTCATTCCCCTGTTTGCTGCCTGGCCTTGTGTCTCTGACCCTATAGGGCTTAGACCGCTCCAACTCGTGGGTGCACTCCATGGGCTGTAGTGAGCCCTGGGGAACCAGCCCTGGGTCTGCTCCAGAAACCATGCAGGTGGTTTTTACCAATGCCCCTCCTCCACTTCAGCTAGACCTACTCACCATCACCATGCTCACGGGATATTGGCAAATTTGAAGATCTGGTTTCTTTGTATGTGGATAATGTTAAAGTAATTCATCAAATAAATTTCTGGAAAACATAGTGCCCTGACGAACGATACAAAGAAAACAACCAAACTTCAAAGTCTTGTAATATTCAGCTGAGCAGTTTCAGACATTCCACTGACCATAGTCATAAACGTCTAGTAGATCTCTCACATTCACCTGTAGCCTTCACAAGATCTAACAGTCCTTTTCTTTTTCACATGTTTTTGTGATTCTTTTATTGTTTAAATTCATATTTGCAATGTGTATCAGTTAAAAACCACTAAACATTCAAATGCAGAAAGAGAGAAAAAGTTTTGTTAGATCTTCCCTTACATTTTAGATTTATTTTTCTCCATACCGTTTTACGATTTATGCCTCCTAAACATTTCATCCTATTTTCACCCTGTCCTCAAATAGCTCCCTCTTTGTCTCATCCTCATATAGCATATGAATGATTTGACACTAACCACAGCATCCTGTTTCACTGGTGCATGGTACACCTGCGCGCGTGAACGTGACCCTTCTCACCTGTCCCGTCTTATTCTGTCCTACTCATCTTTTAGATTTCATTTATATAGTCATTCTTTTTATTTTAGTTATTGATCAGTTTGTCACTTTGAGTTCTCATCGTGTTGTTTTAGTGAATGTATATGGATTATTAGAGTCTAGTTTTTGAACATAGCCCAATGTGTATCTGTAGAAAGTGTTACATAGTTTAGTTCATAGATTGTGCATTGTCTGCGTGTTTGTGGCTGTAGATCCATGTGTGAGTGGGTGACAGTGGCAGACACATTTTCCTGTGGAAAAAGGTGCAGCTCCACGCTCCGTTGCTCCTCCACTAACCTGTTGTCACCTTCATTCATCCCACCCATAGGCCATGGAGCGCAGTGGCAATCGCATGTCTTCGCACACTGAGAGCGCCAGTTTCTTGCAAACTTTAACAGGACGGTTGCCCACAAAAAAGGTAGAGCCTCTTGCACTGGGGGAGGAGACAAACCTGCCCAACTGTTTTTCGCCTCCTCTCACTCTTGTCTTGTCCGTGCTGTGGAATGGTTGATGTTGTGTTTGGTTGCTGTGCAGCTGTGGTGAATGCTGAATGTTTCAATGATCTGCCTCTTACTCAGAATGTGTTTAAGTTTGAGAGTTTGCTGAGGTCTGGCTAACACAATGTCAACTGAAGTGCTGTCCGCTCAGTCTGATAAGCCTCTTTATGTGTCTGTCGCACTAATAAACATTTAGGATAAATGCTGACATGATGCTGGCTTATGCTTGGACCGTGTATAAAATACAACTTAGTGTTACAGACCACATTCACCAATTTATTTTAAAGGACACTATTTTAGAATATAATACATGTTTTGCCAGATTTACTGACTGTATTAGCCAGAGTCTCGTTATTGATTTTAACCTATTCATGCACACTCAGATGAAACAAATACTGCACACTCCATGAACAGCTTCTGAACTAACGATTGTGATTTGCATGGCAGCATTTTGAGTGTACGACGTCACTCGAGCAAATGTGGGCTACTACATCAACGATGCTTTTTCTGTTTTTGCTGTTTGTGGACCGGCATTCTGCTATATTTTCCACAATGGTTTTACATATTGATATGAGGCTCTCTTTTGAAAGCATTTCATTAAACTTTTATCAGTTACATACTGTAAATAAATGATTACATTTAAGTGCACTGTACACAGAGGTGGGTAGTACTCAGTTACATTTTGAAGTAGCTGTTTTTTCATACTTGAGTAATATTATAATCAAGTGTCCGTACTCTTACTTGATACAATAATAGTAACTCGTTCCACTGTGAGTAAATCCTCACCATGACAAATCTTCATTTTGGCGCATAAAATAGATGTATTTTGTGTTTTGTTACTTAAGTTAATTCTGCAGAATGATTCCTTTTTACCATATATGTTTTAATGCAATTTTCACATTACTCAAGTAACATTTTCTGCTTTTTTAATCTTACTTGAGTAAATATTTTGGCTACTCTTCCCACCTCTGACTGTACACTGGTGAATTTAGTTGAAGATGTTTCATCTCATCTTCATTTCAGAAGATCTTTTGGTCTGGGAGCTCTGTGAAGGAGCAGCTAGATATTATACTAGCATCTATGTCATCTTCAATAACTAATAACCTTGTCCAGATGACTACTTTTAAAACCTTTGTTACTATATGGAACATGTCTGGGCGACTGAGACCCTGCATAGACATATACTTACCCTGTTATGCAGAATACTAATCTGGATTATTTCAACATTTTAGATAACATTCAACAAGTGTTTTAAAAAATCTGTAATTAAAATGACAATGTTACTCTAGTTGTTGTCTAGAACTAGTGTCAATGCACTGAGTTTACCGTTTCCCCTCGTGTCTCTGGTGTGTGGTTTTGTGTGTCTCTGTTATCCAGCTCTTCCATGAGGAGCTGGCTCTACAGTGGGTTGTGAGCAGCGGCAGCGTCCGTGAGGGCGCTCTTCAACAGGCCTGGTTCTTCTTTGAACTGATGGTACTTTACTATTATCATTACTAGCACTATCTTCATCACTGTACTTTACTGATGCGCTGTTTGTGCCTTTGTCGCAGGTGAAGAGCATCATCCATCACCTTTACTTCACTGAACGTTTGGAGTCACAGCGGAAACACCGCTTCCCTGAGCGCTTCATGGATGACATCACCGCCCTGGTCAGCACCATCGCTGGGGATGTAGTGTCCCGCTTTCAGAAGGTATTGGTTCATTTACTTGAAAAAAGTCTTTCCCAATTCTAAGGGTGAGCAATATGACAACACACTATCAAACTCAATGGTCCCGTCTGCCAATTCAGAGAGAGAAGTACATTTTAATTACTCAAACACAGGCACAGCTACTTAACCCCGCCCACTCCCATTGGCCAGCCTCTGTTAGGCTGTTAGTAAGTGATAGGCAGAGTAAACCAATCATTGTTAAGCATGAATCCTCAGAAGAAGCAGATAGCTTAAGCCACACCTTAAAGGCAAAAAGTTATATGTTTTTTGTATTTATGTATACCTAACCATTTTTATACAAAAATAATATGTTAATCTGACTGATTTAACCAGGATTTAGAGCTTGTGGAGAGACTCAACACCAGTCTGGCCTTCTTCCTGAACGATCTTCTCTCGGTGATGGACAGGGGCTTTGTTTTCACTTTAATAAGGGCCTACTGGAAGCAGGTAAACATTTGCTTGTTACTTATTCAAATACAAAGCGTTCATTGCATTGGTGTGTCTCCACCCATTTCTTTTTTTAGGTGTCAACAAAGCTTTACAATCTCCAAAACCCCACGCTGGAGTCACTCCGGCTCGATTTCCTGCGGATTGTGTGCAGCCATGAGCATTATGTCACACTTAACCTGCCGTGCAGCCTGCTCACCCCCCCTGCCTCCCCTTCCCCCTCGGTGTCCTCAGCCACTTCTCAGGTCAGTGTTCAATGCATGGATTAGATCATCAAAAAATGGTCACTATTTAATTGTTCTTTTTCCCTTCCTCCTTAGAGCTCTGGTTTCTCCACTCACGTCCAAGACCAAAAAATAGCCAACATGTTTGAGCTCTCGGTCCCATTCAGAGAGCAACACTTTTTGGCTGGACTGGTGCTGTCTGAGCTGTCTGTGATTCTGGAGCCAGACAATGAAGTGTAAGCAGAAATTTTACATTACCGTATTTTCCAGACTATAAGTTGCACTTTTTTCATAGTTTGGCTTGGGGTGCGACTTATACTCAGGTGCGACTTATATATCAAAATATATAATCCCACAATGTTGAAAGTTTGGAGTAAGCGAGAAACAAAAAAAGCTAATCGCGAGCTACAAGCTAGATGGCTATAGCTAGAGAAATGAGTTCACAAATGGGTGCCTGAACAACGTGATGCCGGGAGAGGCTTGTACACGGTGCAGTTACGCCTCTATGCCCACGTAGTCACCAAAGCTGCTGTGACTTATACTCCGGAGCGACTTATATATATTTTTTTCCCTCTTCATTTCGCATTTTTTGGCTGGTGTGACTTATACTCCGGAGCGACTTACAGTATAAAATATACGGTAATAGTGAGCATTTTGTCTCTGTAACGCTGTCGTCTTCTTGTTTCAGGATGTTTGGACTCCATAAGAAAGTGGTCAATGTAGTCCATAACCTGCTCTCCAGCCACGACTCGGACCCTCGATATGCAGACCCCGAGGTCAAAGCCAGAGTCGCCATGTTGTACCTGCCTCTGATCGGGATAGTCATGGAGTCACTCCCTCAACTTCATGATTTCACAGGTAAACGAACGAAACCAAAATTCTCTGCCATTGACCCATCCCGTTACTGTTGAGTCATTTTTGTTCCTTAACCTAGCCATCGCCTCTACTATGATGGAATGCTCCTGAACAACTGGAGTTGAAATTAAGAGAAACCAAAGCACTGATCGTGTATCAAAAAATTTAAAACCTTTTCTCTAAAAAAACAGGGTCAAACTGTGCCTGCCCAACAATAGAATGCCTAAAAGTAAACCTTCAATGACCTTTCACTAGGTTCATCCTTTTAAGTCCCCATAAGGTTATCAGTTGGCCTCAAAACGTCAAGTGGCCCTGAAACATAATGTACCAGCTGATGTCTAACATGCGTTCATTCTTGTCATACTCCAATTCTCCTGCCCTTTGCCCTTAAGCCTAACAAGACCTTTGTGCTGAAACACGACAAAAATTAGGTAATAGTATCTTTTAAGTTCATATTTAACGTCTGGATTCCGCTGCAGTAAAGACACCAAATTTAGATTCTGCTCTGTGATAAAATGCCTGTACAATATAAAGTATACACAGAGTAGTGGACTTTTTCATTGCATCACATTGGGAATCACAGTGGCAGGAGGCGTATATGTTCATGCCTGCCCATGCCTGTGTGTGTTCTCTCGAGGTACTCCCACGGAACAACTTTTGTAACTCTGGTGCTTATAAGGTGACAGTTTGAGCTTTTAACCATGTTGTAACACTGTTCCTTCATCAAAAACATACCTGGAACACTATTCCAATTCATTCACACAGGTTTGACTAATCCTGGTGAAGTGTTTAAGTGTCTGACCTTCCTGGATTATATTGCATCATAGATGAAACACGAAACTGTTGTCCATACATTTTTAAAGCATTTCTGTGCCAGTGAATTTACCCGCTCCCTCTTGTTTGTAAAAAATCTGGCACTTGCTGCGTCCAAAATGTGTTCATCATGGCATTATCCCTGCCGTCAGGTAAAATGTCTCAAAGACATTTTGGAGAAAGAAAAAAAATGGATCACAATCTGTTTAATATTGACACATTAAACCGCCACAAGGGAAACACGCTTATACAGGCGAAAGAGTCTTCTAATTCAGACGTAGATGAGCTTGTTCTGGACCTAAATGTGTCCGCTCTAGAACCAAACCCCAAGAGCTGCTGAGGACCCGAGTGCATAAAACTTCCCGGAGGCCAGGAGCGCGGCTGAGGATGTGTCCACCTTCGCCACAACAGCAGCGCCTTTAACGTGAACAGTGCCAAAGTTTGATCAAGAAGCAATTTCTGTAATATCGCTGAAAAAGAGAGAGGAGCCTGTGCGCCGTCAGACTGATGGTGACTTCGATTTTACAACAGGAGTTTTCCTCTCATTCGGATCCGAGGAGTGGGGGGAGAAGGAGAAGCTTCTGCGGCCACGTCATTGCCTCCTCTGCCTCTAAACCTGTGGCTTTGTATCTGAGACACACATTTAAATTTACGCGCAAAAAGATGGTAATGTCTTGCTTAAACCAGCGCATTTGGATCTGAACCGCTGGTTTGACAGTACGACTGAGGGGGCGGGGCCAGAGCGCAAAGTCCAAACCTGAGTCTGATGTTCAGAATGAGCTGGTCACTGGGACAAAGCAAAACACTCAGCTTTACCCATTCGCACTAACAGCCTGTTTAAAAAAAAAAAAAAAAGTCGTTTTTTGGATTTACACATTCTTAATAGCGTTAATCACCCAGACGAGCAAAAAAATATTGAATGCGGAAAACCTGCTTGAGGTCACGGTAATAATGGAGGAAATAAATACAATATTACATGTGATATTCCCAGTGTTTTCAATCGCGTTAAAGTTGGGGGTACGCGACTCGTCACTCAAAGCTTCAGGGGTACTTGGGTCCAAAAAGTTTGGGAACCACTGCTCTATTACTATCCTTACATTTATGATTATGTCCATTATGTAGGCTCAGTTGACACCAACCACCCCTACTGGGAATAAATGGCTGTCCATCGATCTTTTATTTCCCTCACACGGGCATCTCTTTTGCAAATAGCAAATAAATGATGTACCCACACAGTGAGTTTACTTGTGTTTTTTCCTGGAGATTCCCAACATCTGCCTTTCTAAAGCCGATTTTCGCTCCTTTGTGTCCGTAGAGTCCCATAACCAGTGGGGGCGTCCTGGAGGACCCCAAGGAACCATAGTGAGTGGCAGCGGGGAAGAGGCAGAGGGCGAAGCTAATATAATCAGCCAAACAGTTGCCATGGCAATAGCAGGCACCTCCGCAGCGTCGCCAATGTCCCGACCGAGCAGCTTCTTACTCAACTCACAGGTATGTTTTCACAGATTCAGATCATTAGACTTGGATCATTTTACTCCCTTCTGTTAACTTTTGGTTTAGTTTTTATTAATTGACAGAAATATGTAGTGATTGGGTTTAAGTTTTCTTTGCCAAAATGTAACAAAACAATGATTTTCCAGACCCCTCGTCAGCATGGAAGCTTCTCGGCCGAGTCCAGCCGTAGTCTCCTGATCTGTCTGCTGTGGGTGCTGAAAAACGCTGATGAACTGGTGCTGCAGAAGTGGTTCACTGACCTTTCAGTGACACAGCTCAACCGCCTCCTGGACCTACTTTACCTCTGCGTGTCCTGCTTCGAGTACAAGGTAACAATACTGACCGACCGGCATGATTCGTTTGTGTTGTTTTTCCAAACTTCTGTCCACCTCTTGGGTTCAACATTGTTCTCTGGTGGGCATATTGGTTTTACTCTTCTGCTTGCTGCCAGGTGCCTTCTTGCTATATAGATGTTCAGATGCTTAACGCTGGCTATATTTCATAAGGTTTTGGATTGTTTGTAGTTCAGTTCAGTGTTCTCTTGATGCATCTTTGCTGGTTTGTTACTAACTTGCTTTGCTTGCTGAGTGCTGTGCTGCCAATAACTACCTGGCTTCTTCTCTGTCCCTCACTTCACTCTCACCCTCTGCATCATGGATACAAGGCCCATGTTGTGTTCACAATGCAGGGGAAGAAGGCGTTCGAGCGCATGAACAGTCTGACGTTCAAGAAATCCAAAGACATGAAGGCCAAACTGGAGGAAGCCATATTGGGGAGCATCGGGGCGCGGCAGGAGATGGTGCGACGCAGCCGCGGTCAGTTAGGTGAGATTTGTAGAACAGTTTCCATTTCTTTCTAAAAACCTCCGATACATATCATACAAATGATTCACTCACACACAAACTCAGTGCTATTTACAAATGGGTTACAGTTCTGTTTCCAGGTGAACATTAACTCACAAAAGGTTAGGTTCAGTGGGCAGTGAGTTCCACAACTTAAAAGTTTAGTATTAAAAGGCAGACTGACCAAATGAAGTTTTGCAGTGAGGAATCGTACAGTTGTTATTGATGAAGCCTGTGGTGTTGCTGCTTTGTCTCTGTATAAATGAACTGAGCACCTCAGGTGCTAGATTATTGATACATTTACATTTTTGTTTGAAATCGCTAAAGTTGTCTAAGTTTAGCAATTTATGTAACAATTTAGGATGTATAGTTTTTGAGATTTTTTTGAAGATGTTTATCAAACTTTAGTTGGGTATTTAAATTCTGTTACCAATTTTTTTAAATTGTATTTTGCAAATGTATTTGGAAATGTTGCTCTTCATTTATTTTTTAATAGAAAAACACATTGATACAGTTTTAGTTAAATTCAACACCAACTGACTCCCCTCAGCCATACATGTGGACAAAACCTCCGGTGACTTGACTGGTACCAAGTATCAGTTCAGGCCTGTCAAATGACAAAACCCATATGGTTAATTGTGTGTAATTAACAAGCACGTCACGAGAATAAACTTGTGCTATCTGGAGATTAAAATATGTAGTTTATAATGTGAAGAGGCTGTATATGGATAATGTGGGTCTGTTTTTCCAGCAGCTGAAAACAATGGTTTCCAGCTATTAGAAAGAAATGAAAGAAGAGCTGAAAGGTTTGTGAAGCAGCTCATGAATGACATCAGCAGGTGACAAGCATTTGTTCTGAGCTCTAGAGAAGGAAAGAGACTTAATCAAAGTGTAAATGTAACAAAACAAAACTCCACCAACATTGCATCACATGCACATTCAGTAAAATATGGGTGATCTGAAGCACGTAATAACATCATAGTTTACACAAGAAGGCAGTATCTGATGCTTCACTGGGGTTGAGTTTGTCTAACCTACACACAGTGGATGCAACAGTTCAGCCAAATGTCGGTCACGTTTTACTGTGTGCACACGCGTTTCTACTGCAGCTTCAATGTAAATAAGTATTTCTCCATCTTTTTCAGAGCGGAGTCCTTCTGGCAGCGCGTTTGGCAGCCAGGAGAACCTGCGCTGGAGAAAGGACATGACGCACTGGAGGCAGAACAGTGAAAAGCTGGACAAGTATGTTGGTTTTGGCATCACTGATCAAAAATGGTGGCATGTTTTCTCCACCAGCTTCAGGACCTTTTCATACCTGTACATTCATTCCAACGGTGTTTTGTTGAAAACTAATATGGAAAATATTCAAATAATACCTTTCTGTATCATGGCCAATAAGTAATCGAAGATACCACAGAATCCAAAATGGGTCTGAAAACTATCTGAACCTGGTGTATATCTAGGTCTTTTTTTTATATGTTATTCAAAATATTACATATCATAAACCTGAACATGTGTATTCCCTTTCCTTCCTGGCATCTTTTGGCTTTTCTTCCAAAAACACCTCCCGACATTGAATCACTGCCCTGCGTTATCCTGTGGAAATGAACAGCGCTCGTGTTCATTCCTGCTCTTAACCCGGTTCTATTGATCACTTTCTGTTAACTTTCATTTGTTTTCTCATGTTGCTGTGTTTTATGTAGGAGTCACAGATCAGTCAGGTACTGTATGAGACATTTGCTGTGTTGCTCAGTGCGTTTCAGGCATCGCTTTAGCTCCTCCCTCCCCCCGTTCATCATTCTATTCACATGCATGTGTGTGCGCAATTCATTTATTTATAAATATTACATACCTGGTGAAGTGCTCAGTGGTTTTGTAGCAACAGTACTTTTAGTAGTTTGCTTGTTGACCCTAAAAATAAAATACCACAATTCTAATCTTTGGAAAATCACATGGTAAAATTTGATTTCAAGACTTGAGAAGGAGAATAGGAAAATAGGAGTTATTTCTAGTGTGATACATTTCAGCCCATGCATTTGAATAACCTCCCGCTGACCCCTGACCCCCTCCGCCCTCCCCATTCGACTCCAGTCCCAGTAACAGTGTCTGCCTCAGAGTCGGTTCATATGTAGCTGTTGCAGTGGGTCTGTCCTGCTTTTTAACCTGTGTGCTGGTTTTTGGGGCTGCAGTTTTTATGTGTGTCCTCTGGGTCCTCGGTGCCGTGGGGAATTTTAGCGAAACAAAGACTAAAAATTACAATATTCAGTTTGATTATTGTGATATTGTAAATAACCATTAACCAACTATTTAGTTTAAACAGTAAAAAATGGCAGCAATTCGTTGTCTTTTTTTCTGAAATTGGGTCTAAACAAAGACTTAAAGCAGAACTAAGTAACTTATTTACCTTAATAAATCCTTTTCTTAATCCTTCTGGGGGTAATAAAAGTGTTAATGGGACGTTTGGGGGGTCTTTCATCTCCCCGTGGTGTCTCTGGCCAGAAAACCACAATTGCAACTTCACTGCACTGGGTCGGAGGCGCAATACACACTAATGGAATCATGAAGAAGAAGCTAACAGGCTTACCGGCAAATCTAAGTGCGGGCTAGCACCACTTTAACAGTATATACAGCCAAGTTTGAGTGAAAAAAAGAATCTCCATTGTGTAATTGGATGTGCATATCCCTCTCTGCCTTTGTCTTTTCTGTCAGCGTAGTATTTACTCTCACAGACAATTAATGAGTAGAAAACCGCAACATGCTACGACACCTGGCCTCTAGGGGCATGAGTTACTTCGTTCTGCTTTAAAAGACAAAACCAGGCTAAAATGACCATGTGTTTTTGTTTTCCGGCTGTGTCAGTAGAAAAAAAAGACCTCAGTGCTTTTGCGATATATTGTGACCCCTTGTGTGTTGTGTCGTCACCAAATATTGCAGTAGCGATACTTGTGTAGCCATATCACAAAGCATAGTATCTGAAATACCAGCAATTATTATTAAACATGGTGCGTCTCCTCATTTCAGAAAGTAGCCACTTGTATTCGGTCAATGAAGCCAGTGTTTTTAGCCTTTTGGTGTGGTTTAGCAGATTGTGTGTTGGAAAGTGTGCCGTGGTGCTTTTGTCCTCTGTCTAAGTAAAGATAAGTGGCCTGTGGGTTTAATTGAATATGTTAAAGTAGTCAGAGACAAACTAAAAACACGTTGCAATCATAAGACTTTTTTTTTTTTCATGTGACAGATTTTTGTTGTCGCTTTGTTTTCAGGACGAGGGCAGAGCTGGAACATGAGGCACTTATTGACGGAAACCTCGCAACAGAGGCCAACCTAATTATTCTGGATACGCTGGAAATCATTGTGCAGGTAAGAAAGAAACGTAACAACGGGAAAACATGCGACGAATACTGAGTGCTCTGGTGGTTGTGCCTTTCAGACCGTATCCGTGACTGAATCCAAAGAGAGCATCCTGGGAGGCGTCCTGAAGGTGCTCCTTCACAGCATGGCGTGTAACCAGAGCGCCCTCTACCTGCAGCATTGTTTTGCTACGCAGCGAGCGCTTGTGTCCAAGGTTTGACTTCTGTTTTCACAAAACTAACCAGAGGCGGGCAATAACTTACTTTTGTGTCTCATCACACACGGGTTTTGACTTCTACTTGAGTAAAATTGTTATGAAGTTTCTACACTCTCACTTTGGTCACTTCTTTTGACTTCTGCTCGAGAGAAATCATTCTCAAGTAACGTCTCTCTTACTTGAGGGAACGCTTTGGCTATTTTACCCACCTCTGAAACCAATTTTCCATCTCTCGCCTTTGCTTTCTTTCTCCCTGATGGTTGATTTGTCATGTTCAGTTTCCCGAGCTGCTGTTCGAGGAGGAGACGGAGCAGTGCGCAGACCTGTGCCTGCGCTTGTTGAGGAGCTGCAGCAGCAGCATCAGCACCATCAGATCCCACGCCAGCGCCTCGCTCTACCTCCTCATGCGGCAGAACTTTGAGATTGGAAATGTAAGCGGTCAGAGTTTGAAATAACTATACGTACTCCTTTGAGCAGTTGTGTCACACAGTTCCCTCTTCTTCTACTTCAGTAAAATATTGTTGAAAAAAGGGTGCTTGATTAAACATTTGGTTACTTTTTATGTTTTGTTGTTGTTATTTTCTCACACTAAAATATAAATCAGACTTTTACGCTCATATAGTTTCCAATACTTAAGTAGTATTCATAAAGTTACTCATATGTGTGTATCTCACAGTATTTTGGGCACTCCAACATCCTCTTCTTTCAAGTAAAATGTTTCAACACTGTTCTTTGTGTTCCCTATTTTGTAGAACTTTGCTCGAGTGAAAATGCAGGTGACCATGTCCCTTTCCTCACTCGTGGGAACGTCTCAAAATTTCAATGAGGAGTTTTTACGCCGCTCCCTGAAGACGATCCTCACTTACGCAGAGGAGGACCTGGAGCTGAGGGAAACCACGTTCCCAGACCAGGTACACAGTCAAAACGTTGTGCCCTAATTGTAAAACTCCGTGCTGCATTTGATCACAGGCTTGGGTTCACAGCAGATGTCTTTTGCCCTCAGGTTCAGGACCTTGTATTTAATTTGCACATGATCCTCTCAGACACGGTGAAGATGAAAGAGCATCAGGAGGATCCCGAGATGCTCATCGATCTTATGTACAGGTAAAGATCCTCAAAGACAAACACGTCGATGACACTCTTTTTGTTGCTTTGACGTGTGATACCCGTTGCACTCCAGAATCGCCAAGGGTTACCAGACGTCTCCAGACCTGCGGCTCACGTGGCTTCAGAACATGGCTGGGAAACACTCCGAGAGGAACAACCATGCAGAGGCCGCACAGTGTTTGGTGCACAGCGCCGCCCTTGTGGCCGAGTACCTCAGCATGTTGGAGGACCGCAAATACCTCCCTGTTGGTTGTGTCACGTTTCAGGTTTGTTCAAAGCATGAATTAGTCGTGGTTGTAGATCCGTCAAGGGTAGAGTTGGTATTAATAGGAGCTTTGATATTTGCTGTTATTGCACCTTAGAACATATCTTCTAATGTGCTGGAGGAATCGGCAGTCTCTGACGACGTGGTGTCTCCTGATGAAGAGGGCATTTGCTCGGGAAAATACTTCACTGAAATAGGTCTAGTGGGACTCCTAGAGCAGGCCGCTGCCTCTTTCTCTATGGTAGGTGACCTTCTCATGACTCTGGTCACACTTAACAAGCCGAACTGGAATTGGTTTTGCTTTCTATTCAGGCCGGCATGTATGAGGCGGTTAATGAAGTTTATAAGGTACTCATCCCGATTCATGAAGCCAACCGGGATGCAAAGAAGCTAGCCACTATTCATGGTAAACTACAGGAAGCCTTTGGGAAAATTGTTCATCAGGTAACGCCTCCCATGACAAACATGTAGCTTATAACTGTACATATTGCATTTCTAGTACAAGTGTATGTAATATATCAGGATTGTGGACTTCTCCTAGAAACAAAGACACAGTTTGGTTCCGTTTTTTGATATTTCAGTTGCAATATTCTGAGTACATTAATTTTGTCTTGTGTTACACCTGGCATGCTTTATCTTCAGTCGTAAAGTATGAGTCAGAGAGTGCATGATGTTTGGGAACAAAATGTAGGTTTGTTTTCCCTAAAGGCCAGCCGTGTTCAGTTAGAGTCACAGCGGTTTGGTGCAGAAGAACCGCTGTGGAAAGCTAGTATGTCCAAACCTTTATGTTAGTGGTATTGTTACTGTGTTCTCGGCTTTACTGCGGCTGGTTCCTCTGGCTGGAACGGCAGCTGTTGTACATGTGGGTGTGCGTGTTGTGTTCACATGTCCTGTATTCTCTCTGTCACACAGAGTACTGGCTGGGAGGTAGGTGGTAACTGGTTTCTGCTTGGCCCTGCTCATGTTTTTTATTCGTCTTGTTTTTGTATTCTCATCTTGTTTGCTAGCTTTGGGCATCCTTTTGCTCTTTTTTATTTATTTTTTGCTTTGTTACACACATCAAATCCATTAACATCTGCAGACATGTTCACTGTCTGCCCCCTGCTGGGGACACTGGCCGTTCACTCTTTCCCCTCTGTCCTCGCTCCTCTGGCCGTGCGGGGGAGCGGTAACTCGATGTAACTCTACAGTGTACGCGGGCTGTGCATGGCAGCCCGACATTAACGACCGAGATGTCAGTGAATGCATCACTTGCACAGTCGTCCTCTCCTCTGTCCGCTGTGTGTCAGCCCCAGCACTCATCGACCGCGCCCCATCTCATCTGCAAAGCCAGGGCTCGATTTCAGCATTTTTACCCTAATCCAAACACCGGGTCAACACTGGCACCACCTTAGCGCACAACGTTTTTCTGGCATTGTCTTGTCATTAGTGGCAAAAATAATTTGATTGTTTTCATTTTTTCTGTAGTTCTCTAAAGTAAATCGATCCCTGATTTTTTTTTTCACCATACATCATTCTTTTTAACAGTATTAACCTTTTTTTTTTTCCTTTTTTGCATGGAATGGACAACACTCTGTTTATCGTTTGACTGCACTGTGGGTGCATGGTGTGTTTAAGGAACATGGGAACTTGGTTTCATTTTTTTTGACTGTATCTCTTTTTCTTTGCATGATCTTGATTTAGTCTCTGTTACTGAAAGAGTTGATTTATTTATTTTTCTGTCAGTCATGTTACGTTGTTTTTTTGTTATTTTTTTTCATTCTTTGGTGGCGCCCAGTCCTGATTAAATTTGTTCTGTTTTCTCCTTTTTGATTACCCTGGTTGCTGACCCTTCCTTCCCACTTTACTTAATTGTGTCTTGTGGTAAGTTTTGAGGGGCTCTTCAAATTTTTATTGTTGTTGTCAGATGAACATTCATGGGCTAAAAAGGCTAAAAAAGTTCAACATTTTACAAAGTGCTACACCTCCACTGCTCCATCAAAGGACTGAGGCTTTCTTAACTTAGTGTTGTCAATGTCAAACTCAGGAACATTTAAATCAGCGGTATTTGTGTCATTATATACTGGTCATATATTCATCCTGTAATACAGAATATTGCAGACTCATCACTTTTTCTTTTACAGCTTAAAACTCACATTGTTCGCTGTAAAGTAACACATCGGACTCTCCTCTTACAGGACGGAAAGCGGATGTTTGGGACTTACTTCCGAGTTGGCATTTACGGTACAAAATTCGGCGACTTGGACGAGCAGGAGTTTGTTTACAAAGAGCCGGCCATCACCAAGCTGGCAGAGATCTCACACAGGCTTGAGGTAAGGGGCGATGAGCATTTCATTTATATTTGGGTGAAAATCTCAATATAATCGATGCTGGGGGTATTTTGTGTGTGTGGTATTTTAGGGCTTCTACGGGGAACGATTTGGAGAAGAGCTGGTGGAAGTTATTAAAGACTCCAACCCAGTGGACAAGTGTAAGCTGGACCCGAATAAGGTCAGTGGAAGTAGCGATTACGATCATGTTTGTACTGGGAATTTAAGGTTTCCACGGGGAATTAAAAAGCATTAACCTCTTAACTCCCACTTTAATGCAGCACATTTTCTTCTTTAACCAAATCTATAAGCTTCTTACAGCCTACGGGCCAGTGTAACGCCTCATTTGAAAGCTAAGACGTACAAAACTGATGTAAGATTTTTCCTCGTTGTGTTTCCATGTGTTGTTGCCGCTTTGTCGTCACTTTTTTGTCATGTTTTTGTTGGTTTTTCATCACGCTTTTTTCAAGAAGCTTTTAGATTTGGGTAATGTCTGGATAATAACTGGAGAAATCGTGCTCTGTTTAGGTGGGGGTTAAGAGGTTAAAAGTCATTTAACGAAATATGGCAAAATTAAGGCCTTCAAAGTCATTCAAAAGCATTAAAACGCATTGAAATTGGCATTAAATTTAAATTTGTTAGAATTATGTTTTTTTTCCTTAGCAATAGAACCTACAACAATGGCATTTCTCAACAATTTGGCATGCATTTGTCAAAAACACAAAAACTACAGTCTAAAACAAAAGCAGCTGCAGTTCTTCTGACTGAAATTTGCTCAAAAGTTACCCACTGTGTCCAATTTTGTTTTGAATATCAAAATTTCCCCCTGTTTGAATGTTTACAGCTCTTGCAAAATTAATTATTCAAAGATTTTTTTGCATTAGAAACATAGTATTTTCAATGAGTGGCATTAACGTAGCATTAAAGGTATATTACGCAACTTTTATGTGGAAAAAAAGTTGACATTTGTGCGTATTTGACCTTGTAGTGACCCAGTGGCTGTATGAGTGGTCAGCAGGGCGCCTTTACTTTCCATCCCAGTGGTCTCTATGACGCTCCAGAATCAATTGTTCAGACAACAACTAATCGATTAATCGACAACCAATCGATTACTAAAATAGCTGTCAACTATTTCAGTAATCGATTAATCGTTTTCTAGTGAACACAGACTAAAATAGAGCAAAAATGACACGACAATTATGTATTTTGGATGAAAACCTGCTTTGTTTTTAAAGTGAGGGTCTGCAGTGTTTTGTACATTGTAAATTTCATGAATATCTGTCTTTGCCTCGTCCAATCAGAAAGCAGTATTAGCACAAAGAGCCTCCTACAAATGTTTACTTTAAGTTTACTCCATCAACATGTCCTCAAGCGGCGCCACTTTCGCTTTATGTGGTCAAAAAATTGAAAAAATACAATTTCCATGCACCTTTCACAGCCAAGCGATTAATCGTGAAAATAATCGGTAGATAAATCGATTATCAAAATAATCGTTAGCTGCAGCCCTACGTCTAATATATAGGTCAAATATGCACAAATATCAACTTGTTTTTCCCATAAAAAGTTGTATAATGCTGCTTTAAATTTGACTTGATGTCACCTGTAGTAACCCTGGAATTCTAAGGGTTGAACTTACGAACTGCAGCTTTCTAAAGACTCCCTAATAATTGTAGCCTGTAGGACTTCACGAATCGTGTCCCTTCGATCAAGAGTCATCTTAGAGGAAATGTCTTCTTCCACAGGCCTTCATCCAGATCACCTACGTGGAGCCGTACTTCGACACGTACGAAATGAAGGACCGCATTACGTACTTCGACAAAAACTACAACTTGCGCCGCTTCGTGTACTGCACCCCCTTCACGCTGGACGGACGCGCCCACGGGGACCTGCACGAGCAGTTCAAGCGCAAGACCATCCTGACCACGTCCCACGCCTTCCCGTACATCAAGACTCGCATCAACATCATCCACAAGGAGGAGGTCAGTTAGCAATGCTTTGACATTCTGTTGCCATAGAAAGGTCCCATTCTCTTTAGCTGTAATTGTTTTGTAATATTTGCACATCTTTTGTTTTTGGATTTCTGCAAACTGCTTCTCCCCCCTGTTTTTGAAAGGGCCTGAACTGTTTTTACTTGTGTCGAAGTGTTTCCAAATGTCCTTGTCAGGCCTCACTTGTATCTACGATATACTATGTTCTATCTCAGCCATGACCTTGCATTGTGCCTTTGTTCCAGATAATATCCACTCCCATTGAAGTGGCCATTGAGGACATGCAGAAGAAGACGCAGGAGCTGGCCTTTGCCACACACCAGGACCCGGCGGACGCCAAGATGCTGCAGATGGTCCTCCAGGGATCAGTGGGCACAACGGTCAACCAGGTGAGGACAGGGTTACACTGCTGTCACCTCGAGCCGTGGGAAGGGGAATTGAAGTAAACATCTGTAATTATGAGGCTTTTTTTTGCTACAGTGCCTTACAGGGACGTTGGAGTTAAGTACTGTATACACTGCGTTCCAAATTATTATGCAAATTGGATTTTTGTGTCAAAAAGGTTAAAAAAAAAAACAATAATAATGAAACTCATGGATGGTATCGTGTCTTGGGGCTCTATGAATCACTGACATGAATCTCAGAGACCTGGGATGATTAGTTTTCAGGTTAAGCCCAGTTAAGGGAAAAACTACTGAAAAAGGGTGTTCCACTTTATTATGCAGATCATCATTTTCAAGCAATATGGTAAAGAAAAAGGGACTTTCTGCTGATGAAAAGCATGAAATAGTTGAATGCCTTGGTCTAGGTATGAAAACCTTCGATATTTCATGAAAGATTAAGTGTAATCATCGTACTGATAAGAGATTTGTGGATGATTCAGAGCACACTCCGTTTTGTGCCGATAAAGGTACAATATGGACGGTTTCTGCCGGACAAACACATCAGATTAAGAGAACAGATGCTACAAAGCAGCATACAGGTATTTGAAGCTGCTGGCTGCCTCTGGAGTCTCCCGAACATCAAGGTGTAGGACCCTCCAGAGGCTGCAGTTGTGCATAAACCTTCTATCCGGGCCTCCCCTAAACGGTTAATTGAATGTTCATGAACAGAAACGGCTGCAGTGGCTCAGAAATACATGAGGACTCATTTTCAAACAGTCTTGTTCACTGATGAGCGCTGTGTAACCCTGGATGGTCAGATCAATGGAGTAATGGATGGTTGGTGAATGGCCACAATGTCCCAACAAGGCTGTGACGTCAGTAAAGAGGTGGCGGAGTCATGTTTTGGGCCAGAATCATGGTGAGAGAGCTGGTCGGCCCCTTTAGGCCCTTTTAGGCTCCCTGAAGGTGTGAAAATGACCTTTGAAAAATATGTGGAGTTTCTGACTGACCACTGTCTTCTATGCTACAAAAAGAAGAGCCGTGCTTTCCCGAACAAGATCATCTTCATACATGACAACGCACCATGTCATACTGTAAAGAAAACCTCTGCATCACTGGCTGCTCTGGGCAAAAAAGGAGAGAAACTCATGATGTGGACCCCCTCCTCCCCTGACCTCAACCCTGTTGAGAACATTTGGAGCCTCAACAAAAAAAACTTCTATGAGGGTGGGAGGCAGTTTTCATCCAAACGGCAGCTCTGGGAGGCTATTCTGACATCCTGCAAAGAAATCCAAGCAGAAACTGTCCAAAAACTCACAAGTTTAAATGGATTTAAGAATTTTGAAGCTGCTATCACACAAGGGCTCCTATGTTAAAATATAACTTGACCTATTAATATTTTTTTGATTGAAATAGCTTTTGATTTCAGTAAATATGACCTCCTAATGCTTCAAATACAACAAATGACCATTTTCAGTTAATTACAAGCTTTAAAATGTATTGAAACGATGAGTTGCATAATAACTTGGAACGGTGGATTTTGAGGTTTTTACTATATTTATTTTTGAAAAAAATACTGTTATCACTAGGAAATTTTTTCCACCACATTTAAATGATCCTCTACCAGTTAAAGACTTAAAAATTATGCTGACTCTCATTTGAGTTGACAATTTAGAAAATCTTAGAAAAATGTCATTTGCATAATAATTTGGAACGCAGTGTAGTGTTACAAAGACGTCATGGTTCTCATTACTATGTCTTCCCCCTATAACAGTATATTATATGAAAAACGTGTGCTTCGGCAGAACCAGCCTGTTATACTGCAACACTCTTCCATAACCCTTTTTTGTTTCTATCTTTTGTCAGGGTCCTTTGGAAGTGGCTCAGGTTTTCCTGTCGGAGATCCCCAGTGACCCTAAACTGTACAGACACCACAATAAGCTGCGGCTCTGTTTCAAAGACTTCACAAAGAGGTCTGTACAACAAGAGGAAACTGCGGTTCACATGCGCTTAACACATGAAACTGCAGCGCTTAATCTGTATATTATGAACTCTAAGGTGTGAAGACGCCCTGCGCAAGAACAAGAGCCTGATTGGCCCAGACCAGAAAGAGTACCAGAGGGAGCTGGAGAGGAACTACCACCGCCTGAAGGAGGCGCTGCAGCCTCTCATCAACAGAAAGATCCCACAGCTTTATAAACCTGTCCTGCAGGTCAACGCACACAGGTGAGGGGGGTGTGACCCCGCGCACCGTGTCACGTCATAGCACCAATACAGTTACTTAACTTTCTTTTATTATGAGTTCATGTTACTTTTATTTTCATTTAAGTTGTAGGAATTAAATGTTTTATTTTACCTTTGTAAATATCTTGCAGCAAAAGGACAACTTGATCAGGTATTTTAATATCGTCTTGTTTGCTTCTTTATGGCAAAAGCTTTTCTCGTTGACATGACGTCCTGACGTGTGTAAGAAAGTTCAGCTGAGGTTTACGGGGCCACAGACGCCAAATGTTGCATGTTTAACATGGAACATCATTATCTCATCAAATATTGCATGTAAACCAAAGTTGATTAAACTTTGACAAAGTGGGGTCAGACACAGTATGTCTCAAAGTAACCTCCTGCTCCTCATTTTTCCTGATACACAAGTTATATATAAAACTATACGGTTAATTAAAGAATGAGTTTGTCTCTATGTCTGCATTTTGTCCAGGTGTTAAAAGTCATACGCTTGTCACTACTTTACCATGCATCCACAGGCCGCATGACATTTTGCAACTTCCACATGCGATGGGGGTAAAAAAACACAAAAGAAAACTATTCAGTCCCTCTATAAGGATGTACAAAAGGGCACACTGGGAAATCCGGTCAAAAGTACGATTAGCTGTTTACAACTGTCTAAAGCAGTGGTTCCCAAAGTGGGGGCAAGACAATGAGGTGGAGGTCACGAGATGATTTTTTTTAGATAATACTTATTCAATTTATACATTTGAATGTGATGTATTATTGATTGAAAACAGAATATTTTAGTGAAATCCAAACCAAACCAACATCACCAAATTTGAAATGTTTTGCACCTAAATGTATTTTTACATGCAAATTACTTTTTACAGTGGGGGTTCCCGAGTGGTTGGTCTTGTGACTTTGGGGGCTCCTTGGTCCTAAAGAGTAGATTGTGCATAATGAGACTTGCAGGCTTTATATAAGATATATCAAATCTAAACACGAATCATTGTTTCATCCTTTCCTAATCGTCTGTTCTTGGCTTCTTGCAGAGACTCCTTCAGCAGACTGAGTCTTCGCAAACTTGACATCTGAGGATGAAGAGCGCAGATCCGAGAGACATTGCAATATTAATTTATTTGAGTGTAAATAATGTTTTAAGTTGGTTAGCGTTTGGAGAGTGAACTAAAAGAGAGACTATAGTGTTACTGTTTGGTACGTCATTCCAGTGTCTTGATTTGTTTACAGATGAACTGTTACATCAGAGGCTTGAACAAGTGGATCTTAAATGTTTCAAAGGTACCTTGACACTTCATTTCAAACCAGTGTATTTCCTCTGATTGTCACGAAGAGACGTTCATTTTTTCCTTCAAAAACCGCTGCCTTGAAGATGAGCACCTGAATGCATACCGCGAATGCTCGAAAACTGCTTTATCCATTCATAAAAGTGCCAAAACCTTTCTTCTTTCTCGCCAAATGTTTCTGCAAGAGGTACTATTTTAAAATCAAGGTCTTTTTTTGATTTACCAATGTATTATGTGTCGAAAATCTGTATTTTATTTCATGTGTGCACTTTTTTTATTTACTGTGTAGCAAGGCATTTTACAACTTGAAAGATTATGTAAAACAAGGGGAAAACATGCAAAAAGTAAACTCTTATTTATCACGAGGCTTTATCATTTTGACTTGAGCAACAATGTTTTATCGTTAGGTTCTCGCAACAGACCTGTACAATGTTTTTGTTTTTATCGTACATATTTTACTAAATAAATATTTTAATGTTGAATCCATGCCGCCTACGTTCTCTTGGTGTTTTGCATGCAGTAAATCAGGAACACCTTAAAAGAATGACTGAGGTAAGGAGCTTTATTGCTTCTACAAGAGAGAAATCATGTGGCAGAGTCAACATCACACTGGGATTGAACAGTAAAATGAAATCTTTCACAAAGTAAGTGTCTTATAAATATGGCTGGTGGTTAAATAACAAAGTCACCACAACTGACTGAAACGCTGCCATGTGGAGATCAACACAGTGACCGCCCGTTTCCAAACCCACTCCAGCTTCTGAAGTTAATATTGTGTCCATTCTTCCCATTGACTTCCCAACATTTTGAGTTGATGGAAAGCCAATCAACTGTACATCAAATGTGTACCTGAACTGACACCAAAGTCCAAAAGGGAAAAGCAGACGGGCCTTTTGCTTCTAGAACCACAGCGGGCTTTGACGTGTGCGGGGCTGTTGAGCTCCACAGATCCTGAGAAAATGCACTGGATTAACAGAGGTGAAACTAGGACAGAATCTACTGAAAGACTCGTGACTAGTACAATTCCAACTGACTAAACAGTAAAACACCAGCGAAGGATATGGGCCAAAGATGAAACATTTGACAGAAACGCAGGTAAAACATTCAGAAAGTTAGGTGTAAAAGACAGAAAGTCCGTCTAGATTTACTCTAGTAAAGAACATCTTTAAGGCACCTTTGTATTTACATGTGAACGTGAGCACTGTTAGATCACAGATGTGAAAGGGTAAAACAAAATGAAGCTGCTAGTAAAATATCACATTTAATAATATTAACAGTTGCTCTGTACTCTACTGATATAACTCATATTTGTAGCTCTTAGACTTAGACCCAGTCTCAGGTTACCAACACCAACTCTTTTGGATGAGGAATGTTAAAAGTACATTTTCCAAATAGAAAGATCGCCCGAGAACTTATTTTGAAGATCACGTTTGAGAGATGTAAGAATTGCTTTAATGCCTCTCAACTAGAATTTATCGTATTCACTGCAGCACTGAGGTTGCAATTAGAAAAACTACTAAAGAACTTGTGCATAACTGGTATATTTCCTACTAAATAGAAGACATACTACATGGAAAAAACATTTTCAAAGTTTACTCGATGAAATGTTAGTTCAAAAGTGCTTTTCAAATTGTAAAAAAAAGGAACAATTTACATCAAAGATGTGAGGAATCATTCCAGGACGTAAAGCTGACAGTGACAAGTGTTCGTAAAGTTACAGAACAGCAAATGACAGAAGCCCTGGTTTACAGTCGACCCAAAAACACGTTTGTATCGCTGACAGATAGAAAATTTAACACCCATTTACTATGTAAAATATAACAGCTTATACATTTGAGTCCCTGGATACAAGTCTAGAGAGCTTTCAACACATCGAGGCTGTGGAGACGATATTGGCACTGTCGTGTTTTGTTCAAATGTACAGATGCCAAATCTCCCAGTCACTGTTTGGATGTCCTCTTGTAGAACAGCAGGTACGGCGTAGAGGACGAAGAGGTCTCAGGGGAACAAGCTCTCAAGAAGTCTTCCTCGTCAAACATCCTCACTTCTGAATCGTCAAACAGCATCCACTTGCCCTCGTACTCCAGTAGACTGTTCAGCACTTTGCTTTCTGAGGCTTTTTCACTGGACGGCTGCGTCTCGGGCCCCTCCAGCGAGTCCTGTTCTTTCTTAAGTTCACTGCCCAGTGTCTTCCACCTCTTGCTCCCCTCCGCTTTGTCTTGTTTGCTCCCGAGTTCGCACGAGGACAAACTCCTCTGCCCGCCTAAAAGTCCCACCCCGCCTTCAGAGACCTTTTTGCCACCGGCTTTGGCTGCAGCGCCCCCTCTCAGCGCCCTGGGGAATGACACCTCTCCGTCGTCGTAGTCCGCGGCTTCGTCTTTCGCTTTGGTCTCTGGCTTGTTATCCTTTTCAGCCTCCTCCACCCTCTGCGGGGACCACAGCTTGGTGTCTCGCAGGTGGGACATGCGCACGTAGGCCGTGTAGTGGCCGCTGCTGATGGTGACCCCGCTGTGCATGACCATCGCAAACAGCTCGTAGTTCTGGCCTTTCGCGGAGCGCTGGGTGCACCACTCGTCCAAGCACAGGTTCAGGGGAGTCTGGAGGGGCGTGTTGACTTTGGACAGGCCGGCATACAGGTCCAGGCTGAAGAAACCAGGAAAAATAGACATTACTAAATAACAGAGACTACTATTATTTAAATCAGGAGGGGATCCAGCATCTATGTTTCAGGATTTACAACACTCCATCAGTCGACTTACTCCAGAGTGTTTGCCGAGAAGCGTTTCAGGTGAATGGTGATGACCTCGGGAGTTTTGTCGAACAGCAGACTCCTCTCGGCCTCCGTGTAGTGATGGCACGTCTCGCAGAAGTACTTGTCCTCTCCGAAGATGTGCTCCACCGACGCAAACTGGCCGATCGCCCAGTTCAGAGTCTTCAGCTCGGGTTTGGGGTCTGGAGAGACTAGTGGGAACAGGAAGGTCTATGTAAATGACTTCAGCCTCTTCCTTTCGGTCAACATTTGAGGATCTGATTATTCCTTACTTTCTGACAGGTCCTCTGGGCTGGCGGGCTCCTCGTCCAGCACTGGCACGCTGATGTCCTGGAAGTCCTCCCTCCTCTCAGTGAAGCTCTCACACTCCAAACAACGCGTCCTTAGAACCAGCTGGCCCTGGAACAGCTGCTCCATCAGGTCCCAAACAGCTGGAGAGAACACATTGTAGGAATGAAAGAAATGTTGATATATTGTTTCACGTAGACATTTACATTTTGAGCATTTCATACCATTACACTTTGTAGAATCCTCTTCTGCCTTTGTCTCCAGTGTGGTCTCCTTAGTCTTCTCCTCCACACTCTCCTCAGGCTTGTCCTCTGACTCCGATTTGTCCTGGTTCTTTGCGGTGATGGAGCTGATCCGTCCCACGCTGCGGAACTTGGAGAAGATGCTGGGCTGTTTTCTGGAGGGCCTGAGCCAGCCCAGCTTGGCCCTCTTCTTGCTTTTGCCGTCCGTCTCCTTTGCAGACTTGCCACCCTCGCCTTCGTCCACCTGCTCTGCGCTGGCCGCCTCCTGCTCCTTACTGCTGGCCTGAGCAGCCTCTGGAGGGACGTCACTGGAGGACTTTCTCTTAGAACGCGTCTGCACCGTGCTCCCACTCGGCTCTTCCTCTCCGTCTTTCGATTTGACCGACTTTGGCTTCTTCTTGGCGTTCCCTGCCTCCGTGTCACTTTTTCTTTTCCCATTCACCTGGCCGTCTTCCTCACTACCGGCTTTGGCGCTTTCCTCTGAAACCTCTGTCGGAGTTGCTTTCGCCTTTTCCACACCTTGCTCTTTCCTGATAGCGTCACAGGCCTCCTGGAGATATCCCAAGATGCACTGCAGCACCTCCTGCGCATCGTGCTGGAGGTATCCTTCGTACATCGGGTTAAGCTGCCTGTGTTACAGATCATTATTATGAGTTTAAAAGATGCTTCTATCATCCATCATTATATTAGCTGTAACAGAGAGAAGACGCCGACCTGAGGGTATGGAGTATTTTGCGGGGAGGGGTGGCCAGGTCTCCTTCAGTGAAGCCATCAGGGTTGAGCAGGAAGCTGGACTGCAGCTGCTCCGCTGAAGTAATCAGGTTATTAAAGCTCCAGAGGAGATCAATGTGGGCTGGCACCGCCTCCTCTCCAGACTGAAAAGACGACAATAAAGCTTTAAATGCAAAGTTGCACCAATGCTTTATGCAACACATGCACAACACCAACCTCTTCGCTTTTCTCGCCCTCATCCTTAGTTTTTTCTTTGTTCTTAGAGAGGGAGAACAGTTGCTTTAGGCCTTCTCTAAGCCCTGGACAGTGGTACAATACCTATGAGGGGGACAAAAGACAAAACATAAAGCAAAAAATAGACTACATTGGTACTCAATGACAGCACAATGTAGCAAAAATAAACAATCTTTCAATATCAGTATCTAGGTTGGTGTTTTATTTCCTTCTCAACAAAAGCTACGAGGCCCAAGGCATCAGTTCATCTCGGCTTTCAAAAGAGAGTACTGCATGTACATGATATCAGATGTCAGAGGGGAAAATAAATGCCTTTCTCATTATTGTGACAATGTAAAAAGTGATGGACTGTCATGGGCTCGAACATGTGTTGACCGTTAACGTGACCACTGTTTGCACAATAACCATGGAGGAAATATGATAATGTCTAACGAAATATCACAACTTACAAAAAACAAACATGCAACTCGACAGCTGTACGGCACTGCTACAGTCTGTGCACAGCGCTGGAGGACAAAGCTGCTGCTCAAACGTGCGAAACCTCAAACTGCCAGAGTTACCTGCAGCATGCTGTGCACCGCTGGAGGAAACAGCTGCAACTCAAACGTGTGAAATCTCAAACTGCCCGAGTTACCTGTAGAACGCTGTTTAAATAACAGGTGTTCCCCAAATTGTTGAAGCCAATAAACGGCACCAGGCTTTCCTTCTTCTCAAGAGACAACAGGAGGCTCGGGGAGGGCGGACAGGGCGATGGACCCGGGACTTCCTGATCACAACCGCTGGAAAACACAAACATGTTAGCAGGGAAGGAAGGACTTCATTTGTATAGCACCTTTTACAGACATTGTCTCACAGAGCTTTATATGACGCAAGTAAAGTAAGAGTAAAACAAACAGGCACCTGGCAAAAATGTGAACTGTTTGTGCGTAAAAAAAAACAGTGACACAAATTAGGAGGAAAAAAAACTGAAATTCTGTAAAAATCCTAGTATTTCCAAAGGCCATGTAAGTACATGTACTTGAGTAAAGGTTACTGAGTATTCTCTGACTATAACACTACTCTTACCTTGGCTCTTGCAGGGGTGGGTCATCCGCTTTTGGCTCATCAGGCTGGGGTTCAGAGAAGTCCAAAGCTCGCTTGGTTTCCTTCTTGTGGAAAAACTTAAGGGACAGTTTATTCTTCTTCATGGGACTCCCCAACGCCGCCACAACAGTATCGCCCTGTAGGCCTGGCATCTTTGGGAACTTTCTGCAGG
The DNA here is from genome assembly GCF_951799975.1 of Gobius niger. Classification (NCBI taxonomy): domain Eukaryota; kingdom Metazoa; phylum Chordata; class Actinopteri; order Gobiiformes; family Gobiidae; genus Gobius; species Gobius niger. Next base: position 25,495,010 of record NC_136868.1, on the reverse strand, counting down.
TTTAGTCCGTTCACATTGACGCAACAGCGCACCCCACTGGCAGAAAGCAGAAAAAACAACATGAATACAGTGGGCGCCATCAGAGTTCAGTGTGATCCAAAGTGCGCACGTCAAGGAAACACAATCCGGTGTTTACAAAGTGGCTTGATTCACTGTTAATGTTGTATAAAACATATTTCTATCCAAAGCAACATTACAGCGAGCCTAGCATTATATAACAGGTTAGCAGGCTAACGCTAACTTACTGCTTTCATTGTCCGCTCAACGATCCTATCAAACTGCTCAACCCTGACGCCGCTCAGCTCAAGAAATAAACTGAGAACTTCGCCAGGCAACAAGTTATACTCGCAAATGACGTCTAATTCAGACTTGCGGCGCACTTTGCCTTCAACCCAGCAACTAAAGTGGGTCAAAGCAGTGTATGGTGGTGGAGAAGAAGTGGGAGGAGAGCAGGCAACACGCTGCTGCTGGAACCGAAACACGGCACTTCCACAAACCGCCACAATCCACACGCGCACAACTTCACTGCTGGACACTTACCAAAGTTTGTCATCTTCGCTTGATGTTTGATCGATCTTACACCATATCCCACATTGTAGTCGAGTGAAATTTTGTATTCAATTCAGACGCAGCCGCAGAAGTTGGCGCTTTTTCCTCCCGCAAGACCCAATGGCTTCTGCTTCGCAAACGTGACGCCGGGGCACGTACACAAAACAGTCGACGGAAATGCTTTAATAAAGAACACAAAGGTACACGAGCGTGTTTAAAATAGACATATGATTTTACAAGTGGTGCATAAACATAAAAAAATAAAATAAAAATCGTCGAAGAATGTACGCGGCAATTTTGCAGGCATATGTTGCGGCGCCTATGGGGCCTTTTTAGGAGGCCATATTTGTAGTTTCCTAAGCTACTTGAACATCGAACTAGTGAACGGAGTAATTCAAGTCTCAAAACTATTTATTCATAATTTAAATATTTTATTAATAATAATAATAATAATAATATTATTAATAATAATAATAATAATAATAATAATAATAATAATAATAATAATAATAATAATAATGCATTTTTTGATCTATTAATTCTCAATGTTCTGGAAGCAGTCTAATTATCATTATGAAGTACTTATTATGCTTTGAGGCTACTTCACCTACTGGGCCTTGCGGAGTACCAAAGTTTAGGCTATTGACTGATTGATGATACTATTTCAACAACGAGAAAGAAAAGTAATACCACAGTATCATCTTAATGTTTTTAAATCTCACCAAGACCGTAGTCTAATTTGACTCATCAAGCTTAGGCAGAATAAACATGCAAATATTTGGACATTTCCTAAGGCTGGGGGTGAAAAAAAGCTCCTGTCATGTGATTCGCCTCGCCTTTTGCCCACAAGAGGGCGATATTACACATGAAAACGAAGCGTAAAGTGTGGAGCAGCATCCTTCCCTCCTTCACCACAGCATCTTCCATCTGACAGTGCACACACTACCGTCTCTCCCACCACGATTTCACGGTAAGACACATATTTTTCTTTGCTCCCTTTAACGCCACTGCATGCGACTGCGACTGTGTTAAACCATTTGCGCGACTGTCGAGCCAATCGTGCTGCCGTGCACAAGACTGAAGTGTAGTGACTGGCGTGTTTATCGAAGAGGGGAGGATCGCAGTTGCCTGGACGCAGCGTAAAAATACGAAATGACAGGTGTGTCGTCTCTCCTTTTGCTCCGATCCCGAGCGAGCGTTTGCTAAAAAAAAAAAGGATGCTAGGCTGTGTGTTTGCAGGCGGAACCGCTCCTCATGCTGCTGCAGAGTGGCTGCTGGGTCAGCAACGAGGATGCATCGTTGGGCATGAGCTTCCAGCCTCTACTTATCTTTTCAGGCTTTTTTACATAGAGTGGCGGAGCTGTGATGAGTCTGATTGTAAACGCAGAACGCTGGTTTGAGTATATGGGACAAACCTTGGTCATCACTTTCTTCTTGCACATCTTACTGAGTGTTATATCAGCACAATCTCGGTCTGTGCTGTCTGTTTGGAGGATGCTTTTTAGGTCACTGAATACTACAGCATGCCCCTTGCTCCAGTGGGTTTACAGCATGCTAAAAAATGGAGAGAGAGAGTTTACTCTGAAATGTTTTCCCAGCAGGTGTTCCATTCAGGTTTTAAAACAGCTTTATGTTGGAGGATTTTTTTCCCCCCTTACATGTAAAGCCCCACTTTTACTATACAATTAATTAATTCACCGCTCAACTCATGGCAACCCTTTCCTCAGGGGATGGGTGGAAGTTTTTATAGAACATGCTGTGCTTTCCAAGTCGACTCTACTTCACTTAAGGGAACTTGCAATTCCAGTGTATGCTTCAGTCATTAAGGTAGTCTGCTACCATTGTTCTTGTTAATCATGATGGATAAACGTAAAGCACTTGATCTAAATTTAGGTGTAGTTTATTCTATGTTTTTGTCAAATCTTTATTATGGTCATGCAGCCAAATGAAACCACTGCAATTTTAATCTCTGGTAACCATCGTAGCCACGGCGAAGGAACGATTTTCTTCCCGGTGTGAATAATCCTAAATTAACACCAAGTTTCGCCGAAAACCCAAGATCTAAAACCATAAGATCTCAGAGATGCCACCTACGGGCAGGTCCCAGAAGAATTTAACCCTTAACCTGTGCTAGTAATGAGCACTAGTCTCCATGCATTGAGCTGGGGAATTACTGGCCCTCATCAAGGCAGTCTTTGTCCCCAGAGACTGTGGGCCTTGAGGACTGCACAGCGGTGGAGGTGGGCGGGTGGGGTGAGGCAGCTGAAAGCCTTGGCCCATGAACCAGAACACCCCCCCCCCCCCCGGCTTGAGCACTACTGTCTCCCCGAAAAGAGGGACACTGCGGGGGTAAAATGAAGGCATGTTGAGCGACGGGCAATGGTGCACTTCAAGAATGAGAGGCATGTCCCGAACTCTACTACAGTTTGCTGCTCAACAACAAGCTTCTTTATTCCCCCGGGCCATGCAATCCTTTTAATTAAAGTCGCCCGAGTTTGTGATTACGCATTCACGTGGACGTTGCGGAGGAATCAAAGGAGGACATGTCGGAATTTCCCTGAATACTTTTTGCTTATCTGTGTACCACACCATTGCCTATACCTCATCCCTTTATTATGGAATGGTTCCCCCCTGCTCTCTGGCGTTGGCGACATGACGCGGCTGAATGTTATCGCATCGCACCGGAAACCGTATCACTCTCTCGATAATTAGTGAGGTATTACTACTGTACGCCTTAAACAACAACTTCATCATTTGAGCGAGCACCCAATTGGTCCACAGTTTAGCGGCGCAGATTATTGCGAGCTTCGCCAGAGCACTAAATCCCACAAACAGAGCCGCCGCGGTGATGTCGGATTATGCCTTAATACCATTTGTATTGTTTATTTAAACCCTGACACACACCTCACACCACCTGCTTCTGCTTGTAGACCTCAGCTGGATTCGTTTCATAGCGATGTAAATTGTGCCGTCGGGTGCAGGTGCAATATTTATCTATTCATTGGGTTTGTTGAATATATTTTAGGCGCATGCTCATGCTCTGCTTATCGCCCGGAAATACCAGAAATGACTTATTATTGGTGTTTGTTTCTTTTCCGTTCACATTTATTTACTTTTATTATATACACCTGCCCACTCTCTTGTATATTGCTTCCTCTGCTGACATTTTGTGTAAGAACATTTAATAACATCGTAGATCCAGTGGTGTTGACATTATTTTAAACTTCCTGCATTTTGTTTTAACTAGGCTTTTTCATCTACTTTATACCCCTTTGCCTTGTGGTGTAGCTTAAAGCCAATGGTCTAGAAAATACCCGTATGTTTAGTGTTGTTATTAAATGCAGTTGCACTAACGGCCAGTGGAGGAAGCACTTCCTCCTTACGCACAACGGTGGACAGGGCAGCAGCAGTGCAAAAGATATGTAGCTACAAGCAAACATGCTAATCAGCGCAAGGAAGCAATTTTGGATGCGCCGTGTGATGTTCACCAAAGTGTGGGCAATCGTTTGATGGCACAAGGACGGAATGAATGTGTGCAGGAGCTTCTGGAACATGCGCTTAATGGAATAAGACACAAGTCCAGGTAGGGCTGTGCAGTTAATCAAAATTCAATTACGATTATTACACTAAACAATTATTAAATTAGCATAATCGGGGGGAAAAAAGCAGACTTACATTGTTTCATGCCGCTGGGATTATTTTCCCTTTGCAGGCGCCATGGCGCATTTCATGTGCCATGGCTCAAAAACTGCGCTGTGCGATGATGTCATGAGGCCGCACTGCTCGGTTTACTTGCGCAGGTGTGCAAGGCTGGCCAGCAGGGGGCAGGTGCGAAACAGAGACCTCTCCTTAATCGAGGTATACTTGAAATCATTTGTACTTTTATGACTGTTCAAAAAAACATAAAATATGCAGATAGCTTTTTTTTTTTTTTTTAAAGGCAACAAATAATAGTTTGAATAATCGGGATTTCAATTTTGACCAAAATAATCGTGATTATTATTTTTTCAAAAATCGAGCAGCCCTAAGTCCAGGTACGTTTTTGATAAGGATGTAGCATTATGATATTGTTAAAGGAATAGGCCACCGTTTTTACATACTAAGATATGTGCTTGCCTTAGCTTCATGACTTACCTGTCTGGTCTTCCCCCGTGCCTGTGTCACGTATCTCTTTATGTAAAAACAGTGGCCTATTCCTTCAAGAGCACAAAAAAAGAAGATTTTGCATGATATTTGACCTTTAAGTTATACTACAAAACATACCAAGGTTAAGGTGTTGTCTAAAGTTGTCATAAAAGCCAGATTAAAGCATAGTAAGGGAGCTTTATTTCATCTGTCTTGTTTGTGATAATACCACTGTAAAGTTTTTTTTGTTTGCATATGACTTCCTTAGGGAATTTTCTATTGCCACTCTATACTATTATTGAGAAGTAAAGATATCTCTGGACCTCTGGTGAATTACATCTTGTTAGGGACATATTCCCATGTTAGCATTGCCTTACTCATCCGACCTTCACCTCTCCCTCTCTCCCTCTCCCTCTCTCTCTCTCCCTCTGTACATATGCACACTTGAAACTATGCGAGTGATTCTTATTCGGTGCAGACTCCGGAGGTGGGTGTATCCAGGCAGCAGGCTGAGATGTGAGGCAGGCATCCTACTCAGTCTGCTCCGCGCGGCTCTCTGCTCTCCTGTGTTCCAACCGCGGGACGTCTGCCCTGTAGCGTAGCATATTCCCCCTGCGCTCAGCGTCGCTTCTCATCAGCCGCCAGGATGTGTTTACCCAGCCCACGCAGGTAGACGCAACGCTTCCAACTCTCTCCGACTGCAACTCGCACTTTTGTTGAGCGTGTAGGTCGAGATTATTGGATTGAATTTTGGGGAAGTATGGATTAGTTCATCTCCTGTTCCATCTCAGTCAGTTTGCAGTTTCCCTTCACCCTCAGCGGCAGAGGTAAGGCAAGAATAATCCTGTGTGATGTTTTGTGACTTTCTTGGGCTTTGTTTAAGTGGTTCACAAGCCGGTGTGTTACTGGTACAACGGGGTGAGATGTTCTTTGAAGGCTCTAGTTTTAAATAGTAGACCTAGTTTCACTTTCTTGGCGCCCGTTTTAGCCCTCATTTGACCTTGCTTTACTCCTGCTTAAATCCTCGTTGGTACTTGAAAGACAGAATCTCAGGGGATACTTCTTAGGCTGTGAATGGGGATTAGAATAACTGCAACCGAATGGAAAATGTGCAAATAAAATGGTCGCAATTAGGGCTTGGCATTTGAACAAAATCGTCAGGTCTACTAGTACTGTATATTGATTTCTTTTTAAAAGTTGGGAATCAAATTGGAATTCGAGATCCATCTATATGAGGAAAACCACCTTTATTTCTAGTCACAATGAGCAAATCTCAGGGACTCCATTTAGTTTATGTCCTTTCCTTTGAGCATGAACAATGCTGCAAATTGTGGCAATTAGTAGTATAGGAGTATATAGTATATTTCCCAAATCATTCATCCCGAGGCATTTGATCCTAGAGGTTTGAGAACCTTCCTACTTCATACATTCGAGTCTACAATTTCCAGAACTATTGTAGTATGAATTTTAGGTTATACCCTGGCAGAGTCGTTGTGTTTGCCAGCCCACATGCCGCTGTGTCAACACATTCCAGCCGCACCGCGATGCATCTTGCTTTTATCATTCCTCCCGTGCTTGTTTTTCCTTTGAGCTTTGGGATCTCTTTAGCATCTGTTTGATAATCTGATGCTGTGAGCCAGGCATGCGTACTATACTATACTATGTACAAGCACACACATGTATACCAGGGCTACCCAGTCGAAAGTCTGCAATCATTGAGGTGATAGCATATCCTCTGGTCCTCTGTCACAATAATCACAATACTCCGGAAAGAAAAAAAAAAAGCTTGTTATTGTAAGCAGCCCTTCTGTCTCTGTGTGGTGCGGGGTCTCCGATTGCCCGGTCCTCCTGTGTTGATCCGGTCCTCTGAAGCGTTCGGTTGAGCCAGGGGCAGATTGCACTGTATTTCCCTGCTGGCCTGACTAATGTCTTTCAGCTGGAGCCTGATGGGAGCGCATGTGCATCCCGTTACCGTGTACACCGACGGCAGCAATTACACAGCGGACGGGGCTAAATGACAGCAAAGGATGGTTGATCGTCGTTAGCTATAGATTAGATAATCTCTCTACCGGGTCTAATGTGCAACATGCTAGTCCTGCAGTTTAGACTTCTACAAATTGTGAAATGATTCTTGTATTCGTTTTGCAGCTGATACGTCAATGAGGTGTTATTGTATTTCTCTCCCACTGCCAATGGATCTCAGTGCATAGATGTGATGCTGCTTTTGACTAATTGCTCCATCTTATCGCGATGACAGCGGATTCATCAACTTCAGATGAACCAGTGATAGGAAATAAGGTTTCCTGTGCTCAAATGGGCTGTTTGTCAGTTTGTTACATAGTAGACAACAGAGACAGGAAATTCAGTCTTTTGCTGTAGACATTATTACTATCTAAATATCTGTGGCTTTTGCCAATTGCAACGTCGTTATCGCTTCTTGTTGTTAATCCTGGTCCATAAATGCCCTACTTTTTGCACTGTACTGTAATGACTTGTATCTTGCTCAGTGTGGTCCTATTGACTCCATCACCGCCGGTCCGATTTCTCTGTCTCTCCTTGTACAGAAGACCCGCACATCTCGTAGGATCTCCCCTTGCTGCGTTCTCTCAGAGTCCCGGTCACCGCTCGGCTCGGCTGCCACAGAGCATTGGCTATGGTTGGCTGGCCAGCTGCGGCTACACAACGTTCAAAGGGCCAGGGTTTTCCTTTATACACGCGACCGCGCTGAATGGACAGCAGTCGCAGACAATAAGAGCGCTCCATGCTTGCAGATGTTAAAGGCCATGTTACAGTTGACACTTAGCAGACCACGCTCGCAGACAGAGATGACCCACATTAGTAACAAGCGTCGGCGTTCGTTCCCGTGTGTGTGTGTGTGTGTGTGAGTGTGGTGCATATGTTTGGCTGCGTGTCGGCACGGGTTACTCCAAGGTGCAGAGAGGTGAGTCATTGCCGTTCACATGCTGGTGGCTATCAGGCACATTCGCTGTAATGATGCCAACCGTGATGTGTGGCTTGCGCATCAACCCTGTCTCGTGAAATGCCAGCTTTTCAGGAAGAGAAAACAACAGCCTTTTTATAGAATGTACTTTGCATATTTTGGTGTGGAAAAGGCACATGAATGGGAATGATGGCACAAGATGTCATGCAATATGGGCTTTACCGGGTTCATAGAAAGAAGGTCCCAGGTTTGACGCCGCCTGAGCCATATTCAGCGCTTAAGTAACAATAACACTTTTGATTTGGCGTGATGGATTGGTGGAAGGAGCCAAAACACCCCCATTAAACACAAACACTGTACATCATCTGAAATCTTTCCCGGATCCTACAAAGTGGTTCCTGGATCTTTTATCCCCAACATTTTAGTGAGAGCTGCACTGCTTTTGACCGTGATGGACTACTATCTGCCATGCTGTTTCTCTCCCCTATACCTGCATTCAATTTGATGGCATAACAAACAGCCTTCAATTTTTTTGGTTTACATTAAAGGGAATGTACTCCGTTTAAATGGTTTAGTAAAAAAAAAAAACAGTAATATCATCTCAATACACTTTTTTGCACTTTTCTTCCTATATTTGGCATAGTTTTTTTTGCAATTGCGCGTCAGCGGGAAAGTTAGCTTGATAGTGAGCGATTGAACTCTGCGTGGCCATATGTATGTGTAAAGCCTAACCATTAGCGCCTCAGGTATTCAAATCTACAGGGAAAGCCTTAACAGTTTAATCTAATGGAAAGTGTATTGAAGCACGGCGACGCCACACACAGTGCCACTCCACTGAGCATCTGCGGGCGGCTGCTCTTACTTCCATTCAATAACTTGACATGCCTTCCTGCACTGGCCACACACAGGCCAGCCACACCGCTCAAGTCAGGCATTGGGTCACGAGGATAATTACCCAAGTTTATTTTTTCTAAACGATAGCTGTCGTCTGAGGGGAGACACCAGGCAGTAGCATATGGTGCGGCAGATGACTATAGCATGCATGATTCTATGGATTCTGAGGTTGTCTCGGGCTGGTGTGTTCGTGTGTGTGTGTGTGTGTGTGTGTGGCAGGCACAGAGGAGCTTGTGCCAGTCTATGCCAGTTTGTGCTAAGTGGCTTGGCGCCCACTGATGTGTTGGACTCAGTTCTTCACATCACTGCCTCCTGCTGGTGTCTCTCGACCTGTATTAGCCGTTAATACCTGGGTTTGGCTCGCACTTACAGTATATTCGTTGGATCAGGAGATGGTTTAAAAAAAATAAAGCTATTATTGAATGACACAATATTACAAGAATATACCTACCAGCCGTTAGGGGAGATAGACAGTGTGTAGGTTGTGTTAACATCAAATTATTGCACTAATATTCTCCTTCTTAGAGTAAAATTTGTCCTGCACGCGCAGCCTCAGTCCTTGTATCTGGTTTAGTTCTGTGACTTGGCCACCAACTAGTTTTTCTGTGCATAAGTGAGCAAGTGCTTTATTTGTCATTGTACAAGCGTACAACGAAATAGTGTTAAGGTGTTAGTCCTGAGTTGCTGCAGCTGAACCGCGCCGCCAACTTGACCAGCATGTTTTTGGAGGTCTGGGAAACCGTAGCTCCCGGAGGAAACCTAGCTGGTTGAGTCTCGCCCGGATACCTCCTCGTTTGTCCCTTTTATGTTTTGTGCAACATGAAAAGATAAACTAGTAATACAATGAATTAGTCTCTCAGGGCATGCAAAATAGAATAAGATGGAACAGGATGAGTAAAACTCTGAATATAAAATACACAATATAGACTGCAGATTGTTGCTGCTTAGCGATATGACATCACAGTCCTGAACTCTATTCATGTATCCCTCGATCAGTTGTTTCAGTTGTTCGTGTAGTCAAAAAACTGTATGGTACAAAAAAGGTAAAAGTCCCTTTATTTCACGTGGGTTCTTACTCATTTTTCACATATAGAGTTTTTGATTCAATGTTTGCCTTTGGTCTCTTACTCTTTGGAAAGGATTAAATGTAGTTCCTTTATGAAACTACTACCAGAGCTCGAGGGCTTTGCTGCGGGCAGATGAGGGACTCCCTAAACCGTATGAGCCACAGAAGCCAAAAAGCCCTCACACAGATACAGTATGAGCGATACCCTCCACACGCACTCGCGCGCACACACACACATACTCACATCAGCGACTGAGCGACTGCCCTGGGATAGCACTACTAATCTCCTCTGTTGTTGACACACTGTGCCTCAGCTGGCTCCATGCTTTCACATCTCACTCTCTCCACATTGCATGTTGGTATCGGAAAGTGGGAGTTGTAGTCCTTGCTATCGGAGCGGGCAGAAGGAGAGGTTCCCAGCGACTGTGAGCGAGTCGGCTGCGTAAGCCTGCAGTGGGACACACAGCTTCACACTTTAGTTTTCACAGAGAAGCCGCTATAACTTGTAAACTTCTCTTGGGAACAAAATTGATGAAAACAGTTACAGTCTTTTGCGGTGTTGTAATATTGGCCTAAACTATTATGGAAATTGAGATGTAATAATAAATGTTTGCGTAAGCTCCCAGTCGTACAGGAGTTTTCCATCATGGATAAATGTTTTTAAGCCGTTATCTGTACTGTACTGTACCTCATTCAGGAGGTGACTAATGATCTTTGTTTGGCAGCAGAACGAATATGCCGATCTAGTAAGCCTACTGAATTGATAGCAAACGTTTACAAAAATGTACTGTACTTAGTTATTTTAGAATTTTAAATCTCTTGCTCTCATCTCAGATTCTTCCTTTGGGCTGTTTCTTCTGGTTGAAAAATGGGATTCACATCCCTCCAATTGGAACGAATTAAAGTGATCATTTGGGATTCTGAATGTGTTGCAAATTTGATAAAATGTGCACAATCGAAAAAGTCTTGCATTTTGATGTAAAGTAAGTAATAACTTCCATCCATCCATTTTCTTCCGCTTTATCCGGGGCCGGGTCATGAGGGCAGCAGTCTCAGCAGAGACGCCCAAACTTCCCGATCCACACACACCTCCTCCAGCTGTTCTGGGGGGACACCAAGGCGACACCAGGCCAGCTCGGAGACATAGTCCCACCAGCGTGTCCTGGGTCTTCCACGAGGCCTTGTCCCACTAGGACATGCCTGGAACACCTCCCGCGGAGGCGACCAGGAGGAATCCGGAACAGATGCCCGAGCCACCTCAGCTGCTCCTTTTGACATGAAGGAGCAGCGACTCTACTCCGAGCTCCTCCCGGGTAACTGAGCTCCTCACCCGATCTCGCCCCAGCCTAATAACTTTTTTTTTTTTTTTTGGAAAGTCCAGGCTCCTTCTTGGATCTCAGCAACTAATCAGAGTTTAGTATCATCCCGCGTTGACCAATGAGACGAGCATTTCCTGTGAACTGGCCTGTCAGGTCCAATCAGGAGGGAGGGGGAGGAGCTTGATAGTTTACTTTTGAAAATTCTGTTCCTGCTCTCATGTTGCAAACTAAGAAGGGCTTTCTGGTTAAAAAGAAGAGGAATTCAAATTTCACTCTAGTTCTCCTCACTTTGCAAACTTACACACTATCACTTTAAAGGAACAGGCCATTGTTTTTGCATACTGAGATATGTTCTTACCTTAGCTTAGACGAGTAGCTGCGTACCTGTCTGGTCTTTACGCGTGCACTCAGCAAAGACTTTAAGACTTTACTGTGCGGAGAAAATCGACATGTTTCATTTTGTGTAAGCATACTTGGATCGTGTAAACGCTCACGTAACAGCATTTAAATAGGGGAAACGAAATTTGTGCCAAGGCTTTGGACAGACATTATGTCCCAAGTTTCCACTTGAATTGGTACGGTCAATAATGGTAGAGCTCTGGTATGGTGTGCATTTTGTGATGACAAGCGTTTTTAATTGTAAAATGTCTTGTGTGATTGTTGTGAAAATTGAAAAAGACTAATTGATCGGAGTGAAAAGAACAGTGAAGTGGGGATGTATTTTAAGAAGTGCAACTCCTTGAAGTGACTTAATAAAGCATGGCATAAACATTACTTTTAGGGCTCCCAGGGAGTTTTTTTTTCCTTTGTTATTGCTCTCTCTAGTCTCCAAAGCTAGCTCTAGACAGTAGACACTCGGGAAGCCGTGTAGCAAAGTAGACCTGCTTAAGCTGTGGATAGAGGAATTCTTTATACTGATCCGCTTTCCTGGAAAATGTGAAGACCAAGACCGTTCAGTTAGTTTTGCATCTCGCTCTACACTTTTTCTAATAATGTGCTAACTCTTTAAGTATTCATTGAATTTATTGTCGTTGCTATAGATTCTAATACAAATTTAGATTTTGAAAAGGTAAATGAGTTTTGCCAGGCTGTATTGTAGGCACGGTAGCGCAGCGGTTAGTGCTCTCGCTTCACAGCTAGAAGGTCCGGGTTCGATTCCCACCAGGGACGGGGCCTTTCTGTGTGGAGTTTGCATGTTCTCCCCGTGTCTGCGTAGGTTTCCTCCGGGCACTCCGGTTTCCCCTACCACTAAAAACATGCACAATAGGCCAGGTTGAATGATGTGTGTGAGTGAATGTATGGTGGTGGTCAGAGGGTCCGTTGGCGCAGACGTGTGTAGTCGCGAAAGCACCTCTGACAGTCTCCCCCAGGGGAAACTGAAGCTACAAACGTAGCTTTCCACCACCGAGTATGGAGTGAATGTACAATTGTCTCATGTAAAGCGCTTTGTGACTATATGTCTGTGAAAGGCGCTATATAAATAAAGATCTTCTTCTTCTTCTTCTTCTTCTTGTATTGAAGTCTTTGCCAAGGTAGGCAGATTTGCGTCTCGGCCATAAAAGCACATTAAGGGTTTGAAGGAATGTGGGCTGCCTCAGATCTTCAGACAATGGAGCGCTGGATACTTCGAGCTCATTTTCACAATTAGGGCAGTTTAGTTGATGAATGAAATTTTAAGCATTGAAATTAGATTGACAATGACGTGTACTATTCCGACATCTGTCTGTGTACGTAGCACTTGTTGGTTGATGTGGCTGACTTCGCGCCGGCTCAGTGCAAATGCATTCAGAAAGAGGAGAGCCCACTGCTGAATCTTTTATGAGCTGATTTCGATTAGCACCCGAAGATGGCCGTCCGTCACGGGTCAGACTTACAGCTGAATGAATAACAATGTTTCCTCTCACATCACCAAATATACGATGGGAAAACGAGGGCAAAACCAGCTATAGGATTAACCAGGTCTCAATTAGGCCTGCATTCTGAAAATATGACTTTGCTGTCTGGACGTCTCACACCTTGGATTCTAACTTGGATTGGCAATATCGTCATGTCTTGTTGGAATTTTGTTACATCTAATTGAAAACTCGTAGTTTTGTTTCAGTGCAGTGGATTATTCTTTTGAAAGATGGTCTTATTGGTTACACATGACAGGGCGCATGTTTCATTTCTAAAGATTTGCAAACATTTCATCAAACAGAGGAAACAGAATTGGATGAAACTGCAGATGTTTGAGCAAAAATGTGGTAAATTTAAGCCTAAACTGCAACTGAGTATGTTTTACCATCATTTATTATCATTATTATTAGCAGCTTATGAGCTAAAGACATTTGATACCTACACATTTCTTCTTCTGAGACACTGAAGAAGCACCAAGAGCCCCCCACACCTGCAGCACAGTGGAGGAGTCACAAGAGGAGCTACAAGAATAAGGAAGAGACACACAAGGAGGTATCCGGGCAAGACTCACAACTAAGCCACACATGCCTTCTATTGTTCTGGCTAATGAACGTTCACTGGAGAATAAAACAGAATAACTACTAAGCTCTTCCCAGAAGATGTTATCCTATGTTGAGGAAGAGGAGCTGACCAGTGCAGGACACCACGCTCTGAAACAGGGGCTAACCCAGGAGGCGCTGCACCGTTTCAGAGGATCAGAGGAGACTGAAGGCAGCCGGCCAGGTTTCCTCTGGGTGCTACAGTTTCCTCGACCTCCAAAAACATGTGGGTCAGGTTGACCCACAGTGGTGGCACGGCTCAGTCTCAGTGCCTCAGGACTAACACCTGAAGACTATTTTGTTGTACAGTTGTACAATGACAAAACCTTACTTACGTACTTATTGATGAACTTATACAGTAAACATTTTTGAACAGTGTCAGTTTAGATTTAATGCCAGTTTTAATCCAATTTTATGCTTTTTAACGACATTTAAGGCCTTGATTGAATTCATTTAGTGCTTTTTGAAGACTTGCACTTTTAGATAGGGCTGGGGCGATACACTTAAGTCATGATCTCTACGCATCACGATACTCGGGCCGATCCAATATGTATTGCAATACAGCAAGTAATTGTGATAAGTAATATGTTAACCTGAAATGTGTAAAAAGAAAACATGGTCATGTGTCCAAAGTTTATAAATTATTTATTGAAGTGTTAAGATTGAAAAGTGCAGTAACACAAAATGAGCTGTTACTGGAAAACAAATGAGTGCAGGATAAAACTGCCCCCAGACACAAGTATTGAAAGTATTACGATACTTCATGACGTATCAATACTTGGTATTGCAGCGAAAGGTATTGCAATCTGATCTGATATTTTGTCCCAGACCTACTTTTAGAGGATGAGTATCATTCATACAATACAATGAGCCTTGCTACACTAAACCAATATAATACAACACTGTATCATCCCTTTACAAACTGTGAACATGGCTAATCTCTGAGTGCTATTCACCTGCGCTCAGCAGATGACAGTGACGTGTGTGGTACATCGGGATTTTGCATAATGAACTTGAGAGTAGCTCTTGTGTGCAACTGAGGGGGGAATGAGAGCATGTGGGACGATGGCCACTTGCATTACATATGAGATCTTGTTCATAGGCATGTTCCACTGCATGTTAAGCATTCTAGACACGAATAAGTCAGACAAAGCTGCTCCTCTCCGTGAACTCTCCTTCAGTTTGAGTCAAATAAAGGCGCTTGTTTTGGTTTGGCTCCATGTGGGAGTGAGAGCATGTGAGAGCAGTACAGAGTTCAGTCAGCGGGGCAAAAGTTCACTGAAGGGGGAGTATGGAAATGGGTAAAACAATACCAGCAGAAGTTGTCCATTGTTTTCTACCGTGGTGGAGTCAACCCTTTTGCCAAGTCACGTTCGCGCAAAAGTAGAACAAAAAACAGTGTACAATTTGGACCATGACGTTAGAGGTGACCGTTTTTGCTACAAACAGAGCCATCATTTATAGGGCAACATTCTCAGGTGGACCAACAGACCGCTCGCCACTTGTCATTCTGAATTAAAGCAACAACAAACGTAGCGGCGGAGAACAATCGTGGTCCATCCTTGCATTGTTTCTCCCGTGGTGTCGCCCTAGCATCGCTCCTTAAAGGGTTCCTGCCATTGACAGGCAGGAAAAAACACAGTCTTGTCGTGAGAGAAGAGAGTGCTGCGGGGAACATGGGATTTCCTTGATGGAACCTTGCGCTGTGCTCTGATTGGTTGGCGTCAGGAGGCAGGAACTTCCTGTAATGTATTGGAAGTGACCACTCCCTGCAAAAATCAAACTTGTTGAGTGCACTTTCAACGGGGGCTGCATGATGTGTGGAAATATTGCGATTGTGGCGTTTCTTAGTGCTCATTTTCAACACATTCAGCGGCATCAACATTTAGAGAAAAGGCTTGACATATGAATAATGCTGAAACCAGAATTTACACTTCAGTGTTTGCAGGTTTTGTAAGACCCACGAAGACAGGATATTTTTGCAGCTATTGCTTATTGTGACATCTCAAACTGCCATTTCAATATGGGATAAAATGTGTGTGGCAAGTGAACGCAGCACAACAAAAGAGAAAAAGGATAAAGCGGTCATTGCCCTATTGCCTATTTGGAAATCATAAACACTGTATATGGTTCCCACAACTGAAATTGGAAATAATCAGTGAATGTTTCAGTGATGTTAAAGATTGGAAGACAGGTGGACTCATGGATTCAAAGCTGCCGTGTGATTCAGGAACACTCTTTCGAGATCTGTAAAAAGACTTGACGCCTGCTTGTGTATGGGCAGAGCTACTGTGTTCTTGATCATTCACAAAGTAGGACCTGGGTGAAAATTGTTCCCATCCCGTTCCCAATAGCCACATTTATTGTGTACATTTCTGTATTTTATGACATTATGAAGTGTTTTGAAAGGGATACGAGGGATCAAATCAGATGGGTTTAGATTCAACATTAGCTTTCACGTTCATTATACATTGGACATCATTACTACTGGCAGCAGCGCGAGTGTCCCTGCTGTGGCTGCACAGATCACAGTCAGGCAGTGCACCGAAACCACGGCTCTGTGAGTGAGAGGACTACACTGACTCTGTGGGGACTGACATGTTTTTTTTTTTTGCGTGTGCCTCTATGATTAAGCTGTTCCTGGCTTGTCCTCGTGTCCTACATTTCTGATCAAGCCAAACAGTTAATATAATTTTGTCCAGCTGAAAAAGAAAATTGCTTTTTATCCTGTTGTTGTATCTGTTATTACTTTGATTGTGACCGTAATCCTGAACAGGGACATGTTCATGAATGATGCAATACTGGGCTCCACAATTGCAATACTTTACTGATGCACTTCATGCCTAAAATTCTAGTGAAAATACCCAAAACATCCTCAATAACATTCATATTTATTCAGTCTCTCCATATGTTTTCACTTCATACTAGCATCTCTGTCTAAGACGACATCGTATCAACCCACAGGCTTCCATTTTGGTGCTTATGACACATATTTATACGCACATTTGTGATAAGTCTCTCGAAGCTTGTTTCAGGGGGTGTAGTGGTGGCAACCCTGACATACAGTCACGGGAGAAATTTATTCAACTGTTGCAATGTGATCAGGCGAGGTTGGTGAGCGACTACTTCATCTACAATAACTCTTGTATTTGTACGATTATTTTGACCTATTTACAATGTACGATCAATAATTTAAAAAGCCCTAAATGTGCGAATTTCAGAGGGGACTGTGCTGTGGTTAAATGCACAGTCCCCTCTTTGCTCTGATCTGGAGTCAGTCTTAGCCTCCGTATTCTCGTAGGTAGTAATATCTGCTGTCAGAAGGAGAGACTGTCCCTGGATCAGTTTTACAGTTCAACTATCGCACATTCTCAACCCCGTTTCACCTCTCGTAACGTTATGTTGCTGCTTAGCTATTTGGTCAAAATGAGATTAAAACATGGATTATCTGTTTTGAATGTTGCACTTTGCATTTTGTTCTCACAATAAAGAGCAGGAACAAAACAAAGTAAGGGTCAGACGTATCCTCTTGGGTGAACAGCTCGTGTGTGTGCGTGATCTCATTAATGGAACAGTGTGTGTGCGTCTGTGTTGTAGTTCGGGGTGGTGATGATATGAGCCATATTTTGTGCAGGTGCTACAGCACTATTGGCATATTTATATGGAATGATAGTTTGTGCTGAAATATGATCGTCTTGGAAGCTTTGTACGATGTAATGGTTTTGCAAATCTGTGTTCTAATGTGTTTGCAAAAGTCCAGACAAAAGTTTGGAATGGGAGATTAGAGCCGGTGCAAAAGGAGAAAATCACTGGACAGAAATAAGCCTTTACTATTGGAGCTTTTATTATTATACTTTTTTTGCATATCATTGTTGTTTGTATACATGTGTGTGTATGTTTGGATGAATTGTGAAATAGTTTCAGTAACATAGCACTAACTATCTAAAAGTTACGTCTCTGCACTCATTTCACACGCAGAATCATGGGGCCTCATTCACGACATTTGTTCCTCACGCCTTCTTAGGAGGGTTTTTGGCATTCAAACTTGCTCTTAGCTGAAAATGTTCATCTATAGAAGCAAATCCTAAGAACAGTCTGGAGGACTCATAGGCACGAAACAATCTCCAGTTCTGTTCACGATCTGCTCCTCATTCTGAGTCATATATTTGTACATATTAAATCATGTATTAATTAATTCCAAAATGTGATTATGATTATTATAAATCATAGATGCCTTTCTTCAGAAATTAGTTAGCAATATCACTTGTAGCCTGCTTTTATTAATGGCAAGTACCAATGTACAACTGCTAAAACTTTTCGTTATTTGATAATGACGAGTGTCAGCCCCGATTCTACGACCTTGTGTTTACAAAGGCGCGCTCTACTTGTTGAGCTACGCAGGTGGAGTGTCAAAAAGACGCCGTTGCATTTATTTAAAGAGGGGGTATTATGCTTTTTTCAATCACATAGACCCTTTCCGACACGCCCCCTCCACATGCTGTCTGTGGCATCAGTGGGGAGGGGTCAGAGGTTCTTAAAGGGACAGAGGCCTATTTCAAGACATTCACTACAGCCATTTTGTGAGAGACATTTTATACAAGGCAGTTATTCTAATTTACTGCATTTACAGACCAACAGAAGGTTTCATCATCATTGTAGTGTGATATAGACTGGTGCTATGTGATTGAAAAAAGCATAATACCCCCTCTTTAAGGGACTGGCCTGTGAGAAAAAAGGAAAACCCTTTTGCGATGTACAGGTAATATCTATGTAAACATTTTGTTAAAGAGAGCCTGAGAAAGAGAGAGAGAGATTTTTTTCTTGTTTTTTTCTTGTAGATCATACACATAGTTTTAGAAACTAGAAGATCTTGGCATTTCAATGAGGTATCACACTGGCATATAATCTGTACGCCTTTTGCATAAATGCTAACCCTAAACTGACAGGCAACAGGTTAACAAAATAGATCAATAGACCTCTCCCTTTACGATGATTCTTTTTTGACGATTTGTTGTAGTGGCTACACCAGCCTGTTCATCTTTCCCTCGCTCATCCATTCACGAATATTGACATGTTTGATATCGTGTCGTATGTAAGGCGACCTACCTTGCTGGTAGATGTCGAATCTGAATAATCGTCATGGGACTTATGGAAATATGGAGTCACTGCTGTCATGTTGAATCTGTAAATAAACTTTAAAAAAAAAAAGGTTTTATCCGTAAACAAGCTACAAGTCTTGCCGTCCCTCCTCGTTCTATGATTGGTCCCCAAATCCATGTGAAAATTTCAGCCGTCAACCCCAGGCTGTTGTGCTGTTCTAAATGATTTTTCGCGCTCACAGCAGCATGGGTATTCCCAGGCTTCGCAGATACGAGGAGACACACAGAAAGGTCCCACCCGAGATCAAACCTTTGACTTTCTTGCTGTGAAACACCATCAAAAATCCCCTCTGAATGTTTTTGTCACTTACGTAGCAACAAAATAAAACTATACATTTCTAAAAAATTAAATAAAAAGAATGTTAAAAATGTGTTGTTGGCTGGAGCTGCTTTTAGCGTCGGTGCCATCTGTTGAATGGCTTTGACCGTGGCACCTCAACTTTTCTGTTTGAGTTTTTGTTCATAGTTGTGTCCAGGGCAGCTCTTGATACTTGCTCTGTGTCCATTTGATCGATTTTGAAGCTGGTTTCTTCTGCCTGACCTCTCCCCATGTTCTTTCTGATGTTGGCTGGTGATTTAGAGAGACACGTTTCTTTGTTCACAGTCTTTGGGTCCTGTCCGTTGAGTGGGGTCATGCTTTTGTCGCCTAAAATCTGGCTCTTTATCCATGCCCTCAATTTAGCGATAAGAGTGTTCGCGTCGTCAAGCTGCTTCTGGGCGGCCTGTTGTTTCTGCTTTTGGTATTTAACTTCAGCTCCAAGCTCTTCATTTTCCATAACTTTTTTCTCTATATACTTTTCTTTCGTGTGGAGCAATAGCTTTGCCTTCTCCAGCTGATCGGACTTGTCCTTGATATGTTTTTCCTGAGCTTTCAGACCTTTCTCCAGAGTCTCGTTCTTTTGAATCTCGATTTGCAGTTTGTTTGTTAGCTCCTTTGTGGACATCACCTGCTTGTAAATACAGTTCTCTTTCCTCTGGAGCAGGGCAGTAGCCTGTTCCAGCTGGATGGACTTGTTCTTTGTCAGACTTTTCTGGTTGTTGAGAGTTTGTTCCAGTGTCTTATTTTTCAGAACTTCTTTTTCGAGCTTTGCCCTCACACGCCGAAGCTCCTCCTGAAGCTCTTGTACCTTTCGCCCTTCCTCTGATAAAGCAGGTCCTTTACGCCCACCTGTAGATGTGGTGTCTACAGACGGCGATGCAGTCTGGATAGGAGGTTCTCTCTCGGTCCCTGGTGTAGTGGGGGCCTCAGACGATGGTGTAGTCTGGACTGGGGCAGGATTTGGAGACTCCAGCCGGGTCTCCGCCTCCTCCTCAGCGCCCCCTGGTGTAGTGGGGGCCTCAGACGATGGTATAGTCTGGACTGGGGCAGGATTTGGAGACACCAGCCGGGTCTCCGCCTCCTCCTCAGCGCCCCCTGGTGTAGTGGTGGCCTCAGACGATGGTGTAGTCTGGTTTGAGGCAGGATTTGGAGACGCCAGCCGGGTCTCCGCCTCCTCCTCAGCGCCCCCTGGTGTAGTGGGGGCCTCAGACGATGGTGTAGTCTGGACTGGGGCAGGATATGGAGACACCAGCCGGGTCTCCGCCTCCTCCTCAGCGCCCTCTGGTGTAGTGGGGGCCTCAGACGATGGTATAGTCTGGACTGGGGCAGGATTTGGAGACGCCAGCCGGGTCTCCGCCTCCTCCTCCTCAGCGCCCTCTGGTGTAGTGGGGGCCTCAGACGATGGTATAGTCTGGACTGGGGCAGGATTTGGAGACACCAGCCGGGTCTCCGCCTCCTCCTCAGCGCCCTCTGGTGTAGTGGGGGCCTCAGACGATGGTATAGTCTGGACTGGGGCAGGATTTGGAGACACCAGCCGGGTCTCCGCCTCCTCCTCAGCGCCCTCTGGTGTAGTGGGGGCCTCAGACGATGGTATAGTCTGGACTGGGGCCGGATTTGGAGACGCCAGCCGGGTCTCCGCCTCCTCCTCAGCGCCCCCTGGTGTAGTGGGGGCCTCAGACGATGGTGTAGTCTGGACCGGGGCAGGATTTGGAGACGCCAGCCGGGTCTCCGCCTCCTCCTCAGCGCCCCCTGGTGTAGTGGGGGCCTCAGACGATGGTGTAGTCTGGTTTGAGGCAGGATTTGGAGACGCCAGCCGGGTCTCCGCCTCCTCCTCAGCGCCCCCTGGTGTAGTGGGGGCCTCAGACGATGGTGTAGTCTGGACCGGGGCAGGATTTGGAGACTCCAGCCGGGTCTCCTCCTCCGCTACGCCCCCTGTTGGTTTTGGGGGGTAGAGTATTGCCTCCAGGTCAAAGGACGGGTCATACGTGCGGACATCGTCCTCTTCAGAATACTCCTCCCAGGGTTTCATTTGAAAAGCTTTGCTCTGTCTCATGTTTGCGTGCGATCAGCTCGGCGTGCAGCTATAGAATGACAAGTGAGTGGACGAGCTAACACTGACAAACTCTGATGTAAGCGCTCTATGATGTCATCAATAGAATGTCAGATGTAACTGTAACTCATTCCAGAAGTGTAACCATCAGTCGTGTTCACATTCTAGAATGTGATGTCATTTTCTCAGATGAAGCAGGGGCCAATTCAACTCGATGGTCGAAAGAGGAAGTTATTGGATTCATAAATACAGCGTACTATTTTATAGCAGGAAGTCCAGCATCACGCTCACGTTTTGTTTTTGTTATTACTTTTATACACCTTTCAGAGATAATAATTGGACCTAGTTATGTGTGCTGATAGAGAAGACAGTGAACTTTGTGACAGTTTTTGTTATGTTTGTCATGTAGAGTCTCCCAGTAACAACAAGCATATTTGGCAAAAAGTAAGACTTGTAAAAGACTATAGTTTACAAGACTCTTGTAAATTATAGTCTTTTTTACTGGGTTTGTGCTGGTAATCATACGATTACTAAAATAGAGTTGTTTTGTGCCCTATTCCCTTGTAATTATATCATACATACTGCGCTATTACAGTTGTAGTCAAGCTATTACTGTTTTGTAAAGTTCTACCAATTTTTAAACAAATGCAAAAAACAAACTCTGCTGTACTGTTTGATGGCACTAGCCCACACTTAGCTTTAAAAGTTAGCCTGTTAGCATCTTCTTTGTGATTCTATTAGTGTGTACTGGTGGCTCATACCCGGAGGTAGCGAAGTTGCAATTGTGGTTTTCTGGCTGGCGACACCAGGGGGAGATGAAAGACCCCCAATCATCCCAATAACACTTGTACTACGAAAAGGATTTATTAAGGTAAACAAGTTCCTTAGTACTGATTTAATCTTTTAGTTTAGGTGTTAGTATCCCGTGAAATACCGGTACATGTCATTTTTGAATTATTTTTGCGGGGGAAGCTTTAAACATGCACCAGGAGGAGAAAGAAAACTTGTATATCAGTCCAGTGAAAAAGCGACCTTGCTCTGTTTGAGCGCGGAGCCGCTCACCTAGCATCTTGATTACACTTGTCGGGCCAGTTCAAAACATTGCTCTAGTCTAAGCTATTTCTCTGCTGCCACGGCGACCATTACTGATGCTTTATACGCCGCAATAAGTCAAGTTCCTTCAGCGGCGAAAAGGCAAAGCATCGGCAGCAGCGATTCAGCAAATCCACGCGAGTGCTGCTGCTGGATGTGCTGCCCTAGCAAATAGAGGAGCGTGCGCAGTCTGACAGCGGTGTCCCGGCCTGTTGTTTATGGCTACTGTGCTGGCCTGTATTTATGATGGGATGGAGGTACTAAATTGAATCTTGAAGTCGCGCTGTTGGAGATTGGACAAGACAAAATCAGAGCTGTGTCTCTATCGGTTACTCCAGACACTTTTCAAGCCGCACCAATGGTTCCTTCAGATTGAATGTTTTTGGAAGGTCATTCTATTTTTGATTGTGAGGACATGCTCAAACCTGGACTGCGACTCGAAATTCACTAAAAGGGTAAAAGCTTTCTACTTTGGATCTATCTTAGCGCGGCAGACTTGTATGATTCATCTAACAGATCATAAAACCTTTGACCTTCTCTTGAAATCTTTACCAATTTAAGCCCACCGTATTTGAGCTGCCAGCCCCACCATTTTACAAATCAACAGGTGCGATAACAACTAAGGCTGTGACCATATATCGATTTTGTGATATATCGCGAAATTTTGCTGCACGATACCGGTGTTTTTAAGTTGATATTGACACTTTTTTGTTTATGATTATAAATAAGATTAACTTATTGGTTTATTTATTCCTTTTTCAAACAGGACTGTTTTTTTTTTGTTCATAAATATGTACATGGTTTGATGCCACCGACTCAATCAATCAATCGGCCCAGTTTCAGTGAGTGAGTCAAGGATTATTTACTTATTTATTTGAGTAAAGGGGAACGGGGCACATGACAGAACTAATGTAAATCATAAAAACTATGGAGCATATAAATGTTGGATAAGGTTAAACTTCAGGTCTAAAAAAGTAGTTTCATATCGTATCGGTTAGATCAGCCATTCCCAAAGTCCGGAACATCGCGGCCCCCTTATTGATCTGATAATCTCTCAGGGCCCCCCAAATCATAATATTTAACTCCATTCAAAGGAATTTTTTTATAATTTTACATCTGACATGACAGAAAAAGTAACATCTTGCAACGACAGTCGGCTAAATACTGGTTTAAACTGGGGCATTTGTCCAGATAATTGTATTTTTCATTTTACTTGTTTTACAGGCAAGCTTTGGGGGCCCCCCTGTAGTGTCTCTGGGAACCACTGGGTTAGATTATAATATCGATATATCATCGTTATCGTGAGCCATGTATAGTGTATTGCTGGGCTTCCTAAACTTTTTAGGTCGCTACCCCCAAAATCACTCTTTAATTCACGCCCCCTTCTGTAAAATGTAATCAGCATTTATAATAATTAAAGGTGCAAATCATTTAAATCTGGTTTAATGTTGTTGTATTTTGATATTTGGCTTAATTTCACTAAAATATTCTGTTTTCAATGAAAAATACATTCAGTGCCAGGACTGTAAAAAAAAATATTGTCCCAAAATAATCTTGCAAACCCCACTTCAGTGTCCCACGACTCCCCAGGGGTTCCCGACCACACTTTGGGAACCACTGTTGCATTGTATCGACCGTTGAGGTCAACACCACATTGGTGCAAAGTTCAGTTTACTGATAAAAGCCTGTTTGCAATACTTGTCTTTCTTTTTTGTTCTCTTGGCTCATGTTCTCCGTAAATCTCCCTCTGTGTTTCAAAGTGCAGCATTTAAAAACATGCATTATCTACAAAGTTACATTGCTGTTTGATTCCACGATGTGCCACTTTGTTGCGAGACAAGAGATTTTATGTTACGACATCAGCCGCGCTCACACTTGAAATACTTAAATCGAGCAGTGGAGAAGCAGGGCCTTTTTTCTTCTACTCCTATTTTCTCCAAAGCAAAACTCTTTCCGGGCTTTTATAAAATGTAAGAATTGCCCAAAGTGACATTGAGCTTGAAGTTCTGTATTTAATTTACGCAAAACACGAACAGCTGCCCAGGTACAGATTGGATCTCTGGTTTAATGCCTGTTGACAGTGGGTTGTCTCCTCGACTTGAAGGGAATGATCTTTCAGTGTTTCTAATTTGGCTTTTGTTGCAAATTTCCCACACTCACACTCACCCTGGCACCACATCAAACTCTTATTAAGGTGTTTGTGCTGATGTTGTTGTCATCTCCCTCAACCGCATTCTCAGGAAGCTGGCAACACATGCTTTCTCTATCTGACATCTCATTTCTGTAATAAAACTTTAATGCCTCCCATCTGCGAGCCAAAGAGAAACCTTTCTTTAGACAGCTTCCCCTGCCGCTGTTCTTCACACAGTGTCACATGACCACTGTGTGGTTGCAGTTGTTGATAGAATAGCCTCCCTGGGGTTTCGACTGGGGCACTCTTTGGAAATAACGGGCACGTGCGGGCACAGCAGAAATAACTTCGAAACCTGGAAAGAGCAGACCACTACCAAGGCGCCGGAATTCACTTGAAATCATAAAGATATACGTCGCTTAACCCTAGTTTCAACAGAAATTTCATGTAATTGTGTGGTAAGAAACAATATTTACTAATGACCTTTTGTTTGAATGTAAATCACAATGTCTGTTAGTCCTTGGTCTCTTCATTATCCAAATGTTTATTATATTCTTTTAGGCGAACCAATCCTAACCTCAGAAGAAAAAGCTTTCTGATGAATAATAGGTGTGATCACAAGCCTGACTGCTTTATAGCCCAAGAAGTGATGTTAGAGCAAAGATAAGCAGGCTTTAATGGTGTTAAGAAGTGTTCTGAGTCGTTCTGAGACTACAATGGGGCGACACTTCGGCGTGTTCGGCCCCAGAGCAGAGCTGCTTTGTGTGATCGAGCTCTAATGAGCGCTGCAGCCAGTCTGCTCCTCCACCTGTGTCTGAGACACTGCTGCTTTTCACACATGAAGTGCTTATAGGAGGTCTATAGGGAGTGCACACAGACGTCTTTGCTTCAGTGTCCATTTCCTTTGACTGAAGTTGTTTAGTATAAGATGTGATGGAAAAAATACTGTATTGCCAACAAAAGCAGCGACTCTACTTCAGGCTCCCAGCCACCCTGCAGAGCAAACTCATTTTGTCACCGCCATCTTTATCTTTCAGCCAAGTTTGTGACCATATGACCAAACTTTGTCTCTCAATACGTTCCATAAATTAAATGTAGCCCTTTGACAATAAAAAAAACCCCACTGCATTATTGTGATCTACTCTCCTGAACCGCCTCTAAGTAAAGAAAGTCCTCATTCACCTGTGTGAAAATGATTCATCAGACCATTTACAAAGGCTTGCCCTCTCACAGTCAGCGACATGCAGCAGAGCTCAGCTAGGCAAGACTGCGGAGTTGGCAGGCAGAGCATACACAGCTGGCAGGCACAGAGGCACATAGTTTTCACTCAGCGGAATACTAAATATTGGGGAAATGAGCATGTCTGGCAATCGTGAATGTCTGTCTATGGCTATACCCAGTGCATTCATTTAAGACAGCTGACTCCATGTGGTATAAATGAGCAGAGCGAGTGGAGGAGGATGGAGAGGGAGGTGCAGGTGTCAGCGAGACACAATCAGGCGAGATTGCAGCACTTGAACCGGCACACCCTCCGTGAATGACTCCAATCAGCCCCTCTGATCATCACCGAGCGCTCCTCTGGGTGTCACTCAAAAATCAGATATAAAAAGCCAGTGCAGCAAAACAGAATTAAAATAAACATTCAAGCTTTGTATTAGGCAGGGTTGTATCGTTTGTGGATGTTTGGGCAGCTCAATATTGTATCAAAGGCACAAAGCTTCACTTGAAAGTATTATCATAGAAAGTAGCAAGTATCCATTTTTATTATAGCATTCCTTCCCAGTAACTAAAAAATCTACAGCTAACGCTCCGGCATGTCGGCCAATCAGATTACAGACAGCCCTCCGATTGCGTGCTCCTTTCATCTGCACTGCGATGGAGCGGTGAGAGAGAACTGGACAGATATCATCCCGGCGTGAGTTGTTTACTCTAAAAGTATGGGACATAATGGAGGAAGATGAAAAAGATGCGAGATCAGTTAATGGTCTTTCTTCTGGTCACAGACGGAGAGGGAGTTGAGGGAAAGACAGATGACAGATAAAGACGGGGACGGTATGAACCACGATTACAGTTGTAGAGAGGCCAGTTGTGGTCTGTTCTCACTTTTGGGACGAGTGAAAGGTTTTGCTGTATATCACAGTTGTAGCCTGTTGATTGTAGTACAAAATGTTATTTATCCAAAGTGTAAAGGTTTGAACAATGAGAAATCAGCCTGTGACCAACAGTCTCCCACTCATTATATTGTAATTGAGTTGTTTTTCTCATTAAAGCGGCTCATTTACGGACACTTCTTCAACCCCACTCTTCCTATTGGTTAGTCTCTGTCATGCTCTGAGTGAGTGACGGGGGATTTATCTAGGGGCCGAAAATGATAGAGACTTCCCCTTTTTGCATTGGAAAGAGCAAAGTCAGGGCTTTGAAACGAGTCCGCCCACCAGTGTTAATTTCGTCGACTAAAATATTTAGTCTTAATTTTAGTCAAAGTGTTATTTTTGACGACTAAAATTGGACTAAAACTAAGTTAAACGTTTTTCATGAGACTAAAACTATGACTAAAATGTCCAGATATTTTAGTCGACTAAAGTAAGACTAAATAAAAATCAAAGGGAGAGACTAAAATCATCCAAACTTCTATTGACAGTTTGAAAGAGCCTCAGATCATGTAAATTCACTGCCAAAGGATCAGCTCTGAGCTTTGTTCATGTGGAGCAGCTCCATGAAGCAGAGGAACAAGATTAAATATGATTATATTGAATATTATCAATGCAAAGTCGACTAAATTCGTCTTAAATTTAGTCGACTAAATTTACTTGCAATTTTAGTCGACTAAAACTAGACTCAAATTGAAGATTTTTTGTTACTAAAACTAGACTAAAATTTAATTACATTTTCATCAAAATATGTTGTCAAAATTAACACTGCCGCCCACAACCCTAGGCCTCAGGGGAGATGAGAAACATCGCAATGAAATTGGTTCGCTTCAAGTTTGTTAAACACAAGTTTCATTAAACCTCCGTCAATATGGACACGCTATATGCCATTTTGAAGGGCAGAATATGGAGAATTCAATCGCTGAGTTAGTTTTAAAGAGGGGGTATTATGCTTTTTTCAATCACATGGCACCAGTCTATATCACACTACAATGATGACAAAACCTTCTGTTGGTCTGTAACTGCAGTAAATTAGAATAACTGCCTTGTATAAAATTGCTTTCTCAAAATGGCTGTAGTGAATGTCTTGAAATAGGCCTCTGTCTCTTTAAGAACCTCTGAGCCTTTCCGACACGCCTCCTCCACACTCTGTCTGTGGCATCAGTGGGGAGGGGGTTCTGCTGAGGAGCAGTGGTTGGTTACTCGGCTTGTGACGAAAGCTCGGAGGCGTCTCCAGGAGGTGGGGGCGTTCCTAGGAGGACTCAGGCAAACCTATCCCTAAAATGGCTGCCATCAGAGTTTTTACAGATTATTCAAAAATACGCGAATGTGCCAAGGCAACACTTCAGGCATGTTTTTAATGAGGGAATGACATAATAACATGATGTAAAGCTTGAAAAAGTCGATTTTGCATAATACCCCCCCTTTAACCTCCGCTATTTCTATTTTTGATCACCGCGCAAAATGCTCCAGCTAGAAACAATATGCTAATGCTAACGACAACTAATCAAAGCTGGGACAGAAACAATGATTGGATCACCTAAAGTAATAAAATACAATTGGCCACTGCTGGAGCGGCCAAGTATTTGTTTTTACAGGAATATAGACCAGATATATGGAAAAATCGGAAAAAATATTCATCAAAAATATCGGCCAAGCATATCGGCGTCGGCCAATTAACATCCCAAAATATCAGCATCGGCCTTAGAAAAACCCATATCGGTCGGCCTGTGGTTTTATTCAATCACAGTGAAGTGTGAACTCTCAGGAGCAGCGTGTGGCTTGAGTTACCTTTTAGCGCGCTTGAATCGTGACTAAGTAAGAGTCTACATCTACGACAGTTCGTCCTGACTCGCCTCGCCTTCTGATAAAGCTGCACATATGGAAACGCACACAAATGCAATCTGGGAAAGGTATTGTGAGAGCTAGAAGCGAGATGAGGCAGCAGCTAACAGGCAACCCTTTGACTTCCCCAGGTTGAAAACAGGACGGATGCCAAACGGGTCTTCCTCTCTGCCTGTGCCAGGTATTTCTATCAGCACTTCCTGAGAATCAACACAGCCTTTTTTCTCCAGGATCCGGCAAATCAGATGGAGAATAGGTACGGAAGCAGACAAAGAGAGGAAGACGTGCCCGTGTCTTTGATTGTTGTTTGATGTGTTCCAACATAAACACACGACTGAGCACAGGCGGGGGGTTTCTCTTAATGAAAGTATTAGCATAACTTGGCCTTTCTAAGTTTAAACTGTATGATAATGTTCCATTTTTAAGACGAACATGTCATTTGTTTCTTGAAATCCAAACTGACCGGACCGTCGCAACACTGCCCATTTTATACAAGCAAGATGGATGGGCAGTGCCTTGGCCGCAAATAAAATGGCAGTAATAATGCAGTGGTGGGGATTGAACTGCTAGCCTTCAGATCAGAGGTTGAGCAGCCGGTTAGAAAGAACTTCATGCAAGAAATCACAGCTGAACGGCCATGGAAACCAACTTTGACAACAATACTTGTGGCAGTATAGCTGTGTAGGCCCACATCTTACTCATTTCCCTAACACCAATCCACAATGAGTCGAGAAAGGTCTTTCCTGTTGAAATGAGGCTGCTTGGTCATCTGTCAGAGTGAATTACTTTAACCATCAGCGGTAATGAATGTTTCAGACTGCTGCGGAGCTGCGGCAGTCTCGCTGACACTCACTTTGATGCGGCACGAGGCGGCGTTCTGTTGTTGAGAGGGAATGATCAGGGGATGATTAACATGTAGCAAATAAATAAATGCCACTCATCGGCTCCGTGTTGTGTGTGAACGCGGCCCCCTCTGAGGCAAGTGTGCGTTGAGCTGAAAAACAGTTGTAGTCTTCAATTAAATAAGAAATGTGTTGTTTGAGCTGGTTGTAACTTTCACTCATGACAACATACCGTAAATTCTCTAATACTGGCCTGTATTCCATTAGCGGCCGGGTCTCTAACAGTGGCCGGGGTTAGCGGCTGGCGGAGGCAAATTAAAGCCGGTCTCTAAAACAGGCTGGGGCTTTTATTAGAAACTATAACAGTAGAAATAATCCCCATGCTAGGAATTTGTCTCATACTGGTGTAAATGATAACTCACGTGCAGGAAGTAAACAAACGGGAACCCGGGCTGAGGGGGGACACTGCGGAGGAGCTGATCCGAGCGTAACTTTGACACATTTAGACACTTTTCAAACCTCCTTTAACTATGTTTGGAAACAGGGCAAACAACAAATGTTGTGTGACCCTCCAGGGTTTTAATAAAGTCTCCATCGCGTCTTCAAAGCACGTCCAGCTGCTCCGTGTGCAGGTCAGTCCCACGCCTCAAAATAACTCCTCCGATAAGCGCGAGCGTCTCGTCTTCTCTCGGGTCAGTCTCATGATCGATCACGAACACAAACGCTCCGTCTAAACTCGCCTTTTACACAAGAGAACAACAAATAATCCGGTCCGCAGTAAAAACGAAACAGAAACCTGCAGTGACATTGATGTCAATGCTCCGCTAACAGCAACAAAGCACTTCCTGTTGTCCCGACAAAATAAAAGGCGTCAATGTTCCAGCCGCTGGGAGATGGTTTGAAATGTTAATTAATAAATAAACCTAATATTTTAGGTGCAAATGGACACAAATGTCGTTTTTCTTCGTTTTCCTGGTCGTCCGTTTTGCTCAAATAGAAATAAAGGCCTGTCTCTAATTGTGGCCTGGTTCCAATAAAGGCCTGGTCCTAGATGCCCTTGAGTAAATAAAGGCCCCGGCCTATATTAGAGCATTTACGGTAGCTTATGTTATATGTATTTAGCTGCTTTATTGCTGCTGAGGTAACCCAAAGAATGTTTCTAATGCTTGACGTACAAGAAACTGTCTAATTGTTTCCCTTGTTGTGATCCTATGCTGGAAGAAAAGAAAGCACATTTCGCTCTATCAAATGTTGAGCAGAATTTGTTTATTTATTCAGGCCGTTGTCAAAATGGATGGAGCGCTTCTGATGGACGTCCAGGTTCTTTGGAAATAGTCGACATAAACAGCAGTAGCCGATGTGGTCAGGACATGGGGAAATGTCAGCACGGCCCACCAGGTTTGTGTGTGTCTTTGGCTGTGGACATTCTTGCTGTGGGGCGTGGGGGTGGCATTATTTCCACATTGTTTGTCAAAAATAAATCTAGTGCTTGCCTGTTTCTGCCGCCGTGCTCCTGGCTACATCCCAGCTGGCGTTGTGAGATTATATGCAAGTGAAGCAGTTTTTGTTTGTGGGCAGCGTGCTATGGGATAAGAGCTCCGCACAACAGTATTAAACATCAAAGACTTGTCAGCCATGAAAGGGATCTCACGGGCTTTGTTTTCCACTAATTTTAGCAATTTGGGTTTGACTTTTTTTGTGAATCAGCATTTCTTTTGTCGATTGATCTGATCGGTTTGTAGAAGACCGTCAGATCTTTTTTTGCACGGACATAAAGATGAAGTGGCAAGGACTCGAAACTATACTGACCCTTTGTGATTTTTCCTATCCCCGATTATGTCTGAAAATCCAGTTAAATGTGCTGCACAGCGTACATCGCCAGCCAAAATGCTTTTAGTCCCGGCTTCGACTGCTTGAATGCCACTCCTCCTCACTCTTATTCGTCCCATTCCACGCCAAACTGTCAGGAAGTAATAAAGTTAAATGATATAATAAATTGGGCGCCCAACAACTTCCTATTCATGCAATCAAAGACAGCATCCAGGCCTGGCGACGTGCGCTGTCTCCTCGCTGTGTGGCCATCCTTTCCCCAGGGCCTCCGGGCGTGTCCTTAAGCAGATTGCCTCATGACACCAACACACCAATAATAGTGACCTACTGACTCTTTGTTTATGTGTGTCATGATGCCACGGCTGGGCATTGTCTGCCGATGACTAAGCCGCTCAAATCTCCCCGCGCTACGCAGCGAGCTGGAGCCGACCCAGGTCTCCCGATTTTCAACCGTCGCAGTCGGCCACGTCTCGTCTGCCAACTGTGGTTTTGCATGCAGAAAGAAAATACCCAGGCTGACTAACAAGCCTAATTTGTCAGTCCATAGTTCCAGCAGATGGACTGTGTTTACCCTGCTTTCCTTTGCTTTTCTTCATGCGTTTTTTTTGGGGAGGCTTTCTTAGGCGAGCGGACGACTGGATCTTGGGCATTACATGTATTTGATATATTCATTATTTCTTGTTTTTTCATACTTTTAATGCGGCGGCTTTGAAACACAACATGCATGCACGCACAAATCGATGCATGGAGGGGGGGAAACATCTTCCTGGAACACGGGTATTTTTAACTTGAGTGGTTATGAGATATTGTGCTGTTTTCTGGTGTTATATATAGCCGTGTCCCTCGGTGAATTCTCTTGCATGTCTCTGGTCTACACTCATGCGCCCTATCAATTCATCAGGAGGAGCGTGATGCAAGCCGAGGAGAGGGGCGAGACTTCAGTTTCATCATGTTTTTTCAAAATCGAATTATGGATATCCCTGGCTGGGATTATAGTTCCCAGTGTAAAAAAGGCTTGAGTACATGAATGGCCTTTTGTAAAACGGTTGGTTCATTTAGACGGAATTACATGGCTGCTGTTGATAACGATTTAGCATGTTTTCATACTATTGTCTTACAGAAAATTCACAACTAGGACACAGTATGCCCACTTCTCCAGTTAGTCAGCAAACAAACTAATAAAACATTTTAATGAGGACCCAGAATGTCTAAATGCTCATCCACTGCATGCAGGGATTGGGCAAATTAATTGGCTGATTTGCTTCCATTATCAAACTGTTCTAGTTCCATGTTTTTGGATGCCCCCCTGTAGGGCTGTGCAATGAATCGAAATTCGATTACAATTTCGATTATTTCACTAAACGATTACAAAATTAGCATAATTGGAAAAAATAAGCGTTTTAAAAAAAAAAAATTGCAAAGCTGACTTGCATTATATCTTGGCGCTGGGATTATTTTCCCTTTGCATTTCACGTGCCATGGCTCGTGCTTTTGCCTGACAAACAGACAGTGCTGTGTGATGATGTCATCAGGCTGCGCTGCTCAGTTTGCTTGCGCAGGTGTGACGGCTGGCCAGCAGGGGGCAGGTGTGAAACAGAGACCTCTCCTCAATCGAAGCATACTTGAAATCATTTGTACTTTCATGACTGTTCAGAAAACAGAAAATATTCAGCATAGTTTTTTTTAATTAATAAATATATAAATAAAAGTAATACTTTTTTTTAAAGGCAACAAATAATCGTTTTAATAATTGTGATTATTATTATTATTTCAATAATCGAGCAGCCCTACTCCCCTGCATTCAATCAGTTAAATTTAGCAATGTGAGGCGTATATATGCAAATGTATGAACCTTGAAAACTGGATGGAAATGATCTCAACTCTTCCGTCTAAATCCTGTAAATATTGGTGAAGTGCATGCGTCATCTGGAGCCTCTTAATATTCCACAAACAGAGCAAGGTCCTTACATCCTGTCTCTGCGGGGATTCATATATTTGGAGAGAAAGCCAAGAGGGTAAACTATGAAAGATTATTTTTTTAGGTGTAATTTTAAATCAGCATAGCCTGGAGCGTCTAACACACACTTCTATGGGCACAACACGGCTGTTTGAATGAAAGGTTAGAGTGTCACAGTTACACAGATCAAAATGCATTGTATAACAGTGCATGATGTTATGTAATGTTAACATCGGTTGTGCCTAAGAGCTTTGATTTAAATGCCACACAACACACAAGACTTTGTTTTTTGAGGTTTGTATGGAGAGTTGCACCGGCTTTGGGCAAGACAAGCTTCCTCTCAACACGGCATCATAATCTTGCGTCGAATCAAAATAACACTTCACTGCTTATTTTTACTTGTGATATATGCCACGGTGCAGCAAAACACTCAACTTTGAAATCAATAATTTTAATCAGCCATATTTCTATCTCCAAGAACAGCTCACTCTCTCTAGCAAACTACAGATTACAGTTATGTAATGGGATGTTGTTTGGCTCAAGTTTGTGCTGTCAACTTCACACAAGGTACACAAACTTTGCTCAGTATGCCCAATAGGGGTGGGACCTGGGTACCTCACGATTTGATGCGATAGGCTATACATGGCTTATGATAACGATTATCTCTCGATACGCCAATAATGCGATAATTGATATACTTTTAACCTTTATTTTAACATGCTCCATGTTATTCATCATTTCCATGTATTTTAAGGTGTTTTGTACCCCTTTTTTCTGTGTGTGTGTGTATAAATGATCCCTGACACTCTGAAAATGGGTCGATAGATCTGTCAGTGACTTCATTTACATTTAAATAAACAAGAAACCACAGTCCTATTTCAAAAGGAATAAATCAACCCCAAATTAATGTTATTCATAATTATAAAAAATATCATTAAAGCAACATTTTTTGGGCCTGTGTTTTGTCCAAGTGTTTAAAATTGTAGTGCTGCCCCCTGCTGTTCTGACTGAATTCCCGGTTGCCTCATTAATATGCATGATGTTGCTCATTAATACGCACTACGACATCAAAAGCATCGATATCAGCATCATATCGACCCACAAAATATTGCGATACATCGGACAATCTATATATTGTGTCATGTGCCAGCAGTTTTTGATGCCACTCAATTAACTACAATAATGGCAGTATAGGCTATTACTGCACTGCCTTCAAATAGCACAATTAAAATTCCCACACACCAGCATGGCAAAGCACAACATTAAAACAGCCCCGACATATGGTCTTTCTCTTGAAGCCACACCGTGTAACATTTTACTAAATACTATACTAAAATACATGCATTTAGTTCATCTTTGCTCGCCTATCTGAAAGGTGCATATATTTTTGCAAATGACCTTGTAGTGAACCAGTGGCTGTATGAGTGGTCAGCATGGCGCCTTTATTTTCAATCACGGTGGTCTCTACAACGTTCCACGATCAACTGTTTTGTAGGTTTTCTGGTGGTGGGTCCGTCATCAGTGAAAACCTTCCAAACAGTTGATATTGGAGCGTCCTAAAGACTACTGTGATGGAAGATAAGGGCACCATGCTGACCACTCTGCTGGGTCACTAAAAGCTCAAACATGCACAAGTAGAATGTTTTATTTTCACATATAAAGTTACATAATGCACCTTTAACATCACTTACCGTAGGTTTCCACCATTAGTTTACCGTATTAGAGATCAGCTACTGCAGCCATACTCGGCCTCCATGGGTAATAGAATCATGTCCCCTGCTCGTAGCTGACGTTAAAATGCGTTGTGACAATTAATTTGCCCGCTCAGTTGGGGTAATCCCCTTTTGCCCCATCGTCAAATTGAGAGATGTGTCGTTGAATTGAGTCGCGCCACCGCCGACACCGGAAGGGCCCTTCATTTCCTGGTCCGCCCGACTCATGACACCCAGCCTTTGTGGGGGTGTTTAACATGGGGCTGAATGGGAGCGCGGATAAGCTGACAGGCAGAAAGGGCCCTCCTTTGATGGGATTAGCACAGTAGCAGACAGGGACTAGTGCTTTAGATTGATTAAAGTGTAATCCCGGGGGATAATCAGAGCTCCCGACGTGGCATGTGTGGTCAGCGGCGCTCAGCCCCACTTTAGAGGCGCAAACATCTGGAGCCCCATTAACACCTGTGTCCTAGATCTGTGCTGCGCAGGCCCGCTGATCTGCTCCTCATGATGCTTTGCACTCTGAGACGCCTGCAGGGAAAGGTGAAGAGGGACGAGGAGGAGCAGTAACACGGGCGGAATCATCTGCCAGTCATCTGACATGTATTTAGGAGATTTAGAGGATTGGCGAGAGCTTATGACTTCATCTACCGGAAAATTGGTTTTCTTCATTCTACCTTTGTGCTCAGGGTGTAATCTGAAAAGGAATTATTTAGTCCCATAGATAATTTATTTCTCTTTGCGCCACAGACGAAGAAAAGCCTTTGCACGTAAAATGGTCTGCGAACAGTCAAAGTCTTCTGTTTCCAGTGTTTGGGACAGAGGCTCTCCAGTCCAACGTAAACACTACACCTAAAGTTCTTTATCATTTTTGTAGTTTAACTTCATCAAGTCAGGCCATTCTATTTTTAGAGACTCAACTTATCCCCGGCCTTTCTGTGTGGAGATTGCATGTTCTCCCTATGTCTGTGTAGCTTGGTAAGCGATTGGTGGTTGTCGAAGGCCCTGATGGTGTAGATTTGCAGACGCACTTCTGTCAGTCTATCCCTTGGCAGCTGTGGCTATGTGCGGACCTTACCATCAAATAGGAGTATGGAGTGAAATAGCAGAAATATGTGCTTTTGGATGCAAAGTTAGCGCAGCTCATGTAAACCAGCTATTGGACAATTCATTCTCTTTTGTCAGAAATAGCTGCCCTTTAGGTCAAAGTGGACCCATTCCAGGCCATGTGCGGTCCATTAGTGATACAGCGGATAAAGTTAGAGAATGGATGACCAGTTTCCATTGCCGTATTCCCCTGTGTGCGTGATTCATGGGAACATTTTGGAGCGTGGGGGACAGTAACAGTGTAGGGCCTTGGACCAGAGGGAAACTGTCATGATACCGACTGGGCCATTATTGTGATGGGAAAGAAAATCTGCGCAGCCTCTCTATGGGAACCTGCTCCCGACCTGCCGGCTTATTTATTTGGGTATTATACAATCCAGAAGGGAGAAGCGCGGTAATGCTTTTGCCGTGACTCGAGTGAGAAAGGTGATTGTGGCAGCTATTGTGCCATTTATTTTCACTATCTGGACGGCTTATCTGTCATTCATAGAGCGCTGCATACGGAAATAATAGCCGAGAGGAGACCGGGGTAGAAGGGGAAATAGGCAGTGGTTGATGAGATAAGCATTATGGCTTATAGAAGCTGTAATATTTCAGCTGTCCTAAACACAAGTGTATCTACGTATAGTGGATGATGCATGGGGAGGATTCTCACCAGAAATTAAAACACTGAATTTATTGGCCTTTCAAACCAACTTGTGCCTGTCTGCACCAACAAAGCTACGACAAATCCATGTCTATAAAGTAATAAACCAGGCTCAGCCAATGACTATGTTTTTGTTTTCGTGTGTATAGAAATGAGCTGCTTTTGACCAATAGTCTCCAGGAAAACGCAGTCTCGTCCTCTCTCGATCTCCTTTTAAA
The DNA here is from genome assembly GCF_951799975.1 of Gobius niger. Taxonomy (NCBI): domain Eukaryota; kingdom Metazoa; phylum Chordata; class Actinopteri; order Gobiiformes; family Gobiidae; genus Gobius; species Gobius niger. The sequence continues at coordinate 25,458,563 of NC_136868.1, read as the reverse complement.
GGAAGCAATGAGGTGTCAACAAAACCACTGAATCTGCAGTGCATGCCTTTGTCCAGCACACGGCGCTGTGTTCCTAACGCACACTTTTATTATGCGCCATGAGTACACAGAGGAAGACTATTTATCTGTTTCTACTTCCTGGGATGTTAGCCAATCAGTGTTCAGACTGGGTTCTGACGTGAACGTTTTGCGTTAGTCCTTGTCGTCTCCTGTTCACATGAGGCAGAGCGGCTGACAACGACCTCCCGCTGAGACATGAAACTTCCTCCTCCAAAGTTTTCAGTGAAGCCGGTTGTCAGATGCGTGTTGTGTAAAAGAAACGGCCGTCTGATATCAGTGTACTGCTGTTGTGTCGCCGTCTACCAAGTCACACTTAGATCTTCCATCAGGAGTACGGATTACCCATCTCCAGAGATCGGACACCCCTGTTGTGGAGTCAGAGAAAGTCGACTGCCAACTAAAGCTGGACTCCATCACAAAATTGTTGCTTTTAATTACTGTAAGATAAAGGCCCGAACTCATCGAATCCGCAAAGAAGTGAATCCTTTATTTTACCACAGTCGGCATTGCTGCGGTTGACATAGTTACCGCTGAAGATTCTGTGCCCTACCCTGGACAATGTGAGAGGTCTTTTCGTCAAAGAAATATTTGAAGCGGTTTCTCCCTCCCTCGGCTGCACATAAACTGTCAGTGCCTTTTTTTCTGATGCAATGGCCTCACCAACACAGAGTTCATGTGAATCCAGCCCGTAGCCATCTGCTCGTTTTAACATCCTGACGCGGCGCTAAACACCACAAAACGCTTCCGACAAAGATGGAGATTAAACATTTTGACTTTGCTTTTTTTCCCGTTTGCATCATTCGGCGTGTGACAGCAGTGACTAAAGTGCTAGTAACAGATGGACCAAGGGCGGGATGGTGGGGTTTTTGAAGGGTGATTTTAATGGGGCCATAATCTCCATCTCTCTCTCAACAAACTGCAAATCAATGGAATCAATTTAGCTGAAAATAAAGACCCGCAACCACTTTCTTTGCACGTCAGATGCTCTGCTATGTTATCGTTATTGGTATGATTGCGGACCATATGGACGGCGTCGCCATTCAGCCACTGGATTTGAGCAGTTTTCCGACCTCATGTTGCTGCTGTGATGTCATACACAGCCCCTGGCTAAGTAGCGGACGCGTGGGAAACATCATGGCTGCCGTCCAGTAGGCTTCATTTCATTCATGCGTAAGAGCGGTGCAAACGTGTCAAATCACAAGAAGATGCTGACTTTAAATGCAGAAACAACATCATCCGGTTTTCCGTTGATCAGTTATACGCTGTATTTGTCGACGAGTTTAGTCACGTGTGCTCCAAAACAAGTAACACCCTGGGAGAATAGATACAGTGCACTTTATTCCCGTTTGTGTTGAGGAAGAGAGTGCCCTTTTAAAAGTGAGATCTGCCCATTTTAAGCAGCGCACAGTCATTATGTCCTTGAGCACCGAGACTCATCTAGCTCAGTGTCTGATGTGATTGTGAATATTTTAACATAATGAGTAATCTTTGTTCAGCGAGAATATATGCAAATAGTCGGGGGGTCAGTAAGTGTTTAAGTCTAAATGCTTTGGGTTCAGCGTTTGTGCTATTCTTTGTACAAGCCTGTAATTTATTGAGCGGGATGTTTTCCTTCTTTGATGTTAAATAAAACAATATAAGGAGCAAATGTTGAAGAAATATTATAGTCAAAGCACAACCAAAGAGAGAAGAAATGCCTTATTTGGAAATGAAAAATGAGTCAGTGAGACAGCAGAGATAAGTCACTGTGCAGACTTATTTTAAAGTCGAAGTGACGCACTATTAAACAAACATAGCCGTACTCCTGAAAACAGTGTTTTGCTGTTTTAGAGGCTGGGGGAATCCCACTGAGGTGGCTGACTCCCTCAATGCATGGCAAGCCTTGTTTCGCCGCTGTTTCCTGTCAACAGATGTATCCCTTTGCATGTTTCATGTCTTTGTGACCTTGTGCAAAGCCTGGAAAAGCAAATAGAGCAACACTCGCAGAGAAATCACTGCCACTGCGGTTTAGACAGCCCTCCACGGACATTTCATAGCATGCAATATATTCTTGGAAAGTGCCTTGCAAAAGGCGCTCTCTTTCGTTCTGCAGCCACCTCACAGCAGGAAGAAGATTCTTGGTTCAATTGTCTTCCTGTGAAGATTTTTGCTTCTCCAGTGGCATATCGAACTAAAAGTTAAGTTAAAGGCTTTAGTTGTCATTGTACAATTGTACATCAAAAGGTGTTGGGTTATTCCTGAGCCGCTGCCACTGTGGGCCAACCTGATCCGTATGTTTTTGAAACCTGGCCTGCTGCCTTCAGTGCTCCTCTGATCCTCTGAAACGGGGCGCCGCCTCCTGGGTTTGTCCCTGTTTCAGAGCGTGGCGTCACTCACTGGTCTGCCCCTCCATAACATGCCATAGTCCTGACTCCTCTGGAAAATGCTTCCTGGTCAAATACAGAGAATTCATTTTCCTTGATAGGAAAAAAAACATTTAATTCTACTTCATATTAAAGGGACTAGATGCAAGTTGGTCATTTTATACTCACTGCTGCCACCTCAGGTCTTATGCGTAACTGCAGCTTCTATATTGGGCTTGTGCATGACGGCACTTCAGACCCGAATTAACAACTTTTTAAGTGACAGTGCAGGATTTTAGAGGCAGTTGTGGTGAAAAGGTCTGGGCTCATTCTATACATTAGGACATTGCTGGAACATGTATGGGGAGGAAAATACATACATTTTACATTTTTAAACTCTGTATAGTCCCTTTAAGCCTTCAAAATTCCCACATTATCAAGCGACAAAATCTCACCGTAGGAAAGTAATCTCTGATAAAGTGAAGACTGCTCATGAGTTAACATTCATGACCCATTCTGCTCTTTTGAAACAAACAAATTGGCCTGTTCCTTTAAGATCATCTTTTCCTTTGACGTTTTTTGTGTGCAGTTGGACACAGACATAACTGAACAGACACAGAGGAAACAGCATCACGGCAGTAGCAGGCAGTAGTCTTTTGTCTTTCAACTTTTAAATGTTATCCGTCATCCTTTGATCCCATTTTAAAACCCCGCTTTGCTGTTCCTCGGTCTTAAATCGTACAAATTAGCATCGTTTTGGCCGGCCCAGTGCAAAAAGCCGTGGAGCTTATGCATGAGTGAGTGTGTGTGCTGTGAGCGGGAACAGAGGGTAGCCTAAACACAGCCAGGCTTTCTCACAAACTGTCCTGTTCCTTCCCCGTGCCGGTGCCTTCTGCTCTGGCTGTCTGCGCCTCTTGTCCTCGGTGCTCCCATAGCTAATTAAAACTGTAAAAACATGTCCTTTCTCGGTGTGAGAAAGCTGCTTTGCTGTTGGTTACTGGAGGAGATTTTGTAAACGTTTGGATTGTTCATTTGCATTGTCTTCAACTCTTGAGTCTTGTACACCTGAAAGCAAAAGGCACAGTCAGCTTTTTCTTTGGTGGTCTGTTGTCCAGTCGTTTTATAATGAGCTTTCGCAAGGCCGTTATGTTCCTTTTTCTTTTTTTTTCACTGTAGAATAGTCAACAGAGTCAGCCATTATGTGGATAAGGAGGCAAAATATGTTTTTTTTATTGCTAGTATGCTGTCTCTATCATATCAAGGTAAAGGGAAATTCCATCTGCTTCTTCAGTTAGCATATCTATAACTTAATATACTGTACTTTAGCTTAAAACGTATAACTTTAAACACTTTTATGTGTTTAAGGTTATTACACTCACCAACTCAAATAATACTTAGCACCTACTGCATCTTGAAAGAACAAGCTACAAAAAATCGTACTGATAACAACTTTCAGCTTAGAGCTAGCCTTAAAGCAGCACTAAGTAACTTGTGCCCCTAGAGGCCATAAGCTGCCGGAGCATGTTGTGGTTTTTTACTCATTAATTGTTTTTCACTCAAACTTGCCTGTAAATACTGTTTAAGTGGCGCTAGCTAACAGTTTGCTTTGCCCGTTAGCTTGTTCGCTTCTTCTTCATGATTCTATTAGTGTGTATTGCGCCTCCGACCCGGTGGCAGCAAAGTTGCCATTGTGGTTTTCTGGCCAGAGACACCAGTGGGAGATGAAAGACCCAACCAATCATCCCACTAACACTTGTATTACCCCCAGAGGAACTACGAAAAGGTTTTATTTAGGTAAACAAGTTACTAAGTACTGCTTTAAACTTGTGTTCAAGTGTTCAGTGTGAGACCACTACTTTTATTTCCATCTTTTTGAATGTGGTTTCTATTGCATAAATATAGTTGAGCATTGTTCTACTTGTTTGTGATGAACTGGTTAATCGATGAAACACCATTATGGGTTTAATCTATTCAAATGAATGTTGAGTGTTTGGGAGGATACAGCACCATCTGAGTGAAAATGAGCATAAACGTTTACAATATGGCATCTGTGTAAGATATGAGTCCATTTTTAGTTGATAATCCAACTTTTGCGATGATGGCAGGAAAAAGTCTTGTGATATAGAATGTCACCAAATCTCTACCATATGGACTTTCTCCAGAGTACTTGTTTGTTAAATGCACAATAAATTCCATTGTCATTCTCACATTGTCAACATAAATCGCGCACACTACACTGTTTACCAAATATTATAAATTAGACAATATTTAATCCCATGCACAGATGTCTCGGCGTTATCTGTTCCCACCTCTGCTCCGCTCACGTCCCTCCCCTGCCGCCCTGGTGCTTTGAACTGGTGACACGACGATGACAGTTTTAGCTGCAAACCCAACTCCGTCAATAAGCCGGCCTTTAAACACGCTTCAAAGAGGTTCCCCCTCATGTTTGCCGCGCTGCGTTGTAAAGAACATCTCCTGGGAACGAGCCTGCAGCGCGACGCTAAACATATCAAGGTGAATCCACTCACTTTTGTTTCCCCAAATAGACGCCACATCTTTAATTCTAACAATGACAACCCAGAATATAGGACTACTTGGGAGCTATTAATAGGTCACTACGAAAGACATGTCTCTTGCAATTGTGATTTGATCTATGGTTCATGTTTTTAAATCAAGGCTCAGTTCATCGGTTGTTTTGTTGTTCGCAAAGGATGTGCATTGTGCAGCCCTAACCTCTGCTCCTGTGTTACTTCTAATGCCGCTTAGCACAGCAGCAGCAAGGCGGAATACACCCATTTCATCGCTCCAGAAAGCTCCTCTGGCTATTTCAAGAAGCTGGTAATTTGGTGAGCCTTGGAAAGACAACAATGCCTAAGGAGACGCCTTTTGACAGCGTGTTGACTGCTCTGCAAAGACCGGCTTGGATATCGGTGCACATGAGAGAAAGGGGGATATGTTTTGTGGGAAGATGTGTTTTAATGAGAGGAATAATTGTACCGACATCTTTCCTATAAATCTTTATGGCAAAGGTAAGTATGGGATTCCATCATTTTATATCAGCTGTGTTGTCCATCACTGACAGCCAAACAAACCCCATTTCTTAGCCAATGGAACAAAAATGTCTCTGCTGATGAAACATTATAATAGGGCTTAGAATGTTTATAATTTTAAAGAAAGTCATTGTTCCTAATTGAAGTGCATAGTCCTTCACTTCAAACACCAATAGTGCACTATATAATTGAAACAATACATTGGATTGTTGTGACCTTATTTTATTTTTTTCCCTCCTAGCTCCAGAGGGAAACCTTTTGATCTTTTACTCTAGTCTTGTAGTAATAGGGAGGGGCAAACCATGAAAACCCCATATCCAGGAAGGCCCCACCCAGTGCAAGAATCATCCTGGACAATTTTGCAGTGAGGCAAGAGCACTAGTCGTGCTAGTGCTCTAGTCCCGCTGCACCACTCTGCCACCCTATTAATAAATCATCTAGTATTGTCTGGCTCTGCTATATGTCTTCTAGTGCTGAATTTCCCACTTACAGTGAAACAATAGAACAGGAACCACAGAGTACTGACTCCTGATCTGACGTCACACCTCATTGCATCGGCATAAAACGGTACAAGAATAATTTTATTCTTTTCCCTCTACTCGCAAGACACTGCATAAAGAACCACCTATTGCTTTACCATTTTCAATTTGATCCTCCTTATGCGCATGGGGTAGAGCTTGAAGAGATATAAATAGAAATCCTGTGGCGTGCCTATTTACCCTCTTCGTGCTACTTCTGCCTGTTTCCCAGTGTTTTGAGATGCAGGTGCACAGAACATGCTCCTGGGTGTTGATACATTCTGACACCTCCGTAATGAGACAGAGCGGGTCCTTCTACTGCTCTCATCCAGTCCCATGTTACTCTCTAAGGCCACATGGCACTCGCCAAATCAATTTACCACTTTCCATTTAAATTAGCACTTCGAAGGAGCATTTGACCTGTCAAGTCCCATAAAAAAATGCAATTCTCAGGTTAGGAATTTAACAATGAGCTCCTGAGAGCACGATTCTGCAGTGTCAATTATGTAATGACATAGTAACGTCAATATTATTGACAGATTTGGATCATTCCAGTGTAATAGTCCATTAAATCAATGTCCTTTCCAGATGTGTCCAATGTTAACCTTGAGCTGTCATTTGAACCCACTGCTCATAAATGTGGTGCTGAAAGACGCTAAAGGACGATTGGAAAGATATTCAACACGACTATAAACTTAATGGGTCTTTCTTATCGCTGTCTAAAACTCCTACTTTAAAGCTCTCTATCTAACTTGTAGCAGACTGACTTCAGCTGCAAACCCAGAGGATTCAATGACTCTGTGTGTCAGAAGTTGTATGAAGGCAACCCACCCTGCTTCATTTCACTATAACAAATGTGCATGAAACTTATGCACATGAACAATCTGTGCGATAGAAAAGTTCCCGGGAGCGAACACGACGCCTTCTTGTTTTGAGACAAGAACGCTAACTGCTATGCCACTGTCGCACCAATGACAACTCCTTTCACTGTTTCAAAACCCAAGAAACTGGGTACTGCAGCCTTTTCAAATGTGTTGTTCTATGACTTTTCTCTCAGCCCTTTTCTGACGACTGTTGCCCGAGGGAGTTTCAGACTGGACAACTAATTATTTCCACATCATCTCATAGCGGTTTTGGCTGTTTCTGGCATTTGACAAAGAACACGCTTTCACATAAAAGTTTGTTTCCTCAAGTGCATTGAAATCTATTAAAGTTATTTTTCTTCATTCATTTTCTCCGTGTCGTGCGGAGAGGATGTGTATCTAGTGTGTGTCTTCAGTGCAAGTGTGCGTTTTTTTGTCCCATCAAGCATCGTTCAAGTGTGCGTTTGTGCTAATTGGGGGAAACATCAGCACTCAGAGGAAAAGCATGATGGGGACAGTGGCTCAGATGGTAGAGTGGGTCGTCCTTTAATCGAGAGGTTGGCCGCTCGAACCCCAAGACACTAGACCCAAATCCCGGCTCCTGATTCTTTCTGCAGGTTGCACCATGACATAAATGGAAAAAGGTCAAACAAGACCAATTTGTTTTGACACTTTCTTTTGGTATTTTAATAAATGTACCAATTCCTATACATCATTGCAATCTGCCTCCAAAACAGCTTCCCTTTTTTATTTCAACGCCCGCACACTATCAAAACTACTGCATCTGTCTTACTCCCTGTACTGTATCTCTGAACCGCATTGTTCCCCTGCCTGTCACCGCTCATTTACCTAATGCTTATCACGCTTCATAAAGCTCTGATGAAGATCTGATAACGCAACAGCCCTGTGCTTTCTTGCAGGACGTCTTCGTACAGACGTCCAGGGAGAGGTCACGTGACAGCGGCGGCGGCGGCGGGTAATTAAGCCGGGCTCCTATCATCAGGGGAAATGATGTCTATCCGGTGTCCTTTCCGAGCGTGCATTTGTGCGTCTGAGATGGAAGTGAAAGTGACCTTGGCAAACCCTTTTTCCTGCCTTCTGCCTTAGATCTGCATGAGTGTAAGAGGAGAGGGAAGCATGCAGGCAGATAGGAAGGATTTGACATGTCTCCTAAGCTTAAGGAACACTCGTGGCCTCCTTTCTTGCCTTCTCCGTGGTTATCTATGTGTCGTCTGTGCTTTACTGCAGTAGAAAGCCTGTCCTTGGACCTAATCCCAAGTCTTTGTCTCAGTGATCGTTCATACATGATCTCCGATTGATTTGATTGGATTAGTGGCAGGATAGACTGACCTCTATGAGGAGATGCAATTCAAAGGAATGTGCCACACAGACCAGCGTGCACTGAATTTGGTTGAAACGAATCTTTGCAGCTGCGCTCGTGTCGAGACGTGGAAGCGTTTATTGTGGGATAGTCCATTGCCATTTAGGGCTGTGAGATTGCAATTTCAATGGCAATTAGCAAAGTGTTAGGCTCATTTAAGTATTATAATGTCCTCTGCAGAGAACGAAATGTTAATGGTGTCTTATTTGGATTGAAAGGTTAATATTTCACTTCTGTTAAACACTCCTGCTTGAATAACATGATCCATTTGCATAGATGCAATGTGGCCGTTCCCCTCTCTCCGCCACCTTAACGTGGTGGAGGGGTCTGAGCACCCGAATGATCCTGGGGCCTCTGTTGTCGGGGGCTTCGTGTCCCTGGTAGGGTCTCCCAGAGCAAACAGGTCCTCGCGACGGGTCAGACAAAGAGCGGTTCAGAAGCCCCTTATGAGAGACCAACAGGCCCGGTTAGAATCGCGAGGCCGTCCTCCCGTGGACCCACCACCTGCAGGAGGAGCCATAAGGGGCTGGTGCAGTGTGACCCGGAAATGGACAAGTGGAAGAAGATGGATGGATGGATGGATGGATGGATGGCATTTGCATAGCATGTCAGAAAAGTTTCAATCAATTTGTTTAGCCCCTATTCTATTTGGTGTGCGAGAATGCAATCCTGATGTGGTCTGTAAACCAAACAATGCAGGCGGTTGTGTAAAGCCTCGTTGTGGGTCAAGGGAGAACAATTTAAAGTGGAAGCTTGTCTGAAAAATATTGGAGAATGGAGCATGTATATCTTGAGACACATTTTTCATTTGCCATGTTTGCGTGACCAATCCGCGAAACACAGCATTCCCCCGCTACCCAAGAGTGAGCGAAACAGCTGTACTTTCCTGATTTAAAAGAAAAGGCTGATGTTTTGTGACAAACCAAGTCATTTCGGGGCTGTGTGGATGACTGCAGAGATGTGACCATGAGTGGTGACACGGGACCATGCACGGCATATAAATCGACCTGAATGTTTTCGAAATCCTGTCCAGCCAAGAGTGCACTGCCTCTGCAAAGTTCCTAACCCTTTTTTATTTAGTAGCTTCTCTTTGCTATTAGAAAAAGAGAGATATTGTGTGCTGCGTAATATAAAAGGCCTGTAGATTTGAACAACACATCTAGATACTGTATGCTATTGGTTTTGACCATACATCAATCTCCTTCAGTCCTATCTGTGTCGCTGACCTTGCCCGTTTTACAGTGACCTCAACTTTGCTAAACGTTCACCAGCTCCTTCGTGTCGAGATGAAAAACTGATCGATTCTCTTTTCTTTACAGAGCTGTGTCCACAAGATAAATTGGTCCGAAGCTAAGCCGCGGCGAACACATTCATACCAGGACTCTCGGCGGTAAAACCAGCGCAGCGTATTTGGACTTGTGTGTGTGCCTTTGTACTCTGATGAACCAGAAAAGAGCCGTCCAATAATTATAAGATTAGGTGAGTACATTTACTTTTTCCCCCCCTTTTTTCCCTTTCCTCTGTGTGAGCGGACTTCTCGCATGCTGGAGAGTGAATTATAAGGACAAAAGGCTGGACGGAGAGATGTGATAAGAATAAAAAATGTGAGAAGAGAGCAGCAGGAGGCACAGAAGGAGGCAGTGGAGATGATTCGGTTGGTGAGGACGGAGATAGGGAACTTTGGGTCATTAGAATGCATGTTAGCTCTGCTTGTTTTTCCTGTCCATCCAGATTGCATCACTCCTACACAGTGTATAGAATGTGGCGCTTATTGCATAAATAAGGCACAATTTGCGACAGGTAAGAATTGAAATGCCTTGCAATTGCAAAGCTGAAACTATGCGGTGACAAAGTTCCTTTTCCATACGGTCGAGTACACTAGTAGTAGTTGAAATGTAAGCAGCAGAGCACTGAGTTGCTGAGTTGGACATGTTCAACACACCTAAGCTGTTATTTTAGTGTAAAAGTGTTAATAAAGCACTATCCTTGGCCACATGGCAACTGTGATGGGTTGCCATGTCATTGCAATGCAAAAAAATCAAATGATTCTCATCATGATTCTTGTCAGATTAGCAGCGTATATTTACTCCTCTCTTAAAGGGGGGGTATTATGCAAAATTGACTTTTTCAAGCTTGACATCATGTTATTATGTCATTCCCTCATTAAAAACATGCCTGAAGTGTTGCCTTGGCACATTCACGTATTTTTGAGTAATCTGTACAAACTCTGATGGCGGCCATTTTAGGGCTAGGTTTGCCTGAGTCCTCCTAGGAACGCCCCCACCTCCTGGAGACGCCTCCGAGCTTTCGTCACCAGCCGAGTAACCAACCACTGCTCCTCAGCAGAACCCCCTCCCCACTGATGCCACAGACAGCGTGTGGAGGGGGCGTGTGGGAAAGGGTCAGAGGTTCTTAAAGAGACAGAGGCCTATTTCAAGACATTCACTACAGCCATTTTGAGAGAGCCATTTTATACAAGGCAGTTATTCTAATTTACTGCATTTACAGACCAACAGAAGGTTTCATCATCATTGTAGTGTGATATAGACTGGTGCTATGTGACTGAAAAAAGCATAATACCCCCTCTTTAAATGCTTCTGCTTCTGGAAGTGTTTAAAGAAGTAACTTGTTTACCTTAATAAATCCTTTTCGTAGTCCCTCAGGAGGGTAAATACAAGTGTTCTTGTATGTCAAGTGTTCTATCTATCTATCTATCTATCTATCTATCTATCTATCTATCTATCTATCTATCTATCTATCTATCTATCTATCTATCTATCTATCTATCTATCTATCTATCTATCTATCTATCTATCTATCTATCTATCTATCTATCTACCTACCTACTTACCTATCGTCCCACCTCACGCTTCTTTCTTAAGAGAACCCAGCTGTGATGTTGCCCCTTCTCACACCCACTGCAGTTTTAATCGTCTTTTAATCTTTCCCGTCACCCGTTCTTCAGGCTACAAGTGGTTTATTGTGAATGAGAGCTCCATGTGCAGTGCTCAAGTGTTTGTAGACACTGCCTAGGATGGTGCACTTTACTCACTCATTCAACTAAAGTATTTTTAGATTCCCTTTCACGGTGTCTCATTCCTGTTTTGTTTTCTTTTATTTATCCGCAGTTAGTTCACTAGCAGCAGCACCTGTGCCTGTGATTGTGACCCACTTTGGGCCCGTGGCGGCGCACAGGTGCTCCCATTCATCCTGCCTGATCAGCTCCTGCTACAGCCACACACACACAATTTTACAGCCCATTAGTTTCACTCGAGAGCAAATTAAAATTGCACTTCAATTTGATGAACCCTACCACCTCTAACTCCTTTTCAAAGCGCCGGCGCCGTTCTATACCGACTTTTAGGAGCTTCTCACCACAGTTAAAGTTGCTCATGCATGAGTAATGATTCACTTTCAAGTTCGCCTTCACCTGATCATTTCACTACTCCAACTGACACATCGAGCAGATATTGTTTTTAGCCTAAACAACTTTACTCTAGTCTACACTCCCTCTGGTGTGAGATGGGAAAAGGCTGTTCTAACTGTTAGAGCAGGGGTCACCAACCTTATTTCAGCTGAGGGCTACTTTAAGAGCACTAAGTTGTTCGAGGGCTACCAGTTAAAAACAAATCCTAAAGACTTAAACGTACACTGTTCACTTATAGGATATTGACCCCATATTATATTAAAATAGCTTTATTTTAAACTCATACTGAGTCACAAGAACCGAAATAACTGTAATTTTAAGAATAGATTCAAGAAAATGAAGTGTTTTACACTTTAGAAAAAGTCCCAAGGGCTACTGGACATGCCCCAAAGGGCCCCTGGGTGCCCGCGGGCACCACGTTGGTGACCCCTGTGTTAGAGCTACACAATATCAGCTAATGTCTAAAAATGAACTTTTGGGCAGATTCAGTAACCATGCGGTTTTGTTCAATTTAATGTATTGTTATGGTATAGAAATGTATAATTTCTAAAATAAAACCGATACAATGGAGATGTTGAGGCATAAATGATTGTGTAAAAGTAGTGCTTTCCTGGGATTTTGTATGAGTTGCATTATTAATCCAGGGAGCCTGATCGCTTGCTTGTATCACTCCGCCGCATCAGTGTTCTTGATTAGGGCCTAATTAATTGGGCTGGCTTATGTAATCAGAGCACAATATCCATGAATAATATTTTGTTAGGCGGTAATGGGTGGTCAGAGGACAGTGGGGATGAAGAGGCTCGGGTGTGAGAAACAAAGTGTTGTTTCGCAGCGTGACATAAGCTAAAGATGGGAGTTCTCAACAAAACGTAATTGACTTGTCAGAACAGAATTACTGCAATTAACGAGAAGTGAATCTCAGGACTTGGGTTCATTGGGGGTGAAACCTTTACTGACTTCAATGCACAGACACAAACATCGGGCAATGAGCTGGACAGTTGCTGAATGGTTTGCGGTTGTTATACTTGTGTGTTTTCCGTTATTCCTTACCTCACAATATTGCTTGATATGCTCATTAAGCAATATAGTTTGGGGATATGCTAATGCTTATGGACTTTATTGAGCATAATATACTTACCGGACATTTTCTGATTTGAACGTGGCTCGGTATACAGCTGTCCTCTCATTATTCATCGTCCACCCATTTAGTCCTCTATGTAAATATTGTATCGGCTCTGCAGTTTATGGGTTGTTTGTCTGCTCTGATGAACACCTGCCCCTCAGGCTGTCATTTGTTCACACGGCCGTCCCGTATATTTACACTTCAACCGGCCATCTATCAACGCCTCCTATATGTTTCATGAGGAACCCGTAAACACAATCGTTGCACAAGTGCGGAGTGGGTTTGAAATGCATTTGGCGGAAAAAACATGCGATGTAGTTGTTCCAGCTCGAGGTCTTTATTCCTGTTCCCTGGATGTGACACTGATGGATGAGGCCGCACCAGCAGCCAATGGGAAAAAAAAACATGTTCCGATCCATGTTTCATTTTTAGATTTTACACTCCACACCTAATGATGACGTTTATTTATTTCATACATAGTTAATTTATCGCTGATTAGTAGTGGCGATGTTAAATGAATGAGGGTGGTTTAGATGTCCACCTGGATTATACTCATTATGTGCCATTGATTTTTCATGCACGGCTTGAAAAAAGCAACTACGGTTCACTGTTTAGCGGTATGTAATCAATATTCAAACTGCCCCTGTCTTACGGTCACTGGAAATCTTCTTTCTTCTTTCTTCTTCTTCTTCTTCTTCTTCTTCTTCTTCTTCTTCTTCTTCTTCTTCTTCTTCTTCTTCTTCTCCCTCCTTCCTTCCCTCCCTCCTCCTTCTTCTTCTCCTCCTCCTTCCTTCCTTCCTCTTCTTCTTCTTCTTCTTCCTTCTTTCCTTCCCTTCTTCTTCTTCCTTCTTCTCCTCCTCCTTCCTTCCATTCTTCTTCTTCTCCTCTTTCTCCTTCCTTCATTCCTTCCTTCCCTTCTTCTTCTCTTCTTTCTTCTTTTTCCTTCCTTCCTTCCTTCCTTCCTTCCCCTTTTCCCCTTCTCCTTCCTTCTTTCCTTCCTTCCTTCCTTCCTTCCTTCCTTCCTTCCCCTTTTCCCCTTCCCCTTCTCCTTCTCCTTCCTTTCCTTCCTTTCCTTCCTTCCTTCCTTCCTTCCTTCCTTCCTTCCTTCCTTCCTTCCTTCCTTCCTTCCTTCCCTTCTTCTTCTTCTTCTTCTTCTTCTTCTTCTTCCTTCTTCTTCTCTTCTTTTCTCTTTTTCTTTTCCTTCCTTCCTTCCCCTTTTCCCCTTCTCCTTCCTTCCTTCTTTCTTTCCTTCCTTCCTTCCCCTTTTCCCCTTTTCCCCTTTTCCCCTTCTCTCTCCTTCCTTCCTTCGTTCCTTCCTTCCTTTCTTCCTTCCTTCCTTCCTTCCTTCTTCTGAAACTTTGAGTGTCTGCACTGGTCTCTGTGGCTCAGAGGATAGACACAAATCTCTCCATGGGTTAGCATCAAAGTACATCTCTGGCATGTTAGTGCCATATGGATCATCTGGATCACTGAGAACCTCAGGGACTGGTCTCCTGCTCGGACTAAACGTGGTGAGGCTGTGTTTCAGTTTGTAAAGTCTATCTTCCTAAAGATACGTGACAAGCCTCAACTCTGAAAGTGGTTCTATTTAGCTGCTTGTATTGCAACTATTTTATCAGCACTCTACTTTTTTATGTTAAGTTATTCTATTTGCTTTGTTAGTAACTCTATTTAGCTAGCTTTTAATACACTCTTGCTCTGTGCTTCAGATTACTTTGTGTATAGCAATTGAGCTCTGCAAATAGACTTGCCCACCCTTGAAAAGATAACGACTCAATGATACATAATATTGCTGTTGTAGCTACAGAAGTGCTGTAAACAAATCAACCACAACTCCCTGGTTTTATTGTATGCCTTGATTCAGTGGTGCATAAACTATCTCCAAACCCCTTTGCACGACATAAGCAATTTGAAATTAATAACTCATTTTAGAACTGCAACACAATAGCTGTGAGTCATAAAATGCCAATACTGGTTTATTACTTTTTTTTAATGAAATTCAAACAGCTGCAAAAACAAACCCGCTTGTTGTGAGACTCCAAATGTTACAAACATATTGAGAAAATTATTATAATTGCAGAAGAAATTACAGCGTTATGGGCCTAAACGGGGAAAGAAATTGGCCGTGTCTCTGTAGAATCGTTTGCGTAGTGACGAGCCAAAATCCACGTTGCAATTTCTAATTTGCAAATGCCATTATACTAAACGTGGAATTAGCCGGAATTGCCAGAAATGAGTCTGATCCCTAATTAGATGATAACTCTTACAAAATGGCATGCTATTTCACATGATATGCACACTCTGGCTAGTATTTTTACGCTTGGCGGTATTTTTTTCCCTTCTTTGTTACATTTTACACAAGTAAACCACACAAATCAGTCCTGTCTTCATGTTCTATTTTGCTTCGATTGTGAAAATTGCTGCTTATTACAGCACAACATTCTGTTTCTGTCAGGCTGTAGGAGACAGAATGAGGTAGGGCTGGGTATTGGGATTTTGTGTCACCCCTCCTCCCACACACGAGCTGCTGCCTTGGTATATTTGGGGTCAACCAGATTTTGGGGATTCAGATTTGATAAGTGAAGGGGGATGGGGAGGTTGAATTAATGCGCTTTCTGTGCATCTGGCCCACTTGCATGTATAAGGAAGTGGCTACAAGACTTCATGTGGATATGGGTTAACTGAGTGTGTTTTTAAAGCAGAACTCATGCATGCTTGCAATATCTGTTTAATCTTGGTTTTCTTTCAGCAAAACGTATTATTTTAATGAACTGGAAAGTAAGAAAGCCAAACTGCTTCCACATAGACAATTGGGCTAAGGACTACATGGACTTGATAGCAATGGAACATGCTGCATCTTTTCTGCAAGATGTAGATTATAAATGTAAAGATATAATGGACTTGGTCAGAACGGCATTCTCCAAATAGTGTTGTTGTTGTTTGCTTTTTTTTCATTTTAAATATCAGTGTGACATTTAAAGATCCCATTTACATTCATTGCAAAGGTAACTATGTAATACAGTTGTTCTCAAGCTTATTTATGCAGTAGCACAACAATAACAATGCATGTATATATGTGCATACAGGTGTGTGTGTGTGTGTGTATGTGTATATATGTGTGTGTGGTTATGTGTATGTACATATGCATGTATATAGGGATATGTATTTATGCATATTTTTATGTATATGAAATAATGAAGATAAAATAAATAAATACATAACAATAATAATAAAAATAAAAATGTATGTATATATGTATATTTATATATATATTTATATATGTGTATGTATGTATGTATGTATGTATGTATGTATGTATGTATGTATGTATGTATGTATATGTATATATATATACACAGATATGTATGATTATACAAATGATGTTGGTTGTTAAAATTATGCAAATTATAATTATTGCAACAATAACCAATATTAAATACAAACACATAATAGTAAATAAATTAACACTAGTGAGAACAACTGTAATGTGATAATTGTGTGCTGCATCCCCCTAAGCCCCCCCCCCCCCCTCCCCTTTCCTCCCCTTCTTCCCCTTCCTTTTTTCTTTGGTTTGTTTTTCTGTATTTTTCATCTGTTTAAAGTAATTAAAATATATAAAGCAAAAAAAAAGCAGAACTCATGCCCCTAGAGGCCATAAGCTTCGCCTGTTAGCTTCTTCTTCAGGATTCTATTAGTGTGTATTGGGGCCTCCGCCTTAGTGGCAGGAAAGTTGCAATTGTGGTTTTCTGTGGTTTTCCAGGGGAGATGAAAGACCCCCCAATCATCTTGTATTACCCCCAAAGGGACTACGGAAAGGATTTGTTAAGTTTTTTTACAGTTCCAGTTCTCTTCTCTGACAAAACTACAATAAAATAGACGATTGTCTTGTCAACTCCATGGCATTTATTTAGATACAGATACAGACGGCATCTTTGGAATTGCCAAAGCAAAAAATTGGACTTTCTTCACCATTACTTTAACCACTGCTGAATTATAAATATATGTTTCTACTGAATAAAGATACAGAGACATGGAGGGGAGCAAAGTGGTTCAACACCCCATAAATACGTGAAAAACTGACAATGCTAACCTGGAGTCTACATTAGCTTGATACTACATATGCTAACATTAGCAATGTCAGAAAACAGCTAAAAAGTGTAAAAAATGTAGTTTAGTCGTACTCCTTTTGTACAAGGGTCTGGATCTTCACAATTGGGCTCCATTTTCAAACGATTGGATCTGATTTTCGCTGGTGTTTGGTTGTGACGTAATGTGCTCGAGTGAGTGAAGCAGCTGTCGTAAGTCTTGGGAGCAGCCTTGGGCAGTAATGCAATTTCTGGATATTCCTTTACTTTCGTATCCGCCGCTATTGCCAAACTACAGCCGGCAAATCCGGCGAATGCTTGACGTCACGTACAACACCCGCATCCCCCACTCGCTGAATCGTAGGTTGAAATTCAACTGATGTAACGCGGCCACTGAGATCAGACCCAGACGTAACATGGATGGAAATGATAATTGACCAGAGTTTGCGGATGCGAAGTTTACTGTATAAAGGCCCGTGGGTTGATTGCGGATATCGGGTTGACCCGCGTATCACTACACGGTCGTGTCCAAATGTTTTAATGTGAACAAGTAGAACCAGCATTTTACTTTTTAAAATCTACAGTGGTTTATTATTGCTGCAAATCTAAGGTGCTAAGCAATATGACATCACAATGAACTCTATAGCAGCCTTTCAGGGAGTCTAGGTGTGTAGTGGGTGAGCATGTTGCCCACTGTTGTTGTGTCCCTCGGCAAGATACTTCACCTACAATGGACATAATTACTGATCCATGATGAAAAAGGGATGTATAGGGCTGCAACTAACGACTAATTCAATAACTTGTATAACCAGAGGAAGTGCTGTGTTTCATGTGCACCTCCCAAATGCACTTGCTGCATTATTTTTCATAGACAGAAACTGCAGTGTAAAACATTCTCTACCTGCAGAATTAATTAAGCTTAACATGAAATTGTAATTTCACTATGACCATATTAAATACAACTAGGAACATTAATTTGAACATAATAACACTTAACACTGATCAGTTAGCACTAAAGTATATGTAATAAAAGCTTAAAAAGTATATTCATAATGCACAATGCACGGTTTTATACTGGGACTGGTTAGGTCGACCTAAAGAGCAGCTCCCAGAACGTTTGAAACAGGCGGTCTCATAGCGTGTGTGGCATGAAGTATTTTTAACCTTCATTCCCCGGAAAAAATACTTAATGAATGCATGCTACAGGACACGATGGTTGGATCACTACTGTGACGAGGCAAATTTGATCAACCTTATTCTTTCAAGGTATATCTCTCATGCTCCGATCGCTTTTGCACTTCTCCCCAGTAAAGACAACTGAAACTAGAGCAATCTCGCGCGGGCACGTACAGCTCCAACATGTGTGAAAACCCCCGTGTTATAATGCTACCTTGTAGTATATTTTTGGGGAAGACACTGGGGCTCACGGTGCTTGTGTTTCAGGTGCTCGTGCATAACCGTGATGCGTAAGTCTGGCTCGGACTTGGCTAATCTTTCCTATAAGCACCGCTTCTGCTCTTCGCTGCTGTTTTACCGTTGTTTTGATCTGATGCCTTCCCTTGCCTCGATGGTCTTCTTCTCCTTTGGGGTTACGTGAAGGCAGGTGACCCGCAAAGTTCCTGTTGACTTTTCATTTGCAAGAAAACACATTGCTGGGCCGAAAAATGACTCAGTGGCGATCTTTAAAGTGGGGGTATTCTGCTTTTTTCAATCACATAGCACCAGTCTATAGCACACTACAATGATGACGAAACCTTCTGTTGGTCTGTAAATGCAGTAAATTAGAATAACTGCCTTGTATAAAATGTCTCTCTCAAAATGGCTGTAGTGAATGTCTTGAAATAGGCCTCTGTCTCTTTAAGAACCTCTGACCCTTTCAGACACGCCCCCTCCACACGCTGTCTGTGGCATCAGTGGGGAGGGGGTTCTGCTGAGGAGCAGTGGTTGGTTACTCGGCCGGTGACGAAAGCTCGGAGGCGTCTCCAGGAGGTGGGGGCGTTCCTAGGAGGACTCAGGCAAACCTATCCCTAAAATGGCTGCCATCAGAGTTTTTACAGATTACTCAAAAATATGTTAATGTGCCAAGGCAACACTTCAGGCATGTTTTTAATGAGGGAATGACATAATAACATGATGTAAAGCTTGAAAAAGTCGATTTTGCATAATACCCCTCCTTTAATTGAAAATTGTATGAAAGCGATAGTCAATAATGAGAAATACGTGTCAACTTTTTTTTATTATCAATAATCGTTGCAGCCCTACCAATGAACATATATTAGATTCTAAATGTAATATAATATACTTTGAAAGTTACTAGTCCTCTATACACAAACATATTTCATTGGAGTTTGTAAACCAATGCTTTCTGTGTTTATTTACCGGAGTTGAGTTTGCCGAAGATATTTTTCAAAAAAGTTTAGTCACCCACGCACACGGTGTCTGACTGACAGACGGGTGGAAACCTCAGCAGCAGCTCACGGGCCAAAAACAACAGTGACCATTTTTTTACTCTCCATAGAAAAATAAAGTCAAGCTTGCGGCAGAACTTGGTGCATTACGCACATTGAAAAAAGGCCCTTGATTAAAAGATTTGCTCAGATGAGACCGGAATCACATTCAAGCAAACCTTTAAACGTGGCTCGTCTCTCCCGGACACGAATGGGAAGTGTCTTCTGATGTCGCGGATACAAAATTCATATGCGATGTGACACTCGGTGATTTATGTGGACGGGTTGTGCGAGCGACTTCACGCTGCGTGCCATTGACTTAATCGGCGTGGCCTCCTCTGTGCCGCCTGCTGTCGCTGGTGCGTCTCCATCCTGCGGTTACCGTCTCATCTGCGGAACACGACGCGAGATGTTTTATGTCCGCCTTCCTTTGGTCTGCTGCATTAATTACATTAGAGCGGGGATTTGGGCCAGGAGCCTCAAGATCTGGCATGGCCACTGCTGTGAAGTAGCCAGAACAGGAGACACCAGT
Organism: Gobius niger; assembly: GCF_951799975.1. Lineage (NCBI taxonomy): Eukaryota > Metazoa > Chordata > Actinopteri > Gobiiformes > Gobiidae > Gobius > Gobius niger. The sequence goes on along the minus strand of NC_136868.1, from coordinate 25,438,735 downwards.
CCAACTTGGCCGCAGATTTTCGCCGCTGTGGCTTGTTCTGCCTTTTGGGGCAATGGCGGCTGATTCGAACAAAGAAGATGTGGTTTACGATCATGATTGATAAGCCAACGGTTCTCCACTGGCATCCATTTGTAACATTATTTGAGTGATATTTTGTTTCATTTATTTGACCTTTATTTAAAGTGATAGTCTGTAAGTTTAAACGTTCTACAAATGTAAATGATTGTGTATCACTGACCACCAGGGCATTGCAATTTGACAAGTGATGTTACATAAGGAACGAGAGAAACTGGATGCAGACACAGAGGGAGCATATAAACCACACAGAAAGCCCTACCTGGGAATTTCACTTGGGACCTTCTTGCTTTTAGGCGAGAAGTTCTGCTGGTAATTTAGTCATTACAAGCAATTTGTCATTCCTCCACAATTATTTTGCACACTTCCAAACAGCTTAACCTCTTAATCTGATCTGAACCGAGCACATTTTTCTCCAGTTTGGCCTTGTCCAAGTCTAAAAGTGTCAAAAAGTGACCAAAACACGCAAATATTTGACAAAAACATGGAAAAGCAGCAATAATAAGAAACAACAATACCAAAAAGCAATAAAAATGGGTCAAAAACCCCCAACAAAAACATGATAAAAAAAAGCATGATGAGAATGCAACAAAACGACAAAAACATGCTGCAAAAGTAACAATAAAAAAGCAATAAAAGTGCAACAACCACGACAAAAATGTGGTGATAACTGGACAATCGCGAGGTTAAGAGATTAAAGTGATAGTCTGGAAGTGTGACTGTATTACAAATTGTATAAAATGTGCAAAAAGTGACCTCATGGTCTTGCGTTTTGATGTAAAGTAAGTAATATATTTATATTATTTGTTGTAGAGTCCCTCCTTCCTGGATTTCAGCAACTAATCAGAGTCTAGTATCCTCCCGTTTTGACCAATGAGACGAGTTTTTCCTGTGAACTGGCCTGTCAGGTCCAATCAGGAGGGGGAGGGAGCTTGATCATTTACTTTTGAAGATTGTATTCCTGCTCTCCTCATTTTACAAACTAAAGCTCATTTATGCTCCCATTTCATACGTAGATAGATCCGTGCATTCCAAGCATAGTTACTGTCACTGCATTTATGCTTCCACACGTTTGTAATGTCCAGCATGCGTTATTGGAAGTTACCTCCAGAGGGCACAGGAAGATTTACCCAAACGGGAGATGAAGAGCTGCCACTAAAACAAGATTGCGCCACCCACAATTACTGAAGAATAGTCAAGAAAATGAGATGGCTTGTTTTACAAATGGGTCAAATCACTTTTTAGAAGTTTAGCCGTTTGTTCTGCTTTACTTTGAGCTGTGTACAGTAGTGTCCCCAACGGTTAGCTCATGTACCGCTCTGTTGCTATGACTCTGGATAAACGGAGTGTCTTCGGAGCGCACAGAGAATCACGCAGGAGATGGACAGAGAGCTACATGCGTCTCCGTATGCGTTCCAGAGCATAAATGAGCCTTAAGAAGGGCTTCTGCTTAAAGAGGGGAGGAATTTGATTGTTTGCCTTCAAAGTTCACTTTCTTCTCACTTTGCAAACTTACAGACTATCACTTTAATATGCAATTTGCTCACACTCAAAGAAAAACCTTGATTCTGTGAGACCTTGCAATGCAAATAAATGGAAAAGAATGAATGCATACACTTAGTATTTGATCTATATCATGTGTTGTGTCTTGTCCTTTTATTGTTTGGGCAGTACCATCCCAAGGCCAACTCTCAGAATGTACAGTTACCTTGACTCAGAATGAACTGTACCCGTCTTTATAGATTTTGTGCCATCAAACCTCACCACTCCCTTTCACATTCACGGACACAACAGTCCGTTGTTGCTACAGTTGGACACTGCTTTTAAAGATAAGGCAATGGAAGAGTCACACTCACGATGAGGCTGAGCTAAACCCCGCGCTTCATCATTTTGGAAGCGTGGCCTCATAACTGATTGAAACAGCTGACTTAACATTGAATATCCGTGTATTATCCATCCATTTGTCTCTAATATGACGCAATATTATGTGACACCGACGCTAAAACTGTTTATTCCTCCAAAGAAATTATTTCCATTGTGTAAGCAATTATGTAAATCCCCAAAGCCCTTCCCAACATGTGGCCACAGTTTTCTAAGACGATTTGTTTGACTGACTGGGATGTGTAGCCGTGTACATGCTATCTGGTGGGTTTTCCATTTTTAACTCTAAAGAAAACACTGGAGTTGCACAAAGGGGTCCCTCAGGGCAGATAAAGATGGCTTTGTGTGAACAGTACTCTGTGGTGCAGAGTCAGACCGCTGCGGCGCACTGAATGTGTGCCATGGAGATCTATTTGAATCCTATTGCAGTCCAATCATGAATTACTTATCTATTACATGAGGATTCCTGGAAGCTTTTCTCTCATAGTCTTTGCCCCTTTGAGATCTTTTCAAGTGGACACATCCTGCATAGTCGAGCCTTAAAAAACATTCTTTTGGGCAGCTCAGTATTGATATTCTAAATTTTAAATGTCTATGGTAAGCAGGCTGAGCAGTTGGCGCGGGCGAGCAATACATGGTGTCGTGAAGAACACTCATGGACACAGAACGAACGTGGCGATATTTTTTGGGCTTTAAAAGTGCAGAGGACACTTTTGGATTTGATCTATGACGGAATAAAATCCAGGAAATACCGAACCTAGGCGAGTGCTCTAGCAGTAGAAGAAGAGATGACCAATGAACAGGATTGACTCTGCGTGAAGCAAAAACATTTCCCCAGGTATGTTTTTGATTTAACAACTTGGTTAAACTTTTGCTACTTTTACTTGTAAAAACTAGGCTACATTGACGGTTTTTTGGATTGTTTGTTCACAAAAGAGCTAAGAAACAAAAAGAAAGTAAGCAAGATTGTACTCATGGAATTCTATTGCAATCCACAAGGGGTCAGTGAAAGATCAAATGGTTATATTTGATTGCTTCAATGCCATTGTGGAATATACTGGCTTTGTCACTCTGCTGACCTATTCTTGAACTACAAGACTCCTGTTTAAGTGAAGGTCAGGGCGCAGTATTGCGAGTAAAGCCAGTGCCTTGTGCTTCTAGTAATAACGTGTTCTGGTGACGTTGAAATCACAGCAGATGATGGTAAATTAAGTCCTAAACTCGGATTATCCCTTAATCCCGTGGCTCATGTATTTCAGTTGTACAAACTAGCTCAGCAGGACTCCTAATTCTTTACTTTTTGGGGCTTAAGAACCATTTGTTAGAAAGAAGGAACTTCCAAAACGTGCTGTACGGTTTGTCTGTAAGGAACGAAGACGAATATAATAATAATATAATAATTGAAGTGGAGGTGCACTGGGACGTGTGCCAAAGACAATCCGTGCAGCTTGATTATAAATAGTCACGCTTTTATGAGGGTTTGTGGTTCCCTTTCCATCGCGATCATTAGTAATTAGCGTGAGTGATCTCTCACAGAGTAGCTGAGGTCAGGTCTGGAGTGAGGCCAAGAAACCAAAAGCAAGCCAACAATCCTTGCACTTTTTCTTCTTCCAATTGGTCCTCTTCGTTTCATATACCTTCGAAATCATCCCCATCACGTGAAAACAATCGATGTGTGTCACCGCCGTTTTCTGACCGGTCATAACACACAGCAGTCAAATCCCCACACCAACCAGCACCGCATTGCACTTGAGAGTTTTAAATCCGCGCAGTAATCTTCACTTTACTGTGCGGATGCCAAACTACTCATGGTATTATTACGCCTTACATTATAGTTCCCCCTTTTATCCGCTTAGAAAATCCACATTGTTTAATTTTGTGTAGTTATACTTTGTAGTGGAACACTTCCCGTAACCATATATAAATAGGGAAAACGTGGAAGAGCTTGTCAAAGCTAAGGTAAGAGCATATCTCAGTATGTAAAAACGGTGGCCTATTCCTTTAGGTATTCCTTTAGTATGTTTTACATACTGAGATATGCTCTTACCTCACTTTAGCCGAGTTAATATATCCCCATCTGGTCTTTGTCCGTGCGCTCTGTCATGCAAACGGAGCACATACGCAGCCTCTCCCACATGTCACATAGCTCCAATAAAGCTCACGATAGAAGCTACCAAGCTCTTCCACGTGTTCCCTATTTAAATAAAGTTACGTGAAGTGTTTTCATGCGAAGTATATTTACACAGAAATGTAACGTGTCGATTTTATAAGCAGATAAAAAGGGGGACTATATTGTGAGGCGTAATGATACGAGGAGCAAAACGTCCGCGCAGTAACTCCTAAAGACTTCCCCCCGCTCACTTCCGTCAATAACCACATTTCTGTGTAAATATACCTCGCATGAAAACAGTTCACGTAACTTTATTTAAATAGGGAACACGTGGAAGAGCTTGGTAGCTTCTATCGTGAGCTTTTTTGGAGCTATGTGACATGTGGGAGAGGCTGCGTATGTGCTCCGTTTGCGTGACAGAGCGCACGGACAAAGACCAGACGGGGATATATTAACTCGGCTAAAGTGAGGTAAGAGCATATCTCAGTATGTAAAAACGGTGGCCTATTCCTTTAAAGTTGCCATGGCGTGCACGATCCAATATTATTATGATTACATTTTCCTTTCCATTTGAGCTGCGACGTAATGGAATATAATGTGTTTTTCTGTGGCTTATTGATTCAAAGACACTCTAAATTAGACACAACAACACTCTTTTAAGAAAGTCACGCTGTATACCCAAAGCTATGAGGAATCTATTAGAGCTACAAGATTAATCATAATGGAATTAAAATCACAATTAAAAATGTTGCCAGATCGCAAACAGTGCAATTATTTAAGCCGTACAATTTCTCCATGCACATAAGCACACAAACGCAATTAGATTTTTTCCCAGAAACGTGCAGTGAACCCAAAGCCGCGCGGGATCTACTCTAGTTTGGCTCAAATCGTGTGATAAACAAGCGCGCGCAAACCCGTTGTTTCCCGCGCCCGACGCTGCCGCTCTGGGTGACAGCGCAGCAGCCGCAATGACACATCACACATGTCATATTTAGCAGAGACTGTGGCTGCTGGCGCCTCGGCCCGGGGAATTTGGGGTTGAACGTTTTTTCGGGATGACATTTCACAATAGCGAGGGGAAGCGTTTCGGTGAATGTGAAGCAACTCCGCGGTTTCGGTGGGAGGCCGAGAAATGTTAACGGGTCCTTTCGGGATTGTTGTTGTGTTTTACGAGGAGATCGGAGTCGGGACCAAGGAGTGCCGGGAAAGAAGTTTGAAGAAAAATGAAATAAAATCTAGATCTGAGGCAAAAAATGTGAATGTGAAGCGCATTGTTTTTTACAGGGCCACAATAAGAACAGTGCAATGGCAAAAACTTTGGCTTACGAAAGGCGACACATTCTCATTAGCCCTCTGTGGAGCAGGTCAGTGGAAACACACCTTTCAAAGTTATTGTTATTTGGTGTGGAGTGTGACAGCTGTGGTACTGGTGGTTTGCTAAATTTGTAGTGGTTAGTGTATTTGTAAATGTACAACAGTGTCCAGGGACAAAGTTGTGGAACTGTGTGCGCTAAATTTAAACATAAGTTCCCTATCTGGCTCTAAAACCTAACACATATTGCTGCGGTAATGGACATGAAGTCAGTTACAGCTGCATTATGTGAATAGAAAGACATATTCTGGAACAAACCTCCTCCCTTAACCTCCAAGTGCAGGGTCACACACATCCTACAGCACACTTCTCTCTCAGGTCATTTGCACTCGATGTGGCGCAGTGGTCAGTGCTGTGGGTGGCTGGCTGCATAAACAGACCTTCCCTGCCTCCGGAGCTTATCGGGACTGGCCTTCCTCAGGATGCCTGCCAGCGCGGAGCCAACGACAACACACTGCATGGAAATACCTGCGTCGCATACACTTGCAGTAAATCCACGGAGGTCTTACTGCGCTGGAGCATGAGGTGAAAATGTCTGTGGACAGAGAAAGGTGGATGTTTGGTAAGGGCGAGCAAATGCAAAAGGTGCTGGCTCCGGAATTGCAATTGCTTTTCTTATATGAAAACACATGGGGAAAAAAAACATCTATTTGAATCACCTTCAGTGGACGGGATTTTCCTCAACATGCTCAAACTTCGTGGTGCAGATGTAATTGGAGATTATGTTTGAGAAGCTACAGTACATGGCTTACTTTATCCATACCTTCCACAAAGCGCGAGTCGAACAATCTCGACATGCTGTAAGCCCCGTGGAACAAGAGGCAGGGGTGAGAAACATTAAGAACATAGTACACATTCTTTTGTCCTGTGTGTAGAGATATGGACAGTCTGGCTGTTTCTCCGGGCTATATAAGGCGCAAAGTCTTCCCCTATGTGTGTCTGAGCCATATCATACATAGTCCTTAGCATAACATTATAAATCAGTCTGAAATGTTAGCCAGAAGAGCTGAGGATCATGCAAGCGAAAGCACGTCCTCATAAATTGCACGGGATAGAACGTTATCTCCATACAGTGAGCTTTTGCGGACTTTAACAGATATTTTTTTCAGACCGAGCAGAAAAATGTAAACGAATTATTCCATTTTTCTGGTGCCAGTGCACGAGCGTCTCCCGGCAGTTTGGCATGGGGTTGTTCTGAGTGTGTGGGCGTTTTTTTTTTTTTATAATGAGAACTTTCTGTGCAAGTTCTGAACATGAGAACGCACTGTACATCTTTAAAAGTTTTTGCTGACAAATACAGCACAGAGTACACAATCGTTTTCTGGCTCGCACGAAAAAAAAAAGAAAAAAATCAATAGAGAAGTTGCTATATGACATTATTCAAAGTACACTAGAAGAAAAGGGCTGTTGTTTTGTTTAAGGGAGAAGTCTTTCTGCGTACAACCTGCTTAGGCGAATTGTGGTAATGGTTTGTATGGCGCTTCACAAGCTTCGTGTTGTGCCCTTGATTTTGGTTTTTAGTGCAATAAGTCGTGCGGATGAAAAGATGGAGATATTTTAGATTAATCCAATAATCACTGCTTTTGTTATGCCCGAGGCAACGTATTCAAGTCAAGTTGAATTTGAAGTAATTTGGTTACGCCGCACACTGTGACCATTTGATAATCATCTTCTATTGTTCCTGAGTAATTGAATTTATTAAGCCCACTTCCAACGACCAGATTCAACAACTAGATCTGGATAATAATGAGTGTAATAAGTGTAATTTCAACAACTGTGTTTCTGGCAGTTGTCGGCGTCTTGTTTTTTTTCTCTTATGAGCTGCGAAGTGAAGCATTTTGGGGTTTTCGCACTCGACTGCAGCCAGATTTTCTCACACATTTGGACTTTTCTGGTGCCAGTCCTGTTCAGACGCCCGCTGTTTTACTACTTCACACAGGCTTTGTTTACCCAACCCCACTCAACGGCCTTTCTATTATTACCAACAATACCAGGCTGGCAGCACACATACCAGTCGGTCAAACCAATATAGGTACGAGAAAGCTAATTTGTCTTTAAACACCACAGCGGCAGTGGAAAAATGTGCCACGCGGGGCTGTGGGAGGATGTGTGGTTCCAGTGCTTTAACATTAAATGGTGATACAGTGATCTGAAATATACATAGCTTTATATTATAATGTATTGGCACATTTTTTTAGCCTGTGAATTTGAAACGGCAAAATAGTATTGATGTAGCCAAGCAAGTTACTTTTTACTGAAAAATGTGATGATCCATGTAGATTTGCAACCGTTCTAAACGATGTAACGGTTGCGATCTGTGTGCTGTCTCTACTTTATAATATTGCGCAGACCAACCCAGAATTCTGAACCACGTACCTCCACAGAGACACAAACTTCATGCGTTTTGACAGCGTAAGTGATGAGTTGCTCCAATTAGTCCAAGTCCTACAGTGAGAGCCTTCCTCCATCCATCGATCGCTTTTGGGCTTCTCGCTCCTGCTTCGTAATTGTCTTGGGAAATACTTTTTCCCATTCTCAAGGTCAAGGGTCAAGCTAAGCTTTTCATTTGGGATAATTGGTCTCACTCAGATACAGAATATAGTCACCAGCTGTTTCCTGTTAGTAAAATGATGTTTATTCTCTTTGGAGTTCAAAAAAGAGGTGAGCGTAAGGTACAGGAGTCCCAGGGGTCTTAGGTGGGATTTGATGTGTCTTGACAGGAGCGGCCTCATGTGATCGGCCAAAGGGAAGCTTAACTCAGTTGACTGTATCGCACCCTCTCTCAGACGGATGCTTTAGATGAAAGAAGCTGATATTATGCAGCATGTGGAGCAGAGGAGAGGAGAGCTGGGTTTAGCTGCATAAGCCAAGAATATTGTCTACTTTTTTCACCCAGACAAGATCGCAAGGCAACCGGCTCCGACAAAAACACTGTCCTACAAAAGAGATTAAGCCCCAGGGGGTTAGAGTTGATACTTGTGTAACAAGTTCTGTTAGG